>NC_060141.1:416087024-416772539 GCF_021461385.2 Schistocerca piceifrons
TGTTCGATTCAATTTCTTATTTCATCAGTTTGTGGGAGACAGGGCTCCCCCACTTGGGTAGAGCTCATATCTGTACCCGCCCCCCCCCTCCCCCCCAATCACCACTTCCCATAACGTAATAACTGTAAGCACTGAGGAATGGAATGAAGTGCGGTATATTAGTGGCTGTTTTGAGTTGCCCATATGTCTATCATCTGGGCGCCACCAAGGACAACGAAAACTGCCCAATGTCCTTATTACAGATCATGATACTAAATACGATTACTGTATACTGTAAGTTGGCATCCTTTGATATTTGATACCCAGGAAACCACTTCTGCTCTCTCTCTCTCTCTCTGAAGTGGCTACTTCCTGCTGTAACACCAGCTCTTCAAACTCATAGATTGAGATGACACGCCTACCTGCCTGTGGTAACTCCATTTGTTCACGTGGCCCTGAACATAGTTTCAGGGAGAGTATAAGAGAACAATTGACAGGAGTGGGAGAAAGAAATACAGTAGAAGAAGAATGGATAGCTTTGAGGAATGAAATAGTGAAGGCAGCAGAGGATCGAATAGGTAAAAAGACGAGGGCTAGTAGAAACCCTTGGGTAACAGAAGAAATATTGAATTTAAATGATGAAAGGAGAAAATATAAAAATGCAGTAAATGAAGCACGCAAAAAGGATTACAAACGTCTCAAAAATGGGATCGACAGGAAGTGCAAAATGGTTAATCAGGGATGGCTAGAGGATAAATGTAAGGATGTGGAGGCTTATCTCACTAGGGGTAAGATAGATACTGCCTACAGGAAAATTAAAGAGACCTTTGGAGAAAGGAGAACCACATGCATGAATATCAAGAGCTTTGATGGAAACCCAGTTCTCAGCAAAGAAGGGAAAGCAGAAAGGTGGAAGGAGTATATAGTGGGTCTGTACAAGGGCGATGTACTTGAAGACAATATTATGGAAATGGAAGAGGCTGTAGACGAAGATGAAATGGGAGATACGATACTGCGTGAAGAGTTTGATAGAGCACTGAAAGACCTAAGTCGAAACAAGGCCCCCGGAGTAGACAACATTCCATTAGAACTACTGACAGCCTTGGGAGAGCCAGTCTTGACAAAACTCTACCATCTAGTGAGCAAGATGTATGAGACAGGCGAAATACCCTCATACTTCAAGAAGAATATAATAATTCCAATCCCAAAGAAAGCAGGCGTTGACAGATGTGAAAATTACCGAACTCTCAGTTTAATAAGTCACGGCTGCAAAATACTAACGCGAATTCTTTACAGACGAATGGAAAAACTAGTAGAAGCCGACCTCGGGGAAGATCAGTTTGGATTCCGTAGAAATATTGGAACACGTGAGGCAATACTGACCCTACGACTTATCTTAGAAGCTAGATTAAGGAAAGGCAAACCTACGTTTCTAGCATTTCTAGACTTAGAGAAAGCTTTTGACAATATTGATTGGAATACTCTCTTTCAAATTCTGGAGGTGGCAGGGGTAAAATACAGGGAGCGAAAGGCTATTTACAATTTGTACAGAAACCAGATGGCAGTTATAAGAGTCGAGGGGTATGAAAGGGAAGCAGTGGTTGGGAAGGGAGTGAGACAGGGTTGTAGCCTATCCCCGATGTTATTCAATCTGTATACTGAGCAAGCAATAAAGGAAACAAAAGAAAAGTTCGGAGTAGGTGTTAAAATCCATGGAGAAGAAATAAAAACTTTGAGGTTCACCGATGACATTGTAATTCTGTCAGAGAAAGCAAAGGACTTGGAAGAGCAGTTGAACGGAATGGACAGTGTCTTGAAAGGAGGATATAAGATGAACATCAACAAAAGCAAAACGAGGATAATGGAATGTAGTCGAATTAAGTCGGGTGATGCTGAGGGAATTACATTAGGAAATGAGACACTTAAAGTAGTAAAGGAGTTTTGGCATTTGGGGAGCAAAATAACTGATGATGGTCGAAGTAGAGAGGATATAAAATGTAGACTGGCAATGGCAAGGAAAGCGTTACTGAAGAAGAAAAATTTGTTAACATCGAGTATAGATTTAAATGTCAGGAAGTCGTTTCTGAAAGTATTTGTATGGAATGTAGCCATGTATGGAAGTGAAACGTGGACGATAAATAGTTTAGACAATAAGAGAATAGAAGCTTTCGAAATGTGGTGCTACAGAAGAATGCTGAAGATTAGATGGGTAGATCACATAACTAATGAGGAGGTATTGAATAGAATTGGGGAGAAGAGAAGCTTGTGGCACAACTTGACTAGAAGAAGGGATCGGTTGGTAGGACATGTTCTGAGACATCGAGGGATCACCAATTTAGTATTGGAGGGCAGCATGGAGGGTAAAAATCGTAGAGGGAGACCAAGAGATGAATACACTAAGCAGATTCAGAAGGATGTAGGCTGCAGTAGGTACTGGGAGATGAAGAAGCTTGCACAGGATAGAGTAGCATCGAGAGCTGCTTCAAACCAGTCTCAGGACTGAAGACCACAACAACAACAACAACAACAACAACTGAACAAAGCATCAGGTGGCGGCATTCCTCTGATTAGGAAATTCCAGACTTGCTCCCTGTCTCTGTCTCTCTCAACTAATCACTTACAGTTTGTGTGAACACATACATGAACTAACATCTCCAGACATGCAGATGAGGTTTTCTTTCCTCCTCTGAATGTTAGCTGTGGTAGAACCCTTCCCACTAATGTGTTCCTGTTGGCTAATGCTGGGAACAAAGGGAAAACACATATAGTTGCAATTCCAAAAAAGGCATAAAATAGTCCATTTGCACTACCCTACCAAATTAATTGTTTAACAATTTGCAAGAGTCAGTCAAATTGCTTAAAACACTCATCACCACCTTAAAATACTCTTCACTGCAATAAATATATTTTCTACAGTTGAGAATCATGTACATACATTTCACAAATCAAGTAATTAAACTTCCATCACAAATAGATAACAGCACTGAACATACGTGACATCTTGTATGCACTAACATTTGAGAACACAAGCGTCCTCCTCCACCACAGAATTTCCACCTTACACAAATATATGTGGTGAACAAAACGTTCTTACTGCCCACACTCCATCCATTGATTGCCGGGAAGCTGCAGCCACACCAGTAGTTGCGAGCCCATTTCCAGGTATCCAAATGCTGGCCTTATCAGACGTTCAGGGGCCAGAGAGATTGTTCCATGGCCACGCAGCCATCAACCAATCAACTTCATGAGGGGGAATAATCCTGGAGCGCTAACACTCTTCATATTGAGTCTTCTCACGCTATACACACATTCGCTTCTGTCGCTGCTCTAACAGCATACAGGCTAATTTGCTATTCAGCCTTCCAGAGGGCAGCACAAAGTCTGCCATCAGGACTTGTCCCCAAGGCTGTGGGCAAGAGCTGGCAGGTCGGAGCATTCTTTGTAATCAGCACTTGCAGAACTGTTAAGCTGCGACTTCTGGTTGGCCACTGCCCATGGACACTGTGAGACAAGTAAGTATGGCTTGGATATGTAGTTCTAAATGAAATTCCACTCCGAGGTAGAGTCCCCACCTTAAAAAATCCACTTTACCCCATCCAAAACGAGGATGTTGTTGTCCACACGCCTCGAATTTCCCGTGAAAAATGTAGAAAGATTAATCTCGAAAAGAAAGAATAAGGGAGATAACTGTAGACTCTAGCAAACGGTCGTCAGTAATTAATTCATGCTCAAAAAAATTATATGACGTTTATTTTTCGGTCTCAGGTGCTAATTTTTGACAGTATGACTAATTGCGATGACGTTCGGTCATTTCAGGGTGTGGGCAAAATAAGGTAAAACCACAAACGCAGCGCATTATCACGCCTAATACGGTGTAGCAAAACTGCTGGCATTCAAAATAGCTTCCAGTCGTGTCGGGATAGATATATAAAGATCCTATATAGTTTTGAAGGGAATCTTACACTATTATGCCTGCAAAATAGTGGAAACTTCAAGTAACGGCGATGAAGGTGGACAGCGATCACGCACCTTTCTGTCCAAAGTAAATCACAAAAGTTCACTGCCCGTGCGGTTCTAGGCGCTACAGTCAGGAACCGAGCGACCGCTACGGTTGCAGGTTCGAATCCTGCCTCGGGCATGGATGTGTGTGATGTCCTTAGGTTAGTTAGGTTTAATTAGTTCTAAGTTCTAGGCGACTGATGACTTCAGAAGTTAAGTCGCATAGTGCTCAGAGCCATTTGAACCATTTGAACAAAAGTTCACTAATATTGAGATCTGGTGTCTGCGGTGGCCTTTGGAGATGCGAAAATTCATCCCCGTGCTCACAAAACCAGTCCTCGACGATGCGAGTTTTGTGAACAGGGGCCCTATCATCCTGGAACAGAACATAACATTACGCTTGGGAAGGAAACACTGTACCATGCGAGGGGCCTGCCGAAATCATCACCGAACACCCGCCATGTTTTACTGTTTGGACGTAAGATTGGCCAGAATTCGGAAACAGTGTGAAACAAGAATCATCCGATCAAATGTTGTCCCTCCATTGCTCCATAGTCCAAGTTTCAAGGCTTCGTCACCACGTTTTCCTGGTACAGGCATTACGGGCGTTTCCATCTGTGATGAGTGCTTTTGAAATTCCAGCTCGCAATATAGTTCCTTGATTATGGGGCTCCCATAGAATTGTTTTGTTGCTGACAGGGTTCACGAGTGCGACATTCAGTTCTGCACTGACATCCGCAGCTGTTGTCCTATTTTTCAATGACCGTCCATCACGATCACCCAACACACACTTTCGTCTGCGTTGTGACTTAGAAGCTGATGTCTGTCTGCTTTCGTGTTTGCAGTATGAACCTTCGATGCGGCGTCTCTTGAAGCACCAAACTCTTCGAACCCTTTGGTTACGGAAGCACCAAAGACTTCAGCTTCCTTGGTTACGGAAGCTGCCTCCTTAGGTGCACCAACAATTTGGCCACCTTCGAATTCACTTAGCTCCGACATAATGCACCCACAACTACACAGAACACTATTATGATCAGGACTGGCACTTGCAACGTACTGAGGACATTGTACAGGTACCGTTCGTGGCCAAATACAACAACGTTAACTGAGCGAGGTGGCGCAGTGGCTAGAACACTGGACTCGCATTCGGGAGGACGACGGTTCAATCTCGGGTCGGCCATCCTGATTTAGATTTTCCGTGACTTTCCTAAGTCGCTCCAGGCAAATGCCGGGATGGTTCCTTTGAAAGGGCACGGCCGACTTCCTTCCCAGTCCTTCCCTGATCCGATGAGACCGATGACTTCACTGTCCCAACAACAACATAACCAACAAGCTCGGTTAGCATCTGCATTCATGCTCACGCACTCATTTCTCGCGGTGCTTTCGAACATTTGTCGGACCCCTGTATGAGATCAACAGACTTTCTGAATTCTCTCGTGACGAGTATGTCGTTTATAGTGATTTACTTTGTCAGTCCAGGGGACTAATGCATGCGCAGAAGAAAACCAATATGTAACCATTCTAGTCATACAGCCACGAGTACATCACATTTACTCTAGAACCATTGCAATAGAGCTGAACACACAGTCCACCAAAGAAAATTTGGAGAATGAGGATGACAATGACTTTGTTGATCAATAGAGCATTAAGGAGTAATCTAATATGCAGTTGTGATCAGTGTAATAATATCACTGGTTCTATAAGAATCACTTTTATCAAAAACGAGAATGTGAAACTTCTCTGTGTTACTATAATAAGAAAGAGACATGTATACTTTTGACAGAAAATTAGTATTATTCATATTCTTATATCAAATAGCCTCCTAAAACTGTCGAAGGGAAAGTGAACCAACAAAACGTTCAAAAACGCTGTACAAGCAACAACTTTAATGGTTTAGTTGATATTACGAGGGTTATTCGGAAAGTAAGGTCCGACTGACGAAGCTTCGCATGGATGTGTTGGAAAGTTTCTCTAGTACGCCAACAGATCTCATCACGTCGCTCTTTTCAGTTATGAGCGCACAGTGAACACATAAAGATGCCTAGAAAATAGTGTCTCCCGCCAATTATGAATGCCTATGAGGGATTTCCCCTGATTTAGTGGAGCCCACACAACGAAACTGTTACGCATTTCTTTCTTCATGACAATTATCGACCGCACACTGCAGGGGAAATGAGGACGATCTTATGGCGTTTTCGATGGGAAGCGTTTGACCACCCACCATACAGGCCGAACTTGGCTTCCTCTGATTTTCATCTCTGCTCACATGAACCGCTCTCTATGAAGACAACATTTTGGCACCGAAGAGCAAACTGCAGATCAGCGTAGAGAATTAGCGGACAGCACTTCTATAATGAGGGTAGCGGGACGTTGGTACAATGCCACAACAAAT
The DNA here is from genome assembly GCF_021461385.2 of Schistocerca piceifrons. Taxonomy (NCBI): domain Eukaryota; kingdom Metazoa; phylum Arthropoda; class Insecta; order Orthoptera; family Acrididae; genus Schistocerca; species Schistocerca piceifrons. Next base: position 416,093,395 of record NC_060141.1, read on the forward strand.
GTCTCAGTCGGTGCGGTGACTATGTAGAGAAGTAGCTGGAAGGTGTAGGTAACTGTTGCAAACAAAACGTTTTTGATTTTCCAAATAGTCCTCGTATAATAGTCCATTGAGTCACACTATCTAATCCCTCTTAAACTTGAAAAATATTTATATTGCATGGTTAGTTAATTCCAGTCAATTCTCTTTTCAGCTCTTTCTCTCAAAGTTGACTTTAATGGTCAATTTAAATTCCGAACCCTAAGTGTATAGATATAGATTTTATGAAGAGGACAGTGCGGTGGCAGCTGAGGAGCGGTCCAGAGAAGTCAGTGTCGGAGGGACGAGTACTGTCACTGCAACTGAAGCAACCGCGCCGCGCGGCAGACAGCGCGAGGATTGCTGTGGGGTTACGGGCCATTATGAGCGCTGCATGTGTTGCAAGGCATTACGTATTACGCATTGCTGCCAGCGCAGCGCAGACGGCCGCTGCAAAAAGATCCGCGGAGACGGCCGAGCGTGGATACGCTGCACTGTGCACTCAGCTGCTAGCTGCCGACCCGTCGCCAGTTTCTCCGGAGATGCCCGGTCTTGGACGCGAACGTCCTAGTTCACGCCTAGCCTTGACTGTTATCAGCATCAACTGAAAGATGGCATTACCTGCAACTAGGCACCTTTGACTTAAAGCTCCGTAACGTGTTTCAGAGACCTCTACTGCCAACATCATCTGGAGTGAACCTACATCTATATCTATACTCCGCAAACAACTTTCTAGCGCGTGGTGGCGCGTACGTTGAGTACCTCTGTTACTTCCTTCTTTCGTGTTCCACTCGTGTATAGTTCGCAGGAGGAACAATCGCCGGTAAGGCCCGTGTTGGCCTGAATCTATCTAATTCTACACTACTGGCCATTAAAATTGCTACACCACGGAGATGACGTGCTACAGATGCGAAATTTAACCGACAGGAAGAAGATGCTGAGATATGCAAAAGATTAGCTTTTCAGAGCCTTCACACAAGGTTGGCGCCGGTGGCGACACCTACAACGTGCTGACATGAGGAAAGTTTCCAACCGATTTCTCATACACAGACAGCAGTTGATTGGGGTTGCCTGGTGAAACGTTGTTGTGATGCCTCGTGTAAGGAGGAGAAATGCGTATCATCACGTTTCCGACTTTTATAAAGGTCGGATTGTAGCCTATCGCGATTGCGGTTTATTGTATCGCGACATTGCTGCTCGCGTTGGTAGAGATCCAATGACTGTTACCAGAATATGGAATAGGTGGGTTCAGGAGGGTAATACGGAACGCCGTGCTGGATCCCAACGGGCTCGTATCACTAGCAGTCGAGATGACAGGCATCTTATCCGCATGGCTGTAACGGATCGTGCAGCCACGTCTCGATCCCTGAGTCAACAGATGGGGACGTTTGCAAGACAACAACCATCTGCACGAATAGCTCGACGACGTTTGCAGCAGAGTGGACTATCAGCTCGGAGACCATGGCTGCGGCTACCCTTGACGCTGCATCACAGACAGGAGCGCCTGCGATGGTGTACTCAACGACGAACCTGGGTGCTCGAATGGCAAAACGTCATTTTTTCGGATGAATACAGGTTCTGTTTACAGCATCATGATGGTCGCATCCGTGTTTGCGACATCGCGGTGAAGTCACATTGGAAGCGTGTATTCGTCATCGCCATACTGGCGCATCACACGGCGTGAAGGTATGGGGTGCCATTGGTTACAAGTCTCGGTCACCTCTTGTTCGCATTGACGGCACTTTGAACAGTGGACGCAACATTTCAGATGTGTTACGACCCGTGGCTCTACCCTTCATTCAATCCGTTCAAAACCCTACATTTCAGCAGGATAATGCACGTCCGCATGTTGCAGGTCCTGTACGGGGCTTTCTAGATTCAGAAAATGTTCGACTGCTGCCCTGGTCAGCACATTCTCCACATCTCTCACCAATTGAAAACGTCTGGTCAATGGTGGCCGAGCAACTGGCTCGTCACAATACGCCAGTCACTACTCTTGATGAACTGTGGTATCGTGTTGAAGCTGCATGAGCAGCTGTACCTGTACACGCCATCCAAGCTCTGTTTGACTCAATGCCCAGGCGTATCAAGGCCGTTATTACGGCCAGAGGCGGTTGTTGTGGGTACTGATTTCTCAGGATCTATGCACCCAAATTGCGTGAAAATATAATCACATGTCAGTTCTAATATAATATATTTGACCAATGAATACCCGTTTATCATCTGCATTTCTTCTTGGTGTAGCAATTTTAATGGCCAGTAGTGTATTTTTATTTTTTTATTCTTTTTTTGCGAGATACGCGAAGGTGGAAGCAATATACTTGTTAACTCTTCTAGGAACGTAAGCTCTAGGCATTTAAATGATAAACCACACCGTGATACAGAACGGCGCTCTTGCAGCGTCTGCCACTAGAGTTGTTTGAGCAGCTCTGTGACGCTTTCGTACTTAGTAAATGAACCTCTAATGAAGCGCGCCGCTCCTCTTTGGATCTTCTCTGTTTCCTCTACGAGTCCATTATTTCCTTCGTTGTGCAAATGGAAGCAAACAATAAAATGAATCGGTTTTCTCAAAACCCAATGACAAGAGACCTCGGCCCATCAGTCCGAGTACTGCAAATTAACATAGAAGGTATAAGAAAGACTAAACGTGATATCCTCTCAAGACTAGCACGGGATAACAACATAGATGTCATACTGGTCCAAGAAACACATGTAAACCACGAGGCAGATCTCATGAAAAGAGGTCTCATAAGTGGATACACCGTTGCTGGAGATATTCACCACGAAAACTATGGATCTGCTTCATACGCGCGTAGTGACATTGATAACTGGGCTCCAATAAAAATAAGTTCTTCGGATAACATATTTTTAATAGAAACACTAGTAAGTAACCTCACAATAGTCAATGTATATAAGCCTCCCAACATCCAATGGCCAAAAGAAGCACTCCCTGAAACAAAATACCCTACCCTCTCAATGGGCGATTTCAATAGCTACCACAGTTTATGGGGCTATAGTGAAAACGATGATAATGGTCAAGCCCTACTTGAGTGGGCAGATATTGAAGACGTGCAACTAATATATGATGTTAAAGAGAGACACACCTTCTGGTCAGCTAGATGGCAACGCGGTTTCAACCCAGATCTGTGCTTTGTTAGTAGAGACCACAAGGGTAAAGGTTTCCCATAAAGCAGGAAAGTATTAACTAACTTCCCACACAGCCAGCATAGACCTGTCCGCATTGGAATACAAGTCCCTCATATAAAATCAGCTCCAAAACCAAGATGGAATTTTGAAAAGGCTAATTGGGAGTCATACGCAAAACGTGCCGATGCCACTGTACGGTGGATAAAGCCAATCATTAACAACTATGAATGATTTAGTAAAGCTCTTATTGCATAAGCTAAGAAAACTATACCACGCGGTTTCAGGAAAGAATATACACCTGCCTGGAATTAAACAACTGGACGCCTCTATAACGAGTTCAAAGAATCGGGAGACAGGGAAGTGACAGAGGAACTTACCGAGTCACTTGACAGCGCCCGAATAGAAAAGTGAAAAAAAAAAAAGCCGTGGAAGGTATAGACTTTAGAAAGTCCAGTCGAAAAGCGTGGGCCCTACTCAGGAAACTAGGATCTGGTGCGTACAATCCCTGTGCAATTGCAGACCGTATAGCCAATATGTCCAGGGCACCTCTTGACAAAGAACCGCCAGAAACATTAAGAAACTAATTAAAACACGGTGGAGTCAAGCTACTGAAAGATCACATCCTGCAGCACCTTTCACAGTGGAAGAACTGAAAACGGCTATCTCGAACATCAAAACTAGGAAGGCAGCTGGGCCAGATGAGTTATACCCAGAATTCATTAAGTATAGTGGGAAAAATGTTATCAACTGGCTCGTGAACTTCTACAATAACATCCTTGAAGAAGGCCGAGTGCCTAAGATATTCAAAAGATCTAAAGTATTGCCAATATTAAAACCTGGGAAAACACCAGACAAGCCTGAAAATTTTAGACCAATCTCTCTCCTGAGCACCTGCTTCAAACTCTTGGAGAGACTCTTGTATAATCGTATTGGGACGACTTTGAATGAAAGAATCCCCATCGAGCAGGCTGGTTTTCGACCACAACGTAACTGTTGCGACCAAGTACTGGCTTTAACGACACATATCGAGAACGGTTATGAACGGAAATTTAAAACAGCTGTTGCATTTGTAGATTTAACGACTGCATACGATACTGTGTGGAGGCATGGTCTTCTTAGCAAGATACTAGAGATTATCCCTTGCCAGACCTTGTACAAATTACTAAGTGATATGCTCAGCAATAGAACCCTTGAAGTTCATCTAGAAGGAAAGAAGAGTCGAACCATTGTTTGAAACAACGGCTTATCACAAGGTTCTGTATTGGCCCCATTACTTTTCAATCTGTACATAAGCAACATACCAACAACAAATGCGCGGAAGTTCTGTTATGCAGATGACATGGCCCTGGCTGTGCAACATGAAAGTTTTGAACAGTGTGAAAACTCCCTTAATCATGATCTCAGAGTAATGGGTAAATATTACAGATCTTGGAGATTAATTCCTAACCCAATAAAGTCAGAAGTTACAGTGTTTCATTTAAACAACCAACAGGCAACCCGATCCCTTGACGTTACCTTTGCTGGTAGAAAGTTAAAGCATAACCCAAACCCAAAATATCTTGGTATTAAATTGGATAGATCGCTTACATTCAAACCACACCTAATAGATACTGCTGCTAAGATACGTACAAGAAATAATATTATTCAAAAGCTCGCCAATACTAGCTGGGGAGCTGAAGTACATACTCTGAAGATTTCTTCTGTAGTGCTGGTATACCCTGTTGCGAAATATTGCAGCCCTGTTTGGCTTAACAGCAGCCACACGTCTAAAGTGGATACTCAACTAAACAATACCATGAGAACCATAACTGGGAGAATTAAATCCACCCCACTACCTTGGCTTCCTGTTCTCTGCGGTATAGCTCCACCACATCTTAGGCGGGAAACCGCCTTAGTTAATGAATGGCGTAAAATCTCCTCCAATACCAACCTTCCAATCCATCAGGACATTGCCCCAAATCTTTCCCTACTAAGACCTAGAACACCACCATGGAGAACAGCTCAAAACCTTATGGCTACGTTTTACGATGCTATGGAATCATGGAAAAATGAATGGTCTCAGACCGGACTATCCAAGAACTGCAATGAAATTACACCCTTTCGAAACCTACCTGGTACAGACTTGCCAAGAACAACTTGGGTTATACTCAATAGACTCAGAACTGGTCATGGCAGAAGTGGCGAGATGCTCTGTAGATGAGGCATACGAGACTCACCACAGTGCGATTGTGGACATCCAGAGCAAACGATCCAGCACATCATTCAGGAATGCCCTAAACGTGCGTTTAAAGGATCCATTCGAAAACTCTATGCAGCCTCCCCTGCAGCCGTCGAGTGGATGGAAAACCTAGACATAGAACTTTAAAGAGACTCTATAGATTCCATATATGTGATTGCTGAATGACCTTATAGCAACAGTTTCTATATGATAATTTTATCTTATCTATGACAAGATACCTTATTGAAACAACCTGTGTATGCCTACTTTATCCTTAATTGAATGTCCATAAGACGAGACATTATTTATGTGTTATAATGTTTATTGATTTTATCTTTATCTGTCTGTATGTATTTAAACATGAAACCATTTTTACTTGAAAACCACATACGCTAAATAATTAAATTCGTTGATGGACTAAATTTCCTGAGGGTTCTTCCAATGATTATCATTCTGGTATTTGCATTACTCACGAATAATTTTATATGGTATTTGCCTTAAAAATTTCTCCGTAGGCTTACTCCTAGGTATTTTGTGGCAGTAACTGCAGCCAACGACTGTTCCGCTATTGTGTAATTGTAGCCTAAAGGTCTTTCTGTCTGTGTTTTCGCAATACATCACAGCTGTTTATGTTGAGGGTCCGTCACCACTTCCTCTACCTAGCGCCGATCATTTGCAGATCTTCCTGCACTTCGCTACAATTTTCTACCTTCTCTTAAAGAACATTATCATCCGAGCAAAGCCTCATGGAACTTCCGACGTTATCTACTAGGTCATTTATATATATTGTGAAAGTATAGCTCCTATAACTGTACTATTATTATATAATTATGTATTATTACTACGTCAAAAGCCAGCGGCCTTGCCGCAGTGTTAACACCGGTTCCTGTCAGATCACCGAAGTTAAGCGCAGTCGGGCTGGATGGGTGACCATCCGGTCTGCTGAGCGCTGTTGGCAATCGGGGTGCACTCAGCCCTTGTAAGGCAAACTGAGGAGCTACTTGATTGAGAAGTAGCGGCTCCCGTCTCGGAAACTGACATACGGCCGGGAGAGCGGTTGGTGACCACATGCCCCTCCATATTCGCATCCAGTGACGCCTATGGGCTGAGGATGACACGGCGGCTAGTCGGTACCGTTGGACCATCATGGACTGTTCGGGAGGAATTTAGTTTTACTACGTCATAAATGCTGTTACCTCTGCCTTATTACTACAAGGCAATGATGTCCAAAATTATAATTAACGGTGCTGGGGAACATTACAGTATTTAATCATACAATGTAGGCTTTCACGGCCGGTGTTGTCTTCAGTTGAAATTTCCGGGCTGAGAGGCCGTGGTCGATGTATAAAATTTCTACCTGACGTTTCGTCTCCATCTGCGGGAGACATCTTCTGAGGTCATCCGCCTACTGCCACTGAGGCTCCAGGTACTCTCGCATTTATAGAGCGCATAGAGGGCACCACCATTCGTCACGTGATGCCGACGGTATGCCTATCTTTGGAAGGCGTCATCATTCTCGATTAAGAGTAATCGATTGTCATTCTACTGGCGCAACGTCGACATCCATATTTTGTCCAACTTTAAAACTTCCTCTTTTCTATTAAAATTGTTATGGTGTTTGTGAATTTCTATTGCTTCTCTACACATGCGCGCATGATAATGGGGTGTTCGTGCTAGAACGCTTGTCTCATTAAATTTAATTTCGTGATTCCCATCTCGAAAAACATGGTCAGCCACGGCCGATTTTTCGATGTGTCCTAAGCGACAGTTTCTTTTATGTTCGGCTAAGCCGGTGTTTACACTTCTTTTCGTTGTTCCAATATATACTTGTCCACAACTGCATGGAATTTTGTATACCCCAGGTGTTGCTAGGGGATGTCGGGCGTCTTTTGCAGTTCTTAAATATTCCTTAATCTTCTTGGTGGGTCTGAAGATTGTTTCGATCCCATACTTGGCCAGAGCTTTCCGTGACCTTATTAATGAACGGTAGGAAAATTTTTCCAGTAGGAGACTGTTGTAGCTCCGGACTTCTGGCTTCTTTTCTTTTTTGATGGAGGGCTCAATCAATTTCCTGGCTGGTATATCCATTTTGCATAAAGGCTGACCGTAGGTGATCCAGTTCGTCTTGTAAGTGAGCCGGCTCGCAGATTTTGTTGGCTCTGTCCACCAAGGTTTTCATGACACCTCTCTTTTGCCTAGGCAAATCGTCTCCTCCGATTAAAAAAAAAATCTAGGATTTTTTTTACTATTACCACTGACACCATCATCGTGTTCTAAATATTTGTTTCAAGGAAAACTGCAAAAGATGCAAATATACTTTAAATTGTGTTGGTACCCGCTTGTGTAATCTCTGGACGTAAGGCAGCCGTTTGATTGGAATGGCGCAAAAATTTGAGGAAGCTGTTCTTATGTAGTTCTGTTTTTGTGTTTAAAGTGAATGTTCAGTTTACGATCCGTCCTTTTTAACTTAACGGTCAGAGCGTCTGACTGCAACGTGTAGAGCTCGAATTCGATTCCCGGCAGGGTCGAAGGTTATCTCCACTCTGGGACTGGGTAGTGTGTTGTCCTCATTTTCGACACGAAAGTAGCCCAACTGAAAAGACTTGCAAGGCAGTGGCCGAACTTCTCCAAGTCGGGACTTCCGACCATCAATGCCATTCGATCATTTCGTTTCATTCGGTTTACGAACCTTCTTTGCAGTATTTCGGACGTGCTTTTTGCTGCAAACATGACGTCAAAATCAACGTGGAACGAATTTAAAGAAATGTTTCACGATGAAAATATGGTCTTCGTTAGTAAACAGAGAGTGGTATTTATTCACAGTGATACAGCCTTCCATTGCTATTACTACAATTTCCCACGCAAGTAGACGTATAAACAACAGCGAACTAGATCATCTCTCGCCGTTCCTGTTATTTTCACGTACAGTACATGGGAATAAAGATGTGGATGTCCTTCTTTACACGCCAATCATAGTCGTTATATGAGACGCAACGTCTTCTCTAAAACATGTTCAGTGGAACAGGTACCTCATCAGAAATAAGAAGAATGTCTGCAGTTAACCCCACACAGTCTCAAGAAGCTATGTGGTTTAGGATCGAGGAGGAAGTACAAATGACAGGCATCAAACCTGCACATGTGCATGATAGAAGGTTGTGACGAATAGTGAAGCACAACGCGCATCTAATAGCCTCCCAATTTGTGTTTACTGATCAGTTCCGTAAGGTTCTCACGATACAGAGTACGCAGCTTTCTTTTGATACTTTTACATGTCTTTCATTAATCCATATTTGGTTGGGGTCTCAAACCTTCCTGGCACTCAATAAATGGCCGAACGAGCGTTTTGTAAGCAATTTACGTCGAGCATAAGAAACATGTCTTGATGACCTCCCAATTAGTTCGTCTCAACATTTGGTAGCCAACGGTACATCCCATCACAGAGGAACTCTCACATGTCCGTGTTACTGAGATGCTGGCGAGCGGCTTCTCGTCCGCGACTCCAGTCTGCTACCTGTTCTGACAATAGTTGACAGCTGCACTAAAAACGTAAAACGTCTGATTTTAAAGAACTTTTGTGTGCAGTTACGTATTTAGTTTCGGCATACAATATTTATAATTAAATATGCTCTAGTATTAATGTTGGTCCACCACCGAAGCAGAGGGGTCAGCAGGTCTGACTGCCATGAGAAAGACCCTGAGTCAACTCCAGATACAGCCTGAGATTTGTTTGGTAGGAGTACTGGAACGGGGTCCACTTAGAGCCGTGGTGCCAATTGACAAGCTCCTTGTTTGACGCTTCAGGATCTGGAAAGCCGACAACGGCCGTTAGAGCGATGAGACGACAAAATGCCCGTCTATGACGTCATATGAGAGAGGACGATACAGTGGCCGATCGGCACGACGCGATCCTCTTGGGCTGATCGCATAGTTTTCGGTACTAACCTTCATTTAAAAATGACTGTATTCGGATTAGAGAAATTTAGTATACAGTAGAAACAAAGCGAAAAGACTGTAATGTAAACTATCTTTACTGAAATCGTGCGATTAGCTAATTTCGGTCACAAGTCATTTTCAGGCACCTGTAAAACCAACGTGGATGAGTACCACATTATCTGCATACATCTCCGTACGTCGCCGTGTATAAAAATAACACATTACACAATTCATATCAACACACCACCTTATCGTGCAATATTTCTACTTACATATGTGATATTACGTATTGTAGTTGTCAAATTATTTTACTTTACGCATACAAAGTACACGTTATTTCTAGGTTACATTGGCAATATATTCGCTTCACAAATGTTACAATTTCACATGTCATATTGGTAACTATTTAGTAATTACTACAGCTTGACAACTAACAGCAACTGCTATGTTGTTGTTAAAGATATGCACACATCCAAACACTGTAGAACTATCGGTAGCATATGTAAGAGGGTCATTGTATGCAGTGCTGGCAGGCCAGAATTATGTGATGTATTGTGTATCAGGTTATCAGTGGCCAAAGACCACTGAAGGGCATACAGACAGACGTACAGCACATTAGAAGTATGAATGTAATAAAATATTGAAAAATGAACACTCTACTAATTGCTAGCGTGCCAGACTTACGTGGGTCGTCAGTGACTGAGGGCTATGTACACTGTTCAGCCAGAATATAATGACCGCCTACCTAATAGCCAGTATGTCCACCTTTGGCAGGGATAACAGCGGCGACGCGTCGTGGCATGAAAGCAATGAGGCCTTGGTAGGTCGCTGGAGGGAGTTGTCACCTTCTCTGCACACACAAGTCGCCTAATTCCCTAAATACCGGATAGGTGGGTGATGAGCTATAACGCCATGATCAGTCATATCCAGATGAGTTCGATCGGGTTCAGATCTGGCGAGTTAGCTAACCAGCACATCAGTTGGAACTCGCCGGGCCGCGCGGGATTAGCCGAGCAGTCATGGACTCTGCGGCTGGTCCCGGCGGAGGTTCGAGTCCTCCCTCGGGCATGGGTGTGTGTGTTTGTCCTTAGGATGATTTAGGTTAAGTAGTGTGTAAGCTTAGGGACTGATGTCCTCAGCAGTTAAGTCCCATAATACTGCACACACATTTTGAACTCGCCGGCATGTTCCTCGAGTTACTCCATCACACTCCTTGCGCATTATCTTGTTGAAAAATGAAACTGCCATCGGGATACTTGATAGTCACGTAGGTGTGTGTGTGTGTGGCCTGCAATTAGTGTACGATAGCCTTGACCCTCATGGTGCCTTGCAAGAGCTCCACGGCACCTATGGATGCCCACATGAATGTTCCCTAAAGCATAATGGAGCCGCCGACAGTTTATCTCCGTCCCGCATTCAGGTGTCAAGGAGCTGTTCCTCTGGAAGACGAAGGATTCGCACCCTTTCATCGGCATTATGAAGGATGTATAGGGGTTCATCATACCATGCTTCACTGCGCCAACGTCCACTGCCGATGGTCAGCTGCCCATTTCAGTCGTAGTTGGCGGTATCGTGATGTTAGCATTGGGAAATGCGTGGGTCCTCGGATGCGGTGACTCATCGTTAGGAGTGTGTTCAGACACACTTGTACCATTACTTAAGTTTGATGTTAGATCCGCCACAGTTCGCCACTTGTCTTGACATCCGTAATGAGGGGTGGGCACCCAACACCCACGACGTCTGGACACGGTTTCATCTCGGTTTCGCCACATGTTGAAGACACTTACCACAGCTCTCCTCGAACACCCGACAAGTCGTGCACTTTCCGAAACGTTCGTTTCGAGCCTCCAGACCATCACAATATGCCCTCGGTCAAACTCAGAGAGACGCGCGTCTCCCCCATTCTACACAGGGACGGCACGCTCACTGATACAAAGTGCACCGTGTGCGTGTCTGACGAGCAGTCATTCCTCGCCAGGTGACGCTGCTGTCGCCCGCACAGGTTTATATCGATAGTAGGTCGGTGGTCATGATGTTCTGGCTGATCAGTGTATAGACACAAAGAAGCGAATCTATTGAAAAATTCTACCGAAGAGTAATACATAAAAATAAAAATTTCATAATATTTTAAAATTATATTGTCACCGACGGACAGCAGAATCCTCATATGGAGGACAATTTTTACACACAATCATATGCCTATATGTCCGGCTTGCTTTTAGTCAAAATGAATAAGTAGCGATAGGAGGTACCAAAACGAAAAAGACTTCGAAAGGATCTTTGGCAACATCATAACAGCTGCTGTTAGTTGCCAAACTGTAGTACTTAGAGCGCAAATACCAGTATGACATGTGATGTTTTAAAGTTTGTGCTGTGGATCAATTCCCAATATAATGATGGAATATGACGTATACTCTATACGTGTGAGCTAAAATAATTTGGTAATTACAATATACAGCACGTAATATCACACATGTAAGTAGAAATATTGCACGTTAAGGTGTTACCTTAATGTGAGTCCTGTGATGTGTCATTTATACTTGGCTGTGTCTGGAGATGTATGCAGCGTGATAGACACTCTTCCACGTTGGTTTCACGGATGCTTGAAAATGGTTTATGGTCGATATTAGCTAATCACACGATTTAATTAAGTATCGTTTACATTACAGACTACTGTGGACTATGTTTTCCTTTATTAAGCGTTTAGGAGTCGTGGATTCACGCGGAAACAAAATTATTTTTGAGATTAGGTATAAATTCGCCTCTGACTGGAAAAATGGTCATCAGTTTCTTTTTATTGCGCCATGATCGATTTCGGATCTACCAGTCCCAATCTCAGGTCCACCGGGTGTATATACATCCAATCGCTATGAGATACTGAGAGTTGCAAGTAATTGCAATATCTGTATAGTAACCACGGAAAATATGGCCTAGGATCACAGCTCGCCACCATCACCGTCCATGCAAAAGCAGTGTCCACAGCACCACTCGGGAAGCGAAGATCATTATTGTTCAGAGGTAAATTTATTCCTAATCTAGTCATATGACTGCGTTCCCGAGTTCCATCACGAAAAGGTAAAATTTGCATCTATTGATAATTAGAAGGGAATGAACCGTGTTGATATCTCAGTAACAAAAAAAAAAAATTAAGAGAATCACGCTATGGATGGTACGGGCAGATTTTCAGAAATCGTAAGAAAGTTGTAAGTTGACTACATAGTCGTCTCGAGAAGCAGTGCAGTTCGATTATGTCAAGGAAGACATGAAAACGACAGATTTCAGGCCTGAGGTTGAGCACGATAGAAAGTTGAGATGCAAAGTGTGGAAGTATGCGGGCTTCGCATCAGTGTAGGATACGCGTTGGTAGAGAAATAACAGACATTTATCCACAACTGAAGAGAGCTGGTTTTCATTACACAAAGTCGAAATTTTGTCCAAGCCTCTTTGTAACTCCTTAGGACCGTTCAAGGATACTGTTTCCGTGAAGACAACAGCATCGCCTGTAAACATTAATACAGCGCTGATCATCCTATTTGGTAAATCGTTGATGTGTGGGGAGTGTTAAGAAAGTATCGGAAAATTTGTAATTTCGTGGGTTGCATCAGTTCGATTCGCGCCATTTTTCATTGTTATATTGGTAAACATGTCTCAAGCGTTACAAAACACTAGCAGCCATATTGAATGTTTAGTTGGTCGTCAGTTTTCAGGAAGGTTACATGTTTCTGCTTACGAGTGGCGGCTACTGATTTGTTTTAAAAATGTATCACATAATTTGCATTACATTTTGCCATATGTTGAAAACTGATTTTGGTGTGTCTGCTATGAGTAAAACAAGGGTTTACGAATGGTATAAGCGTTTGCAAGATGGTCGTGAAGAAGTAGAAGATGACAAACGTTATGGACGCTCAAGCACATCAGTTACCGAAGAAAACGTTGAAAAAATGAAAAAAAAGACAAAGTTTATGAACGATCGCCAAATGAGAACCAGGAAAGTTGCTGATGATGTTGGCATATGAACTGGCTCATGCCTAGAGATATTTTCGAAATATTTTGGTATGCAATGTGTGACAGCAGCGACAAAAGATGGGTCTACGGGTATGACGTCGAAACTCAGGCTCAGTCTTCCAAGTGGAGGCATTCTGGATTGACAAGCCCGAGAAAAGCTCGCCAAGTGCTGTCAAATGCATAGATTCTGTTGACTGTTTTCTTCGATTTAAATGACATAGTGCATCAAGAGTTCTTAATCAAAAGGTCAGACGATCGATAAGAATTACTTACTCACAAGTTCAACGCCGTTTGCGGGAAGTAATCCGAAAAAAATGGCTTTTGCACCACGGTAATGCACCTGCACACACTCCATCGCCTGTTCTTGAATCTTTGGCGAGTAACAACACTGTAATGATGCCCCAGCCATAATATTCGCCATACATGGTCCCGTGTGTAGTTTTTCTCATTAGAGAAATAAAAACAACCTTAAAGAGCAGTGGTTTCACGAGCTTAGATGAGACTAAAAGCGTGTCGTTGAAAGAGCTAAGTACTATGCCAATGATCGAGTTCCAGCAGTGTTTCAGGGATTGGAAGAGGCGCTGACAAAAGCGTACAATATTTAGTGGGGACTGCAAAAACATGGTTCAAATGGCTCGGAGCACTATGGGACTTAACTACTGTGGTCATCAGTCCCCTAGAACCTAGAACTACTTAAACCTAACTAACCTAAGGACATGACACACATCCATGCCCGAGGCAGGATTCGAACCTGCGACCGTAGCAGTCGCGCGGTTCCGGACTGCGCGCCTAGAACCGCTAGACCACAGCGGCCGGCAGTGGGGACTGCAATGAAGAAGATAACATTAATATAGAGAAATAAATAAAATCATTTCCAAAAATCGGAAGTTCCCGACACTTTTTGAACGCACCTCGTATATTGGAAACATTAGAGGTCCTGTTACGCTTCGCGTATTAGAGATCCTATCACGCTTCATACATAAAATAAATCTGCACCACTCATAAAAGAGAATGTGGTCCTCCGGGAAGGACATTACTTCCGGATTAACAGAGTGTCCTGAGCATTATTGTGTCTGTAGTAGGTGCAAGTTTACGTCTAGAGGAGCTGCTGACAGAAGCGATACTCGAGCAGGGAAGTGCGTACTCGGTTGTGAGCCGGCGTGGCCGCCCAAACAAACAGCCCAGGGGCCCGCGGGACCGCAGAGCGCCTCGTTGTGCTAGGTCGGGGCCGATTACGTCGCGGAAACAATTTACCCGCCGCAAGTGAGTCAAACAAACGGCGCAGGTAAACAGTTTACGCCGGCTGCGGCCGCGGTCTCGGGTGCTCGCTCTGCGGAAGCGGAAGTGGAGGCCGCCTCGCAGCCTCTGTACGAAGCCTCGTCCTCGTTACAATATCCATACGCGTCACACCATGTGTTTCGATCTAACAATAAGCTTAGTACCCACAGACGGAGTAAAATTCTTATTCTTACCTGTTCTACAAATGCGTCGGAGCAATTACAGCGGTAAAAGTGAAAGAGTCATGACAACATTTATGTCTACAGGGCGCAGCGCGGGAAATTCCTTATTTAAGAAAATCATAAATCAGAAGGTATTAGAGACATCAATTTAATTTTTTTTCTTTACAAGGAGTGACATCTAAAGCTGCGTTCCATTATGTTTTGAAAATGATACATTGAAGGCGGCCTTCGTTCTGCTCAATACATTTGGAGGGAGAGTCGAAATCAGAAGTTTCGGTTCACTTTTTCCAACATGTCTCTGTCGATGTTGGCAATGCAATACGAATGTTGCTCCGTAGCTCAGCCAGGGTCTCCGGACGATTGGTTCACAGCAAGATAGCCCCATAAAAAAAAGTCGCATGGCGCTGAATCTGGCGAGTATGCTGGCCACTGGAGATTGCCCCTCAAAGAGATGAGACAACATGGTCATCGATGTTCGTGCCTTGTGAGCTGTGGAGCCATCTTGTTCGAACCAGACATCACCCACATCCATTTCTTCAAGTTCTGGAAGAAAAAACTGTTCAATCATCTGAGCATAACGCTCACAAGTGACTGTCACTGCCTTATCGTTCTCTTCGAAAAGCCATGGGTGAATAATGCCAAATTTAGATAATACACACCAAACAGTCACACGTTCTGCATGCAGGGGCTGCTCATGAAGTTTTCGGGGGTTCTTGCCACTCCAATACCGCATATTTTGTTTATTCACGCAGCCAGACAAGTGAAAATGTGTCTCATCGCTGAATAACACTAAGGCGTCATGAGGCAGCTCATCGATCAAGGCTTCACACGCATTTTTTCGTGAAACAAAACAACGTGGATGAAGTGTTTGCACCACTGAAAGTTTATACAGATGAAATTTCAACTCTTCGTGAAGAATTAGTCTCACTGTGCGTTGAGAAATGGCAAAGGCAGCTGCACGGTTGCGTGCAGATCGCTTGGGAGAATTCAAAATCGAAATGTTTTCTGGCGTTCTGGTGGTCCTTGAAGGCCCTGGTTTCTTTTTCTGCACACTTCCAGTATCCATAAAGGTGTCTACCCACATAACAATTGATTTCTCATCAGGAATACGACCTGCAGGCGCGGTGTTAAACTGTTTCCTGAATGCACGCTGAGTTTTGATGATCGAACGTTCATTCGAAAAGTAGGCCGCAACGGCGAACGCGTGCTCCTCTTTTGCCCACTGCATGATCGCTACTAACTAACGCTTTTTTTAAACTTAAGTCTCGCACTTTTGATTGCACTGAAACCCACGCAACAATGAGCAACAGCCGCTGTGTGCCGCGCGCTTCAAATAAGGAAGTTCCCTAGACGCACCCTATAGATACATACTTCGCATGCTACCGTACGGTGCATGGCAGAGGGTACCCTCTACCGCTACTAGTCTTTTTCTTTCCTGTTCCATTCGCAAATAGAGCGAGGCAAAAACGACCGCCTACGTATTTCCGTAGGAGCCCTAATTTAGATTCGTGGTCCTTATGAGATTTGTATGTTGGCGGCAGCAGAATATTTCTGAAGACAGCTATGGGGGTTCTCTTTTTCTCAATAGTGCCCCGCGAAAAGAACTTAGTCTTCTCTCCTGGGATTTGCATTTGAGTTCACGAACCATCACTGTTACACTCACGTGGTGATCAAATCTACCGTTAACAAATCGAGTAGGACGTTTCTGAGGCCGGCCGTTGTGGCCGAGCGATTCTAGGCGCTTCAGTCCGGAACCGCGCTGCTGTTACGGTTGCAGATTCGAATCCTGCCTCGGGCATGGATGTGTGTGCTGTCCTTAGGTTAGTTAGGTTTAAGGAGTTCTAAGCTCTAAGGGACTTATGACTTTAGATGTTAAGTGCCATAGTGCTCAGAGCCATTTGAACCATTTTGAACGCTTCTGAAATGCATCGATGCCTTCATTTAATCAGACCTGCTACAGATCCCAAACACTCTAGCAGTACTTAAGAATGCGTCTGTCCAGTGTTCTATATGCGGTCTGCTTTACAGACGAAGCACACCTTCGTAAAATTAGCCCATTAATATGAAGTCCACCATTCGCTTTCCCTTATACCATCGGTACGCGCTAGTTCCATTTCATATCGCTTCTCAACGTTAAGCCCAGATTCTTAATCGCGAGACTGTATCTAGCAGCACACTACTAATGCTATATTCGAACATTTCTGGAACGAGTCTCCCGCTCTTCCGCATCAACTTAGTTTTCCGCATTCAGAGCAAGCTTGAATTCGTCACACCAACTATAAATTTTGCCTAAGTCGTCTTGTATCCTCCTAAAGTCACTCAATAGCAACACCTGCTTGTACATTAGAACGTTATCAACAAACAGCCGCAGATTGCTGCTCTCCCTATCCGTCAGATCTTTTATGTGTACAGGAAACAAGATCGGTCCTATCACACTTCCCTGGGAAACTCCTGATGGACATTCACAACATACTAAGTTCTATTGCTTGAGAAGTCTTCGAACCACTTACATATCTGGGAACCTGATCCGTAAGCTCGTACCTTCGTTGACAATCTGCAGTGGGGCACCATCTCGAACGCTTTCCGGATATCTAGGAATGTGGAACCTGCCTGTTGTCCTTCATCCTTAGTTCTCTGGGTATTCTGTGGGAAAAGGGCAAGCTGAGCCTCGCACTGCAAGGGCTAGTCTCAAAGCTTTAAGAACGACCAAGAAAAAATAAAGCTGCGACTGTGAACCGACGTGATGATGTCAGATCCTCTCTACATATTCACCCTTTAATGCGAAACTTTTTCGCAACGATGGATGAGATGGTAGAACCTAAGTTGCAGAAGTCTGCTTTTCGGTTGTTTACCAAATGTTTCACTCGAAAATCACCTAAGCGTCGTTCTCGAAATGCATGTCACGTAATGGATTCTTCATGCGAGAAAAAAGGAAAAATCACAGGGCGACCAGGCCTGGAGAATGTGAGGGGAACAGGTGGAGGCCATGTTTTATAGAACAAAGACGCAGCGTGTGTGATTGTGTTCTGTGCAGAATGAGCTGGGGCGCTGTCGTGGAGCACAGGTGCCCTTTGCACAACTTCCCGCGACAGTCTACCCTAACCTCGTCTGCCAATTTCTGTGGCATGGTCCTATGACGGTTTCCACGCACCAGGTCGGTCTCAAAAAACACTCACAAGCGAAACTTTGCATCGCACCCCTCTCAGATTTAGTGGTAAGATGGTCCATGGTAACGGTGTTTGTTTGCAGAGCGGGAGATCCGTGATCAAGTCTCCCACACGCCCCATTTCTTTTTTGTTCATTTCACAGTCACTGACGTGACTGTTCTCCTTCTGCACTCTTGGCGATTTTCGTAGTATACATTGATCATAGAATATGGGCCATGCGGTAAGAATATATTACAGCCGCAAGTAAATGTACTAAATAGTGGAAGCAGGCGAGATGACGCACAGACCTCTCAAACAAATGAAAACAACAAATAAACGGGTGTGAGCTATGTTGCAACAAAGGAATTTAAGTGTCAAAAGTTCCAAAACGGAACTCAAGACTTATAAGATGTGGTACTTGTGTAGAAGAAATACGAAGCACGTACGTCTCGAGGTCACTTCGTTACATCTCGCTGTTGCAAAAGGACGTTACACCACGACACAGACACAATTCTGAATACAGCGAACAGACCAGTTCATAATTTTGTGAAAGAACAAGTAGGACGCGAGGGAGACTTGAACACTGATCTTACCTTTTGCAGTCCGAAAACGTGACCACATAATCACGATGCCGCAGCTATTCAAATTTGCTCGATGTTGCACATCTTGAGCTTGGACCGTTGAGTGGTTCTATTTTGCTACTTTTTTCACAGTTCTGCACACCTTCCTGTTTTCATGCTTGATCAGTGTTCAGTTTTTGGCGTGCTATTCACTGGGGGGAGGGGGCGTGATGGTTGCGGAGTTTCCCTTGTCAGCAGCACCTTGTCCAATGATGATTGGGTCTGCGCAGTGTTTCCACCGCTTGTCGTGCCCCATTACGTCGGAGTCATCGATTTCGCCCAGCGCTCATCCACAGTGATGACGCAGCCAAGAAAGTCATATTGACTGGCCCTACACAACTGCGTCCTTTCCGCTACTGCCTCGAGTCGGCGGGCCCATAGAATGGCACGAGTAGTGGCAGGAAACAACGGGTGGCGACCTTCATTGTGTTCAAAATATCGTCCAAGACTCCGAAAACTGAACGATGACCGAATTTCATTATTTCCACTATCGTCTACATCAGGCATGAGCAACCTCTGGTGATCTGCGAGGCTGATTCACATACTTACTTCAGTTCGCGAGCCGCAGTGTCACGAGACGCAACGGTAGGTCTCCGAAAATAAAAACTATAGCACCCGTAACTTTAATGTTTACGGGGTAACGCACCGATACGAATGGCATCCGCTTCCTGGCACGCGGCGCCAACAAGCTGACCCTGAAAAAACGCGGTTTCGAGAGTATATTCATTTTACGTTCGCCCCATCTTCGGATGTTTGTATTTACTTAAGCATTGTGAACATCGTTTCTTTGCTTACAATTATTCACAATAGCTGTCTTAAAAACTTCCGTTACAAAGTTCTGTAACGCTGTTAGTAAAGAAACAATGTTCACGACACGTAAATGTAAAAGAACTTCTGAGGATGGGATGCCAGGCATCTTGAAGTGTCACCACGGAAAAATAAAAACCTATAAAAGCAGCTGGTTGCAGCTAATTTATTGTAAATGACCTTAAATTTCAACAGTTTCAGTGTACTAATACGTCCACAATGGACAAGATTATTTGCTAATGTTCATACGAGAAAGAATAAAAAAACAAAATAGGCAATGAGACACGCGATCCCAGTCGACAAACAGTTAGGAGTAGCTTCGCGATTTTCGGCCACAGGCAGGTCATTAGGGCGTTTAAAATTAGTCTGTCAATATCTACAAATACTATTACTAAACATTTTTAAAAATATTTGTCTAAAAATTCTTTTGATTACTGATCGCGTAGACATGCGCAGTTTCTCTAACAGGCCAGTCTTAGAGCACCAGGGCCTTCACATCTTGCGATTACCGGTATTTCATACAGAGATTGTCTGCCACTTCGTTCTTTATCATTAAGTCTTATTGACCGCACTGGAAGCACCTTTGCCACCTAACCACTGTGTAGTAAGATCGTACATTGTTGCTGTACTCTTCAACGGACTGTTGTTGCCTTTCAAATGCAGAAAAGAAAATTACCGTACTCCACTTTATCAGTGGGCTGTACCGTTTTGTTTTGGCTCCTCTGATGGCATGTGGTCTCGCGGTCGCGTTCTCGATTCCCGATCACAGGGCCCCCGTTTCAATTCCCGGTGGAGTCAGGGATTTTCACTTCTTTGGAGATGACTGAGTGTTTGTGTTGTCCTCATCAGTTCATCATCAATCATGAAAGTGGCGAGACTGGACTGAGCAAAGGTTGGAAATTCCTACGGGCGCTGATAACGGAGCAGTTGAGCGCCACACAAACCAAACATCATCATCATCATATGACGGCATGCTACGGTACCGTGGGCGGGGATTTCAGGCCTGCACACATGTACCTCTGCACAAAGAAAAAGTGAATAACGCAAATTCGTTTTTTCGAGGTAATAATTAAAATTTTATTACTACCTCTCCCATGTTTATGGTTTGGTAGCACTCACAACGTTACACACGTAAGAAAATAAAATCATTTATCTAATGCGGGTTAAGGCAGTTCTCAGGTATTTCGCGCAACAAAGTAATAGATGATCTTCAAAAGACAGCATCAATGGAGAGAAACCGCTTCTTATACAGCTTCCGTCTCCCGACTTTCTCTACGTTTCGCGGAAAGCAGCATATGACCAATAGGAACAGCAATGGCTAATATAGCAGCAATAACATGGTGTTTACGCACTCTGCGATCCAACGCATCATACCAGCAGAGACAGGGTATAGCCAGAAGAATCTTTTGGGAACAGATGTGAATAAGTTGTTGTAACAAGGTTGATGAATATATATACAGGATGAAAATTGTTGAACTATATGAAACAAACGTAAATTAGTTACAAACTGTGGCATGCACGTAGTTTATTCAACATATAAACGTCTCTACGGATATTCGGATTTAGGCTACGACATGTTTGATACGCCCGCCATGATTGGCGATGATGTAGCGCTGACGAGTAGCGAAATTCTCCATTACCCGCTGAAGTGTCGGAGCATCGATGCCGTCGATGACCTCCTGAACGGCTGTTTTCAGCTCAGCAATGGTTCTGGGGTTTTTGCTATACACCTTATCTTTAATATAGTCCCACAAAAAGGAGCCGCATATATTCGGATCCGGAGAATATGCCGGCCAATGGAGGCCCATGCCAGTGGCCTCTGGATACCCCAGAACCAGAATGCAGTTCCCAAAGTGGTCCTCCGGAACATCAAACACTCTCTTGCTTCGATGGGGCCGAGCTCTGTCTTGCATGAACCACATTTTGTTGAAATCAGGGTGACTTAGAAAATGAGGATAAAATCATCTTCCAAAACCTTCACGAATCGTTCGGTAGTCATCAATGACTATCGCACCGATTATTCCGAGATTGAACATTACGCACAACATAGTCATTCGTTGAGGGTGAAGAGACGTCTCGACCGCGAAAAGCGGATTTTCAGTCCCCCAAATGCGCCAACTTTACTTACTGATGAACCCATCCAAATGGAAGTGGATTTCGTCGCCAAACCTAACCATACAGCGCATACTAATTCCCGCCCTGCGGACAACCATTCAGTTTGAACGTTCTGAAGCAAATCGTTCAGAAGTTATGACGATGTTATTTCATATAGTTCAATAACTGTCACCCTTTATCTCTCCGTACCTCTACAGTATCGGACATGCCGTGTACGTTCACACGATGATAGAAATATTAACAAACGTTATAGTGGAATCATAGGCGTTCGCAAGAGAGGAGAGAGGAGTTAGGATTCTCCCCTTCCTCCCCACTCCTTGTAATATGGGGATCTCGAGTAATAGCATTTATATTTACTATGAAATTCCCGTGCATTCTACCAACGGTCGCACTGCCGAGTACAAGGAGAAAAACTATGTTTTTTTTTTTTAATTATTTCTGTTCTTCAACTTTGAGGAGTATTGATTTGGCATTTTTTCCTGATTGCTTTTATTGCAATCCAACACTCTTTTCTCAACAGCTCCACTTTTTTCTCACTTTAGATATTTAATCGTCAATGAAAACTTAACGTTATTGCCATATGAAGAAAAGTATTTAATTTGAATAATTCGTTGAATACCCTGGATGTTGAATAAAGATAATGGAATACCGGTGGTGGACAAAAATACAGAAATTTAAAAAAAATCACAGTACCATGTGTGGGAAAATCGTTGACATTTAAAACAGCTTCAGGGCGTCTCGGAATGGATATATACAATTCCTGTATGGTTTCCAAGGGCAAAATAGAGGCAAATTCAGGTAACGATGATGGAAGTGGATAGCGACAATGCGCACTTCTCTCCCAAAGTGGACCACAAAGGCTCGATAATACTGAGATATAGTGACTTTGGTGGCCAGGGAGATGCGACGCCTCATTCTGGTGCTCACAAAACCAGTCATGGTCGATGCAAACTGTGTGAACAGGGCCCCTATCGTCTTGGAATACAGCACCAACATTGGGGAACAAACATTGTACCGTGGGATGGACCTGATCACCCAAAATGGTCACACAATCAGTGGCAGCCATACGACCTTAGAGAGAAACCGCGGGTCCCATGAAATGTCACTACGTGGCTGCAAAATTATCACCGAACCGGAGCCATGTTTCAATCTTGGGAAGTGAACTCGCCCAGAAGTCGCAAGTAGTATGAAACAAGACTCATCCGACCCAATGAAATTCTTCCACTGCTCCACAATCCATGGTTTATGGCTTCAGCACCACGCTTTCCTGTTGCATCACTCATCGTTGGTTTTGGTATTCCAAGTTCGCACTGCAATTTCCTGTTCTTGGAGTTCCTTTCGTGCTGTTTTACTGCAACATTCAATGTTTCAGTGACTTTTGCAGTTGTCCTCCTCTTATTTTTCATCACAATCTTCTTCAACGATCGTATTTCGCGATCACTCAACGCACATTTTCGTCCGCGTTGTGCCTTAGCGAATGAAGTTCCGCTTTTCCTGTATGCGGTGTAAATTTCCGATACGGTGCTTCTTGAAACACCAAACACTTCGGCTCCCTTGGTTATGGAAGCGCCCACCATATGAACTCCAGCAATTTGCTCATGCTCGAATTCACTTAGCTTCGACATGATGCACCCACAACAACAAAATGCAATGTTCTGGCGACGACTGACACTTGCAAAGTATTGAGATCACTTCACAGGTGCTGTTCGTGGTCAAATACAACAACCCTACGTGCAGGCTCGGCTAGCATCTCCATTTATGTTCAAACATTCATCTGTCGCAGAGTTTCCATAATTTTCTACAATCCCCACATGCTTACCGTTTTGGTTTCAAAATAATCAACCTTAAAACTTTGAGTGAATACCTATAAATCTTTTGAGATATAGCACATTGGAATAATTCTTGACACATTTAATTTTTGAGCAACTGTACGTTCTCAAACTCACCGAACCTTTAACCGAAACTGGTATTTTTAGAATCTTGCCCCTCTTTGACAAATTTCTGCGGACGACTTCGTCAAAGTAACGTGCGGAGAAGCCTTGTAAAAGTTCGGATTCCTTTTCCAACAAACATTAAAATCCGGTGAGTTGGGACAATCTAGAAATTAACGCTAACTACACGTTATCTGTAATAAGTGAATGTAAATATCTAACGGATCAAATACTGTCGCTTTTGAGATGACATACGCATAAAATAACTGTATTCGTATGATTTACATGCCTTGCTTTAAGGAGCACTTTTAAATGTGTGCAAGCTCTAGTACTTCTGTTTGTTTGCAGACCGAGATAAGTGCTTCGCTAATGTTCCAGTGGCGCGAAGAATGATGACCATTTCTCAATTGCTGTGAGTGACGCGTATATAACGTTAAGTGGATCGAAACAATTAAGATGGACGATTTTCTTCAGATAGAGTACTCTGTTTTTGCAGAGCATGTATCGGAATACTGATCCAGTGTGAGAACCACATGAGGTGCATCAAAAGAGGACACCTAGAGTATAGAAAGAAGGGCAGCGCATGTGGTTGTAGGAATCTTTCCTCGCGAGATAATGTGACGGGAACGTGGAAAAACCTCAAGTGTAAGGCACTCGATGAAGGAAGCCAAATACCTCACAAAAATGTACTTAGAAATGCCCAAAAATCGGTATTCATAGTGGAACGTACTTATAGTTTGTAACCTCTGGATATTCCAGAAACAGTGAAGATGGAGGTCAAAATAGAAACAGTTTTATTTCGTTCATAGTCATTCCATTCACCCCAAGGGCGAGAGCCGAAGGAAAAGGGGAAAGAGGGTGGGGGGGGGGGGGGGCGGAGGGGGGCTCACCACAAAATGTGACTGTTCTTCAACCTATAGGTCGTTAAGACAGATATTAAGAGGCGGAAAAAGAAAACCGATATTATTGAAACAGGCGATCTTCTTGCGATGGTGTCAACGTTGTATTTTGAATTCCTGTTTATTCTGCTGTGTTTATTAATACTGCTTGGTTTCAGAATTTATTTCGTTTGAATGGATTTTAACCATCATCATATCTGTTTGTTTCATGCAAGGATGTTGATGACCTTTTGCTCCCTAAAACAAAAACTACCTCTTATACACCAATTAATGTGACGATGTTTGGATGGACAACTTTGTAGCATTAACGATGTGATCGATGATGATGATGATGATAGTTCTGAAGGTGGCCTGAAAGTTGATGTTTGGTAGCTATATGACATGCTCCGGGAAGGAGAATGGCAGAATTAAATTACGAGACCATGAGGAGTGAAGTTTAAGTGAAAGATGAGGAAAGGGGTATCGGAAAAAAAGTGAATTTTGCAGGTGGGCCTGAGGATTGTTCGGGTTATGGAACAGGATCGGACTGTGTTTGTGGTGGAGACCGGGTGCTGTAAAATTGGAGATACTACGCACGGTTAGACGACAGTACCTAGACCAGAGAAAGTGTAATGACTTGTAGTAAGTGACAAAGAAATTCAGTTGTGAAAAGGAATAGGTAGCCAGTCTGAGTTTGGAAAACATGGGGTAGTTAAAATGGGTGGATACTTTGATGGATAGTTGTGGAAGTAGGAAATCAGGGGCTACTTACATGTAGTGGTGTATCGATTTTTTTGGGGTGGTGGTGCAGTTGTGAGCAGGAATTTTAAATGTACCTTTACGTGGGGATATTAAGTCGGGATATTGTTTTGGAGGGTGGTTAATTTTGCAAAAGGGCATGTTCTTGGGGTCGTAAAATGAAGATATCAAAGATAATTACATAACCAAAAGTTGTTGGGGGCTGGAAACACACGAGCAAGATACGAGGGATCCGAGTTGCCGCGGATGCGATAGGCTTTGCAAATCTACGATTCAGGACTGGAGTAAATTCGCGCAACTCGGCTGTAATATCAAACGTGAAGGTCGGTGACTGACGTGGCGATGAGGCTTGACGGAACTGAGGGGCATGAAGAGGCAGTATGGACGCATGGGGACCGAACGCCTGTGGAACAGGACAGTGTGGAACCCAGGAGTTCAGTATGTGATGATTACAGAGACCTTGCATGTTATAAGTCAGTTTTGTTGCGTCAGCAAGCTATTCTTAGCGTAGGGTATTTGGATTACAGTCTTTTTGGTCGGGATGAGACAAAATAGTATCTTGGGGTATGTGTTTGGAATTTCACGTAAACATTTCCCAGGTCGTAGCACTCTCTCCTCCGGCTTGGACCCTTCCGACGATTGTTGCAGGGTGTTTGATTTCAGACGTTCCATGCCGTACATGCCAACGGCCATGTGTTATCTAAAAAGGCCATCTGTCGCCACTCAGTGGACGTTCAGTTGCGGTATTGGCGTGCACATCCCAACCTTCGTCGCCGATGAACAGCAGTCAGCATGGGTGCATGCATGGGTGCAGTCTGCTGCGGAGGCCCATACGCAGCAACGTTCGCTGAACGGTCGGTGAGGAGATACTTTTGGTATCTCCTTGGTTCATCTGGGCGGTCCGTATCTCAACAGTTGCATGTATTTTCACCGGTACACATCTCAGTAGCCAGCGTTCACTCTGTTCTCTACGGCCTGTGAGATACAGGGTGATCAAAAAGTCAGTATAAATTTGAAAACTTAATAAGATCTCTTGCGCGCGTCGTTTGGTGATGATCGTGTGCTCAGCTGCCACTTTCGTCATGCTTGGCCTCCCAGGTCCCCAGACCTCAGTCCGTGCGATTATTGCCTTTGGGGTTACCTGAAGTAGCAAGTGTATCGTGATCGACCGAAATCTCTAGGGATGCTGAAAGACAACATCCGACGCCAATGCCTCACCATAACTCCGGACATGCTTTACAGTGCTGTTCACAACATTATTCCTCGACTACATCTATTGTCGAGGAATGATGGTGGACATACCGAGCATTTCCTGTAAAGAACATCATCTTTGCTTTGTCTTACTTTGTTATGCTAATTATTGCTATTCTGATCAGATGAAGCGCCATCTGTCTTACATTTTTTGAACGATTGTATTTTTTTTTTGGTTCTAATAAAACCCCATGTCATTCCAAGCATTCGTGTCAATTTGTACCTCTCTATCTACATTATTCCGTGATTTATTCAGTTTTCAATTTTATAATGACTTTTTGATCACCCGGTACTTCCACACTTGGCTCGAAAGCCAATGGTCATACCGGTTTGGTTCTCAAATAAATAGCTCCGTTTCCTCAATAGGGCGACACGCTTTATATACCCTCCACTGTTAACAATAAATAGCTCCGTTTTCTCAATAGGACGACACACTTTATATACTCTACACTATTAGAGCTGCCACTTGCCGACTGTAAGTAGTTATTCCACGTTCACGTCGAACACGCGCGGCGGTCACCTTAATATGACTGGACCGTGTATATGCTATTATGTTTGTTCGGTGGAGATAGAAAGCAGTATTTCCACGTATGAATTTAAGGGAGCCGGCTCGGTACGAGACTTCGACAGGTCAATGTTCTATATAAGCGTTGTCACGCGAGAGAATGCGGTGTGCCTTAACGTTTACGAGTATGTCGAAAGAATACAACGTAATCGCTGACTGACAAATTACAATTATTTATAGAGCATGGATAAAGATGCAGATGCAGCCGTTGGGGGATAGGAAGCCACACTACAAGAAAACAGCCTACATTAGGACAGCCAAATCGGTAGCCAGAGTGCCTTAGGGGAGTAAAATAACATCGAAAAATACGACGAAAGATGAGGCACGAGCCACGAGCTTAACAAAAGGCTTTTAGCGTTTACTAGTATGATATTTGTGTCGTTTGCTGACCTTAAATTTAGTATTGTCATTAGCCAAATAAGATGATATTCGGCAGCTGTATTCTTCATAGCTACAGCTTAATTTTGTTGCGTTATTCCATTAAAGAGAAATCATTTTCTGATTACCTTGCATCTGTCTCATATCGTTAACTTACGTACATATTTTAAATGATACTGTTTCTTTGATTTTAGATACAGTAAAGTGCATGAAAAAAAAATATGTGCCTCATGAATTACTACAGTTACGGTTGTTTTTTCATAGCATGCCTAAAATCTTCGTTTATACGTATCAGGTATTCACAGCACTACTACTTCAAGAGGCTGATAGGAGGTTATCCACAGACGTTCGCGAAGAACTTGAGATAGAGATAAAAGTGGCCTTCTAGACGTAAATGAAGAGAATCGACCTCCTAATATTTTTGTTTGAAATTATTGTTATTTTCATTCAATACTTTGTTCGATAACCCTCTGGCGATTTCCGTTAAACTGTCAAGCGTTTCTAGTATCTATCTTCAATTGCCTTCACTACATATCGCAAAAGAATCTTGAAACAGCGTTACGAGAAACGTAATATCATGTGTCTCCCACAGATATAGAAGTAGAAACAGTGCCACACCCAATTTTTTCTTCCGTTGGAGGTCAAACGTTCCTAAATAAACAAATTCTCGGCTATTTCTTCAGCAACGAAAAAAACAGTGCTTTCATCGTACATTCGTGGGACACCACCCTCTGAAAGTCGATGTTCCTGTTTATATTGTAAATACACTTTCGAGTCACATTAATGTCACCACCTGTCAAAAGCCTGAAAAACCACCTTTTGCAGCGGGGACCGATACGAGAAGTGCAGGAAATGAGTCAGTGAGATTGTATGAGGCGTTTTAAATCCCGTGAGTTTCGTCGCCAGGAGAGTACAGCAAAGTCATCGTTTTGCCCTACGAGCTACGCACATGCACTGCGAGCTGTGTGACATGTTGCATTGCCCTGCTGGTAGATGCCATCATGTCAAGAAAAAACAAACTGCATCAGGGGTAGACATGGATCCCAAGGGCAGATACACACTTGCGTTGATCCATTATGTCTCCGAAACTGACGAGATCACGCAAGAAATGACACGAAAACATTCCCAAGACCATAACGTTCCCTCCTTCGGCTTGAACCCTATTGTTGCAGGATATTTGCTTTTAGATGTTTCACGCTGTACACGCCAACAGCCAATCTGTCCGATGAAGCATAAAACGTGATTCATCTGGAAAAGCCACCTGTCATCAATGAATGGACGCCCAGTTGCGGTATTGGTGTGCAAATTCCATCCGTCGTCACCAATAAATAGCATGACCCAGGCGCATGATACGGAGGCCCATATGCAGCAACTTTCGCTTCACGGTTGTTGGGGAAATACAGTTGGCAGTCCCATGTTTCATCTGGGCGGTCAGCTGCTCAACAGTTGCTCGTCTATTTGCCCGTACGCAGCTGTCATCCATGGCCCGTGAGCCGCGCGGTCTCGGTCGTCTTGTGACGGTCCGCGCGGCACCCGCCGTCGGAGGTTCGACTCTTCCCCCGGGCATGGGTGTGTGTGCCGTCCTTAGCGTAACTTAGTTATGTTGGATTACATAGTCTGTAAGCTTAAGGATCGATGCCCTTAGCAGTTTGGTTCCATAAGACCTTACCACAAATTTTTCCATGGACCGTGGTGCACCAAGTTGCCCCTGCGCTGGTTTCGGTCAGTGCCATTTTGTCATGCACTGTATGCGAACGGCTGCAAGCGAACAGTTTCGGAAATACTTCCACTCGAGGCCCGGAGACCAATTATCATGCCCTTTTGCACGTCAGACAAATCGCTTCGTTCCCGCATTGAGATAATGACTACATTGTTTTCCCCGTCCCCCCGACAAGTTTTATATACCCTCAACTGCCAGTGCTACCACGAGCCGTCTGTGAATGGATACTGCTCATTGACGTCCAACCTAAGGGTGGCCATGTACATGTGACTGCCTCATGGATTTTAGCTAGTGCTTCCACAGATAGACGAGAATGACCCTTCTCCTCCTATGTGTGCGAATGGAAAAGGAAGTGAAGGAAGATGAAGTTAAGATGTCGTCAACAGTGAGACCATAACAGCAAAAAAAAGAAAAGAGATCAGAGTTCAACGTCTCGTCGATGACGGGAGTCAATAAAGACAATGCGAATGCTTGGAATGGACAATGACGTGACGGGAAATCGCTCTTGGCTACGTTTAAGGAATCCTTACTCCTTTAGTTTTGATTAAGAGAAAAATCTACATATGCAGTTATACTCCGTATACCACTATGAAGCGCATGGCAGAAGGTATTTTCCATTGTACCACACATTAATTTTTTTCCCATTATATCTGTGTCTGGAACACTGATAAAAGGTTGCTTAACTGCCTCTATAGCTTCTGTAATTAGTCTCATTTTGCTATCTCGATCCCCACTGGAGCGATTTGTAGGGGTATATAATATATCCCTAAATCCATTTCTTAATTGCGATTCTTAAAACTTTGTAAGTAGGCTTTCATGGGAAAGCTGGTTGGTGTCTGCCAGTTCAGGTTTTTCTCTCAGTGACGTTGTCCCGTGGGTCAAACAAAGCATAGGGAGGTAAGATAAAGCTACGCGCTCTGGTCCTAAACAGGCTATTCGGACCCGACCGAAAACCGTATCATTCTCTGCCAATGACGTCACTGGATGCAGCAGGGGTGGGCATGTGGTCGCCACACTGCACTCCCTGCCGCTGCCGGGTTTCTTGACCTTGGAACCGCCACTAATCGGTCGAGTAGCTCCTCAGTAGGCCTCATGAAGCCGACGGCACCCCGTATCGGTCCTTCCGCCAGGGAAAAAATAACCAACAGTACAAGGAATCGAACTCAGCTTCGCCTTGTGGTTCTAGCGCTACAGTCTGGAACCGAGCGACCGCTACCGTCGCAGGTTCGAATCCTGCCTCGAGCATGGCTGTATGTGATGTCCTTAGGTTAGTTAGGTTTAATTAGTTCTAAGTTCTAGGCGACTGATGACCTCAGAAGTTAAGTCGCATAGTGCTCAGAGCCATTTGAACCATTTTGAACTCAGGTTCCCCACATGGCAGTCAGCTGCCCCGGCAGCGGACGTGGGTCAAACAAACCTGTATAATTTGGCCATCCTTCTCTGTATAAGTTCAATAGCCCCTGTTAGTCCTATTTCATATGGGTACCACACACTTAGATAATATTCTTAGATAATTTACACGAGTGTTTTGGGAAAAGCAGAATCAATGTATTTTCCCCATTATCCCAACTATTAACCTAAGTCTACCAACCATTTACCTGTATCTGATCCTATGTGTTCATTCCATTTCATATCCGTACAAACTGTTGCACCTAGATGTTTATATGACTGGATTGATTCCAAATTTGATTCTTTGATAATGCAGTCATAGAAAACTGAATGTCTGCGTTTTGTGTAGTTCACAATTTTACATTTATGAATATGTAAATTACGTTGTCAATCTTTAAACAACTTTGAAATCTTGTCAAGATCTGGCTGAATACTAGTGCAGTTTTTTCAGGCTTCATTTCATTATAGAGAACTGCACCATTTACCAAACAACATAATGTAACTGTCGGCTTATTAATATAAAGTATGGACAGCAAGGCAACCAACAAGGTTCCTTGGTGAATGGCTGATTTGTTTCTACAGCTGTAGATGCTGCACCCACCCTACCCAAAATAATCAATCTAACCAGAAATTCCCGTATGTTCGTTCAAATGGTTCAAATGGCACTTAACTGCTCAGGTAATCAGTCCCCTAGAATTAGAGCTACTTAAACCTAACTAACCTAAGGACATCATACACATCCATGCCCGAGGCAGGCTTCGAACCTGCGACCGTAGCGGTCGCGCGGTTCCAGACTGTAGCGCCTAGAACCGCTCGGCCACTCCGGCCGGCGCGTATGTTCGTACTTTACTTAATAAGCGTAGGTGTAGTACTGACTTAAATGCTTTTCGGAAGTCAAGAAATACTGCCCTGACTTGACTACCTTTATCCATATCTTTCAGGACTTCCTGTGAGATTTGCGTGACTTGAGTTTCTAAAACCAATGTTGGGGAATCGATGCCTGCTAGTAAGGGGCAAGTCTTTCCGTTCGAGATACATCATTGTGTCTTAGATCCGAGTACTAATGTCTTAAAACAGATACATATAAAATATATTACGATTCTTTTGTGGATCACTTCTGCTATGGTAGCAAACTGGTGTGACGTATTTTTCTACCAACTCCTGGTAAATTGTTTTGTTTAATGGACCTACTGTTTATTATAGTTAAACGATGGGATAACTCACACGAAAATTCTGTATAGAATCTGACAGAGACCCCATTGGCTCATAGAGCTTTCTTTAATTTTAGCGATTCTCGTTGTTTCTCAACAGCACTGGCACTAATATCTATATAACACTTACCTTTATCGGGATGAAAGGGTTAAAATAGGGCAGCGCTTCAGTATTATCCTTTGTAAAGGAAATCTGCTTTGTTGCTTTCAACTCGCGTATTGACCACGAGGAGCAACTTAGAGAAATTAGAGCCAATACAGATGATTACCGACAATCATTCTTCCCAAGCACTATTAGCGAGTAGAATAGTGTTGAAGGGATCAGATAGTGGTACTGAAAGTACCCTCTGCCACACACCATTAGGTGGCTTGCGGAGTATGATGTAGATGTAGATGCCGCAGAACAGTATTTACGCATGACCTGAATTTCTTTTGGTTTTGTGAGGGATCTTCCGATAAAATAATGTTATGGTAGTCATTGAGGGATTGTCATATTGACAACCAAACACGTTTCCTTTATCTCCCCCTCTATTTACAGTCCTATGCTTTCGTTTACACCTGTAGTGCAGTAGTCACTATGCCTCTCGAACTTCCTTAACACAGACGGTATACTATATAATGTCCCTCCTATCACGAATTGTACTACTATGTAAATTTCTATACAGTGCTTGGGCAAATATTCTTCTGCACTTGGGCCACAGTTCCGCATGCCCCTGCCCGAGTTAAGTGCTTCAAGTTTCTCGTTGAGATGTAACACTACTGCCCGTTTATTTTACTGCATATGTAAATATTTCTAGTTCTTTTAGTTGTTCTTTGTATTAAGGTAATCACTACAGCTACAACCAATTCGTGGTAACTAATGCCAATATCGAGGTGGAAATCCTCAAAGAGGTCAAGTCTTTGGCGGCACGGTAGCTCAGCGTGTTCGGTCAGAGGGTTAGCTGCCCTCTGCAATAAAAAAACTGAGTTCACCGATCAACAACGCACTGAAACGGATGTCTTACGGCGTCCGCCACGAGCCAATGCAACGAACAAAAGCGAACAAAATGACATTTTAAAAAAAAGAAAGATGGTAGAGCACTTGCCCGCGAAAGGCAAAGGTCCCGAGTTCGAGTCTCGGTCGGGCACACAGTTTCAATCTGCCAGGAAGTTTCATGTCAGCGCACACTCCGCTGCAGAGTGAAAATCGCATTCAGGATGTATTTAGTTTTATTCCACAAGACATGTTGTCTCTAATTATCCCAATCAATTGTTGGATGATTTAAGTCTCCTCCAACGATGACAGTGTGTTTGGGGTACACACGTTTTAACGACCTGGTGTCTTCTCGAAAGTTTCCAGTCAGATCTGGAAGTGAGTCTGGTGGTCGATAGAATGATCCAGTTATAAAATTATGCCCATCCTTGATACTGCGTCTTGCCCAAACAATATCGTGTGCGGCTTGAATTTCTATCTCGGTGGATATGAATTTCTTGTCTACTGGGACGAATACACCACCTCCATTTCTCATTAGCCATCCTTCAGATACACGTCTGGAGTTTGTGTTTCAATCGCAAACACGCAAAACGTCAAGAGGAGCTTCCAACCCAATCCAGGTGATACAGGATTACATTTACCCCAAAACTCTCTGTCAACTTTGGATTTTAAGCAACTTTCTATACCTATCATCGTAAGAACACCACTGCATTTTAAGAACGCTTCAAACGCTGATACTTTGTTGCGAATGCTTCGGCAGATGATTACTAGGATTTTAATAGCATTCTCAGTGGCAGTATTTATTTGGATCTTACACTGCCATTCTAGGAAGGAATAAATCTGCATGTCGAGATTGGGTTTTGAACCGCTCTTCTCCTTGATATGAGTACAGAGTTTTAGCCATCGCGCCTAATCTATCTATAAGATAATCGTACTTGAGTTTATCAAAGGAATCATCCTGGAACCTGCCTGGAGTAATTTAGAGGAAGTATTGAAGATACAAATCAAGACAAGGATTCGAACCTCACGTCCAATGAGTGAGTAGTCACAATACATCTCTCTTCTTTCTCGTTACGGAATTAATATACACTGAAGAGCCAAAGAAACTAGTAGACCTGTGTAATATCGTGTAGGGCGTGGCATGGACTAGACTAATGTCTGAAGTAGTGCTGGAGGGAAATGACACCATGAATCCTGCAGGACTGTCCATAAATCCGTAAGGTGCGAGGGGATGGAAATCTCTTCTGAATAGCAGGTTGCAAGGCATCCCAGATGTGGTCAGTAATGTTCATGTCTGGGAAGTTTGGTAGCCAGCGGAAGTGTTTAAACTCAAAAGAGTATTCCTGGAGACACTCTGTAGCAATTCTCGATGTATGGGGTCTCGCATTGTCCTACTGGAATTGCCCAAGTCCATCAAAACTCACAAAGAACATGAATGGATGCAGGTGATCAGACAGGATGCTTAAGTAAGTGTCACCTATCAGAGTCGTATCTAGATGTAACAGGGGTCCCATGTCACTCCATCTGCATAAGCTCCACGACATTACAGAGCCTCCACCAGCTTGAAGAGTCCCTTGCCGATATGCAGGGTCCATGGATTCATGAAGTTGTCTCCTTATCCGTACATGTCCATCCGCTCGATACAATTTGAAACGACGCAACATGTTTCCAGTCATCAACAGTCCAATGTCGGTGTTGACGGGCTCAGGTGAGGCGTAAAGCTTTGTGTCGTGCAGTCATCAAGGGTACACGAGCGGGTCTTCGGCTCCGAAATCCCATATCGAAGATGTTTCGCTGAATGTTTCTCACGCTGACACTTGTTGATGGCCCACCATTGAAATCTGCAGCAATTTGCGGAAGGGTTGCACTTCTGTCACGTTGAACTATTCTCTTCAGTCGTCGTTGGTCCCGTTCTTGCAGGATCTTTTTCCGGCCGCAGCTATGTCGGAGATTTGATGTTTTACCGGATTCCTGATATTCACGGTACACTCATGAAATGGTCGTACGGTAAATTCCCCACTTCATCGCCACCTCGGAGATGCTGTGTCCCACCGCTCGTGCGCCGGCTATAACACCACGTTCAAACCCACTTTAATCTTGATAACCTGTCATTGTAGCAGCAGTAACCGATCTAACAACTGTGCCAGACACTTGTCTTAAGTAGGCGTTGCCGACGGCAGCGCCGTATTCTGCCTGTCTACATATTTCTGTATTTGAATACTTATACCTGTTCCAATTTCTTTGGCGCTTCAACGTATATACATTGGTATGCGAAACTTAGGGATGAAAATAACTTTCACATGACGTGTCGCTGACAAGTAACAAAGATCGGGGAAGCTTGGTGTACAAAAGGTAGCCGAAAGAAATAAGCAACGAGGCAAACAGAAATGACACTTTTATGCACAGACAAAGACAGTGAAATCACGATTCATGATAGTCCCTCGTACATTAGAAAAGGCGGAACGTGGTTTCTTAAAGGGTGTGTGATCATCAAGGACGGCAATGTGTGCTCTGTAACAGTCTCCAGCGTTGGACACGAGGTTCGTAAAGAATTATTGTGACAGGGCGTTATGTTCCTCCAGCAGCGCGGTTGACACTGCTGGATGGACGTTGGTGCATGTGGACGAGCTGCAATACGTCACTCCGCCACATCCCTCACGCTCTAGACGGGACTATAGTCGGTGCAACGAACAGGCCAGTCCATTCGCCGAATATCCTTTCGCAAAAAGAGCTCCCCAACCTACACTGTTTAATGCGGTCGCACATTGTCATCCACAAAAATGAAGTCAGGACCGAATGCACTCCCGTAAAGAAGCACATGGGAAGGAGTGTAGTGTCACAATAACATTGACTGGCGAGTGTCCCACGTTCAAAGATGTAGAGATCACGACAGCCTAACAACATTCTGCTTCCCAAAACCATAACACCTGGGACACCAAAACGATCATATCCATACAGCTGTACGTAAACTCATATGGTGAAATGTGGTAATAAGTAATGTACCAATGCACATTGACGACATCCAAATATTTGAACAGTCACGGGTCAATGTTATTGTGACACTGCACACCTTTCCTATGTGCTTCTTTTCAGGGATGTGGGTGGAGGAGCTCTTTTAATGAAATTATATTCGGCGAATGCTCTGGCCTCTCTGATCCGCCGACTGTAATCCCGTCTAGCAGGTGACAGATGTGTTGGAGAGACGTATTGCAGGGCGCCTGCGTGCAACAAAGACCAGTTGTCAACCGCTCTGCTGGAGGAATGGAACGCCTTACCACAAGAATTGCTTACCAAACTTGTGCCGGCCGCTGTGGCCGAGCGGTTCTAGGCGCTTCAGTGCGGAATTGCGCTGCTGCTGCGGTCGCAGGTTCGAATCCTGCCTCGGCTATGGATGTGTGTGATACACTTGGGTTAGTTAGGTTTAACGTCTCAAAAATGAGATCGACAGGAAGTGCAAAATGGCTAAGCAGGGATGGCTGGAGGACAAATGTAAGGATGTAGAGGCCTATCTCACTAGGGGTAAGATAGATACCGCCTACAGGAAAATTAAAGAGACCTTTGGAGAAAGGAGAAACACTTGTATGAATATCAAGAGCTCAGATGGAAACCCAGTTCTAAGCAAAGAAGGGAAAGCAGAAAGGTGGAAGGAGTATATAGAGGGTCTATACAAGGGCGATGTACTTGAGGACAATATTATGGAAATGGAAGAGGATGTAGATGAAGATGAAATGGGAGATACGATACTGCGTGAAGAGTTTGACAGAGCACTGAAAGACCTGAGTCGAAACAAGGCCCCCGGAGTAGAAAATATTCCATTGGAACTACTGACGGCCGTGGGAGAGCCAGTCCTGACAAAACTCTACCATCTGGTGAGCAAGATGTATGAAACAGGCGAAATACCCTCAGACTTCAAGAAGAATATAATAATTCCAATCCCAAAGAAAGCAGGTGTTGACAGATGTGAAAATTACCGAACTATCAGCTTAATAAGTCACAGCTGCAAAATACTAACACGAATTCTTTACAGACGAATGGAAAAACTAGTAGAAGCCAACCTCGGGGAAGATCAATTTGGATTCCGTAGAAACACTGGGACACGTGAGGCAATACTGACCTTACGACTTATCTTAGAAGAAAGATTAAGGAAAGGCAAACCTACGTTTCTAGCATTTGTAGACTTAGAGAAAGCTTTTGACAATGTTGACTGGAATACTCTCTTTCAAATTCTAAAGGTGGCAGGGGTAAAATACAGGGAGCGAAAGGCTATTTACAATTTGTACAGAAACCAGATGGCAGTTATAAGAGTCGAGGGACATGAAAGGGAAGCAGTTGTTGGGAAGGGAGTAAGACAGGGTTGTAGCCTCTCCCCGATGTTGTTCAATCTGTATATTGAGCAAGCAGTAAAGGAAACAAAAGAAAAATTCGGAGTAGGTATTAAAATCCATGGAGAAGAAATAAAAACTTTGAGGTTCACCGATGACATTGTAATTCTGTCAGAGACAGCAAAGGACTTGGAAGAGCAGTTGAATGGAATGGACAGTGTCTTGAAAGGAGGATATAAGATGAACATCAACAAAAGCAAAACAAGGATAATGGAATGTAGTCTAATTAAGTCGGGTGATGCTGAGGGAATTAGATTAGGAAATGAGGCACTTAAAGTAGTAAAGGAGTTTTGCTATTTGGGGAGCAAAATAACTGATGATGGTCGAAGTAGAGAGGATATAAAATGTAGGCTGGCAATGGCAAGGAAAGCATTTCTGAAGAAGAGAAATTTGTTAACATCCAGTATTGATTTAAGTGTCAGGAAGTCATTCCTGAAAGTATTCGTATGGAGTGTAGCCATGTATGGAAGTGAAACATGGACGATAAATAGTTTGGACAAGAAGAGAATAGAAGCTTTCGAAATGTGGTGCTACAGAAGAATGCTGAAGATTAGATGGGTAGATCACATAACTAATGAGGAAGTATTGAATAGGATTGGGGAGAAGAGAAGTTTGTGGCAGAACTTGACCAGAAGAAGGGATCGGTTGGTAGGACATGTTCTGAGGCATCAAGGGATCACCAATTTAGTATTGGAGGGCAGCGTGGAGGGTAAAAATCGTAGAGGGAGACCAAGAGATGAATACACTAAGCAGATTCAGAAGGATGTAGGTTGCAGTAGGTACTGGGAGATGAAAAAGCTTGCACAGGATAGAGTAGCATGGAGAGCTGCATCAAACCAGTCTCAGGACTGAAGACCACAACAACAACAGTTAGGTTTAAGTAGTTCTAAGTCTAGGGGACTGATGGCCTCAGATGTTAACTCCCACAGTACTTAGAGCCATTTGAGACAATTTTTGGAACCAAACTTGTGATCAGCATAGGAGGTTGTTACAGAGCATGCATTGCCGTCTATGGTGATCACACACCCTATAACGAACCATGTCCCGCCTTTTGTAATGTGAAGGGCACTATCATGAATCGTGATTTCAGTGTAATTATTGTCTGTGAATAAAAGTATCATTTCTGTTTGTCTCACTGAGTATTTCCATCACATACCTGCTGTAATATACGGTAGCATGTAAACGTAGGATTCCGCGGCTGTTGTCACAGCAAAATACTTCTGAGCTTGTGACTCCATTGTCAACTACAAAATTCCGACGTTTCGGCGACTATTGCAAGACGCCTTCCTCAGGGTGTATTTCTAGCAATACACGCTGAGGAAGGCGTCTTGCAATCGTCGCCGAAACGTCGGAATTTTATAGTTGACAGTGGGGTCATAAACCCAGAAGAATTTTATTTGTTGACTGTACCGTAGCAGCTCTTTCTACGTATGGTTCAAGTTTCGTCGAGCTATATTACTTGGCAGCGACACGTCGTGAGAAAGTTACTTTTGTTCCTAAATTTTGCACACAAGTGTGTTATTCAAGGAAAATCCTGTCAAAGACGGGATTTTATTTCGTGACGTACCAATGATTAACTAATGATAATACTTATGGATTGGTACAACTGGGGTTCGTAGAGGAATGAAAAATGATTAAGTTAATCTATAAGAAATACTAAATGCCCTGAGAATATTTACTGAAATTTTCAGATTACCGTTAAACACACACGCACACACACACACACACACAAACACACACGCACGCACGCACGCACGCACCAGAGAGAGAGAGAGAGAGAGAGAGAGAGAGAGAGAGAAAGCACTCCTACCGAAATGGCAAAGAGAAACTGCTGACAAATTAATGATTTCATACAAAGTATGATGGAATATTGATGGTGTGTGAAAAAAGTTGACCTGCTGAAATATGGAGGACCAGGCAGCGGCGGCTGACGGACACCTTATTACGCAACAGGCGAAAAGTGATATGAGTCGACCACCCACTCAAACTGCTCTTACGTAACACAGCTGTCAAAACCGATGGATGAGCAGAACAACAGCTGACTGAGGTTTCTCTTGTCAAGCGGCCAGCAAGCAGCAGGCGTTTCCATCAGAAGAGCCAACCTTGGAGCCATGAAATGTTGAGCAACGTCCCAGTTCAAGAAGGGGAGTAGCCGCCTTGTTGCCCGTTAGCTAAACTATGTAACACCTATGAAAATTACGTTTTAGAAGATATGAGCTCAACTTTATAGTATGACCTGTTTTCATTTGTATGCTTTTTAGCTTCGTTTGTCTGGTTCTGAAAGGTCATCGAAAATCAGAAGTATAATACCAGACAAGTGTGTTTTCTATTAGCAGTTTCGCGATCGTGTTTTCAAATAATCTCTTAAAAAGGCATCTGTACTTGATTTACAGCGAAATGCTGATTGACTCAACCGATATGCACCCAGACTCGGTCGGTTGGCGTGAGTGACTTATTTATTTATTCGTATGGCCAGGGCCCCCCGTCGGGCAGTCCTTTAGCCCGCTGCCGGTCTTTCAATTCGACGCCACATCGGCGACCTGCAGTCGATGAGGATGATAGGATGATGATGAGGACACCACAACACCCAGTCCCTGGGGGGAGAAAATTCCCCGACCCAGCCGGGAGTCGAACCCGGGCCCAGAGGATTGACAATCCGTCACGCTGACCATTCAGTGACTTACTGCATATCGGCAACTATCCCAGATATGTACACTGCTTGACAGTTGCTAAGGAACAACTGACACCTGCTAAGGAACAACTGCCAGTTGCTACGAAACAACCGACAATTGATCGATACATAGCCCCAGTGATGAAAACGAACAGTCTCCGACTTGAACCACGGCATCGTAGAGTTCGTTTGTGTTTAGATTTGGTAGGCTGTTCTGGGCTACATATTTTGGAGTGTCTAAAGTTAATTCACTTCCGTCTTTACTTGTCACATGAAAGGTAGCATGCTTCAGAAAGCTGAGATATGATCATGTCACATCATGTCAGAGTGGCACCTAATCAAGTTTACGTTAAGTTGATGACATCTTTTCCTCCATATTTTCATTCCTCTTGCTACACGATGTAGATAGCCCATCGGCTATTCCTCAAGTTTTTGGAGAATAGTAGTGCACCTAAATTCGTGTGAGTACTCGATAAATCACTGTGTTGTGTGCAGCGGAGGGTTATTCGGATTGTTGTTTGTCTTTCTTTTCCGCTTCATTAATGTGTGGGGAGGAACAATTAGATCTGCACGTGTGCCAACATACACTGATCAGCCGGAACATTTTATCCACCTGCCTTTTATCGATATAAACCCGCCCAGGCGATAGCGGCGTCGCCTGGTGAGGAATGACTGCTAGTGAGACACGCGCCCAGTGCATGTGTTATCGGTAACGGTGAGTTTACACACGTAAACCCCTTCATGAGGATCATGTTTCCCGACGGCAGTGACATTTATCATCTAGGTAATGCGCCATGTCACCAGACCAGGAGCCGGCCAGAGTGGCCGAGCGGTTCTAGGCGCTACAGTCTGGAGCTGCGCGACCACTACGGTCGCAGGTTCGAATCCTGCCTCGCGCATGGATGTGTTGCGTGATGTCCTTAGGTTAGTTTGGTTTAAGTAGTTCTAAGTTCTAGGGGACTGATGACCTCAGATAAGTCCCATAGTGCTCAGAGCCATTTCAACCGTTTTGAACCGGACTAGGAGGGTGATTGAGTGGTTCGAAGAAAACAGTAGCGAATTCCAGTTGATGCGCTGGGCCCCCAACTCACCAGACTTGAACCCGATCGACAACATCTGGGATGTTACTGAATGTAGCATTCGAGCTCATCGGCTCCCTCCCCAAAAATTTATGGTAATTACGTGACTTGTTTTTAAATGAACACATCGCCATTTGACAGTTTTTGTCGTTTATTTAATTACGACCGAGGTTTCCGTATTTCATGCCATTTTGAAGTGATTGAGTTTACGTCATTAACACATATTGCAGGATATCAAGCTCAAAATAGGTCATAAACTGAGAAAAATGTGTGATTGAGTTTACGTCATTAACATACAGGGTGTTTCAAAAATGACCGGTATATTTGAAACGGCAATAAAAACTAAACGAGCAGCGATAGAAATACACCGTTTGTTGCAATATGCTTGGGACAACAGTACATTTTCAGGCAGACAAACTTTCGAAATTACAGTAGTTATAATTTTCAACAACAGATGGCGCTGCAAGTGATGTGAAAGATATAGAAGACAACGCAGTCTGTGGGTGCGCCATTCTGTATGTCGTCTTTCTGCTGTAAGCGTGTGCTGTTCACAACGTGCAAGTGTGCTGTAGATCACATGGTTTATTCCTTAGAACAGAG
Organism: Schistocerca piceifrons; assembly: GCF_021461385.2. NCBI lineage: Eukaryota > Metazoa > Arthropoda > Insecta > Orthoptera > Acrididae > Schistocerca > Schistocerca piceifrons. Next base: position 416,134,648 of record NC_060141.1, read on the forward strand.
GATTTTTCTGGTGTTGGAATTCCACCGCCTAGAACACAGTGTTGTTGCAACACGACGAAGTTTTCAACGGAGGTTTAATGTAACCAAAGGACCGAAAAGCGATACAATAAAGGATCTGTTTGAAAAATTTCAACGGACTGGGAACGTGACGGATGAACGTGCTGGAAAGGTAGGGCGACCGCGTACGGCAACCACAGAGGGCAACGCGCAGCTAGTGCAGCAGGTGATCCAACAGCGGCCTCGGGTTTCCGTTCGCCGTGTTGCAGCTGCGGTCCAAATGACGCCAACGTCCACGAATCGTCCCATGCGCCAGAGTTTACACCTCTATCCATACAAAATTCAAACGCGGCAACCCCTCAGCGCCGCTACCATTGCTGCACGAGAGACATTCGCTAACGATATAGTGCACAGGATTGATGACGGCGATATGCATGTGGGCAGCATTTGGTTTACTGACGAAGCTTATTTTTACCTGGACGGCTTCGTCAATAAACAGAACTGGCGCATATGGGGAACCGAAAAGCCCCATGTTGCAGTCCCATCGTACCTGCATCCTCAAAAAGTACTGGTCTGGGCCGCCATTTCTTCCAAAGGAATCATTGGCCCATTTTTCAGATCCGAAACGATTTCTGCATCACGCTATCTGGACATTCATCGTGAATTTGTGGCGGTACAAACCGCCTTAGACGACACTGCGAACACCTCGTGGTTTATGCAAGATGGTGCCCGACCACATCGCACGGCCGACGTCTTTAATTTCCTGAATGAATATTTCGATGATCGTGTGATTGCTTTGGGCTATCCGAAACACACAGGAGGCGGCGTGGATTGGCCTCCCTATTCGCCAGACATGAACCCTGTGACTTCTTTCTGTGGGGACACTTGAAAGACCAGGTGTACCGCCAGAATCCAGAAACAATTGAACAGCTGAAGCAGTACATCTCATCTGCATGTGAAGCCATTCCACCAGACACGTTGTCAAAGGTTTCGGGTAATTTCATTCAGAGACTACGCCATATTATTGCTACGCATGGTGGATATGTGGAAAATATCGTACTATAGAGTTTCCCAGACCATCTGTTGTTGAAAATTGTAACTACTGTAATTTCGAAAGTTTGTCTGCCTGAAAATGTACTGTTGTCCCAAGCATATTGCAACAAACGGTGTATTTCTATCGCTGCTCGTTTAGTTTTTATTGCCGTTTCAAATATACCGGTAATTTTTGAAACACCCTGTATATTGCAGGATATGAAGCTCAAAATAGGTCACAAATTGAGAAAAATATTCGCTCCCGGTTCATTTTTTTACGTCTGGCATTTCTTGGGGAGCGAATGTTTTTCTTAGTTTATGGCCGATTAAATGCCAAATGCAAAAAAAAAAAAAAAAAAAAGATTTTATAACTGGCGTTTCGTGGGGAGCGAATGTTTTTCACAATTTATGGCCAATTTTTAGCTCGATGTCCTGCAATATACGTTCATGGCCTAAACTAAATCTCTTGAAAATGACATAAAAGGCCGAAACCTGAGTCGTAATTAAATAAACAACAATACAGTGTTTTCATTTAAAAGTTATTGTACGACTGTTGCTCAGCAGCATCAAAAAATGTTTAGGTGACTTGTGTGTCTAGACGTGGTGTCAACTCCCTCTAGCGACCTACGAAGGCCACATTACTTCCGTGTCCGAGGCGTCACCGCCGTTTATCCGTGGCAAAGGTGGTTCAAATGGCTCTGAACACTACGGGACTTAACATCTGAGGTCATCAGTCCCCTAGAACTTAGAAATGCTTAAACCTAACTAACCTAAGGACATCACACACATCCATGCCCGAGGCAGGATTCGAACCTGCGACCGTAGCAGTCGCGCGGTTCCAGACTGAAGCGCCTAGAACCGCTCGGCCACCGCGGCCGGCCGTGACAAAGGTGGACATACCAGCTATCAGGCAGGAGGTCATCATGTTCTGGCTGATCAATGTAAATACTCCCTCCTCTGTTATTGTACTGTTACGCTCGTTCAACAAAACAACATACAACAGAGGTTGTACAATATTTGTAGTAGAGTCCCATACGCCGATTCTAGCGCTCTATGCTTCACCGGGATTCATCTAATTAGTCTAAGTCGTTTTGGTTCTCACCATAATTTATGTTATATGGTCGACTCATTTCAGCTAACTCCGAAACTTTATCCTCAGATGTGACTAATTACCGAAGAAAATGATTAAGAAGCGTACTGAAAAGTAACCGAATTTTCTCTACTATTCGTGCTCAGTGTCTTACAGCAAGCTGTTATTCATTGCACTAACTACATCTGTCTAAATCGTGCTGAACTTCTTTTTGTTGTTGGAGGATTAAAGAAATCCGTCATCGGATCGGAATAATAAATGTCATACTTCGCTTTTCTTGGGGATGTTTTAATGATCTCTCTCGTTCTAAATGTAACGTACTGAATTCTGTCAGTAAAAAAGTGCGCCTGCCCCTTATACAGGGTACAAAAATACTGCAGATTATAGTAGATTGGTGTCAGACGACTACGAGGCACGAAGTCAAACGTCGTTTGGAGATTTAGCGATGCGAAATGTGTATAGTCTCCTGTATCTTTCATTTGCAAAGTATCGAGTGGGAAAACCGTAAGCTGTTTTACACGAAAACCGGAGCAAGGAGAGTAACAGTTTACAAGCACCAACTTTAAAATTCTCAATCTAGTTCAAATGCAATCCCATTTTTGGAGCACACAAGTAATGTTATATCGTTTGTTTGTTTACAGTCTACGTTCTAGCATCACACTTCTGACTAATAATTACTTATTAAAAAAATAGTTTGCAGTTCTGCGGCTGTAAAACCGGTGGTTTCTTTCCAATATAACTAAATTTGTTGCTGCCACTCACCATTTTTGTATGTATGATAAAAGGTACTCTCGATGCATTACAGTAAATTATTACATAGGGAGTTTATGTGAAATACCGCATTGTTTCGGTAGCTTCACTGTAAATAAAGTTCATATAAATTTATAAGGAGTCAACACGGTGTACTGCGCAAGTGGACAATATCAAACGGAAATAGTCACGTTATGCTACCACAGGAATGGTGCTGAATTGTTGCTGGTACGGATCCAGTTCGAAACTCGTCAAATGCGGAGAGGTCAGTTTTTATAGAACTATTGGTCTAAAGGTGGACACTTTCGTCTGAAGTCGATTACTAGAATTAATAAATAAATAACTAAATAAATAACTGTTTCTATCTGGACTGAAAATTTCTGTTTTAAATAGATCGTAGTTACGGAATTTTGAGTGAGATGTTACATGGAAACTTAAAGGCATTTGTTACCACTTATGCAGTTTTCTTACCCTTCGCTTGCGTGCAACAAGAAATTAACAGACACAGAAATGTGATGTTGATGCACTATTTGAATATTACACCTCCCAGAAACGATTGCGCCTAATGCCTCTTGCGGACAAAAAGTAACGTGCTTTGCTTACGCAAAATATCTTACATAGCGTGGACATGCCCAACGATTCTCAAATGGTTCAAGATTTAGAAGCAAAAATTGATAGGGATTTGTAGTTTGGTCGTACGATTAATACTTGTAACGTTTATGGCATACCAAGACACAGAAAAAATAATTTTTTTTCTAGTTAGACCACGAACTTTTGCTAACGGAATTCTTGAAAAGAATACAGGCGTATAGCGCATGTCAATGCTTCGCCATAAACTCTTTCGCAAAAATAGCCTGTCTAAGGTGCCAGATGAGAGGCGGAAGACTGGTAGTATATCGCAGATTTCGCCCCATTATCCCATGTTTACATTGAGAGACTGCTGAAAGAACGCTCGCTCTCTGCTGGCATTATACGGCTCTTACTTTAGCATATTTACCAGCAGTTTTCTGCTACAGTTTTGAATGGATACAATAAAGTGCGTAATATCTTCAAAATATCTGTCAAACATTACTAGTAAAAAATAAATGGTTTCATTTCCGAAGTCCGCAGCTCGTGGTCGTGCGGTAGCGTTCTCGCTTCCCGCGCCCGGGTTCCCGGGTTTGATTCCCGGCGGGGTCAGGGATTTTCTCTGCCTCGTGATGACTGGATGTTGTGTGATGTCGTTAGTTTTAAGTAGTTCTAAGTTCTAGGGGACTGATGAACATAGATGTTAAGTCCCATAGTGCTCAGAGCCTTTTGAACCATTTCTGAAATTATTGTTTACCTCAACATTTAGTTACTCTGGAAAAAGAAAGCACACATCCCCTTGTCCTTTCGGTCTTGGTATAGTGGCGCAACCTTGTAAAACTCAAGCGTACAATCGATACCCACCGTGTGGGTTATAAATCTGCCGATGCTTTCAACCTAATGGTTGAACCAGTAGTACAAATGCGTGTAACGGATGCGTCTGAAGCAAACTGAAACTGTGTTCACAGCGTATTAAAGCCTTCACGTATCGTACAGATTTGTTCCCTACCTCAGTGCCAAGAAAGCTCACCCCTTTCCGTGTTTATTTGTAAAAAAAATTTTTTCAATATCTCCCGTAATCTATGATACGTTTGGCACGTTGACGCTATCTTATATGGCTAACAAATATCTGCATATCTACAAATATTAGTGTTTACGTAGCTTATTTCTTTAACGCTGTCGAAAAAAATTGAGAGCTTTGCTGGAAGTTCAGAACATAAACTAGCAGTCGTAATGATGTAAGGGAAGAGATGACGCACAGATACATTCTTCGCTATTAATGCTTTCCCGGTATTGCTACTACCGACAGTCATAAATCTTAGGAACAGCAGCAGACAGCTGAGCTTCGACCATTGCTGCTTCAAGGAAGATTACACTCTTACGCCGTCACCTCTGGGTTGATTTGGTGAAGAGGAAAACACCAAATATATCTTCTTCAGTTGCACAGATCGACGTGATTGCACAAGTTCTCTTTTCTGAGATATGCAAAAATTGAACAGACCGCTGTCGTCTGTAATAACGTGATTACCGGAGAATATCTACAAGCTACATGAGCTTTTACAAATATTTGAGTCAACTTTGAAATCAGCCTTTATTAAAAAAGCGCATGAATTTTTATTTACATCTACATCCATACTCTGGAAACCAACGTGAACTGCAGTGCAAGTGTTACGGTTTCATTTCGTTCCATTCACGTAAGAAACGCACGAATAATGACTGCTTAAATGCTTTTGTGTGCGCAGCAATTAGTCTAATCTTGCTTTCGAGGTCCCTACGAGAGGAGTGCTGGTCCTTGATACTTTTTGTATTAATGTCTGCCTTGAAGCGTCTGCCAGTAGAGGCTTTAAGCCAAGCAAACCTGTGACCATTCATGCCTCCTTCCTTTCTTTCTATACATGCGTTATCTCCTGGTCTTTCTGTCCGATGTGGGTCCAACAACCTTGAACAATATTTTACTATGTCTCGCATGAGTCATTTCGTCAGCGTCTCCTTCGTAGACTGGCTGTATTTTCTGCATATTCTACCAGTGAAAAGAAGTTTGGCCACTGCAATGGTTGAGATACAGCTTAGTGTTTAGTCGGTTAGTAGTTGTAAACTGTTATTTCTCTGCTTTATACTATTAGCGACATTATAATGCTGGATATAAGAAGGTTTCTCAAACGCCACCAAATTTTGTGTACTGGCCCACGTTACAGCTTACATTTCAGTATTTTGCATTCAGGTATTTTTCTGGGCAGCTGATCGGCTGTTCTTCCTATCTCTGTACTTCTCAAACCCAATCAGTATGCGGCGGAGGGTGCATAATCTACCAACATTATTTTAACAGGTTTTCATTTCCATTTCCAGATGGAACGACTGTCGAAACTTCTTCGCTCAAGTCCGAATTAATCAGTTTTTACAGTTGTACTCACTACACGGTAGCCAGTAATTTATGAAATGAGTCGTCGAGGGCTGTAAGCTCTCGGAGTTTTAAGACTATCCACTTTCTACGACATCTCCACTGGAGATTGATGAGCACTTATTAAAGGAACGTGTCACAGATCGAGCAGCTCTTCAACATAATTCATGTGTTTGACAACTGCTGATCTTATATATCTGACACCATTCAATATATTTTTTGTTTTAGAAACGACATAATTAGTTATTATTTGCTTGAATGATTCGTAGTCTTTTACTTTATCTTGGTTTTGCTTTCTCTCCCTATCTTCCTTTACACATGAACTCATCTTCAGATTTATGTATGGAAAGACATTTATTTCAGTACATAACGTCTTACACGAAGAGATTAATAATTGTGAAAAGTAAACAAACATACGCTTTGTGTACTGTCCAAAGTGGAAATATTCTGTTTCGAGCGAATGGACGCATTAAAAAGTAAACTCTCTTATCACAAGTAGTTTCCACGTCAAATGATCTGTTAGTCTTCAAGACAATAAACCCAAATGCTCCTTTCTACAGACAATTGTTTTTTGCTTTTGGTATCGTACCTCAATCAGTAAAAAAAGGAACCTTTATAGGATCATTCTGTTGTCCGTCCATCTGTCTGTCTGTCAAAAACCCATTTTCTCAGGAAATGGTAATTATATCGAGTTGAAATTTATGTTACATACTGAAGTCTAGGGTCCCTTGGTGTGCAAAAAATTTAAAGCTAAGTCAGTGCACTCATGAAATTTGGCAGCAAGCTATGTTTTATGGTACAACTATAGGAAAAACCGCATATTGTTATTTTATAATTATATCACCTATTTGTGTCACTTGTTATGTGATTGTTTATCTGTCCGCCCATCCGTCTGTGGAAGATCCCTTTTTCGCAGGAACGGGTGGGTATATCAAGTTGAAATTTACTTGACATGCTAAAATTTGTTGTCTTTCCGCGGTGTAAAAAACTGAATAATGTAAGTCAGTGTAATCAAAAGATACGTCCATTTGTCACGATTTTTGACACTCGGAAACTGACTCATCAAAACCTCTTGGATACTCTCGGTCGGCCTAGAATCATGAAATTTGGCAAGAAACAAGGTTTCACGGTACATCCAAACTGAAAAAAAAGGAAAGTTGCTAATTTATGATTATATCATACGGAAAAATTATTTCTTTTGTCATCTGTTATCCGACTTTAAAATCAAAATTACAATATTCTCGACAGTCTTGGAATTCCTGGAACGATATCTTGCCAGTATGAATACTGATAACAGGCAAAAGTCTTCGACACTCTCGACCCCAGGATGGATGAACTGTCTATACACGTAATTAAGTTTGTACGGAACACTCGGTGTGCGAGTCCTATTCGCACCTGGTCAACTTTTTTACTATTGTCTTACTTTTGCACCAAAAATATGAAGTAAAGAAACAAATAATGGAGGAGACTAAGAAATTTGATTTTTCTCGTAGCTTATTTCTGAGAACACGCACAAAATCAAATGTACAGTTTCTGGTACTTCTTTAATTGTCTAAGGTCTGCATTATAGATTGCCAAAGCATAAATAAATTATTCAGGTAAGCGAAAACACTGCCGTTAATTACGGATATCAGCATAGGTAGAATTCTTCAACTTCAGAAAAATTCAGTCAAATAACTGACAAATAATCGGGTATCGTGAGATGAAACAACAGCTTGACATGCGTTGAAATCAAACTGAGAATGAGTTTGTTGTATTTATGAAATACGGGATGTTAAACCCTAATATTGCTTCCTGTTTCTAATGAAATATTAGCCACATTCCTTCGCCCTGGCTCACACATTGTCAATTAGTAACAAGACAGATTTAAGAGCGAATCCTGAAAAGGGAAAAATGGTTACTTATCGTCCGCTGCCGAGAGTAACATTCGTTACAGCTACTGAATGATCGTAAGCATCAGTTTAGGTATGCTTGGCAACAGAATGAGTAGAGTAGGTAGCGTTTTGTGCTAATCTACGGAGAAGGCGTTGGCCTTCGCAACCACATTACGTGAATGCTATACTTTGCCGCACACTTTGGAAGATCATATCGGAGGAAGGCAGGATAGAGGTTAGCTTCCCATGACGTTGAGATTGTTAGAGAGGATGCATGTGATCAAAATGGGGCAGGGAGTGGAATGAAACTGGCTCTGGCTTAGTTTAAGAGACAATCCTGGTACGCGCCTCGAGAGGTCTAGGGAAACTACAAAATTGTTATTCAGTATGCTAAGACAATGACTGTAATAACTCTCCACCAGAAACGGTTGCCAAGTTTACCATAGTGCCAAAAGAAGGGCGGACGTGAAATGTCAAGTACTAGATTATCGCAGGTTATCTCCACTACAGTAAATTGACGATATTCCATACAACAATCGCTAGACCAAGAAAGTTGTATATTGCAAAGTCACACAATTAATTTGGAAAACTCTTAGGTTTTTATATAGGCACTACAAAGTCTTTCTCAGGATGACGAAGTCTTCTTTGTTATACGTCAGATACAATTATTTCCTGGATTTACTATTGAAATGATATGTCACCAGAAATATAAGATCACATGGCGACTATATAAAAATTGCTGCTGGATATAGTTTAGGTAAGTTGGGGAACTGTATAGGAGTGAATCCACACTTCGACATAAAAGATCTTATTGCAGCTTCCTGGGTAAAATAATCCGTTTCTTAGCATTTTTCCGAATGTGTAATTGCACAAAGATTATAGTGCGACATGCGAATTTTTATGGCTTTCTGATATTATCTTCATAGTTTCTTTATTGGTGTCAAGGGACCTTACATGTGATGTACATCCGCCAGGAAAGGTCTCCACAAATGTTTCCAATCGAAGCATTCTGTTGACAATATTTGCTAATTGTTAATAGTATCGGCGCCCTTCATGACCAATACATTACATGCAGCGTACAACTGTATATTGCTTTCAATACCTTAAAACGTACAAATATCACTGAAATGCAAGACTGAGTCATGAAGGAAAGGATCGACAAGTTATTCGCTGACGAGTTACCAATGTTTTGCCTTTACGTACAAAGCAGAAAGGGCCATTTTGCATTGCATATGGCAAATCACAGTGGCTGATAAGTGGGAACTTAATTAGACCAGAATCACACGTAATTTGTTGGATGAATTTATATAATAAATATTTCAGGTAGATTTTGTCAGTTCTACTACTTCCATCGTAGTTTTCGTATAATAATCATGGGAATTACATAAAAGATGTTACGACTTTTAACGAAATAGATGGTAATTTCTCCCTCACTGAATATGTGAACTAAACAGGGCAGGGCGCGGGTAATGTTGGTATAGAAGACCATCCACCGTGAAGCGTACACTCTGGCGTACGGAATTTGTACGTAATGTAAATACTTTTCTGTGAATCTGTAGATTTTTATTATGTCGTAGAATTTACAGGAATGCTACTGTGTCTATTATTAAACAGCTTGAAGGAGCACAGAATTTCCTGTGGAACTCAACGTCCCTATAAAGTGTTCTGCTTGAAATACGAAAAATGAGGAATGCTATTACAAACTGAATGCAGCACGACCAGATATCCTCTACAAATATCTCGCCAACTCCAGCTTCAAAAGATCTGTGTGCAAATGTGGGCAATTATGGATGAAAAATTACGCCGCGTGTATATTTAGGCCCATGTTGGCATGAAGAATGGATTGCCTAGCGAATAAATGGCTCTGACAAATGGGATGCAGAAAGTCTGCTTGACCACTAACTTTTCTACATCACCTCTTAGTTTCCCGGGGTAGCGGCACTGGACTGTGATAACATCTTGAGTTATATGGGACGTTCATGTGCAAAACCAGAATCAGTCACGACAGCCGAACGTCGAACAATGAAATATTATAGCTGAAATATAATATATGCACCAGAGGAATAAGATACCATACATTTAGTGGCAACAGATACGAAAGTGTACTGTTTCTTGGCATAGTAGATGATATAGTGAACGTAGAAATAAGGAACGACAATTTTGATGCCGCACTTGATACGTGAAATGTGTAACAATAGACTTAAATTTGCTGCTGCATCTGTACCAAAAGTTTCTAAACAAACCGATCTAGTGTATTATCGACACACCCACATTTCACAAGACGGTTAAATTTAGAGCAATAAATCAAAATATATGAAACTTAAAACTGTAATAATAGTTTTCAACGGTGGCTCGTTGAAGAAGAACTTAATTATTGAAATATTTCTCTGACGTTGAGAAGCTAATATTTCTGAGTTAGTTTTTGACAAATACGACATGCTCAGAGTAAACAGAAGTATCACGCAAGTGACCACATGGGTACGACACAATAATTTAAGCGCATCGTATTCCAATCTAGGCACTGAAATACGTACTGTCAAAAGAGAGGTGAAATGAGGAAGAAGGTTAACTGTCGTGCCGTGTGTATGTTGTGTTAAACTTTAAACATTCTCCTTTTTGAGTTAGCGCAAAACAATTCTGTCACAGCTCTTTAATTTAGAAGAGCTGTTTTAATTTAGAAGAGCTGAATTCAAGGCAGGATACAGAACGCAAATTTTTGTCGAATAAAGACAATATTGACGATCGACAAGATTCATTCCTGTGAAGATCATTTGACACGATGGAATTAAAAACATTTATCTGCCAGTGGGCAGTGGTTTATATCAATGGAGCCAATTGAAAATTCGTGCTGGACTGGAATTCTACCCTGGGTGTCTTGCTTACTAGGCAGATGTGCTCAACATTACGACATCCGGACACAGTGGGCACCACAAACCATACTTACTACCTTAGCACATATCCCGTCAGAAGCAAGTCCTCAACTTATACTACACACAACTGACGTAGTGCCACTGCCCATTAGACTCATTACTCGCGGCATCTCGTCGATTCCCGTAAGAGTGCGAGCTTGGTGTGCATCTGCACTGGAGGAACATAGGCCGTTGTCACCTTAATTAATTATATATGTGGTGTCTGTTCGTTCGGGCATCCCCGCAAGAAAAAAAAACAACATATATATAAAGATGATTTGGGTAGAATATTACTCGAATGTCATGGACAACATATCACCGCAACTGAAATCCTGCCGAACATTCCTGTGATTCATTTGAAAGATATATCTCCTGCAGCTGTTCCAAAGAATGTACACTCTTGATCAGGAAAAAGAACAGTACATCTTGAACTACTAGAGGTAGGAGGTTCCTGTTGACATGACATGTACTTTAGTGTGTTCTGCAGTAATGATCAGCATTTGATCCATATCGGCCCACGGGTTCGAGGTCAACTTCGATATCGCGGCGCAACACCACCTACCGGTAAAATGTGTCTACGGCTCTCATTGTCGCCATAAACTGAAGGTAATGGATCAGTGTGTCTTGAGCAGACGCACAGGATTGCTCGAAGATGTATGTGCGAACGGTACCGTCGGATCAGTAAATTTGAAAGAGGACGTATTATTGGCATGAGAGAATGTGGTGCATCCATCCAGGAAATTACTGCTCGTGTGGGACGAAATGTTTCGGTAGCGCAACGGGTGTGTGGAGGATGATTCACGGAAAGCCATAGAGCACGACGAGATCGGTCATGTCGCACCACCCAGACCAATCCCCCAGAAGATCGACACGTCATCCGAATGGATTGCAGGACAGGTCTGCGTCCTCCTGGCCTCTGGCGCAACAGCGAAACAGTGTAGCATATCGTACACTATCTGGGGTGACAGTTCTTCGCCATTTATTACCGCATAGGTTACATGCGCGTCGTCCACTACTCCATCTATCTTTGACGAGTGTGCAGAAACATGCTAGGCGGCAAAGATATGTGGAACAACGGCAATGGGGACAGAAATGGCATCAGTAGTGCTTTCGGACGAATCCAAATTCTGTTTGTTTCAAAATGATGGCCGTATTTTGGTTCGCCACAGACAGGGGGCCGGCATCACCGTGACTGCATTTTCATAAGTCATACAGCACCAACTCAAGGAATTATGGTGGGCGGTGCTGTTGGGTACAACCACAAATCTCAGATGGCATGTGTCCACGGCACGATGCCCAGTTTGGCCTGTGTGAATGACATCCGGCTACTTATTTCCCTACCCTTTATGCACAACAGCCCAAACGCCATTTTTGTGCAACCCAGTGCACTACCGCATGTTGCTGCACAAGCACGTGCTTTCTTGGTGTCACAGGATGCCAGCCTTTTGCCCTGGCCCGCCAGATCACAAGACTTTTCGCCAATCGTAAGTGTGTGGGATATGGTGAAACGACGGATGGGGTATTGTGACCCAATGCCAACCACCGCACATGAACTTTGGAATCGGAATGCAGCATGGATGGCTATACCACAGGACGCCATTCGCTCCTTATACGCGTCGATGCCATCACAAATAGAAAAAATTATCAGGGCCCATGGCGGACCTTGTGCCTGCTAGGCAACAGGATACATGCTGAATTAAGATGACTGAAATGCTTATCGTTTCTGCAGAACATACTAATGTATATGTCCTATGAATATGAAAGTCCTGTCTGTAGTCGTTTAAAATCTTCTGTTTCTTCTGAACAGGAGTGTGGATTGATCTTACTGAGGAGAGACAAATCATCGCCACAGACGCGTGAAGCAATGTCAGCAGTTCGTAGGACAACGCACCTTATTAGGGGCGGTGATGTGATTCGTCTCTCATTTTTGACACACCAATTAAATGCGAACTGTGCCGATTATTATTCTCCTTCTTAACTATTCGTATTCGATGTCTGATGAATTAGGTCTTATACAGAGGGATTACAGAGCTGCTTTAGTACATTACAGTGCACCATATTACGCGGTAATGGGAAGCTGATCCTGTAAAACAGGATTTCAGAATGGAATAAAACATGTCATCGAGGGAGATGTTGCAGGGGTCAGACAAATGGACTCTCATTCGAGAGGACAGTGTTTCAAATCCCTCTCTGCTCAACCACATGTAGACTTTTCTGGATCGCTCAAGACAGATGTTGGTATCAAAAGTCAAAGTAGTCGCATACTCAGGGAATGAACGTAGGGAAGCACACGCAGGAATCCTGCATCTCCTCTCATGACAAGGTCCTAGTAGAGGTGGTTTACAATTGCCTTCCTACGACTGTTATGAAGTGTCAAGTGTTTGTTTCGTGTGGAAGACGGTGATCAGCGCTTGTTCAGTGTAACGTTGGCTTTATGCTCTTACAGTTCGACTGCTTAGCTGGGTCGTAATTTGCTTGCCTCCCATGCAAGCGAGCCCCGGTTCGATTCCCGACCGGGTTGGAGATTTTCTCCGCTCGTGTTCTGGGTGTTGTGTTGTCCTCATCATCCTTTGATCCTCGTCATCGGCACGCAAGTCGCCCATTGTGGCGTGGACTGAAATAAGACTTGCAGTCGTCGGCCTAACTTCCCGGCCATCAATGCCACACGCTCATTTAATTTCATTTGTGTTGTTACGGATGAATGGGAAGGAGAGGGTGAAACACGGTGTCGGCACATACCCTACACCTCTCGAAGAGCACCACGTGGACCGTCGATCTTAACATCACATGGTACAAATGGCTCTGAGCACTATGGGACATAATATCTGAGGTCATCAGTCCCCTAGAACTTAGAACTACTTAAACCTAACTAACCTAAGGACATCACACACATCCATGCCCGAGGCAGTATTCGAACCTGCGAGCGTAGCAGTCGCGCGGTTCCAGACTGAAGCGCCTAGAACCGCTCGGCCACACAGGCCGGCAGCTTAACATCCCTATCCGACGAACGGATCAGTCAACAGTGTCACATGCTCTCACTTCATCAGACACTCAGGAGGGTTTTGTGGTTTAATCCGGGAAATTGGCTCAAAAAGCAGTTCTCAGAAACGTCACGCCACTACCTCTCCTCCGCTTACCACGAACATACCGACACTGAAAGTTTTCCACCACCAGAAACCGAACCGGCTTGCCTTCGAATAGCTCACTACCGAACCGGCGTTCGTTCGCGACCTCGGTTGCGGAGGCGAGTGTACGCTGGCATCGTTCCTTCAAAATAGACACGGCGGATATCCTTGGCAGTCCTTCCTCAGCCTCAGTTTGTGCAGCGTCTCTAAAGAAGTCTGGAAATCTCGTCTAATCCGCTGCTTTGATCAGTTTACTGCCACTTTTCAACTATATTACTTTGTCGAATTCACATGTAGTCTTTAGATGGCACCGGTCTATTTGAATAGAATAGTGAGAACGAAGTATTAATATGCTTGATCAGTGGTTTATATAAGGGACAACGAATCACTGTTTAAGTTTATAGCAGAACTTATGTCTCTGACATTAAACACATCCATACTCAATTTTCATTCAACTTGTTGTTTGTAAATAGAAAAAGGCAGTGAGTTAAGTCATTTCCTTCCTATTCTCTTATCTCCAGAGTACCAGCCTAAAGGTTCTGTATGATTTATTCTCTATAAATTAATAGTAAGCGTAATGAACTTAAATATATTTTCGTTTATTATCAAAGTAATTTATTCCTTCTACTAATATTATTTGAAATTTGTGTTTATGTGCTCCAATTAAAGAAACAGTTGGAAGTGGACGGTTTCGTGGCGTGATCATTGAGCGCCATTAGCGCGCTATCGGATGTAGAGTTAAGTCTCTTACAAGTTGAACCTGCCATCTAAGTTTTCTTTTACGAACTCCGATCATCATTGCTCATGTTAAGCAAATCATTTAGTGTACTGGTATTTAATATAAGCACGGTCATACGTCACAAAGCTCTTCCGCCCTCCAATGACGACATCTGAGCCTGACTTTTAGAAGAATTTGAAAATACAGGTAATGTGTTTAGTGGACGCAGCAAGATTTCATCATGAACGTTGATGTTAAAATTCTACTAGGGCATGACCTCCTTATGCTATAGTCAATCTGATGTGCCCCATCACAATTAAAATTCAAAATTCAACTTTATCATTTTACTTATTCATTCTTTATTTTGCGTGATACATTGCACAACAGATATGTTATTTCGAAGCTGACACGTTATGCTGGCATGTCGGACATTTTGCGATATTTCACCTTGTATCTGAAAGTCGCTACAAGTCGAAATCACGAGTGTGTGAAATAAAGTAATAATAAAAATTTGCCGTCAAGCGGCGGAAATTTCATCCAAAATGTTCGTCATGACTGTGGTTCTCAACAAAGGAAAAATTTCACATACTTTGTCTGATCGCAATGTAACGCAAAAAGGATCTAATCAGATATTTCACACCTATAAACCGCTGCGTGTGTGTGTGTGTGTGTGTGTGTGTGTGTGTGTGTGTGTGTGTGTGTGTGTGTGTATGTGTGTGTGTGTGCATATGTGTGTGTGTGTAGTCTAAGTTTATCTTTCATGTAATTCTTGGGTATTCAGTGGAATGTCATTATAGTATTTATTGAGTGTTCTGACTTTTGTTTTATAACTTTAAATTAAATTATTTGTTTTATCAAAGATATAGTGTGTTTACCCGTGTACTCTACATAGAGCCGTTAACATTAACATCTTTACTACTTTATTTACTTAAATGATTTACGGATACCATGAAAATTCCAAGTAGTTGGACTTAGTTTGAAGCCGAATTTGAAGGCCGTTCCACCCGCAAGCTAGTTCATAGTGCTACCCCATTCTGTTAGGCGTTGCATTGCGGCTACTAAGGGAGCAAAGTGCATCGCAATAACGCTTTATATTGTACGTAATCAAGGCACTTCTATGTAGTAAAGGATAACACGATCTTTAGAGAGACGCGGCTGTTGGATGCTCCAGCGAGGAATGTGCGACGCCGGGAATTGTCATAGACTGGACCTTGTTATCGGACGTCACAAGAGTCGGAGATGGGAGATACGAGGCACTGAACCACGTTCCTTTTCAAAATACCAAGTTTTGTATGTGCAACCCAGTAAGTTAGCAGACGTTTTAGAATTACCATTTACATTTTTGAGAGGTGTGCTCAGAGCTGCGATTGGGAACCTGAAGAACTAAAAAGAGGTTGCTGTGTTGTTCCGACAGCACCAGCGGTTGAACATTCGCCGGTGTAGAGAGCGGAGGCGGAGAGGCCCTAAGAGCGGGAACTCTTTACGGCTGTGCCAAGGGATTGATCGACCGTTATACGGGCCGGGGCCCATCTTCCGGCCCTGCAGATGGTGGTGGAGCAGGCAAGGAACGGCCAGAAAAACACTACTTATAGCCCGACGACGGGCAACCGTGTCCCGAGTGTGCACACTAAGCGCCGACCGGCATTCCTAAAGTCGCCCAGCTTGTTTCGGCGTTTCACCACCTGATTGGTCATCGACAACCGTAGCTCGGTATGACCTTCTCCCTTCCTCGACGCCACACGCTTTTGAATTGGTAATTGACCTTATGCAAATAAAATAAAATTGTAATTAGTGGCAGTATATTTGTTGTCTCAATCGATATCGATAACAGCCACGGTAAAACCTATCTAGATAAAGGGCTTCAGGAAATTCCCGTTACAAACTTCCAGGACTTCGACAGGGGAGTGAGTACATAATATTTTGAATCGGAACCCATGTCCGGAAACGTACCGTTTCCGTGCTACAGCCGTTTGAAAACATGTTTCATCTACATGGATACTCTGCAAATCACATTTAAATGCCTGACAGAGGGTTCAACGAACCACCTTCACAAGTCTATATTATTCCAGTCTCGTATAGCGCGCGGAAAGAATGAACACCTATATCTTTCCGTACGAGCTCTGATTTCCCTTATTTTATCTTGGTGATCGTTCCTCCCTATGTACGTCGGTGTCAACAAAATATTTTCGCATTCTGAGGAGAAAGTTGGTGATTGGAATCTCGTGAGAAGATTCCGTTGCGGCGAAAAACGCCTTTCTTTTAATAATGTCCATTCCAAATCCTGTATCATTTCTGCGACACTCTCGCCCATATTTCGCGATAATACAAAACGTACTGCCTTTCTTTGAACTTTTTCTATGTACTCCGTCAGTCCTATCTGTAAAGGATTCCACATTGCGCAGTAGTATTCTAAAAGAGGACGGACAAGCGTAGTGTAGGCAGTCTTCTTAGTAGGTCTATTACATGTTCTAAGTGTCCTGCCAATAAAACGCAGTCTTTGGTTAGCCTTCCCCACAATATTTTCTATATGTTCCTTCCAATTTAAGTTGTTCGTAATTGTAATACCTAGGTATTTAGTTGAATTTACGCTTTTAGATTAGACTGATTTATCGCGTAACCGAAGTGTGAGTTCCTTTTAGTACTCATGTGGATGACCTCAAACTTTTCGTTATTTAAGGTCAGCGGTGACTTTTCGCACCATTCCGATATTTCTTCTAAATCGTTTTTCAGTCTGTTTTGATCTTCTGATGACTATATAAACATATATACTGAACAGAAAAGGGCCTATAACACTACCTTGGGGAACGCCAGAAACCACTTCTGTTTTACTCGCCGGCCGGGGTGGCCGAGCGGTTCTAGGCGCTACAGCCTGGAAGCGCGCGACCGCTACGGTCGCAGGTTCGAAACTTGTCTCGGGCATGGATGTGTGTGATGTCCTTAGGTAAGTTAGGTGTAAGTAGTTCTAAGTTCTAGGGGACTGATGACCTCAGAAGTTAAGTCCCATAGTGCTCAGAACCATTTTTTGTTTTTTTTTGTTTTGTTTTACTCGACGGCTTTCCGTCACTTACTACGAACTACTGTCACGACAGGAAATCAGAGATCCAGTCACATAACTGAGACGATGTTCCATAAGCACGCAATTTCACTACGAGCCGCTTGTGTGATACCGTACAGTGCCAAAAGCCTTCCGGAAATCCAGAAATACGGAATCTATCTGAAATTCCTTGTCAGTAGCAGTCAGCAATTAATGTGAATAAAGAGCTAGTTGTGTTTCACAAGAACGATATTTTCTAAGCCCATGTTGACCGTTTTCTTCGAGGTAATTCATTATGTTCGAACACAATATATGTTCTAAAATCCTGCTGCATATCCACGTTAACGATATGGACCTGTAATTTTGTGGATTACTCCTACTACCTTACTTGAATTTGTTAGGTAGGTATGCAACAGGAGAGTCATGGTGGTGGGTGGTTACGTCGGATCGACTGATGTCATTTGACGTCTGCCCTACCTCTCTGACCTGGTTCGCGCCTCATTGTGTGTCTGTGAGCGTTAGAGCAGCTTGCTTGAGTACACGATTGCAGAATATACCGACTAGGTTTTTCTGAATGGCGAAGCTCACGGTAATGGAATAGCCGCTCGTCTACTGTATCAAGATCGTTCTCCAAAACGTCCGACTCCATCGCATTGTCTTTACGCCACAATTATGCAACGTCTTCGGGGAAGGGTACCTTCGCTGTCAGCAGTCGTGACTGTGGTGCTCCAAGGAGACACCGCAAGTCCGAGTTGGAAGAGACCGTACTGAATCCAGTTGAAGAGAACCCGTCAACGAGCACATGAACTGTTTCTTTGGCCATTGAGGGAAATTGTAAAAGAACTGATGTACAGGGTCACGCCTAATCAATTACTTGTAAAAGTGGTGGTGTTACCAATGTTTTCAAATAGCTGTATCACGGAATTGGGTTCCAGTTCAAAAAATTGTCTCCTCTACAAGTCCTAGGTATTTGTAACGGGAATTTACAAACAACCTGTGTGTTGACGTCTAAAAGTAAAGGAAAGCAGTTGAACTATCAGGCGATGTTGAGGAAACTCGTTTAGAAAATGAGACACTAAAAGTAGTAGACGAGTTTAGTTATTTGGGCAGCAAAGTAACTGACGACGACCAAAGTAGATAAAGTGGAGACTGGTAGTACAGAGTAAAGCATTTCTGAAAAAGAGAAATTTATTAACATCAAATATAAATTTAAGTTTTAGGTAGTATTTTCTGAAGGCAGTTAGTTGTAAGGAACGTAGCCTTGTACGGATGTGAAACGTGGACGATGAGCTGTTCAGATAAGAAGATAAAAGAGTCATTTGAAATGTGGTGCTACAGAAAAATGCTAAAGATATGATAGCCAGATCGCATACTTACTTATAATGTAGCGATACTGAATCGAATTGAGGAAAATGAAATTTATGGCAGCAGTTGACTAAAAGAATAGATTTGTTGGTAGGATACGTTCTGAGGCGACAAGGAACTGTCAGGCTAGTAACGGAGGAAAGTTTGAGAGAAAGCTTGTAGGGGGGGTCTACGGATGAATACAGTAAACAGGTTCTTCAGATGGATGTAGGTTGCAGTAGTTTTTCAGAGAGAAGAGTCTTGACAGGATATACTGGCGTGGAGAGGCATCAAACGAGTCGTTGAACTGAAGACCGTAACAACAACATTATAATTCATTTAGCTCAATAATTATCCATTCAGTCTAGTGACATCTCCTACGCATGGTGATATTACAATTGCTTGGTTGTAAAAATTAAAGAAACAATGCCTTTGGTCAGGTAACATATAATAGGAGCAATAGGAGACAGAGGAACTTGACTGTTAGAGTCAACTTAGTTTATGCTAGCAACTCCATTCGATATGTTTGTTGACGAGACTCAAATGGCTCTGGATAACGGAGCCGAATTGTCGCCGTATTTACTACATTTCCATAGTGCCTTATCAAGTATATCACCAGCGCACTGTCATCAGGTAACTAGTATTATTGTTTATCAAACATAGAACTAGGGTTTCAAAGGCACTGTACGTATCTTAATAAATACAATTTAGCATGTCGTATTCAATTAGGAGACTTACACATATACGAAAATTAAACAGCGCATAACTAACGGAGAACTATAGTACCGTTACCGGCAAGTAATTGGCGAGGTAGCTTCGGTAGCTCTCTAAGTATGACAGTGGGCGACGCACTTGTACCATGGAGGGCAAGTGAATTTTTGCAGTTGATCAGAACTTACTGCAAAGACTTGCAGACGACCCTCGTTATAAGCAATGTAAGGTAATGCGGTGTATAAGTAGCGGGAAACTTCGATATTGTTTCACCACACAACTGGCAATCAGTCTCTAGAATTTGTTCCCTCAAATATCTGAGTGAACCTATCCGGAGTGACTTGAAATAGGGCGAAAGAATCTGGTGGTGCTGAGCGCAGAAAGTGCAGTTCAGCCTGTAACGAGAGTGCATAGGAAATTCTCGTCCGACTGTCACTTCAGTATTTTCACTTGTGAACAACGAAAGGGGAGAGAGTGAGGGAGGCGATAGGCTGGGGAAACATTCCAATAAGGGCTGAACAAATTGTCTCGGGCTCACAAATCCCGGTCACATTCTACACAGAATATGCAGCGGCGTTACCCCCTGTCTTAAAGCT
Organism: Schistocerca piceifrons; assembly: GCF_021461385.2. Classification (NCBI taxonomy): domain Eukaryota; kingdom Metazoa; phylum Arthropoda; class Insecta; order Orthoptera; family Acrididae; genus Schistocerca; species Schistocerca piceifrons. Next base: position 416,154,793 of record NC_060141.1, read on the forward strand.
AATATACCGTAGATTGCTGGAGCAAAAAACTGTGCCTAGTGGTTTGGATGTAAGCACGAGCTGCACCCGTCTGCGATAAGGGTAGCAGAAGTGATACTTAGAGAGAATGAGAGTGGGGGAACACTGTTTATACTGGTGTCGTTATCCCTGGTTTCTTGAACTATGTCTAAAGTTTTAGAGACTTTCAACAGCTTGCGCAGGTAAAATCATTGACATTAGTATATTAGTTAAATGTTACACACTTTAACTCGAGAAGCAAAATTAACACCCTATGTATTCATAGCTGCGGACTATCGTAAGGAATTTCGTTCAGTCCTCGTGTATTGCATTTTTACCGTCTTATTTATTTATTTTTAATTATACTTTTGGTACTAATCGACATTCCGCCAGGAAATGAGCACTCTGTTATTGTGCAATATGCGAAAAAAATCATCAGCGGTACGTGCATACCTGCGTAATAGATTCGCTGCAACAATTGTTGTGTTGCTCTAAAACCGTACTCACTGTCAGTCGAGCAGCAGATGGCTACTATGTAGGTTAGAACAGACTGATTTTATAGAAACCAAAAGCGAAAGGCACAAGACTAAGACTCGGGGAAATGTCTAACAGATCACGGAACTTGATTCCATTCAGTTAACTCTTGGCTATTTTCTCCTTCATCAAATTACTTTCTTGGGTGGTGTCTTCGTTCAGCTAGAGGTCCAATGGTAGCGAGAGTCGCCATTAACTTCCACTGTTACCGCCGCTTGTTCAAACAGTATGTCAGCAGATAATCACTCACCTACATATAAACTTCTGAATTCATAAGTCTTCCGTAAGACAGCTTACCGCACCCATTTTTATTTTTAACATTCATTTCCACTGAAAATGCTGTGGCTAGTTAAATGAGTTCCCTCTCTCTCTCCCATTCCCTCCCCCCCCCCCCCTCATCCTCCCCTCTCGCCACTTCCCCCCCTCTCTCTCTTTGTCTATCCATCCCCCCCCCCTCTCTCTCTCCCCTCCTGTCTACATCGTGGGATACGTTTAGATCACATCTGCACTGCACATGCGTATCGTTAAATTGATAAAGGGCCTGTCACGATACGAGTAGCAACCATCGTTGTATCGACCCACCAAGTGATGAGCATATGAAGAGATTTACTGTTTACATATGCGAGATTTTGAGATATAGTCTGTTTCTATGTACAGATGAATCAAGATGATTTTCAATGGAAATCGAAGATTCACACAGGTGAACTTTATCGCTACCCACTTCATTACCTAGTTATCAAGAAGTAGTTGCTTTTTACGACGGATACGTTATCTAGGGTAATGTAACAAAAAATTAAGGAAATTAGGGGTGGCAGCTCACGAAACTGCACTTAAAAATAGAAAATATAAAAAAGAAACTCAGTGCTTGACGGGTGAACACCTCTCCAATGCAGATCGTAATTGCATGATGAAATAGGACAAGGGCGAAATCTGTACAGTGGCTACATGGAATAATCTAAGCTGTTACGTGCTTCACTCATCAACAAAAAAGTAGATCACCCGCATACCAGACGGTGGTAATTCGAAAAAGACTAAAAACAAAGAAGAAAAGTTCGCATGAAAAGAGTTACGTAGCTATTCACCTATCTTCAAAGGCTATGACACAGAATACGTTTTGGATCGAGTAGAAAGTACGGGGTGTTTACTTTACACTTCAGAGGCACAACCTACTACTTTTAAAAAAATGTAAACTTAATGATTTATATTTGGCACTTCATTTCTACCTGAGGAGACCGTCCGTCGTTGGCCGGATTTCGATGAGCAATCAACGTGCTCAACTTCGACACTATGAGCGTAACTCCCGATGCAGGTCGTACATTTCTTTCGTGTTTTATTCTACAATCATCCATTATCTTTTGAAGGAGCTGCCGGGGGACAATTTTTTATTTGTACACGCACGTACAATCTTACTTCACCAAAACTGTTTTACTACCTATGATATCTCTGTCTTTTTTCGACCACTGACAGGATTCTAATGAATTTCAAGTGTCCATCTACATCTTTTACCGATCACCTGGTATACATAAATATGTGTAGCAACTAGCTGGGATGCATGGCTTCACTCAGAGAGTTGATACGAGATTGTGTGGTTGTTGGAATAAAAGAATAAACTTTAAAATATAAGAGAAAAAAATACAGGAAACGTATTCTAACTATTTACAATACTTGTTAAAGTATAAGAGGTAAAATTTTTTATTGAAAACATGTTCCAACTATTTACTATACTTGTTTACAAACAGCATTTTTCATTTTGTTATCTGTGGTATATACGTACGATTTTTTTTTAATTTCCTACTCGGGAGTAAGCTACATATAACTGACCGTGAGAGAAGCAGGAGTCTTTGATGCCGCAATATTTTCAAGTTTGTTAACTGTAAAACTGTAGGCTGATTTGATTGGAAACTGCAGTCTTTTACATTGTAATGGCAGTTCAGTGGACATCAGTGGTATTGTGGGGATAAATAGTGTGTGTCCTGTGTACTTTCCAGTCGTAAGTTCGGCTTCGACTATGTTATTCGATAGCTGTTTAACTGTCATCCTTGTTCCATTACGTAGTTTCGGTGAGTTTAGATTTCTGAGAAGTAAGAGTTCCAATTTTAAATCGAAGGCAGTGTAATGACATTCCTGCTACTTGCAAAGAGTTTAGAAATTCTGCACGGAAGTTCACACTTTCTTCGACGTTTACCATCACGTCGATCGGTTTGTATATTCTCCCTCCACCGGGAATTTTCTTTTGATTATTAAAAGTGATATCGTTGACAAGATTATTTTTAGTTGTCAAAATTTCTCTTTGAAATAGCCTGTCCGGATTGGTATAGTTGTAAACAATGTTTGGATAAATTTGGTCGATGAGTTAGTTTTCAGCAGTGGCTTTGTTGTAGAAATCACAATTGAGTTTAATGAAGCCGGTCGTCTGGTCAGAAGGATATGTGCCTTCGCCTATTTGTAAAATGGGCTGTTGTTTCGTCTGTCGATGGTTCAACTCTCATATTTTTTGTTAGTTGCAATATTTTTGTGTGTAGCAAGAGATGTCATTTTTTTAAGCATGCATTATCCGGTCTGCTAATGTTGTCGTGTGGATAAATGGAAGCGTTTGCCGAAAATATCCTGAGAGTATGAGTAGAGCTCCTCTCATCACTTCAAGATTTCCTCGAAAGTCTTGTAATGTTCTGTCCATGGCTTCGAGGGACTTTGTTATGTACTATTGTGCGTTGGCCCCAGATGATAATTTTAGCTTGCTTTAGAAGTTCACTCCGTGTAGATGCTCTTGAGATTGTACATACCGGGAATTGTTCTTCAGCTACATTCAACGGGGACCCGCCCAGCCGATTTGTGTCGAGGTCCGGTGAACTGGCTAGTCTGTGGAATGTTTTTAGGCGGTTTTCCATCTGCCTCGGCGAATGCGTGCTGGTTCCCCTTGTTCCGCCTCAGTTACACTATATCGGCGATTGTTGCGCAAACAAGTTCTCCACGTACGCGTACACCACCATTACTCTACCACGCAAACATAGGGGTTACACTCGTCTGGTGTGAAACGTTCCCTGGGGGATCCACCGAGGGGCTGAACCGCAGAATAACCCTGGGTTCGGTGTGGGGTGGCGGAGGGGTGAAGTGGACTGCGATAGTCGTCGTGGGGTTGTGGACCACTGCGGCTGCGGCGGGGACGGAGCCTCTCCGTCGTTTCTAGGTCCCCGGTTAACATACAATACATTACAATACAATACATTCAACGGTAGTTGTAGGGCGGAATGGGCAATTCGTCCTCCTTCCAGAAGTGTGGCTGCAATGCCAGATGATACCAGTATAAGTGCTATGTGTTGTTCAGCACGTATTTCCACGAGCAATAGATTTATTAGAAACATTTTCCCGGTGCCTCCTTCTGCGTCCAAGTAAATAATTCCGCTAGTGTTGTTGTCGGTCCGGTCTATGATAATGTCGTAAATTTCCTTTTGATTGTCATTAAGGAGTGATTTGTTGTAAGCAATGTACTGAAGCAGTTCGTTGATGTTGTGCTTTTGTTCCTTGTAATTTCGAAGTTTAGCACACTGATAGCATCTTTTCGTGGTGCTTGTAACCCAAGTTTAACTAATGTTGTTTACTGCTGAACATTTATCTGCCAGGTGAATGAGTGTTTCACTGAAGATATAGTCGTGGAATTCAGTGATTATTTCAGGATGGGATTGTCGGATTTGGTACAGTATGTCGTCACTCATATTCTGTTTGGAGGAGTCCCACAGCTGTTTTGGATTCGATGGGTTACATGTTGTTAGAATTATGGCGAATTTGTTCAACTGAGGCTATGTTTGTCGTTTTTCAGCAGTCCTAAGCGTTGACATGCTTCTCTGTGCGTCAACAGTCTTGAAATCTGTGAAACTTGTTGATCCTCGTATTTCGTGTAACACGTCCGGAGATAGAAACATTCGGCGTTGTTCGAATGTACGGTGTATGCTCGGCCTAGTGCGCAGGGTTTCATGTCTCCTGGACGATCTACTAGAATTTCTTGTTTTCGGCTTTGTGAGATTTTTCTTGTTGTGTTCCACGTGTAATAGGTAGGGACGTCGACATATAGTAATGTTTCCGCGAATGGATCCATTTCGCACATTTGATAAAACGCTGTTAATTTTGTGTTCTGAGGCGGTTCGCTTGCAATTTATTTGGTGGCGTCTTTTGTGAACTAAACTCTCTGTCTGTTCTCCAGATGTACTGCCAGATGTTGCATGGTTGGTTCGCGTTCGTGTATGGGAAAACCGAAAATCCGCTACGCTGCTTCATTACTGTCGATGTATCTTCCCAATTGGTACACGACGATTTCGTCGTTTCTCCTTTGTTGTCCACTGTCTTTCGCCTTTAAAATACAGCCATGTCACTGCCTTGTTCACATACTTACAGACATATTTGATGGATTTCACTGAATTGCAGTATTCTATGCTTGTGTGTGCTTGGAACATTTTGGAAAGTAGTGTGTTATATGATACTAACTATCTATTTCCAATTCATCCCTGCCTCGTATTCGTATTTTTGCTGTGAAGCAACTGTTTTTGGATGATCGTGTTCTGTATGTGGTATAGCCATCAACTTCGGTTTTTGTGTCGTTAAAGTATGGGTTTGGATTTTTTTTTGGTACATTTTCCATCACTCATACATGGAGAATTGGGTTTTAATGGCCCGCTTGGTCCGTGAATCATGCTTTTCACTACTATGTCGTACAGTTCCGGTCCTTCTTGTGGCTCGGGGAATTCAGCTTCGATGGTTTTGTCGATAATCGTGGTAAGAATTCTGTCGTATAGCCATATAAGATTGTGTGAGTGAGGCAGTCCTCGCTTTCGCCATTCGATTGTGTACATCCATCATTTAACAGTTCCAAAGATATGGTACTTTGTGATGACTTCAATAAATCTCATTTGTTTTTGTCGTAAAACTCGGGCTATTATACCCTGTCGATGCACGGGGGCTTGTCCATATCTTAGTTGTTTTTTGATTTCTGGTCACGAAGAGCTGTATGTGAATATTATGAAGAGGTCAGGTCGTCTATAGTTTCTTATGTAGGTCTTGGAATCTTGAGTGTATTCGTGCATGTGTCTCGGACTTCCTATGTATGAAGAGGGTAAGATTACCATTGTTCCTATGTCGTCACTGTTTCCATGGTTTATGATTGCATCTCAATACATTTCCCCCAGGAATTGTTGGAATAAACGGCGAGCGTTGAGAATGTGATTGTAAAAGTAATTCCGGAATTCCCCCTTGAGGAAGAGTGATAGGACCCTTATTGTTTACAATATTTATAAATTATTTAGTAGAAAACGTGAGATGCTCTCTAAGACTGTTCGCAGATGGCGCAGTTGCGTATAACAGAGTAACAACGCCAGAAGATTTGCAACATAACCTCCAGAGAACTGGTGAATGGTGCAGGTTCTGGCAGTTGACCCTGGACGTAAATACAGGGTTAATACAAATGATTGAAGCGATTTCACAGCTCTACAATAACTTTATTATTTGAGATATTTTCACAATTCTTTGCACACACATACAAAAACTCAAAAAGTTTTTTTAGGCATTCACAAATGTTCGATATGTGCCCCTTTAGTGATTCGGCAGACATCAAGCCGATAATCAAATTCCTCCCACACTTGGCGCAGCTTGTCCCCATCAATGAGTTCGAAAGCATCGTTGATGCGAGCTCGCAGTTCTGGCACGTTTCTTGGTAGAGGAGGTTTAAACACTGAATCTTTCACATAACCCAACAGAAAGAAATCGCGTGGGGTTAAGTCGCCAAGAGGCCATGACATTAATTGCTGATCATGATCTCCACCACGACCGATCCATCGGTTTTCCAATCTCCTGTTTAAGAAATGCCGAACATCATGATGGAAGTGCGGTGGAGCACCATCCTGTTGAAAGATGAAGTCGGCACTATCGGTCTCCAGTTGTGGCATGAGCCAATTTTCCAGCATGTCCAGATACACGTGTCCTGTAACGATTTTTTCGCAGAAGAAAAAGGGGCCGTAAACTTTAAACCGTGAGATTGCACAAAACACATTAACTTTTGGTGAATTGCGAATTTGCTGCAGGAATGCGTGAGGATTCTCTACCGCCCAGATTCGCACATTGTGTCTGTTCACTTCACCATTAAGAAAAAATGTTACTTCATCACTGAAAACAAGTTTCGCACTGAACGCATCCTCTTCCATGAGCTGTTGCAACCGCGCCGAAAATTCAAAGCGTTTGACTTTGTCATCAGGTGTCAGGGCTTGTAGCAATTGTAAACGGTAAGGCTTCTGCTTTAGCCTTTTCCGTAAGATTTTCCAAACCGTCGGCTGTGGTGCGTTTAGCTCCCTGCTTGCTTTATTCGTCGACTTCCGCGGGCTACGCGCGAAACTTGCCCGCACGCATTCAACCGTTTCTTCGCTCACTGCAGGCCGACCCGTTGATTTCCCCTTACAGAGGCCTACAGAAGCTTTAAACTGCGCATACCATCGCCGAATGGAGTTAGCAGTTGGTGGATCTTTGTTGAACTTCGTCCTGAAGTGTCGTTGCACTGTTATACTGACTGATGTGAGTGCATTTCAAGCACGACATACGCTTTCTCGGCTCCTGTCGCCAATTTGTCTCACTGCGCTCTCGAGCGCTCTGGCGGCAGAAACCTGAAGTGCGGCTTCGGCCGAACAAAACTTTATGAGTTTTTCTACGTATCTGTAGTGTGTCGTGGCCATATGTCAATGAATGAAGCTACAGTGAATTTATGAAATCGCTTCAATCATTTGTAATAGCCCTGTAAATGTAACATATTGCGCAAACATAGGCAAATAAATCCACTATTGTATAGCTACGTTATTGATGCAAACCGCTGGCAACAGTATCTGCCGTAAAATATCTGGGAGTAACTATCCAGAGCGACCTCAGGTGGAATGATTATATAGAACAAATAGTGCGCAAAGCAGATGGCAGACTCAGATTCATAGGAAGAATCTTAAGGAAATGTAACTCATCGACGAAGGAAGCGGCTTATAATGTGTTTGTTAGGCGGATTCTTGAGTATTGTTCATCTATCTGGAATCCTTACCAGACAGGACTGATACAAGAGATAGAGAAGATCCAACGAAGAGGGCACGTTTCGTCACGGGATCGTTTAGACGGCACGAGAGTTGTTACGGAGATGCTCGACAAACTCCATTGGTAGACGTTACAAGAGGGGCGTTGTGCATCACGGAGAGGTTTACTATTGATATTTCGAGGCAGCACGTTCCGGAAAGAGTCGCACAACAAATTACTGCTCTCCAAATACGCCTCGCATAATGACCATGACGAGAACATTCGAGAAACTGCAACGAATGCAGAGATTTACGACAATCATTCTTCCCACGCGTTATTCGCGAGTGGAACCGGGCTGGAGAGCTCAGTTAGTGGTTCGAAGAATACCCTCCACCCCGCATCCTTAGGTGGCTTGCGAGGTATGTCGTAGATGTAGATGTAGACTTTCAAATTAACTTTATGCTCTGTAAGCTAGTCGTACCTCCTAACTGTGAGAAGGAAATGGCCGACCTGTTGACCTCTTTACACATTTGTTTGGCTAACTGAACAACAATTTTTGTAGGACGGAAGGAACAGAAGGGTGGACCTTATATGTGTATTTTTCTGTCAAGTGCTGTTATACTAGTAAGACTTTATCTTCAGAAAAGTTCCTCATTATACACTCCTGGAAATGGAAAAAAGAACACATCGACACCGGTGTGTCAGACCCACCATACTTGCTCCTGACACTGCGAGAGGGCTGTACAAGCAATGATCACACGCACGGCACAGCGGACACACCAGGAACCGCGGTGTTGGCCGTCGAATGGCGCTAGCTGCGCAGCATTTGTGCACCGCCGCCGTCAGTGTCAGCCAGTTTGCCGTGGCATACGGAGCTCCATCGCAGTCTTTAACACTGGTAGCATGCCGCGACAGCGTGGACGTGAACCGTATGTGCAGTTGACGGACTTTGAGCGAGGGCGTATAGTGGGCATGCGGGAGGCCGGGTGGACGTACCGCCGAATTGCTCAACACGTGGGGCGTGAGGTCTCCACAGTACATCGATGTTGTCGCCAGTGATTGGCGGAAGGTGAACGTGCCCGTCGACCTGGGACCGGACCGCAGCGACGCACGGATGCACGCCAAGACCGTAGGATCCTACGCAGTGCCGTAGGGGACCGCACCGCCACTTCCCAGCAAATTAGGGACACTGTTGCTCCTGGGGTATCGGCGAGGACCATTCGCAACCGTCTCCATAAAGCTGGGCTACGGTCCCGCACACCGTTAGGCCGTCTTCCGCTCACGCCCCAACATCGTGCAGCCCGCCTCCAGTGGTGTCGCGACAGGCGTGAATGGAGGGACGAATGGAGACGTGTCGTCTTCAGCGATGAGAGTCGCTTCTGCCTTGGTGCCAATGATGGACGTATGCGTGTTTGGCGCCGTGCAGGTGAGCGCCACAATCAGGACTGCATACGACCGAGGCACACAGGGTCAACACCCGGCATCATGGTGTGGGGAGCGATCTCCTACACTGGCCGTACATCACTGGTGATCGTCGAGGGGACACTGAATAGTGCACGGTACATCCAAACCGTCATCGAACCCATCTTTCTACCATTCCTAGAGCGGCAAGGGAACTTGCTGTTCCAACAGGACAATGCACGTCCGCATGTATCCCGTGCCACCCAACGTGCTCTAGAAGGTGTAAGTCAACTACCCTGGCCAGCAAGATCTCCGGATCTGTCCCCCATTGAGCATGTTTGGGACTGGATGAAGCGTCGTCTCACGCGGTCTGCACGTCCAGCATGAACGCTGGTCCAACTGAGGGGCCAGGTGGAAATGGCATGGCAAGCCGTTCCACAGGACTACATCCAGCATCTCTACGATCGTCTCCATGGGAGAATAGCAGCCTGCATTGCTGCGAAAGGTGGATATACACTGTACTAGTGCCGACATTGTGCATGCTCTGTTGCCTGTGTCTATGTGCCTGTGGTTCTGTCAGTGTGATCATGTGATGTATCTGACCCCAGGAATGTGTCAATAAAGTTTCCCCTTCCTGGGACAATGAATTCACGGTGTTCTTATTTCAATTTCCAGGAGTGTACATCAGCAGCTAACTCTTGAATAGTTGGAGACAACACAAAGAGACTGTCTATGTTTAGATGAAGTTGTTTCGAGGTTTAGCGCTGGATATCGTGTGAAGAACAAATCAGTATTGTTGTGTACATTTTCGTACACCACAGTAAGGAGAGGTGAACTACAGAGCGGTGAGGTAACAGTCGTCGTAGAAAACCTGGACAGAAACAGAAGAGATTAGTGAAAAGTTAACACAGTGAACAGAAGATTTACTTAACTTGTGCTTATCCAATGTACGTCGACTCATTACAAGTAGTGCAACAAGAAACTTTAATCCATCTGTGTCAACCAGGATGAGGCTCCCCGAAGTAAACATGAACGTCGATGTCGAAGATGCGACTAGGCGGCCTGCATAGCGACGTGGCTCCGAGCGCGAGTGGGTTGTGGGCTGCCGTTGGCCATCAAGGTTGGCGCCGGTGACGACACCTACAACGTGCTGAAATGAGGAAAGTTTCCAACCGATTCCTCATACACAAACAGCAGTTGACCGGCGTTGCCTGGTGAAACTTTGTTGTGATGCCTCGTGTAAGGAGGGGAAATGCGTACCATCACGATTCCGACTTTGATAAAGGTCGGATTGTAGCCTATCACGATTGCGGTTTATCGTATCGCGACATTGCTGATCGCGTTGGTCGAGAGATCCGATGACTGTTAGCAGAATATGGAATCAGTGGGTTCAGGAGGGCGATACGGAACGCCGTGCTGGATCCCAACGGCCTCGTATCACTAGCAGTCTAGATGACAGACATCTGATCCGCATGGCTGTAACGGATCGTGCAGCCACGTCTCGATCCCTGAGTCAACAGATGGGAACGTTTGCAAGACAACAACCATCTGCACGAACAGTTCGACGACGTTTGCAGCAGCCTCGGCTATCAGCTCGGAGACCATGGCTACGGTTACCCTTGACGCTGCATCACAGACAGGAGCGCCTGCGATGGTGTACTCAACGACGAACCTGGGTGCACGAATGGCAAAACGACAATCCAGGTTCTGTTTACAGCATCATGATGGTCGCATCCGTGTTTGGCGACATCGCGGTGAACGCATATTGGAAGCGTGTATTCGTCATCGCCACACTGGCGTGTCACCCGGCGTGATGGTATGGGGTGCCATTGGTTACACGACTCGGTCACCACTTGTTCGCATTGACGGCACTTTGAACAGTGGACGTTACATTTCAGATGTGTTACGACCCGTGGCTCCATTCTTCATTCGATCCCTGCGAAATCTTACATTTCAGCAGGATAATGCACGACCGCATGTTGCAGGTCGTGCGCGGGCCTTTCTGGATACAGAAAATGTTCGACTGTTGCCCTGTCCAGCACATTCTCCAGATCTCTCACCAATGGTCAATGGTGGTCGAGCAACTGGCTCGTCACAATACGCCAGTCACTACTCTTGACGAACTGTGGTATCGTGTTGAAACTGCGTGGGCAGCTGTACCTTTACACGCCATCCAAACTCTGTTTGACTCAATGCCCAGGGCGTCTCAAAGCCATTATTACGGCCAGAGGTGGTTGTTCTGGGTACTGATTTCTCAGGATCTATGCACCCAAATTGCGTGAAAATGTAATCACATGTCAGGTCTAGTATAATCTATTTGTCCAATGAATATCCGTTTATCATCTGCATTTCTTCTTGGTGTAGCAATTTTAATGACCAGTAGTGTATGTTGCGGCGGCAGAGGGTGATCGTAGTCCAGTGCCGCTGGAGGCGCGGCTCAACAGGCGCACACGACTGCGTCTGCCAGATCCTCCGCAAGCGCCATCGGCGTCACGGAAACTTTAAATTTCGTTGATAGGGTGCCCGTGGGGTGCTAACGATATGTGATACCTTAAGTATATCGAGAGTAAATCTAGACTACTCCTTGATGCTTTAGGACTTGTTCTGCCAACTTACCACTTCATTTGGTCATGTTGTTCCATAAGACTCTCTTGCGTGCTTATGTAATCCTCACCCTGTTCGCGGTAGCGTTCTCGCTTCCCACGCCCGGGTTCGATTCCCGGCGGGGTCAGGGATTTTCTCTGCCTCGTGATGACTGGGTGTTGTGTGATGTCCTTAGATTAGTTAGGTTTAAGTAGTTCTAAGTTCTAGGGGACTGATGACCATAGATGTTAAGTCCCATAGTGCTCAGAAAAATTTGAATTTTTTTCACCCTGTTCCATCCATACTGGCATTGACGTTACGTTACGCAGAAATAATTAACCGAGGGTAACACCGGAGGTCAATTCTAGTTTGGTAATATTGTCTTATTTCATAAGGCATTATCAAAATGATTGACGAAAACGCACCAAGCTATGAAAAGGATTATACCCATGCAGAATAAGCGAAATGATTATCCGAAATCACTTTAGTGTACCGTTCGGTTATACATTTTTTAGTTAGGTTATATTTATCTTTGAGTCTATCTGGATTTTTTTCTTTGCGTCTCTGCTGTCGTCGGTAAAGTGATTGACAAAAACGCGCTGATAGATCAAAAGCTGATCTATTTGATATTAGATGTCGTTATTAAAGTCTGGATGAAGAACCAGCGTAAGCATCGTATAATGTCGGACGAATAAAACGATAAAAGCATTTTCACAGGTACGGTAAAGTTCGTAAATCACGGAGGATATAGCTTTTCCTAAGACTGCTTATTGCTTCATATTTTTTGGCTTTTTGCTTTCCACACTCATCCATTGCCACGCACCGTGACCAAACGTCCTTACTAAAGCATGAGAACAAGGGCTGTCTACCACCTCAACTACGAGTGGGTGACGGTGGGTGACCATAGAGAAAAGTCTGTTTGTTCTTATATACACAAACCTTTTGTATATACTCGTAGATACCGATAATACGAGGAGCGTTCAAGATGTAATGCACGTTTTGTTCTCGGACAAGTTAGGTTAAAAAATACGAAATGCGTTGTGTGACATCGTGGAATATTCTCGCTTAACCCACGGTAGTTTCATGAAGTCCCGATAGGTGGCGGCGCTATACATAGTATTCAAAATGGCGTCTGTAACGAAGGTGTGTTCCAAACAGAGAGTCGTCATCGAGTATCTTTTGGCGGAAAACCAGAGCATCGCTGAGATATTCATATGCCCTTGCAGAATGTCTACGGAGACCTAGAAGTGAACAAATGTGTCGTTGGGTGAGGCGTCTGTCACATCACAAACAAGGTAGAGCAACCCTGTCTGATATCCCGCGTGCCGGCCGGTCGCACAGAGCTGTGACTCCTGCAATACTGGAACCTGCAGGTGCTCATTCGACGGGTCACAACTGAGCACCTTGATGCTCAGCTGGACGTCTCTTTATGTAGTGCTGCCACACTGGTCCACCAGCAGAAGTACTCAAGAGTCGAGCGCCCGCTGCGTTGCTCGCCGCCAAACAGAAAACTACAAAGATCAAAGAAGGACCATCAGTGCGGAATTGATTGCACTTCAGGAGGGTGCTACTGACAATTTTTTGTCGAACATCGTCACAGGCGATGAAACATTGGTTCATCATTTCGAACCGGAAACAGAACGCCAATCCATGGAGTCGCGTTACGCCACCTCTCTTCCGAAGAAAAAGTTCAAAGCCCCGCCCTCAGCCGGTAAAGTCATGTCGACGGACTTCTGGGATTCTGAAAGGGTTATTTTGTTTGATGTCCTCCCTCATGGTGTAACGATCAACTCTGAAATGTACTGTGCTACCACAACGAAACTGAAGAAACAACTTCAGCTGTTCGTTGCCACAAAAAATGCAAACCGACTTATCCTTCTCCATGATATTGCTAGGCCTCGCACAAGTCTGCGTACCCGAGAGCTGCTCACAGAACTTCGTTGGACTGTTCTTCCTCATCCACCCAACATCCTCTGGATCTCGCATCTTCGGACTTTCATCTGTTTGGGCCAATGAATGTTCCATTCCGTGGGAAGCAGTACGTAGATGATGCGGAGGTCATTGATGCAGCAAGATGTTAGCTCCGACATCGAACCAGTAGAATGGCACCATGAGGATGTACAGGCCCTCCCAGTACTGTGGCGTAAGGCCGCCCCATTGGACGGAGATTGTGTTGAAAAGCCGGCCAGTGTGGCCGAACGGTTCTAGGCGCTTCAGTCTGGAACCACGCGTCCGCTGCCGTCGCAAGTTCGAATCCTGCCTCTTGCATGGATGTGTGATTTCCTTAGGTTAGTTAGGTTTAAGTAGTTCTAAGTTCAGGGGACTGATGACCTAAGACGTTAAGTCCCATAGTGATGAGAACCATTTGAACCATTTTGTGTGTTGAAAATATGGTTTTTCAGCTAAAGGGATGGGGAATAATATGGTGTATTGGAAGCCTGAATAAAACCCACCTGCATTCAGAAAAAAAGAAAAAAATGTATTCCATTACCTATTAAACACCACTCCTACACTGCAAACTAGAACAACAGAAGGGTCAATAGCACCATCGAACCTATTGTATAGTGGGAAAGGAAGTTGACATTTACAAGAGGGCTTCAAAAAATAAGATAATCATCCCGTACCACTCTAGAACCGTTTCGCAACAAGAGTGCTGCGTTGTCAGGAGAAAGTACATCTTTTGGGAATCCTGCAGACACAGTTCTGCTGCGGAACCGATAACAGGTGTATCACAGAGAGTCAAACGGTGAGGTGAGTGGAAATTAAAATAAGTGAGACAGTGCGAATCTTGTGGGCAAAACGTGCAAACTGTACACATATTCTCTGTGAATATCTGGCGGTATATGAAACAAATATAATGCCGCCTCCAGCCGTAGAAAAACGATGTCAATAATTTGACCAAGGCCAAAAGACGTGAATGATGCCGACTGGAAATGAAGGTCATCGAATGGAACACAGGCGACAATTTCGAGGCAAGTCGAGGAACTAATTTGCGCCAATGGCAGATTTTCTGACGATTAGGACGTTCGCACAGCGGTTCTCGAATGGCTCCGTGGCCAATGAGCGGATTTACGTCATCAAGGAACTGAACTTTCCGACCGTTGTTTACGGAGACTTGGTGACTACGCTGAAAAATAGTGTCATTTACCTGTGTTACTTTCAAGTGTAGTCCAGTATCCAATAAAAGCTACTTGGCTTGTCATAATAATATCTAACCTACTTTCTGAACTCTCTTCGTAATACTAGGTATTAGCGGCAGAAATCTAGCACTTTCGTGCATGCGATTTGAAAACGAAATGTAGCCGGTTGTAGGAGAGAGTGCTGGAGTCGGAAGTAACGGAGATAGAGACAGAAATATTCGCGGAGTGGGGCCAGGAATGCGGCCTTCCGTGGGCGGCCACAGCGTCGCGTGGCCCCAATATGGCGGCCGCAACCCGACACCACGGCGCGACACTCGCGTTTGTCGGCCTAACCTGCCTCTCCGGCGCGGCGTGAGACTCGTCTCCGCCAAGGCCCACTGCTGCCTGCCCCGATGGGTGCCGCTCATTCGCCCCGTCCCAGCATTGTTGTCATCTTCAGTAGATACTTTCTCGCTATGTGGCCTCGACTTTTTATTATTAGGTTGGTCCAAATCTTCGTAGAGTTTTTGTTTTGCATGTTGGTATTCCTGTTGCTGCCTGTTTATTTATCGACTGTGATTTTTTATTTATAATTTACTGTTGCTGTTTGACTTTACATAATGCCATTTTGTCATTAGGGCATAGTGAGTGGAGCTGTGTACGTTACAAAATGAAGTGCCAAATAGAGAAATCGAAACATTTCCCACATATTCCTCTGCTTGAGTTCAATAGATGGGTTACAGCAACGGAGGCAGCCATAAACATTTGCGACATGTACGGGGATAAAGCCACGGGACATAGAATGGAAAGAAAATGTGTTTCTCGTTTTTAGGTCAATGGTTTTGACATTAGTGACTCTCCACGTTCAGGAGACATTCGGGGTTCGGTGAAGATCGTTTAAACGCATTATTCCACAATGGTCCTTTTCACTGCGCTCGAGAACTGGAAAATTTGATAAACTGTGATCATTCCACCATCGTGCGACATTTGTATGCATTGAGGAAGGCTCAAAAATCGGGTGTATGGGTACCACGTCCTCTAAACCAAACTCTCAAAAATCATGGGGAACATCTCTGCTCGTTCATCGTCAACTGGCTGGCGAACGACGCCGATCCTTTCTATCCGGTATTGTTGTATTGTATTGTATGTTAACCGGGGGCCTAGAAACGACGGAGAGGCTCCGTCCCCGCCGCAGCCACAGTGGTCCATAACCCTAAAACGACTACCGCAGTCCACTTCACCATTCCGCCGCCCCACACCGAAATCAGGGTTATCGTGTGGTTCGGCCCCCCCAGCGAACGTCTCACACCAGACGAGTGTAACCCCTATGTTTGCGTGGTAGAGTAATGGTGGTGTACGCGTACGTGGAGAACTTGTTTGCGGAGCAATCGCCGACATAGTGTAGTTGATGCGGAATAAGGGGAACCAGCCCGCATTCGCTGTGGCAGTTAGAAGACCGCCTAAAAACCATCCACAGACTGGCCGGCTCACCGGACCTCGACTTAAGTCCGCCGGGCGGATTCGTGCCGGGGACCAGGCGCTCCTTCCCGACCGGAAAGCCGTGCGTTAGACTGCACGGCCAACCGGGCGGGCCCATCCGGTATTGTTACTCATGATGAGAAATGGTGTCTTTACGGTAACGTTAAGAAAAGAAATAAATGGTTGAGCCCAAACAAAGTAGCTACTCCACGTGCAAAGACATGCGCGCATTCACAAAAGATAATGCTGTGCATCTGGTGGAACAGTGGTGATGTGGTGTAGTACAAATTGCTTCCCCGAGGTGTTACTATCACTGCTGAAATTTACTGTTAACACCGAAATGTCTTGAGATATAATCCAAGAACGCCGACCAGGAAGACTGAGTGAAGTGAAGCTAGTCCACGATAACGTCAGCTCGCATTCTGCTAGACTGACGATAAACCCTATATAGAAGTTGGTTTGGGAAGTCATTCCCCAGCAACGTTATTACGTGATCATGTATCCTCAGATTTTCATCTTTTCCGCTCTCTATCTAACAACGTTCAGGGAACTTCCTTTGCGGATGAAACTGCACTCCGAACATGACTCGACGAGTTCTTCGACTCAAAACCACGTGATTTCTACAGTCGCGTTGGCAGACTGTTGTAAATACTGAAGGTGAATATGTTATTGATGATTAAAGTCTTTGTTATCTGCATTTGTTGTGTTTAGTACACTTATGGAAAAACTTATGTACCAGCCAAATATTTTACAGATCAACGTTTCGGCCACTGATCTAAGGGACATTCATTCACCTGCCTGGTATATTTCATGAAGGTCGCTAGCAACAGCGATCGCAACGCCGGTCTATAAAACAGTATGACTAACCTGTCACACTCCAGGAAGATGAAATGTTCTGGGCCTATCGGTGAAGATTGTATTTTCAGCCCAAAAATGTACTTTTTTCGGCTTCATTAGGAGCAGTGCATTTACAGCTACAAATTTCTTTACGTATATGAATGCACATAAACCAAAGGGTCTCATATCTATCGAATAAATTGGATCTTTCTTCTCGTTTTTGCTGGACTTTATCCCGTATCTCCACGTAGGCGGTATTTTAAATTTCTGTTTAGGCAGTCTTAGTCGTAGAAAGTGACCGGATGAACTTTCTGTGGCGCGCTGTCCGGGAGGGTAGCAAAGTGCATGTTGCAACAAATCGCAATTAAAATCCGTCAGCTTCTCATTGCTATTGCACCTTCTTGGCATTGTACGAGGGCGGTATGAAAGGTAATACCTCCAAATCTTTTATGTAAAAATTCTTAACGCTTTTTAAATAAAACAAACGTTATCAGTGTCCCATAACTTTATTTTTCATGTCTACATGTTTGCAGTCCTCCGTAGCTAGAGGGATCCGAATTGTAGCGTGTAATGGAGCGGCGTGTGACGTAACTGTGAGCGACGTTCAATAAGTAATGCAACGCATTTTTTTCTCGGCCATTTTCGGTTGAAAAGATGCGGAATTTGTTGATGGACGCCGTGGAATTTTTCCGGTTTAGGCTCTACAGCCTCATGAAGTTCCGATTGGTGGCGACACTATACATAACTTTCAAAACGGCGTCTGTAACGGAGGAACCTTCCAAGCACAGAGCTATCGCTGAATTTCTTTTGCCGGAAAAAAAATAGAACGTCGCAGCTATTCATAGACGCTTGCAGAATATCTACGGAGATGCGATAGTGAAGAAAAGCACGGCGAATCTTTGACCGGCACATAGCTGTGACTTCCGGAATGCTGGATTGTGCGGGCACTCTTGTTGGAGGTGATTGACAGATCATAATTAAACACGTCGCTGCTCAACTGCCCGTCTCTGTAAGTAGTGTTGACACACTCGTCCACCAGTTGGCGTACTCAGAGGTGTGTGACCGGTGGGTTTCGCGCCGCCTAACAGAATACCATAAAGAACAACGAAGGGTCATCTATGCGGAATTGCTTGCACTTTACAAGGTTGATCGTGACAGTTTCTTGTTGAACATCGTCACAGGTGATGAAACATTGGTTCATCACTTCGAACGAGAATCAAAACGGCAATCCATGGAGTGGCTCCACACTACCTCTTCTCCGAAGAAAAAGTTCAAACCCGCACCCTCACCCGGTACAGTCATAACGACGGTCTTCTGAGATACTGAAGAAGTTATTCTGTTTAATGTCTTCCCTCATAGTACAACGGTTAACTCTGAAGTGTGTTGTGTTACTCTAGGGAAAATGAAGAAACGACTTCAACGTTTTCATCTCCACAAAAATGCAAACGAACTTCTCCATGACAACGCCAGGCCTCACACAAGAGCCGCTTACACAACTTGATTAGAATCTTCTTCCTCGCCCACCCCACAGCCACAATCTCGTACCTTCCAACTTTCATCTGTTTGGCTCAATGAAGAATGCACTCCGCGGGTACGTGGATGCTGGGAAGGATATTCATGCAACAAGACGTTGCTCCGACGTTGACCAGAAGGGTCCAGAAGGATGGTACCATCACGGCATACAGTCCCTCCCAGTAAGGTGGTTTAAGGCCGTCTCATTGAAAGTGTATTATGTTGAAAAATAGGATTTTTTAGCCAAAAGAGTCAAGAATAGTATGGTATGTTGGAATCCTGGATAAAACCAACCTGCTTTCGAAAAAAAGTATTGCATAACTTACTGAATGCCTCTCGTATATCGGTGGGTGAGAAAGCGTGTTGAATCGAGGTTAGAATTCGAAGAGGTCTTCCACACACGGAGCACACTCTCCTTTAGCATGACGGTGCCAGACTACACGAGCGCTACGGTATCTGCAACAATCCACTGCCCTGGGCTCACTGTTATCGATCATCCTCCCTACATCCCCGCTTGGCCACTTTCCATTTTCATCAGTTTCCAGAACTTAAAGAATGCCATCGAGGACTTCACTTTGATAGTGATGAAGCGGTTCAAGCAGATCTGAAGTTTTGGTTCCGTGAAAAATGCCAATCATCCTATAGTGGCGATATCAACAAACTGGTCTGTCTTTCGGGGCACTATGGGACTTTAACATCTGAGGTCATCAGTCCCCTGAGCGTAGAACTAGTTAAACCTAACTAACCTAAGGACATCACACACATCCATGTCCGAGGTAGGATTCGAACCTGCGACCGTAGCAGCAGGTCGGTTCCGGACTGAAGCGCCTAGAGCCGCTCTGTCACAGCGGCCGGCTCAGGACGACTATATTGAGAAAATGTGTAGAATGTTAAAGTGACTTTATTAAAAATCTGCCATCGTGAAAGATACCTTTTTGTCCAAATCGCACTTTCTCCCAGTTTTTTTCCTTGCCGTTAATACAAACGACTAGTGCAGTATTCACCAGCCGTTGTTTTGATCGTGTCAATATAATCAATAACAAATCTTTTGCCTCACAGGGAACACAGGCCAAAACCTTCCCAACAGGTGAAAGCGACTGCGCTATTACAGTTTTTTTAAGTTGCCCTTGTTCTTAGAGGAGGTACGACTGGTCTAAACTAGAAAAAGATCCTATAAACGTGTGTATTACTGCTCGACAAAGAAAGTGGAGCACCCAAAAAATGAGAGGTGCGCGAACATGTTAGGGAACTCTAACGCTTGAATAGTGGACGTGATAGAGGGGATATCGGCGATGGAAATGCACCCTTTTAATTAACTGGTTGAGAAAGTTCGTGATGTTATTTCAGTGATTACAAAATGAAGTCACATTTACAAAGAAATTTTGCAATGGTAATCCACTTATCTGTGTGACGTTGCACACCCTCTGGCCTGGACGCATGCACTGATCCGGTTGGGAAAGGAGTGTTCTAGCTCCTCCTGAAGCTTGCTGCCTGATCTTATGTTTTCGAAGTGATAATTAAAATTGTCTTACTGCTTTCGGTTGTACGATGGCTTCCAATGGGTGAAGATTAAACGCTACCTTTGCCTGTCAGTCTCCAAAATGAGACATTATGTTAAATACATAGGCAACCTCTTCAGAAATGCGTTATTATTTTTTAAGTTTTAGCAACTGATGATGCGAGGATAGAAATGGCTTTAAAGGTAAATTGGTGTTAAAGTTTGTTTGCTATCGCGAGTAAGCTTACTTGTTGGTGGCGAAGCCATGAACTCGAATAGAATGTGTGTTTTAAATCATCTTCTTATGTTTAGGTGCGCGAACAAGTTAGAGAACTCTAACGCTTGAATAGTGGAGGTGAAGATGGGGATACCGGCGATGGAAATGCAACCTTATTATTGACGTCAGATATCGTCTTCCAGCATGTCCTGTTCTATGACTATCCTCTGGTTGTCGGGAAGGGGCAGGTTGTACGTTATGGTTCTCATAACTCTAGCAGGCTTTCTGACTTCAAACTCTTTTCCACTCTTCTTTCCACGCGTTATATGCTCCTGCTTAAGATTCATGAAGGTGGGCGTATATATTTCAATTACGATTGAATAATTCGAGTTGTGCGTTGCGTCGTTTGAGAGGAGGTTCAAGGACTCCTTTTTTCTGTAGGCCTTGGTTCGAGGACATTCAGAAACGGTCATACCGCTGCAGCTAATTCCTTTCGCATTACGCTCAGTAGATGAACTTATGGTCAAGACCTCGTTCGGTAGGCTACAAACCCCCTTTATGAGCTGGGGAATTTACATGATGATTAGTGTCTCGTGCCTCGGTGTTAAACACTGACGTTTCTTAGGGTGGGAGTATGACAGTTCTGTTTGGAGATCGGGACAATAAGAGTCGCTGCCTACATAAGGATGATTAGTTGCCTGCCGGAGTGGCCTAGCGGTTCTAGGCGCTACAGTCGGGAAGCGCGAGACTGCTACGATCGCAGGTTCGAATCCTGTCTCGGGCATGGATGTGTGTGATGTCCTTAGGTTAGTTAGGTTTAAGTAGTTCTAAGTTCTAGGGGACTGATGACCTCAGACGTCAAGTCCCATAGTGCTCAGAGCCATTTGAACCATTTGATGATTAGTTATTTTCGACGATTCAGTGATCGTTTTCATTGCATGTGGCCGCTGAATATGCACGGTTGCCGGAAATTTGAAGTTTTACTTTTGGATGCCAGATGTATGTCACACGAATTGAGTAAATGAGGAAAAGGAATCTCGAAGTGTTGGTCATTTCAATGAACTTGGCAGAGAGGAACTGTTGTTTTTAGGTAGCGGTTACTTTTAAGCATCGCGCTGTTTGTTTCAAGAGAATGCAAGCACCAAACGCGTATGCAGACCCATCTCCGACGAGGGCTACGTAAAACTAATACACCTGGAATTACTTTCAGATAGGGATTAAAGTACAAGTAGCCTCACTATTGTAACATGTATTTTGTATTGACAGGGGCTTCAGGAAGAGTCTGGACGTGTTGTGTTATGTTTTGTGGTGTTAAGGAGACAATATGACCGTTATTTGCTGGTGTTTTATGTCCCAGAAAAACACTCTGACCCGAATACACGATTAATTAGACCTTGTAGCTCCATACCGCAGTTATAAAAAGGGAATGTTGCATTCCTCGGTTCGGATCCAATTTCGCGTAGTCAAATTATGTCATAATACGCATTGTGTGTAATCGCTGCCTTCACATTTACGAACTATGGACCAGAAAGGCATAAACTTTAAACTTGGCCTGCGCTAACCAACCTGCAGTGCGTCAACAATTTGAAGAAGCCGGTGCTGGCACTTACGTTCGTCAAGACGAATATTCACCAACACCGTTTCCTGGAAGTCAAATGTTCTTGATTTAAGAGTAAGCGAAGGCATTCTTCATCCGAAATGAGAATTTCGTGGGGGCAACGAAAGCACACAGTAAAACGCGGCCCACTCGCTTTCTTACGTCACCTTGTTAGAAAACAGTCTAGTGGCGGCTCATTCTGTGGTATCCTGTTTCGTTTGCCTCGCATCTCTTTTGTGATGCTTTTTCACAAGAGATGAAACAGCAGTAAACTCTCATACTTACTCTTAACATTACTGTGTATTGATTTTATACAAGTTTCACATATTATTATTGAAATTCTTCAATAAATGCCAGTTTCCAGGGGCGTGACCGGTTCCATAAGCGATTTAATACTAAACTATCAGTTTTATATTTATACTTGTCGTAGTACGGCAAAGAAAAATTTTCTTGGCCTGATACAAGGAGTCAAAACGGGCTGCGAGATTGTTTTGCGTCTGTTCCTCGTGTTTCGATCAAATTAATAAACTGGAATATCACATCGTCATAATATTCTTTTTTGTAGACATTTCCTGGCAGTATCATCCATGGTTAGTAAAAGGGTAACAGGCAGAATGGTCGTTCACTATAATTTGTAAGCCATGGTATCCGAATTCAGCTATGGCTTCTCTCCATGGTGACTCACGTGAAAATTGTGTCAAAATTGCAATCAATAGTAGTAACATAAAGAAAGTGAGTGACGAGGTATCGGATTATTGACGATTGAAAGTGTATCAACCAACTAACGCTACAGGTATATCATAAGAGAGTCTATGCAACATGATGAATTAACTGTGAGGTAGATTTGTGCAATACGGGTGTTGCATTTTGTGAATGCTGATCGAAATAAAATTTGTAAACTGTATTCATACTAAGATTTTGAGCCTTTTGTGAAATAAATGCGGCTTTGTGCTGTGAACGATATATGAGCCCAGTACTTCATGCCACAAACGAAATAGCAATCAAAACAGTTAACTGAAGCCGGTGACCTTCCATATAGAAAGTCTAAAAAATAAGTGTTTTCAAAAGGTCTCCCATATTCTTTCAGGGGATACTACTGATCAAAACTTGAAAAAAAAAAAGTCATATATAAGACCGTACTGATACCTCTGACAGTGGAATACATGTACTGGAACTGTTGTTGCTACGATTGTAACGTAGGCAACGTTTAGAGGCGGTAGTATGAACCAAAACAAGAAAAAATGTCCAGTAAACATGTGCTGCAAGATGCATACCTTAAGAGCAACGAACACTTTTCATTAGAGGAGATGTGGTTCACAGTAGCGAAGATGAACAAGTGTTCATAATTCCTCAGGTATGCATTTTAGAATCAATGTTTAACGGACATTTTTTCCTTGACTTGCTCCATACCACCACCTCTAAGAGTTGCAAACCCTACAATCTTAGCAGCAACCAGTAGGTTACATGTATTCCACTGTCAGAGGTATCAGAACGGTTTTCCCGTATAATTTTCGACTCCTTCGTTTCCGGGATGGGGACCCTCACCTCAGATTGATACATTTATCCTTCTCCATCATCCTAGCAAGAGTGTAACTTCCTTACGGAAACACCCTGCATATAATTACCTTTACAGGTGCCGGCGCCTATAAATTTTGCCGCGCTATAGCGTCGTTGGATGACGTTTCCGTACGTGGCTTCTTACGTAAAACTTGATCTAATAAAACCTCTCTATAACCTCTAGAAATGTGCAATATTAATTGTGGAACACGCTGTACAGGGTGGTTCATTGATAGTGACCGGGCTTAATATCTCACGAAATAAGCATCAAACGAAAAAACTACAAAGAACCAAACGCGTCTAGCTTGAAGGGGGAAACGAGATGGCGCTATGGTTGGCCTGCTAGATGGCGCTGCCATAGGGCAAACGAATGTCAACTACGTTTTTAAAAATAGGAACCCCCGTTTTTATTACATATTCGTGTAGTACGTAAAGAAATATGAATGTTTTTGTTGGAGCACTTTTTTCGCTTTGTGTTAGATGGCGCTATAATAGTCACAAACGTATAAGTACGTGGTATCACGTAACATTCCGCCAGTGCGGACGGTATTTGCTTCGTGATACATTACCCGTCTTAAAATGGACCGTTTACCAACTGCGGAAATGGTCGATATCATGTTGATGTATGGCTATTGTGATCAAAATGCCCAACGGGCGTGTGCTATGTATGCTGCTCGGTATCCTGGACGACATCATCCAAGTGTCCGGACCGTTCGCCGGATAGTTACGTTATTTAAGGAAACAGGAAGTGTCCAGCCACATGTGAAACGTCAACCACGACATGCAACAAATGATGATGCCCAAGTAGGTGTTTTAGCTGCTGTCGCAGCTAATCCGCTCACCAATAGCAGACAAATTGCGCGAGAATCGGGAATCTCAAAAACGTCGGTGTTGAGAATGCTACATCAACATCGATTGCACCCGTACCATATTTCTATGCAGCAGGAATTGCATGGTGACGACTTTGAACGTCGTGTACAGTTCTGCCACTGGGCACAAGAGAAATTACGGGACGATGACAGATTTTTTGCGCGGGTTCTATTTAGCGACGAAGCTTCATTTACCAGCAGCGGTAAGGTAAACGGGCATAATATGCACTATTGGGCAACGGAAAATCCACGATGGCTGCGACAAGTGGAACATCAGCTACCTTGGCGGGTTAATGTATGGTGCGGCATTGTGGGAGGAAGGATAATTGGCCCCCATTTTATCGATGGCAATCTAAATGGTGCAAAGTATGCTGATTTCCTACGTAATGTTCTACCGATGTTACTACAAGATGTTTCACTGCATCACAGAATGGCGATGTACTTCCAACATGATGGATGTCCGGAACATAGCTCGCGTGCGGTTGAAGCGGTATTGAATAGCAGATTTCGTGACAGGTGGATTGGTCGTCCAAGCACCATACCATGGCGCGAACGTTCATCGGATATGACGTCCCCGGATTTCTTTCTGTGGAGAAAGTTGAAGGATATTTACCATCGTGATCCACCGACAACGCCTGACAACATGCGTCAGCGCATTGTCAATGCATGTGCGAACATTACGGAAGGCACATCGTTGGGTGGCTTGCGGAGTATAAATGTAGAATGTAGATGTAGAAGGCGAACTACTCGCTGTTGAGAGGAATGTCGTTACACGTATTGGCGAATGCACTGAGGTTGACGGACATCATTTTGAGCATTTATTGCATTAATGTATTATTTACAGGTAATCACGCTGTAATAGCATGCGTTCTCAGAAATGATAAGTTCACAAAGGTACATGTATCACATTGGAACAACCGAAATAAAATGTTCAAACGTACCTACGTTCTGTATTTTAATTTAAAATACCTACCTGTTACCAGCTGTTCGTCTGAAATTGTGAACCATATGTTTGTGACTATTACAGCGCGATCTATCACAAAGCGAAGAAAGTGGCCCAACTAAATCATTCATATTTCTTTACGCACTACACGAATATGTAATAAAAATGGGGGTTTCTATTTAAAAAAAACGCAGTTGATATCCGTTTGACCTATGGCAGAGCCATCTAGCGGGCCAACCATAGCGCCATCTGATTTCCCCCTTCAAGCTAGATAAGTTTCGTTCTTTGTAGTTTTTTCGTTTGACGCTTATTTCGTGAGTTATTTGGCCCGGTCACCATCAATGGACCACCCTGTATATACATTTACGTGTATATCCTACGTCAGTCACATCGTCTATGTCGTTCTGAGATTATGCAGTCATCATAGCAAGACTAATGATACTGTGGCGTGAGAACAGCGTAAACAGTGAAATAGAATCCTGTTAGTGTATGGGGGAAATGACAAGCATGGTGTCCTGTCGTGGTTTCTCCAATGGCGCAACTCGACAGGTAAGTCTCATGTACACCGCTAGATATCCTCATTAGCAACTCGATCGGAAAAAGAATGTTCAGCAGGTTGTTCCAGCGATATGAACGTACGAAATAATTCGGAAAAAAACACGAGAACGCCGTAGAACTCGCACAGTTTGAACGCTGTACGTCGAGGTGCGAGTGTTTCGATGAGTATAAGACGATAGTGAAACAAATGTGTGGTGTACTTGTACGCGCATTTACGCGTGTGGCTCATAGCTTGTGCAAGCTCTCAGCCCACAAGCTTAGCATTCTCGATCTCATTTCCACCCGTGGGTTCCAATACGAAGAGTTGAATATCCACACTTTACAGCTTGCGTTTTATTTACGGATGAAGTAAAGTTGACACAAAGTGGGATGTTAAATTACGGCAATATCTAGATGTCAATCAGGAATAGTCATGGAAACATAGCGTATCAATTTATCGGCTGCGCTTGACTGTGACCGACTCATAGGTCCATACACTTTGCCGGAAACTTGAACAGGTGCTGTTTATCACCAACTAGTGTCCGACAAATTACCTGCGTTACGCTTACGAAAAGACAACGAATGTATTTCATGTTGAAAGGGGCACCACAAAATTTTCTACTCCTCGTACGGCAGTACCTAACACAAAAATTTCATCTCCCATATCACCTGATCTTCATCCCTTGGATTTCTGGCTGTGGATACATTAAAAGACATTACTGTTATATCGTATCTTTCGTCAAAATGCACACGCTACAGGAGCGTGTATCCCACGCATGTGATTAAATTCGAGGGCAGCCAGGTGTTTTCGAACGAATTCTTGATCCACTAATAGGAGGGGCTGATTGGTTGATTGGTTGGTTGATTTGGGGGAGGGGACCAAACAGCGTGGTCATCGGACCTATCGGTTTCGGAAGAATGGGGGAGGAAGTCAGCCGTGCCCTTTCAAAGGAACCACGAAAAAAATAAATCAGGAGGGCCGGACGCGAGTTTAAACCATCGTCCTCCCGAATACGAGTCCAGTGTGTTAACCACTGAACCACCTCGCTCGGTAAGAAGGGCTTAGGAATGTGTAAGACTGAGTGGTAACTACATTGTCCACCTCCTATAATGTCAACAGATACGTGATATTAGTGTTGTTCGTATTTAGTGTTTTTACCTGTCCTAGTAGGGAACATAAGGTATATGAACATCGTCAGATGTTGGGCAGTAGCTGCGAAGCGCACAGAGATGCTGGGTACTCGTGTGAGACGGCATTATCAACACATGACAGAGTTGAAAAGGGGCCCCACTGTGTGTCTTCATTTGGGCGGCTGTCGAATCGTGCAAAATTCAGATTTGTGAGGCATTCAGATCGACAGTGGCGCATCGGAATGTGAGACTAGGAATACTCATCGTTAAGGATTCGGTCGACGGCATTTGACCATCAGAAGGGGGATCGCCGTATTGCACACCAAGCATATCGTAGCCACTTCACATCCGCGCCTCCCATCCGAGAACAAGTTACACCACAACACAAATGATTGCATTTGGAGAGGTGCAGTGACCGGGAAGCGTGGACTTCTGATGAATGGCGTCGCATTAGTTTAGCAATGAATCGCGGTTTGCATTAACTCGAACGACCGTCCTTGGAGCGTATGGCGGTAAATCTGCGGAAGACATTCCTTTCTTTCAATGTTTTGGAGAGGCATAGCGGTGTTACTCTTGGCGCCATGTGTGGAGAGTCATCGTGTTTGGCTTCAGGTCAGGACTGATGGTGTTAGACGGAACTCCGACGGCAGAACGATAGGTTGCATGTATCCTGCGTCCATATGTGTTATTTCTCGCGTGACAGTGTCGTGGTGCCATTTTCCAACAGGATAATGGTCGTCCACACATGGCGCGCGTATCTATGAACTGAGTGATGTTGACTGCTGCTTCTGACATTCACAGCGCGTCCTGCCTCCTCTACCACTCAAACACTTGTCCACAGTGAGCGTGACTGCCTGATATGAGTAGTTATGATTTCGCAAGCATCATCAAGTTATTTGGACTTTTGTTGCCGACGATGACTTTTACATCGCATCGTTTCACCGTGCCCTGTTTCTGCGTAGTAGCGAGGAATAAACAAGGATGGAGAATATTCCACCAGGCCTCCGTGAACTCGAGATAGGTCGCCGCCTTGAAGAGCAGAAAATCGATTTTGAGTCCTGCATCTGGTAAAGAAGTCGATTGCTAGTGATTGCCGATGTGTTTGTCTACACAGAACATAGAATATGAAATATAAAGTATTGAGCATCATTAAGCGAGATGGGAGTATTGAGATGTGACAACATTACAACAAAGGTGTGAAGGTTGTAAGGCCTAAGGTGACAAAGAAAGGAATGGAAGGGACAGGTAGTGACAGTATAGACAGAGTCCACTATCGCAGTACCATTGCACTATGGGGGCTGAACGTCGCTTCAAGATACAGACCACTCGCGCATGGGAAATGTTATCAAGCGTCAAGAGCGAATATTGGTATAAAAACAAGTAACACATCTGCAGTGATATATGAGCTCTTGCTGTCCACACATAGCAAACAGTAATTCAGTGAATAGTGATGTTAATGTTAATAAGCAGAGAAGTGTTTTCAATTTTCGTCCCTTTTTGGTAAGGAACTGTAGATTTTTCGGTTCATTTCCGCCAAATTCGAGCGAACTACAAAGTGACATGACGAAATAACTAACTGAAATTTATCAGTTTCAGTACTTTCATAAGAATTTGTATTCAAAATGTTTTATCCTTCTCTTTATTTTAAATGAATGGAACGTTTCTTAATTAATAGAAGGTAAGCACGAAACAATATCTTTTTATACAGGGTTTTCAATACATCTTTCCTTTACGTATAAGAAACGAACAGGTAAAACAAATTGCCTCTTTTCCCGCAGTGAGAGTCAGATGGAGTCAAAGTGAAGCGAATACGTATCAGAGAACTTTTATGAGAACAGCCAATGGTCTCTATTGATGCCGACGCGACCCGATCTGCGATGAGAGGTTTTGCATTCGGGTGTACTATTCGAATACTCTGTCGTACAGTCTGGAATAGAGAAATTCTCTGTTCTCGGATTGCTGCGCTTTTTCATGTGCTACAGTCTTAGTCTCTGAGTAACTCCGTTCGCCCGTTTTAACCATGGTAGATATCAGGAATAATGGTTCATATGGCTCTGAACACTATGGGACTTAACTTCTGAGGTCATCAGTCCCCTAGAACTTAGAACTACTTAAACCTAACTAACCTAAGGACATCAGCACATCCATGCCCGAGGCAGGATTCGAACCTGCAACCGTAGCGGTCGCGCGGTTCCAGACTGTAGCGCCTAGAACCGCTCGGTCACTCCGGCCAGCTATCAGGAAGAACAGAAAGTAAGCAACCGGTTATTTGTGCTGGGCAACTGAAGTTACACCGCTATAATTATTGCTGCGTACCTTATTGTCGTTATACATGTTGGGCAACGGGGACAATCTATGATCAACGGCTACAGAGAGTAAGAAAAATAATTTCTAATAAACGTAGATTTGAAATGCATGATTTCCATAGCTAGAGGCTATCTATTCGTGTCACGCAGAAACTTGTACAGTAAATTCTAGTGGACGAGACGCTATCCTATGCTCCACAATCATGCAATTGCACAGCTCTTATTACCAGCGTCCCAATTGTGAATTCCTTACCCCCAGCACATCTCGGTCGGCTCTGCATTCAGGAACTGGTGACTTGGTTCCCAAAACAGACACAGTAATTTCATACTTGCATCAACTCGAACAGCTTAGAGTGGCTTCATTATCGCACACTTAAACAAAACGTGGACACACGGGGTTCCCTGGATATGGCAGTTACTTCGTTTACTTAGATCGTCAGAGGATTTAAGACGCACTATTGCCACTTCCCACAGAATTCATGCGTCGGCTTCGAAGTAAATATCTCGTCTATTCCAATAACTTACGAACTGACTATCGACAAAATAACAAACAGAAACGCTGTAAGAGACGAGGCATCAAATAAAATGTGAATAATATGACCTGCATCCGATTTAGTCACGGTCTGTCGTGTTCGAAACCATTCAACACTTTTTGAACAATCGCTCCTATATCCGGAAGTAATGCGTATTATGCTATGTGTACCAATAAAATTGCAAATAAGCTTCCTAATAAGCCATTCTTATGGAAAAATATACACACCTAGTAATGAATTTTGAGATGTGACATTACAATTGTTTTTAAACTTAAAATTTTGTTATTGTTAAAACAACGGAAGTTCAGAAATTGTCGGATTCGTTAGTCCAAAGTGAGCGTTTAGAAAAACAATGTTCTGAAAAAAATGGAAATGTTACATGAAAGTTTTCGGTGAATGGTTTTTTTTTCTTACTGTGTTTGTAAAGGCCTAACTCAACAACAATCGGCTTGCGAAACGGTTGGTAATCACTGTCTTAAGAAACTGCTCACAATGTTTCAATAGAATTTCGTCAGTACGAATTTCGCGAAGGTCGACCTAAAACAGTTATTACTCCAACAAACGCTGATGCTATGTGCTGCACGATTTAGGAGAATCGGTTGTGACTTCCCGTGACTCAGGAACGTATTTTGGCATATCGGAGACTAGAGCACTCTCGGTTTTGCGTGAAAAATGACCCGACTCCGATGTATATCACACAGTTTGACCGAAGCTCAGAAACAAGTGTCGACTGGTGTATGGAAATACTTAAAAATAGTTCCACTAAGGTAATGCACAATCGGTGAACATCGTAAGAGGAGACGAAACGTCGCTATATCAGTGAGATCCGAAAACTAAACATCTACTAGCTGTTTGAGTGGTTCATGATGAACCGGCACCAACAGAAGTGGTTGTTTCGTACAACTCTTCCAGGGAAATGATAGCTTATATCTCTGGTTACGCTAGACAGGTCGTATCCATTGCTGTAGCGGATTGAAGAACTATTAGTTCTGTATTGTATAAAACAACATTTTTGCTCTAAGTCATAATGAAATCAGGAAAAATAAGAGAAACCGTTACGTCTTTCTTCATCATGACAATGGGCATTTAAATAGAATTACAACAAATCCAGGAAGATGTAAATCCTGGCTTCAGAAGAGGGGAAAAGCTGAAAATCTATTCTGAGACTGTGACAATGTGACCAGCACATAGCTATGGAGAGTCCAAGAAGAAAGTTTGAAGGAACTATGCAAGATGTTGCCAATACGGTGCCACCGATGATGTTGTTAATCGTCTAAAAACACTGGACTTCAGATGTGTCTGTTTAGACTATCCCGGCGCATTTACTAATGCAATTCTAGAGGCCGCAGCTGTATCAGGCAATCATCTGACCATAATATTTCCGCGGTCAACCTTTTCTTTTTACCTGAATTCCTCTTGTAGGATCCTTCATATTAATTACTGAAAAACTGGACATGGAAATGACGAAGTTCTGCTGTCATGTGCTGATGTCGACGTCGTCTTATTCAGTGACAATTATTTTGAACAAAGTGACGGTGTGATCATGGAGAGCCCATTATCCCCCGCAGTCGCCAATTTATTTGTGCAAGATTTCGAAAACATGAAGCTGAGGACAGCGGTTTTAGAACCTTCCTTTTTTTTTAGGAACGTCAGCGATACATTTATGGTAGGGCCCTGCCTACAGGGAATAAACGCTCTCAACCGTTTCCTGGATCATTTTAATTGCCTTCATCCCAGCATCAAGTTCACGATGGATGGAAAGCTTCCGTTTCTAGAAATGTTGGAAAATGGACGAAGGGACAGTAGGGCACAGTGTTTATCGAAGACCGACGCACACGGCATAGATGCACTTAACACCATTGCCACATGCTTGACGCACCCATTGGAACCTGCTGTGGCGGAGCACTGCCTTATCGAGAGTCACTGAATATTGTATGATAAAACACTATTCGGACTGTGTTTTAAAGGAAGCTATAGAAGTTGGATTAGTAGAAAACATATAAATAGAGACAAGGATTAGCCTTTGAGCAAGATCTAGAAACCTGTTTTATCTGACATCAAAAAACAACGATCGTTGCCTCGACCGACAGAAGATATTGATAGTTGTACTCGATAGCGATTTATCGTTTTTGGCAGCTCTCATCACTGGGCCGTGAACGTTCTATTGCTGAAGGGGGCTGGCGCACGCATTGTTTGCTTTTCGCGTCTCATAAAGGGGCCGTCGTTCACGGTGTCATCAATTGCGACGAGATTAGAAACAGCGTTCTCACCTGAAGGTGGCGGCCATGTGGAACACAGAAGTATTGCATTCAGATGACTGCTTAATCCGGCTGCACGCCCGAGAAGAATATCACTGGACCTTGCATTTTAACTTCTGTAAGACACATGTAGCCGCAAATGTCGGGAACACCGAGAGGATGAGTAATGTTGAATATGTGACGTCACCAGGTAACGTACCTCGCCACCCGTGCAGCGGTTGGGCTTGTCGATCCTACCCCTTGCTTCTAGAGGGCAGTGCTACACATCGCTCTGCTAGGGTACTTTGTTTTCGTTCTATTATTTGACGTTGATAGGTAGTGCTCGCATTAGTGGTAATACCAAAGTACAAAGAATCGGTTTAGACTCATGAAAACAGAGTAGTCTAGCGGAGTGATGTGTAACACTGCCCCTTACCAACAAGAGTAGTAATGAAAAGCCCATCCGCTGCTTGTACGGCAAAGTGCGTCATCTGGCGACGTCACATGTTCAACATTCGATAACCGCCTCTGGGGTGTTTTACCAAAACTTTCGACTGCATGTGTCTTATGCAGTATTACTTGTCTCAGCGTCATCTGCGTCGCTAAGGAGATTTTTATGGTGTCCCGTCTAAGAGTTGTCAGGTGCATTTTCTCTGGTGTTTCAGCAGATATTTACAATTTAGATTTTTCATTGTGTAGCTGGAGTCAGCCCACACAAATATCGCTCATTAAGTCTTTCGTACAACGTCCAGTATCGACGGATGCTTCATTACCTTATGGCAAACACAAACATTCATGGACAGCGGTTTTCTTCATCTTGGGACGGTGGATGAACTTGAAAACGAGTCATTTGAGAAATAATAAAACATGGTTTTTCTTTCAGCGTTTTTGTATACTCTTAAATGACGATTGGCAATGGTAGTGCTCTATGTTACTGACTATATTTTATGACGGACGAAGCCGCAGTAACAATGCTGTGGATGTTTATACCTTTAGTAGTAGGTAAATGTGAGTTATTATTGAGGATCACGTTCGTACTGATTACCAGGCTACGGGGCGCAGAGGTCAGGGATTAGCACATGGGAGCAGCGGGTTTCAAATCCCTATCTCATCATCCGGCTTAAGTTTCCTGTGGCTATCCTCACTCTCGTCCAGTGAATGTCCGTATGGATTATTCAGTAAGGCCACAGCCGGTTTCTTGCAGCAAACAGTTACTCGTTCTCTAATGACCACAAATGGTTCAAATGGCTCTGAGCACTATGGGACTTAACATCTGAGGTCATCAGTCCCCTAGAACTTAGAACTACTTAAACCTAACTAACCTAAAGACATCACACAAACCCATGCCCGAGGCAGGATTCGAACCTGCGACCGTAGCGGTGGCGTGCGGTCGTGCGGTTCCAGACTGAAGCGCCTAGAACCGCTCGGGCACACGGGCCGGCAATGACCACATCATCGACGCAAAAATACAGTCTAAGGTAGTACTTTCGCAGAAGCTTCGAATACATATTTTCGCTCTTCATTTAAAGGTTTCTGAAATTGTTCTGTAAATGGACAGGGGTACTGCTTCTATATTACTGTCATATTTCAATTCTAAATCTGTCGCTGTTATGAGAAAATTATGTACACCTAATATCACCGCATTTATACAAAATTAAATGAAAATATAACAAAATAACACATCTTTCCTACTTAGGTGCAGTCTCTAGGGACAAAGGAGTGATAACTAAAATCCTACACTTTATTTTTGTTTTCGTTAATCCCGAGTAAAACACAAGCTATGTAAGGCTATTAGTGACAAGAAACTAGCTTCTGATAATGATTGAAAGAGTCCGACTGAAAATGAGTCAACATACTTCGTAGGTCGATTGCTCAAAAATTCACACCCTTTGGAATTGAAGAGTCTAGTGCCAGAGGGAGATACCCCACACATACGGAAGAAATGACCTCTTTTGGGTGTTTGGAGAGATCACTGTGTCTGTTAACTAGTGTTAAGATGTCTACCAAGTGCTAAATCCCAACCGATATCTGCAAGTCTTTTATTCAAAGCCTTTTGTTCTGAGTTGATACGAATCTCAGTATCAGAATAACTTATGCCACATTTGATGATGTCTGCATTATAAGCATTACTTATGCAAATACAATGATATGTCTAACTTCTTATTTTGTATTCTGTAATACCAGAATGGACGTCACCAGTGTCACTTTCTTGAATTCACCATTATTTTAGAGCTTTATAATAGGAAAATAATGTAAGCCTTGCCCCTTCATTAATCATATAAATGAAGGGTGGAAGAATTACATTGTAGAAAACTGAGAATGACGATTATATGAATGGAAATGACACAGCTAATTTTGGGGAGAAACTGCACTGAAAGGAATTGTCTCGGAAAAAACGATTCGCTTTATTCTGCAAAAATACTGGAGCTAAAAAAATACGGAAAGTTGCAATTATTCAAGTAGATGACTTATAAAAGACAGAAAAGATCCCACGGCTGTAAAATCTTACACTACGAAATTGAAGGGTACACTACCATCATTGTTTCGAGAAGGAAGCGGTATTGCTTCACTAAAACTACAACATCCACAGCCCATGAGATACTTAGTCTCAACACATTGCCTTTCATTTGTGACCGGTTGAACACCATCAAAGAGAGCAGATTCCAATGAAAATGATGAAGAAATTAAATATTGGAAAAGTAGTTTTATATTCCAAACTTTTCAGACGTTTTGATGATTGTGCTTTGAAATTATCAATTTGCAACACAATCTATGATCTTAAATATCAAGGTTATGTTGGAAAAGATAAGGAAAGCGTTCTTGAACTCTGATTTGCTTTCAGGGAAAAAACTGAGTAACAATATAACATTCTCTACATGCGAGTTTACCTCTACGAATATGCATGACGTACGCAGAGAGAGTGTAGATATTTTCTCCGGACGTGGCAACCGCTTGATGCGAAGAGTTCGACCGCCTACGTAAATGCCTCATTAGAGAAGCTACACGTTACAGACGTTAGGCGGACAGCAAAGGCACGAGTTGTAATTAATCGAGAGCCACGTTTTGGTCGTCTGTCTTCTGCCCAACGAGAGTTTACCCACCGTGTCAAACGAGGCGAGCTAGTGCACGCTGTCCGGTTTTTCTTTTCTTTTTTTTTTTTTTTTAAAGGAAATATATGAAGATTGAAGAAAGCATGCGGAACAGCCTGTCCTAACTTGATGGTCCTTCGTATGCCACAGTGAAAAACGTTGCACTGATCTGTTTGATATCAATTCAGTTTCTCGAGTACAGTGTAGTAACAGATGTATTTTAAATGAAAATATTCTGGACCGTTTAATTTCTTCTACATTTTACTCTGTTTTTAAGTACTTTGAATTTGAGTAATCAAATAACTTTTTGCGTTATTCATATTTTACAGATACTGTTTTAACTTAGAGATGCTCTAGTCAGTATATTAATTGAGGTCCGTGATTATCACGAAGTAAAATACGAAATGATGTTAACAATTTTATCGACTTATAAATTTTTATCATACATTCGATTTCTTGTCACACATTTGCAAAATCCGTCGTAGAGATTAAGGAACACTTAGGCAAACCTTCGATTGGAATACCATTCAAAATTACCGTCACATTCCACTGAATCAATTCAACAACCTCAAAATACTCCCCACTGCAGGCAGAGCACGAAATCTGATGGAGTCAAACCAGAAAAATGTGGTGGTATTCGAGGACTGTTGTCCCTCTCTGGGTCAAAAGCACTAGGATGCCCCCGTGGATCGGAAAGCAATGTCAAAGAATTAACACTTGCCATCCCAGTTCGCCGGTCGCGGTGACCAAGCGGTTCTAGGCGCTTCAGTCCGGAACCGTTCTGCTGCTACGGTCGCAGGTTCGAATCCTGCCTCGGGCATGGATGTGTGTGATGTCCTTAGGTTAGTTAGGTTTAAGTAGTTCTAAGTCTAGGGGACTGGTGACCTCAGATGTTAAGTCCCATAGTGCTTGGAGCCATTTTTGAACGATCCCAGTCCTCGCGTACTCGAAACGAAAACCATCTCAAAAATAAAAAAAAGTTCAGTAAAAGGATTTGTTAGTGTGTAGACTAATTGAACCGACTGTGTGCAGCTTAATGCACAGTGCGACTACTTGTGAGACAGACAAGTGTACGAGAGACAGACTGAATCCACATAAGGGGGTTGATGAGAGCCGACGTGGAACATGTGGCAGACAGAGTGTCTTTCTCCGACTGTTTTCCACATTCCTCTAAGCCAATTCGAGAACTTTTTTCTTGTCTCTAACTCATAATCACGTCACACAAAGGGCCAAAACATTAAGAAACGAAGAACTAACAGAGAGATAATACGTATGTAACAGTGCGCGCTAAAAAGTAATGCTTGAGAATTTTTTATGTGAAAACTTTTAAAGCTTTTTAAATAAAACCAACACAGTAGCTCAACCCTCAGCCGCTAGAGGACTGCGAACTGTAGCGTATAGCATGGCGGTGTCTAACTTGGCTATGTTACAGCGTGCCGTAACCGAGTTTCGAATTCGAACAGTTCGTCCACACATGGAGCACCCCCTCCTTCAGCACGTCAATGTCACCTTCAGCATGTCAGTGCCAGACCACTCACGAACTGTGCGACATCTGCAACAATCCGACACCTTGAGTTGATTGTCGTCGATCATCCTCCATACAGTCCCGACTTGGCCCCATTCGATTTTAGTCTGTTTGCAAAACACCTTACACCTTCAAGGAATTCACTTTGATAGTGATGAAGCGGTGCAAGCAGAGGAGAGATTGTGGCTTCGACAGCAAACACTACGCAATGACGGTATCAACAAACTGGTCTCTCGTTGGGAGAAATGTGTTCGTCGACAGGCTGACTATGTTTAGAAATGAATATGTAGACGTGAAGAATATAAATGTAGATTCTTAATATCGTGTGTTTCATTTAAAAATCGTTAAGAGTTTTCACATAAAAAATTCGAAGGATTACTTTTCATCACGCTGTCGTAGCATTTGCCTCTCATCTAGGGATATGGAATGAAGGGACGACAGGAATGGCCTTGCGGCCACAGGAATAAAATTGTAGCGAAATCAACGACTGGCGCTCAGTCATCATGCACAGAAAGCGAGGATGCCATTAGATCCTTATTTCAAGTTACAATCATAATCAAACGCATAATGCGTGCACTTTGTGCAGTATTGCTTCGTTCACACTCACAAGATAAGTCTATGCTCACAAAAGGTACCTCCCGAAGCTGCTCAAAAGACATTTTCCAAAATTCTTCCTGAAGAAATAATTTAGTAATAACCTCTCTTGGGACATATATTACGAGTATCTTCACAGAGAAAAAATACTGCAGTGCTGTAAGGTTCGCAAGTGGTATAAGCAACAGTGAATTCCCAGCAGAACAACAACTTCAAAGGAATGTTAAAAAGTGTGAGTGAAATTAGATGTGAGTGAATGCGGCAAGCAGAAGACAGTCTCCATTTAACGTAACACCATTCATTAATGGCCAGATACTTCAGCCACCGGCAGTAGCCCAAGCTACGAAGCACTGTCGAAAATAGTGCCAGATATTTCCATTAGTAATTGCCGGTTTCAGCTAAGTGGGGCAACGGCGAATATCTCAGAGGCTTGACTTGATACGTTATGAAACGAAACGGCACAACCAAATTCTCTTTGGACTTCTCCTACCGTCAGTGTAAAGCAGAAACGCTGGAATATCTTCTACGGAATCTGAATGTATGAGTAAATTAGAACCAAGTTCACCTCTTCCAAGTGTCCGTTAACGATGTTCAGAGAAGCAGACATACAACAGAGGAAGAGTTCAATGGCCAGAAACACATTTTTTTGTCATCTGTGTGCAAAAAAATGTGTGCTATGTAAATTAATGACTCTATATTGCAGGAATCTCTCCCTTGTCTTATGGTCAACATGCCTCAAATTGTTAATTACGCCTTCGTGTGGGTGTCATTAGTTGTCCTATCCGGATGAATATATCCCCGCCGTTTCCGCACCTTTACAGGCAGCAGCAAAATAAAAGTGTCCATTGTGTCGAAATAACATGAATAGAATGTGTCAAAACAGACACTTACGCACAAGAGTTTTGAAAGACAGTGCAATATTTCAGGACAGTCATATTTTAAAATATTTCTCACTTGTCAATAGTGTTAGTTCTGTGTCAGCATAAATGGTGTACGTAGAAGCATACTGACGCTTGTTGATGGTTTGAGACGTTCCGCCCCGATAGCTGAGTGATCAGCGTGACGGATTGCCGTCCTACGGTCCCGGGTTCGATTCCCGGCCCGGTCGGGGATTTTCTCCGCTCAGGGACTGGGTGTTGTGTTGTCTTAACCATCATTTCATCCCCATCCGGCGCGCAGGTCGCCCAATGTGGCGTCGAATGTAATAAGACCTGCACCAATGCGGCCGGATCCGCCTCGTAATGACGCCAAACGCTCATGGTATGAGGTTGGAAATACGTAAGGAAATTGATTTTAAAGTACAGAGCAAAACGTCATAATTATAGAACGCAGGCTTTCATGGCCTGTATGTGCGATATTCCTGATATTTGTTTCATGGGCATTGGTTCGTGGTTCAGGTCATGATTCTCTGCCTAATGTTCCGTCTTCCAATGATGTCTCCAGAATTATGCCTTGACCCACTAAATGCCCATGAAACAAATATCAGCAATAAAACATAATAACATATTTAAAAAAAATTACCTATTTTAACTCCGTATGCAAAGTGGTATGGAATTAAATCTTTCAGTGTTCAATGTAAACTCGAAGGGGAACCTACAACTACTTTTATTCTCTGGAAAAAAAAGCAAAGTACCATAATGTGAATATGAGCAACAGTAAAATTGTATAGTGAAAGACTTGCCCTTACTATAAAATAACTTAACCTAAAAGGCACAAATTATTACATCTCAAGTGTTGCTGAAAAACCCTAATAACCAAAAGAATTTTTTTTTACAAGAATTGCTTCTTCGGTTTCTAATATGTGATCCACATTCTCATATTAATCGTATTGAATGAATTGTGAAAGATTCATTCATAGACTCAAAAAGTTTAAGAAGTCGTTGACGCAAAACACCTGCTATATTACGAGGGTGAGTCAAATGAAAACCTTAAATTTGTAATAACAAATAGAAATTTCGCGCCGTTATCCTGTAACTTGGTAAGCGTGCTACAATCAGCGTGGAGAATGGCCTTTAGGTGGTAGCATAGTGCAGATGCACACATGCCGTCGCAGTATCAGTATAAAGATGGCCGCCCCACTTGCGACTTGCACCAGGGAAGAACAGCGTTCTGTTATTCGGTTTTTGCGTAGTGAAGGTGTGAAACCTACTGAAATTCATCGACGAATGAAGGTTCAGTACGGTGATGCATGTTTGTCACAGCAGCAAGTCTACGAATGGAATTGGAAGTTCGCAAATGGCGTGACTTCAGTGGAAGATGCTCCTCGTCCAGGTCAGGCACAACGAGTTGTGACTCCACAGGACATTGCAGCAGTTGAAGCCATAGTGAAGGAAAACCGCCGAGTGACACTGAATGACATTGCAGCATGAAGAATGAAGATGAAGAGGTACCCCACGCGGTGCATGAGTCGTTGCACGGTTTACCAAAATAATTTTTTTCTGAAGGAATTTATGCACTTTGTAAGCGCTGGAGGACTTGCATTGAACACGAGGGAGATTATGTTGAAAAGTGATACAACTTTGTACCACTTCTGCACAATAAATAACATTCAAAAAAATATTTAACGTTTTCATTTGACTCACCCTCGTACATTCGTTACCGCTCTCGTCTTTCCCGTGATCGTCAAAGTAAAAACGGATAGCACAAATGTGTATGAATTTTTTGACTAAAACACGTATTAAGACTCTCATGCAAGGAAGGGGCGATCAAAACTGTTTCGTTTGGGTGCGTTTCTGCAGCGTATATGCAACCCAGCGTGATCCGATACGGGAACATGAGCACCGACATGTAGGCAAGAGGTTAGTGAGACCTTAGAACTACTTCAGCACTTAAATATAGCACAGTAAGAGCGAATCTAGTGTACACTATGTGATCAAAAGTATCCGAACACCTGACCGAAAATGACTTAGACGTTCGTGGCGCCCTCCATCGGTAATGCTGGAATTCAGTATGGTGTCGGCCCACCCTTAGCCTTGATAACAACTTCCACTCCCGCAGGTATACGTTCTATCAGGTGCTGGAAGGTTTCTTGGGGAATAGCAGCCCTGTCTTCACGGATTGCTGCACTGAGGAGAGGTGTCCATGTCGGTCGGTGAGGCCTGTCACGAACTCAGCGCACGAAAACATCCCAAAGGTGTGCTATTGGATTCAGGTCAGCACTCTGTGCAGGCCAGTCCATTACAGTGATGTTATTGCCGTGAAACTATTCCGCCACAGTCCGTGCATTATGAACAAGTGCTCGATCGTGTTCGAAAGATGCAATCACTATCCGCGAATTGCTCTTCAACAGTGGGAAGCAAGAAGATGCTTAATACATCAGTGTAACCCTGTGCTGTGATAATGTCACGCAAAACAACAAGTGGTGCAAGCCCCCTCCATGAAAAACACGACCACACCATAACACCACCGCCTCCGAATTTTACTGTTGGCACTACACACGCTGGCAGGTGCACATTCACCGGGCATTCGCCATACCCACACCCTGCCATCGGATCGCCACATTGTATACCGTGATTCGTCACTCCACACAACGCTTTCCATTGTCCAATCGTCCAATGTTTACGCTCCTTACACCAAGCGAGGCGTCGTTCGGCATTTACTGGCGTGATGTGTGGCTTATGAGCAGCCGCTCGACCATGAAATCCAAGTTTTCTCACTTCCCTACTAACTGTCATAGTACTTGCAGTGAATCCTGATGCAGTTTGGCAATTGCTGCGTGATGGTCTGGATAGATGTCTGCCTATTACACATTACGACCCTCTTCAACTGTCGGCGGTCTCTGTCAGTCAACAGACGAAATTGGCCTGTACGCTTTTGTGCTGTACATGTCCCTTCACGTTTCCACTTCACATCGGAACCATTGGACCTAAGGATGTTTAGGAGTGTGGAAATCTCGCGTACAGTCGTATGACACAAGTGATCCCAGTCACCTGACCACGTTCGAAGTCCATGAGTTCCGCGGAGGGCCACATTCTGCTCTCTCACGATGTCTAACGACTAGTGAGGTCGCTGTATGGAGTACCTGGCAGTAGATGGCAGCACAATGCACCTAATATCAAAAACGTATGTTTTTTTGAGGTGTCCGGATACTTTTGATCACATAGTTTATTAAAGTGTGCTGCAAAAAGAAATTTGCTGGTAAGATGCTAGATTTCCCCTACACTTTAAAAGCTCCAACACAAAATTTGTCAATGTTGGCTCTTAACAGACGGCGATTTTTGCCTAGCGTGGTTGTAGAGCGAACTTGCTTAGGACGACTTGGACTGACGCAAGATTACCGTTAATTGTTAAGAGTTCCATGCTTCCGTTCGGGGCCCGAAACTTTGAGGTATTGTACATTTATACCTTGTATATTCACAAGTAATGTTGTATAATAGCAGTAACCAGTTATATTTGATGGAAAAACTTAATTCATTTAAACCATGATCGCTTTCAAGTATTTCTTACTCATCTTCAATATATATCCATGGGACGCATGGAGCCTTCTATGTGATCAATAAAAAAGACAGTAAAAGAAAGAAACGGCGACATGATACACATTTTCAGTCTGACAAGTTCGATGTTAGATTTGTTCCTTATTTCATATAGATGAATGGTCGACTATTTTCCTCTGTTTCTGTAGAGACAGGTTGTTTTCCCTAATGCCTGTTATTTATCTAGGAATATTTCAGTTCTCTGTGTGGCTGTTTGGAAATAACCGATCTGTAGTCCAAGAAAAAGCAGTGTCATTGTAATGGATAACGCTGCTGAAACATTTGCATTTGCGTATGAAAGTAGTTTGGCAATTTTTTTTCGTTTCGGTGAGGAAATGGCCTACAGCAGATCGCTTTTATGATTATGTATTTCCATTTTGATTAAAAACTTACAAAATCACATAAATACTTTTTTGTTTTCGACGACCGGTTTCGTCGAGCTTTGCTTCTCGTCTTCAGAACTTATTGTTGCAAAACATGTCCATTGTAACAATAATTTTTGATCACCAGAGGATGACAATAAAGCTTGTCGAAACCGGTTGTCGAAAATAAATAAGTATTCGTGCGATCTTAGCTGTAGAACTTTTTTTTTTTACTAAATATAATAGATCGCTCCTTCTCATTTCTAAGTATGAGAAATTTCATTCATTCCATTTTGTTTCTAATGCGCAGTTTTGTAAACAGCTCGTCTGTTTCTCCGTAGGTTTCATTATCTTCCGTCTTAATATACGGTAGGTAATTGACTGACCCGAGTACTTGGAATTAACCCGAACGAAGACATATGTTGATGATGATATAGACTATATTTTGTTTACTAGAATTACTATGTGTCGCGGAGAGCTGCTCGTATAGCGTAACGCGCGACGCACTAGCTCGCGACACCGGGATGTCAGGCAGATCCGGATGGAATCGGCGCGACGGATTAACTAGCGTTGGTCTGGTGCATCAGATAACGCGAGTGTAGGTTTTAGGCGGTTTTACACTCTTGTTTAGGTAAATTCCTGTGCTGGTCCTCAATCTCGGCCTCAGAAAATACGGTACACAAACAGTTTACACGATTCAAGGACAGATCACTCACAAAACTTCCCTTTCCTAGGTCAACTGACGACCGTGGCGATAGAAGGACATTCAGCTAAAATGTTTAAATAAAATCATTTGACAAATAATGAAAATAGTGGATCCATCAGAATGGGATAAACTTTGAAAGAGAGAGAGAGAGAGAGAGTGAGAGAGAGAGAGAGAGAGAGAGGAAGTATGTTCTCAGAAAGCGGTGTTGAAAGTTGAGGTTGCACGGTGGATGTACTTCTTTGGTAGGTAAACTAGCTTCTCAGATGATTTGACGGTTTACCTCCCATTTTACCGTCACTTAAAGACCATGTACTACATAACTGCTTATTCCTGTCTTAAAGTCAACTTTATTAATTCAGACAGCGTAATTAGAATGTTTTGCTGCCTTCCATAAATGAAAAGTTTTTCAGGCGGTAGATGGAGTGTTTTGGTGGATTCTTACAGTTTTCTTCGGAAATTTGGCAGAATTTCGCTGAAAAAAGCGAAAGCTCTCTAGTGAACGGGAAAGAACGTGCAAATTTGAGTCTCATGTGATTATTTATTGAACATGAGCTCATCATACGGATTATGTAGCACTTTGAAATACATGAGAGAAATGATAAGATAGAATGACATGTACACTATTGCGAACAATAATATTAAACAAGAATTAGATATTTTTTAAAAAGTGATGTTTATACTAGAGAAAGTGTAGAATTATATTTATACATATAGAGAGCAAACTATTTTAATTAAGTATCGTACTCGATATTGCAAAAACGAGAATGGCATTTTATTTTTATTTTTAGTTGAGTTGAATTTTTGATGTGGACGATAATATTAATTTACTTTACAAGTTATGTGGTTTAAATTATGAACATGTCAGTTTAATGCCTCAACTAACAGTAAGTTCAGAATATCTTTGTGTCCATGCTACGAAGCATTAAATTTTGTAGTTGGCATGAAGCTAAATGTATAGGAACGTTTTCCCAACGTTGCTTCAGTTGGATTTCACACAGAGACTGCAGAAAGTTACTCATGTCGTCACGCTAAGAGGACAGCGGAACGAGAATGGCGGAGGAGAGTCGTTGTTCAGGGTCTGCTGCAGCCACAGTCCTGCTGCGGTACCATTGACAGGTTCATCACAGATTGCGACTGAAATGGAGCGGCAACTGGAAACTTACTCCAACGTCTAAACTGCACATTGATTCACGGCGATATTCTGGCGATATATGAACCAAATACAGTGTCACCTCCAGCTGTAGTGAAATGATGCCAACAATTTGATCAGAGCTTCACAGGCGGATTCTACCTTTCCAGCATGCTCAAAGAACTTTTGGGGTGAAAGAGATTATCCAACGTTGAAGTAATAAAAAAAAAGCGTTCTAGAAATGCTCCGTCGCCAAGCAGCGGATTTCTATCGTCGAGGAACTGATGACTGTGCTGAAAAGTAGCATCATGAATGTCACTTTGAATAAAAATTACTTATTTATAAAGTAAACCACCATATTTGTCAAGTTAGCATGTAACGTGACAGTAACCACCGTACGAGTAAGTTTCAGAGATGGTAACGTCAGACAGAAAGTTAAACTGGAACATTTCTCTCCGCAGACAGTAAACATAACAATTTGCAGCTCATTTTCCATCTAGTAATGGAAAGCAAAGCAGGGGAAGAACATTAGAGAGATGCAAGGCACTCACGACAGGCTGAGTATGTTCGTATGTGGATCCTCATTTTACGAAGCAAGCCTTTTGCGGCAGTTTTTAGGCATCTGTTTACTTCAATAAGGACTGATTTTGGGACTAGTCCACAATTCATGCCTCAAAAACACACCATATAAACAATAACGTAATTCTGAAAGTATTAGAAATTAGGAAATATAAAAACTTACGAAAGGCACCATTTACACCCCCTTTAAACAAGTGGACACTGATTTGAAAGGGGCAGCTGGCATCAGGGTCCGCCTCTGTAGCTGAAAAGTCTGTGCGCGGACTGCCATGTGGAGGATCCGTGTTCGGTTTCCGGTACTGCCATGGATTTTTCCTTAGTGGAAGGACTACAACGGGGTGCACTCAGCCTCCTGAGGCCAACTAAGGAACTACCTGACCGATTAGCGGAGGTTCCAAGGGTAAGAAAACTGGTGTGCTGACTAAATGCCCCTCCATACTGCTTCCACTGCAGCCTTCGGTA
Organism: Schistocerca piceifrons; assembly: GCF_021461385.2. Taxonomy (NCBI): domain Eukaryota; kingdom Metazoa; phylum Arthropoda; class Insecta; order Orthoptera; family Acrididae; genus Schistocerca; species Schistocerca piceifrons. The sequence continues at coordinate 416,199,627 of NC_060141.1, forward strand.
GAGGATGACACGGCGGTCAGTCGTGCCGGTTGGTCCGCCTAGAGCCAGAACGTGGAACTTTATCTTACCTCTGACCTCACATTGATTGTACAGGCTTATAGGGTTGAAGAGAAAGCCACTACACACAGTGATATCACACTAAATAAATAAAAAATAAACAGCTACAAATAGAACATAACGGAATTGAGCGAGTGATAGTAGTAGTAGTAGTTGTAGTAGTAGTAGTAAAGTATTTCGTCTTAGTTGTCTGAACTGAGACGCTTAACCAATGGAATCCTTGAGAGAGGTGAGAACTAAATAATATGTCGAACAAGTAAGTTTATCTCATCGACCGTAGTTCGTAAGCTACGATATTAGGGAGCCTTGCAGAAGAAAGGATAAAGATGATAGTACCTTAGACGCTTCCCCAAGCACTGCCAAACCATGTACAGATGATTGTTTCGATATTTATTTTCTACGTAGTATATTCGTCACAACGAACAGCAGCACGTTTCATTCGTCACAGAATCGTTTAGTTGATGTGAGAACGATGAGTGATGCGGAGATGCTCAGCGAATTCTAGTAGCGTACGCTAGAGGAGCGATGTGTGTATCACGTAGAGGCTTGCTGTTGAACTTCCAAAAGGGTGCGTTTGAAGAAAAGTCGGTTAACATATTATTTGCTCCCACATATGTCTCGCGAAATGAAAACGACCACAAAATCAGAAAAATTTGTTTCATATGGTACTTTACAGACACTCGTTTTTCCCACGTACAATTAGCGAATTGAACAAAGAGGGGGGAGAGTGGTAGTGGTACCGGAGGTACCCCCCTCCATACATCGCAGGATGGCTTCAATAGAGTCCCGTGGCGGAGAACACATTTCTCCCAACGAGATCCAGTTTGTTGATACCGTCACTGTAGAATGTTTGACGTCGTTGTCGGAGCTACAATCCCACCTATATTGCACCGATCCATTGCTATCAAAGTGAAATCCTTGAATGAGTCGGTAAGTTTTCGAAACAGATAAAAATCGGATGTGACCAATTCGGTACTGTATGGAAGATGATCGTTGACAGAGAAACCGAGGCGATGGATTGTTGCAGATGTCGCAGTGCTCGTTTGTGGTCTGGCACTACCATTGTAAAGGAGAAGATGCTCCATGTCTGGACGAACCTGTCGGATTCGAAAATTGATTACAGCACGCTGTTTCTCACGCACCGACATAGTTACGTTACACGCCGCCATGTTACACGTTACAGCTCGGCGCCCTGAAGCGGCAGAAGGCTGCATATATGTAGACATGAAGAATAAATATGTAAGATGTTGATATCGGTTATTTGATTGGAAAAGATTTGGTGGTTTTCACATTAAACAATTCGGAGGCATTATTTTTGAGCACGCTCTCGTAGATGTTGACCTTCCTCAACGTGTGAATCATAGTTTACCTTCCGTTTGCGGTTCAGCTTACAGAAGCACCAACCTCGGGGTGTACCCTGCATCATACAAAGAGGGTTCTTATCAGACCTAACGTAGCAGTGCTTGTATGTTTAGAGTGTTATCAACACGAAGCGTGGTGACAACGTTGGAAATACACACCTGAAGTTGCTTGGAATGGGATCCACTCCTGACTGATAGGCATATAGCCCAACACTTGTGCGCGGAACTTGCCTAACGTCCACTGCCACTGGCGTATCATATGCGCGGCTAACATGCGGCTACACTACTGCAAAGTGTCAATACTTTCCCAGAATGAACCTTTCACACTAAATCGGTGTTTTCGTTGTAATATGAAAGCACTTCGTTGGATGCTTCTCTAACTGAGAAGTCAAACTATCACTTTAAATGAGAATGCTTACATTACAGAAAATAGAAATGTGCGCCAGACAATATGACACCTTCATACGATAAATTCGGTAAACGGAGCAAAAACAGGAAAAAATGTTTGTGAGGTTACGGAAAATTTCGCAGAATGTACTAATTGTGTTGGATATATGTCTAAACATATTTATTTGACGTCTGTTTCGCAGTTTAATCCGACACTGATAGATAATTGTTTGGTTCTATGCCTAGAAAAACATTGGAGTCAAAACACTCCCTCGTGAAAACTGCTGTATTGTGCTTGTCCATTTGCAGAACAGTGGTCGGTTCAGCATCTTCCTTGCAATAATAGACAACCTGTTATGAGGGATCAGTCAAAACAAACGACGTAGACGAGTGAAAACAGGAAGCGTCGTTAAATTGAACCAGCTCTATACTCCACAAGAAGCAGAAAAAACCATAGTCGATATAAGAGATTGGCTGGCGTACTTTCGGGAACCAATAGAATTTACAGGAACGGCGAAGAACGATAGTAAATTGCACTTCTCAGATGCTGTCTTTCCCATTCATTTGAAATTAGGATAGTTACACGTAGTGGTGGATACTTTCTGGACATAACTAAAAATACGTGTGAGAAATCTTTCTAGCAGGTGATGTATCGAAAAATAATTTTATGTATTTCGAAGTTTGCGTTTACGAATCTTTTTATCTTTTTTTCTCTGTCCCGTACTATAGGGAGCGAACTTGTAGTGTTTGTTCTTCATAACGTTTTTCTTTTTTTTACTGAGAGAATTCATTGATTACGTAATACGTTTTCCGGATTATGAAACATAAAATTAGACATCACATTAATTAATTAATAATATGGTATTTTTAACTGTTAACAACTCTGGTTGAATCATCGAGCCAGCTTTATGAAGTCGTGTGTTTCTTACTTTGAAATGGTTAGCGAGCGAGGAGTTTATTACATATTAGAGGAAATTCTGTCAACTATTTAACTGGAACTTCCTGGTAGATTAAATTTTAGTTTCGGACCGGGACTCTAACATGGGAAAGGAAAGATGCCAGGTTCGATTCCAGGTCTGGCACACAGTTGTAATCTGCCAGGAAGGCTCTAATCAGTGCACTATTTAGCTGTTTTCGTTATGCTCGGCTTCCGTTTAGATAGCCAAATATTCGTTATTAACAACCTTCCGATCTGAAGAAAAGCAGAACAAGAATGATCATAAGAAATCGACGGACTTATAGTAAGCTTTGAGAAATCACGGGATGGAAGTGATGCAACTATGCGAATAGTGTATCGTTATTCATATGTATATAAATTAGGACGAATCACTACACTTTCCAGGAAATTTTATCATTTTTCTTTTAGAGGTTCTCACCAATAAACATAATTCTGCAAAAATTTTAAATGGTTTTATTATGGTGATGAACGTTTCATTATTTGAAATAGTAAATGCAAGAAAGCACAGATTCAGGAGTGATAAGATTTTGCCCAAGATATTACGTGTATCTACATTATAGAGAGGAAGGAGGAAACATTTGCTGTCGTGGATTTTCTTCTTTCGTACTACACACAGGAATAAATATAGGGTCCAGAAATTTATTTGAGACTACGCAAAAGGTTTGTAATAAAGGCTTCACAGATTGTTATCATCGGTAAAACCTTGATTTACACAGAACTTAGGAAATACGACGATCTGATGTAGAAAATAGTATGGCTGCCAAACAGACGACGCTCTGGCGACCGAGTATTAGCGGTATAATCAAAACGTCGCGTACGGAGGAAATGCTGTAACTTACTCACTTACGTGAGTTACGAGCTGTGACTGGTAAAGTTCAGAGATGGCAGTCCCATCATCAGTCTTGCCTGCAATGTCCAGGTACTCCATTCAGTGACTCAATAAACGCACATGCATTACTCAGTATAGCTTCGGAAACAGGACGGATTGGCGGGACACGACATGAGTAAGAAATAGGAACAAGAGGAAATAGTTTAATGAAGCTTTGAAAGCTACCATCTCGAACGTTAGGGGAATGGCTTTTAAGTAAGCCAAACATTTGAAAGAAAAGGAAATAGATTTTGTAGCGATTACAGAAACAAAGAAGAAAACATGTGGAACCAAATATGTAGACGAGTATATTATGATCTACAGCGGAGTAAAGCAGGAACAAAGACCAAGTAAAGGTGTTGCCAACTACATTCATAAAAAAGGGAACACAAAATATGGGACTATGAACATGTAAATGAATGAATTGTACTAGCAGGAATTAAAGGTCCAAGATGACTCCTAAGAATAATAGCGACTTGTGCCCCAGAAGAAGGAAAAAATTGACGAATCCAAGGCCTTTTACAAAAACTCGTAAGTGATCTTAAACGGATAAAATAAAAATCAGTTCTTATGGGAGATCTCAATGCGAGAATTAAAAATATACCAGCTGCAAAAATAGTAGGCACATTTGGAGGAAACGTATGTAATGAAAAAGGAAAAACTCAGAGATTTTGCTACCTTTAATCACTTAAAAATTTCCAATAGTTTCTTTATGAAGAAAGGCATGCACATATTTACCTGGTCAGCAAGCGGATATAGCTATATATAGATTATCCAATAATAAACTAGGGATTTCCTGCACATGTTAGAGATACAAGAGTTTATTGGGGAGTGAATATTGGATTAGATCATTTCTTATTGATGTGAACAATTGACGTCTATGCAAAATGGGAAAAAACCGAAGAAGCCACCTATAGATCAAAAGGAAGCTGATGTTCTTAAAGTTTACCTTGTAGAAGATAGCACAATAAGAGATCTGTACTAAATGCTGATGACAAAAACGTTAGCAAATTTGGAAACGGTAGAAGACTTGGAAGAAGAATGGAAAAAGTTAAAAACACAGCTGTATCAAACATAGCTATTGAGCTACTAGGGAAGAAAAGCAAATACAGGAAACATAGAAGAGTAAGGATTTGGACGCCAGAGACGGACGGGGCAATTAAAGAAAAACAATAAGCTTTCAAGACCTATATAAATAGTCCCACTATTGTAAAGTATAATGAATATAAAGAGAAGAGAAATTATATACATACAAAAACTGTGGTATTAAAAAAAATAGAAAAGGCACTGGTTTAGATGTTATTAATGTGGAACTGTGGAAATATGGAGGGCTATTCCCAAATATAAGCCTTCTTCATATATTTATTCAATGTTGGAGAAATAAGAAAGTGCGAAAAGACTTAGTGAGGGCCAAAATAATATCTATCTTTAAAGAGGACGATAAAAATAAATGTAGTAACTATCGAGATATAAGCCTCCTGGGTTCAGCCTATAAAATATACGCCAAGATCCTGGATGTAAATCTTAAAAATGTCATGGAGAAGTTAATATCTGAAGAACAATCATATTTTAGAAAACGACAATCAAATATTGACAATGTTTTTACACTGCAACAAGCTATAGCTCAGTAGGAAAACCCAATTTTTTTTGAGAAAGTATTTAATAATGTGAATAGAGAAATGCTATGGAATGTCGTGGCTGAACTAGGTTATACATCATACCTCATAAATGTTATTAACAGTCAATACACAAACACCGAAATTGTTGTAGGGATGGGAAATATAACAAGGTCAATGAGCACAATGAAGGAGGTATGACAAGGATGCTGTATTTCTTCAACATTCTTAAATATACACATATAGATGAAATTATCAGCAAATGGAAAATGTTGAACATAAATAGAGTTACTTTAGATTGTGGCACTAGACGAAATACAATTTTATTTACATGTAACTTAACTCTGATTACAGGGAATGAGGACGACCTACAAAGGGAGTCTGTAACTTGTAGCAGATAGCCTCAGGTTACAACCTCACATTGTCGGTACATAAAATGAAAGTGATGACATTTCAGGGCGAACTATTAGTAAGATCTAAGACAGTCTTCAATAATAAAATCTTGGAGAGTAAAACATTTTAAATGTTTAGCATGCTGCATTACTTTCCAATACAAACATGACGTAGACCAAAACATAAATTTACTTCTGTAGTAAAAACTTTGCGGAATAATGCTGGGAAAGAAACCCAACTGAAATTTTATAAAACGATAGCAGCACCAGGCCTTACTTATGAGAGTGAAGCATGGGCAACAACAAGACACCAAGAAAGTAGAATACAATCTCAAGAAATGAGATTTCTAGGAATAGCGGAAGGATGTACAAGGGAAGGTCGGATAAAGAAATGAAGATAACAGAAACGATTTAAGAATATGTAACTTAAACGAAGAAAAAGAAAAAAAGGAGAAAATGAAAAAAAAACATATGGACCCTATAGTTGGAGAAAGATTCCCGGTAAAGGCTCTTAAGTTACGCTGAAACAAGAAAGGTGGGAAGACCATACAAGAAATGGAGCACCGTGACAGGCAATTTGGCTAATACATTAAGTGCAGAGAAAGAAGAAGGAGAATATATAGTCTCCGCGGCGTACAGTTGTTGCCAAAGTATTGTGTTAAAATATAGAGTTCATATCTCAATTTTCATCATAAATGTTACCTGACTTGAGTTAATCAGGCAGCTTCTATAACATTACACCAGTCGGAGAACCATATCATGTCTGTTGAGCCAAGCATTGTGTACTCGTCGTGGATTAGCACCGAACACACATTGCAGGATTGAATCTTGAGTGGCCTTAACGATGTAACGTCTAACGCTCACTGTTACTGGAGATACCAAAGAAACGCCCTGTCCATATGGCACAAAATCAACGAATTACTTAAAACCTGCAATGTTTCAGACTACACTTAAAGTGCTTCTTAGTTTCTTTCTTCTTCCTAAGCTTATAACAGGGCAGGAATTTAGAAAACGTGCTCGTAAGTAATACGTACAAACAACTCCACTGTGAGCATTCCTGTTAACTGCGGCAACTAGACCCGTAATACTTTGTTGTTGGGTGAAACACTACTTCTCCAGATCTTTTATATCTTTGTATCGCAATGACGTTATTGCATAATAGTAGAGCACATACATCCAGACTAGCCCAGTATGTTTACCGAACTTTTCTGCCAACAAACAAATTAGTATCCAAGTGTTTGAGTCAGATTACACACTATGAGTTGACTGAAGTGCGTGCAAGGATGTGTTTTTAAGTTGCAGGATGTTTTTAAATTTCTTCTCCTTGCGTTAGCGAATGCACTGCGCCAAAATTTAGTCTCTTCGATCTTGGAGTTAATAAGCAATTTCCATTGCATCTACTACGGGAGCGAGTATGTGTAGTACTAGAATGTATTCAGATAAAACAATAACCATTATTACTGAACGATTGTTACCATCGTCTTATTACTTCCTAACTGGTATTCCTTCTTTTTGTCTCGCACGAGTGATGTAATCTTGCAACGGCCTGTGATCGCCACCTTTTAGCACCTTTTTATTTCAATGGAGGCACCGGTCTCACAAGCTAAATTTTCGCGACGTTGTGTCACTGATGCACGTTGTACAGCTTCCCAGTGTATCACTAACAGATCTAAATTGGTACTTTAGCTGTCTGCAGCTGTGGCTAACTGATCATTACGTTTCACGCCTCTTCTTCGAGTAACTTCCATAAACTTTCTCATTTGTTACATGTACTTCCTTTATCACTTTCTGGTACTGCAGTATAAATTATTGTTGATAGTCGTAACTTGGAATCGTCGTAGTTGTAGACGAAAGTCATCGTAGTAACTAGTAGCGAGCCTATGTTCAAAGCTATTAGTTGCTACGATTATTTAAAAATTTCCTTGGTATTATATCTCATATTATTCCTGCATGCAATTCAAAGTCAGACAGTACGACACACAAGTAGCAGAGGACTGCACTCAGTGTTCTTCTTTGGTTATTTTAGAATGGAAAAGAAAAAAATCGGGGCTTGAAAATATGTTAAGTCTTCTGATATACAGTATGAACAATAGGACAAAGGCAGTGTCAGTATTTTGCTCTTCCAAACGGACATATAATACTCAAATAAACATATGCAAGGTAATTTCGGAGTTCTTTCCTTATGATCACATTTTTTATTTCGACGTCCTGCCATAAACATAAGTTGTAGAAAATTAATGTTGTGTGTCTACTTTGTAAGTTTTACACATAATGTTGCTTTATAGCCGCAGCTTTGTTGATTCATTTTATAAATGAAGATTTTATTAATTCGGAATCCCTTACACTTTTCTATTTACTATAATTACAAGATAATCGATCTTTTTCTGGCAAGATTATGTAGTTCCGTATTGTAGCTAGTCATACATAATCGAGCAGTTTCGAAGACTGTTGCGTTCCAAATAATGTGATTAGCAGTGAGGGAAGATAGTATTAGTAGTTCACTTCCTTTTATCCACTAGTCGATAACGTGGCTATTGCTTGGAGTGAATTACGGAAATTCTTCAGACGTCAATATGGCTAGTCTAAAACACACCTTTTCCAGAATTTCTTATTGTTACGTCACATGACTGAGTGTCTCTGAATTCAGAGGACTAACTGTAACATTCAGTGTAGGAAAACAGGGGTGGAGTTGGGTTGGGTTGTTTTGGGGAAAGAGACCAAACAGCGAGGTCATCGGCCTAATCGGATTATGGAAGGACGGGGAAGGAAGTCGGCTGTGCTCTTTCAAAGGAACCACCCCGCAATTTGCCTGGAGCGATTTAGGGAAATCACGGAAACCCTAATCAGGATGGCCGGACGCGGGATTGAACCGTCGTCCTCCCGGATTCGAGTCCAGTGTGCTGACCACTGTGCCACCTCGCTCGGTGAGAACAGGGGTAATACACAATGTGTACAAGAACAAAGAGCGAATGATAAGAATGGAAGGCCAAAAGACGCCTCTTCGAATTGAAAAGAATGTAAGGCAGGGATGCAGTTCTTCATTTCTACTTTTCGACCTGTACATGGAAAACGTAGTAAGGTATAAACGAAAGTCTGGATTACACTTCAGGGGGAAAGAATATCAATGATAATGACCCCTGATGTGCTGCTATCCTCAACAAAAATAACGAAGAATTTCAGGTGCTGTTGAACGAACTGAACAGTCGAGTAATCGCAGAATATGACATGACAGTTATGAAAAGAAAGACGAAAATTTTGAGTAGTAGAAATGAAGTTAACGGCAAACATAGCATCAAAATTGGTGGCCATGTACCAGACGAAGTGAAAGAATTCTGCTACCTGGGAAACGAAAACACTTATGATAGGTAAACGAAAGAAGACTTAAGAAGCAAATTTAGCATAGGAAAGGAGAAGATTCATCGCTGAAGAAACTTACTACTACTAAACAAAGGCCTTTATTTGAGAGAGGTATTTCTGATAGTATACTAGAACACGGCTTTTTATGGAAGTGAATTAACGACAGCTACATTGGGATGAAGACGTTAGCCCGAGAGAGGAAACAGTTGGTGGGTGTTCAAACCAGTCAGAAGACTGTTAACACACAGAAGAAGAAACCTCCAAACCTACTTTTTTTTAACGTTCTGTAAATTCGAGGAGAGTTAACGATCTCTGACAGAATTCTACAACAATTCAAGGCCCATCGCACGCATTTTGCGTATCATTGCTAAGAATGCAGAGGGTTCCTGTTTTTTTTCCTTTCTTTCTTTGTACCTCTTGATTTCTCTGTCTTTTACGGGGTCAACTATATTGAGGCATACATTATACGATAAAGTTTGCATGAATATATATAAGTTGGTCTCGAATTCAAGAAAAGATAGATTCAATGTCATTCAGGTAACCTGATTTATTTGTTGCTTTTCTTCTTCTTTTTCATGTATTTTCCCCGTACCTGAACATGGTCGCCTTGTTAATTTTCGTATTTGGCAATGTTAGTGGTAGAGGGCGATCGGATCCCTTTCCCGTCGGCACATTTTCTCCCCCGTGAACGAATTTTGTGTTGCCGACAGTCTGCGTATAACGCTAGCCCACGTGAAAGTGTGCGAAAGTTTTATAAATGTTTGCGAATCGTTTAACGCAGGCATGTCGTGGGTACCAGCCCGGTATTCACGTAGCACTATGTGGGAAACCGCCCGAAAGCCACATCCAGGCTGGCCGGCACACCGAGCCTTGTTGTTAATTCGTTGGGCTGATTCGATCCGGGGGCCAGCGCGCCTCCCCGAATCCCGGAAGTGGCGAGCTAGCGCGCGCGGGTCTATGCGGATGGGTCAACCTGATTCCTTTGATTGGTTTCCCAAAACTGCTTATGGTGAATGCTTAGCAGATTCATTCCACAATGTCAGGGCAAATATCCTAGCCTCCCAATCCTTGTCATTTTCAGCTAATGTTCCGTCTCTACTTACCCGAATGTCGACGGGAAGTCACACTCTGCCATTCACTCATCGCTTCTCCATACGTTCACATAACAGAGACGGAGGGAGACTGATGTTACGAGGGTGTTTTATTTAAGTAGCCATAACTGAATATGAGGTGAGTGATTATAATCCCGAACCTCCTTCAACACAGGCGCTTGTCAATCACGCGACGCAGTTGCGAAGGAGAGTGTATTTCTCTCCTGGATTGTGCCTGCCATTCACTGTACCACACTTCCCTACCTATGGACCTAAATCCTTGAAATAAATCCGTCGTTAGGATTCCACGTTGGCTCATATCTTCAGCGTTAACTGTCTCTTCAGCCGATGCCTGACTTCTTAGTGGCTGCTCGAGATATGATGTAGTGCAAGTGATATTTTCTCCCTCTGTACATATGTTCCAGCATAGGAGGCACCAAATCTTAATCTACAGTTTAGATACTTGAGTTGGTATGTCTTGGTCAACGCTATAAGGAGTGTAGTTGAAATTATGGCATCGGAAAAAATCATAAATCACGCTTTACTCCTGGTTCAAGGATCCCAATGAGTTCTCTCGCAATGTCCTCCCTGTGGATATATAAGGGTCTGGCAGTTCTCCACATGGAAAGCTAGTTTGGTGCCTTCCGGGAATTCCATTTACGAAATGAAATATTGCGCTAAGTGGAGTACCACGTTTAATGCGTCCGTATGATTCACTATGGATGTTTATCCTAAGGAAAGCGATCTAACTCCGTTAAGGACAACATTATGCTGTGAATAGGATATGGCCATCCAATTACCGACAATAAGCATCGGCTAAGCGAGGGCAGTAGTATGTCTGATCACAGATGTAACGTTGCTGGAGGCAAACACAGCATTTTAAACGGTTAGAGAAGTGATTAATGATCGACATCAAATGCATAAAAGAAGAATTTGGAAATCGTTGAGCGATTTTCATGGGAGGAGATAAAGTCACGTTACGAAGGTAATATGGTAAAGGACATCACTTCATATCATTTGTTAAATTGTCCAATTATTCGTGAAATAATATGATGCGCGAAGAAATTAATGTTAAAAGTGAAAAAATCTCAGTGTACACAGACATGGGGAAAGCAAGCGTTCGGTTATTGTCAAAACCATCAGTAAAGAGCCTTTCAGAAGACTTAAAAATTCCAACGTAAACTTAGGATCGCAAGTACAACGACTGTACAATGTCGGAATTAGGTGAGCGATGTCGTTAACTGTACATATTAAGTTAACTCGGGATGCAATCCGCGTTTAGAATTAACTGAAACGAAAGTCGCCTTCCTGGCGGTATCATTGTCAGTGGAATATTAGTCTAATGACTTTCAGCTGGCTTGCGGAAAGCTAAAACTGAAAACTTTACAGTTCGCTTAACAGATTCATTTTACAGAAGTAAGCGGACGTCGGTTGAGAACGGGTACAGACAACAATTACTTATGTGAAGCACAGCACTACAGCCTCAAGTTTTTTTATTTAAGGAAATATGTTTAATAAATAAGTGATTCAGTAGATTCACAGATGACTCACCCGTCTGAGTAGCGTCATTTTTGGATCGTAGATGAAAACTTCAACAGAAGCAAGTAATACAATTAAATGTATTCCTGTATATGAATCTGGTCTACTAAAAATCGCAGTTATTTAAAACAAAATGATAAGATTATTTTACGATCTGACCTGTTGTTATTAGATACTGGCATGTGTACTGCCACATGATAATGATCTTATCTAAAATCGTTACCGTGAAACATAAGTTATCACAGTGTCATTCTGGTCATCAACCTTAACACTGAAGTTCTAAAAACTGTCAGATATCTTAGTCATCGCAGCATAACGGCTGCATCCCATGAGACCAGAGGTTTGTCTTACACACACGCCTTTGCGATTCTCGCCTCCCAACATCTCTTCAACTATAGTTTTATCACATTCCGATGGAAAATACTGAAAGAAGACTTCAGAATGACAGCTCTTCTCTTCCTTCGGCTGATTCAGGGGGTATACTTCAACTATTTGAAGCAGATAGTATCATACGCTTCTCGAAACTTGCTACGGATATTTTAACCGTTCTCCGAAAAGCGACCTCAAATTCTACAACTGGAGTTAATCTGCTGTACAAAAATGTTTTGTTACTTAAACAGGCTACGTTTGTAGGCGGTAAGAGTATATCAGTCAAAGGGCGATTAAAGAAATCCTAAAAGGCAAAGAAAAACAAGGAAATATATTACTGACGTATAAGCTCTTTAATAAAACTGAAAAGGCTGGAACGTAACCATTTTATAACCTGTTTCTTTTTATCAATTTTATTTTATTTTTGTCCTTATGTGACAGGACAGTGATGGCCAACATTCTCAGATTTAGTTGATACTTATTAACTACACTTGTTACATCGCACGTACTCGTGCAGAAAGTAATACGGAGTACTTCCCCTAATGTCAATATTTCCTGCACACAAAAGTGCGACAGAAATTTTTTACAGGACATGGTCAATACGTAGAAATGAGTTGTTGATGGTAACTTACTAAACGTAGATGGGTTAGTTTTGAAGGCTGACCTGTTTTTATTGTGGAACATTGATCCATACTTGTTTAAGAGTTTTCATGGAAGACTATTACTGAAGCTTAAGCACCTTCGACGTAACGTTAGCAGTCATATACGCCACCGAGAACATAATTCAGTTTCAAAAATTCAGCGTGTACATGAACAGAGAATGGACTTGTAGCAGAACTGAATCATGAGATCTCACACCTGATACGCGTAAATAACGTCCGACATCCACGGAATGAGCAGAGAAAGATATAAAGACTAGTAAGTGCCTTATCAGTGTTATCGCCGGCCGCAGTGGCCGAGCAATTCTAGGAGCTTCAGTCTGAAACCGCATGACCGCTACGGTCGCAGGTTCGAATCCTGCTTCGGGCATGGATGTGTGTGATGTCCGTAGGTTAGTTAGGTTTAAGTAGTTCTACGTTCTAGGAGACTGATGACCTCAGATGTTAAGTCCCATAGTGTTCAGAGCCATTTTTTTTATCAGTATTATCATAGCTTTGTGTTCATAAGTACAGAGAAAATTCCACAAGAAAAGATGTTATGAGAAAGAGAACGCGAAAGTTTAGAGTTCCGTGGACACCGATATTATCAGCAACGCCAGGCAGGACGAGGCTTAGCGGAGAATTCGAATGCGGCCCTCTTGAGGAGACCACTGCTGCAGTTTTCCTAAAAGGATTACACGAAACCGTCTCTAATTCGAGAATATAAAACATTAGGGTGTTTGAATCAGATTACTCTACGAGATGATTTACATACTGCGTTTATTTTATCATTATCTTTTCTCCTAATTTGTAAGATAATAATTAAATTTGTTGGTAATACATCGACATCATAGAAAATTGAATGATAATTTCCTTTTAGTTCATTGCATAAATACAGCAAGTTGTCACTTATGGCAACAAATTTTGCCATAACGGGTTTGGAGTGTTCGTCCATCTTCAGTTGAAACAACAATCAAGAGCGGAGTAAATCGATAGCATTTGATTATCAGAGTAGTGGTATGTTCGGCTGCCTTTCTCGTAATCCATATATCCAGATATAACACTACAAAAATAATACTATGAAATAGTACGAAAACGTGAATTCAGCAGTAGAGAAGAAATATGGATGAGAGGTTTGAAGGAGCAATTCAGGGAGTGGTAACCGTCAATAAGACGTGAATCTGATCTATTCCAGTTGTTACTGGGAGAGCGTACAAGAAGAGGAGATAACTGGATTCACAGACGCGGCAGGTTGGTATACAACATATGTAAGCAAAATAGTGTTGAACAGGTATCTTTGGATCAAAGGCGCCGCTCGTCTTGCTGAAATCTTTCGTGCAAAGTTAGAGCACCACAAAGATTATATAACACACCGTATATGTCGCGAACGGACCATGTGAGTAAGATAAGAGAGGTTAAGGTGTGTACAGAAGCACACAGATTGTTACTTTCAACTCACCCAATACGTGATTACAGTAGACCAGGATGTAACTAAAGCTGGAACGAACTATCCTTCATCAGGTACCGTTTAGTCACTTTTGGAGTATATGTATAGATGTAGCTGTAAATACACCCACAGTGGAACTATTTATTTTTCGATTATCTCTTTAAATGCTGCGATTGTATGCAGCATCTCTGACAATAGTATCCTCTCTCTTTTTTACCCTTTCAGACCTAATTTTTTTGTGGAGGAAGGAAAATTTTTATTTATGTAGTAATGCTCTTAGGTGACTTTTGAATGATATTAGGTAAAGAACTATACAAATATATGTACCCGTTTTCAAAGCATACTTTGCACACTTGACTTCGTTTTATAGATTAAAATAACTGCCGCGTGAAGTGGCTGCGCGGTTAGAGGTTCCATGTCACTAATCGTGCGGCCCCTCCCGCCGGAGGTTCGAGTCCTCCCTCGGACATGGGTGTGAGTGTTGTCCTTAGCGTTAAGTTAGTTTAAGTAGTGTGTAAGTCTAGGGAGCGATGACCTTAGGAATTCACACACATTTAAAATAACTAATTATGAAATTTTGTCTATTGTAATAAATAGTAAAATGAGCATTCAATAATTACCATGCAAAATAACAATAACGAGATTAAATTACACAGTGGAATGTACTGAACCAACCACATCGGTGTATTCTGGTGGTCGCGAGCTGCTGCGCACTGCTACACTGACTTGTTGATATTTTCATAGTGATGCCCAACAGTTGGCAACACTTTCACGTGATGGAAAGGTTGAACATCCACAAACGTCTACCTCATTTTCGACGGGAAAGACTATTTGTGTTGCAGCTAAGACAAAGTAAAAGTTAAAGTACACAATGGTAGCTAGAGGGTCTGAAAGGGTTAAAGCACATTTCATAGCTACAGACAGTGTTAGCAACTACATAGAGTTGCAAAGCAACATTCGACATGTGTTGACTCATACATTTGCTTTAGATGTGAACTGTTTGATCTGATTTCGTATGTTCGTTTGCGAATGATATTAAGTGTATGAAAAAAATGTTTACAAATATGTAGAGGTATTAAAGGAAATAAAAAAGAAACAGTTTTGTTATATGACACAAATATCACAGGTATATCGCTTCCCCCCCCCTCCCCCCCCCCCCCCTCCCCCCCTCCCCCCCCCCCCCCCTTGCGGTTCTTGAAGGGTTTGACGTAGCGTTCACAATTGTTTTCCCTCCTGCGTATGCAACACGCTGACATTGGAATCTGATTTGCAACACAACTACATCTTACTGCTGGGAAGGGTAAGTTATCGTTGCTGCTAGCAGTATACACGTCGCTAATAAATAATTACACTATTACTGTTCGTGTTATGTTGTGTTTACATGGGAGTTTCTAGCGGCGTTCACAGGTTCTTGATGGCTGGTTACATTGTTATTGAATTAGTTGACGTACCTACCAATCATGAAGAAGCGGGCTACAGTACTCGAACAGCAAGGCGTATGTATGCAATTAGTTTTTCAGGGAGGAGTTACCAAATCATGTCGCATTCTAAAGACTTGATAGCCGTCTTCGTGAAACAGGATTCCTTAAAGCCAAGGAACTGGGAAGTGGTACACCTCGTTGTATGCGAACTGCTCGGTTTGAGGAAGCTGTGTTAACACCGAACTGAGGACAACCCCAGCACCGCACATGATTAACAGCCAATGTATTAAATATCTCCAAATTCAGTGTGTGGAACGTCTTGCACGAGACGGACATGCACCCAGTCAAGTGTCAGAAGATGCAACACCTTTCAGCTGCTCATGACTTTCGCCAGTGGGTGGAATTCTGCCAGTGGTATTAGATACCAACATGTAATCATCCCTGGCTTCTAAACGTGCATTGTGTTTACTGACCAGGTTGCCT
Source organism: Schistocerca piceifrons (assembly GCF_021461385.2). NCBI lineage: Eukaryota > Metazoa > Arthropoda > Insecta > Orthoptera > Acrididae > Schistocerca > Schistocerca piceifrons. Next base: position 416,215,611 of record NC_060141.1, read on the forward strand.
CCACAAGGGAAGGATATTCAACAGCGACAACAGCCTTGTCTAGGAGTTAGAAAATCCTAATGCAGTTCGTGTGCTCCACCACCAACAATGATTTATCATAAATGTATAGGCTAGTATTGTTAACGACCTTCTGAATGGGCCGTAGTCTCTGCCTCAGACACTCGGTGGACGAAATTACCGCATCTCTCTCCTTGAAGTACTACGGGAATGTTGGAGAACGTCCCTCTAGCTGTCAGGCAACGTCTTTTATTCAAGCGCGATGGAGTCACACCACATTTCGGCGTTGATACCAGAGAACATTTATATTATGTTTTCCCCAATTGTCAGATTGAAGAGATAGCGCGTGTACCGTGGCCACCATGTTTTCCCGATGTCACTCCCATGGATGTACTGTTGGGGGGGGGGGGGGGGGGGGGGGAAGAGGGGCCATTTTGTGCACGAGACGTCAACTGGTCCTTCAGTTTGTTATACATTCATTAGCATGCAAATGACAGTTGCGCATTATCGTTAACGAATTTTCAGCAACATCTCCAAAACAACATTCATCACCTGGCAGTTTGAATACTGTCTCTGAACATCACTAGCAGAAGGACATATAGGAAGAAAACGGCACAGCTGTCGAATCTTTAGCGCAAAAATAAATGATCCTATTTGAATACCTCTGAACAGTCTAAAATTTTGCAAATGCAGTTGTTTTTTTGCACATTATACTCTTATTAACAGTGTGTGCAGTCATAAATCTTTCGTAAAAGTCGCAGGTGAAACCATTAGCAGCGGTTATAAAGACAGATGTAGTTTTCATTTTTTAAATTATATACCTTCTATTTACTTCACATGGCCTTACATGTACAATAACGTTACTGGTTCATTGTTGGGAAGGAACTCTAAGGAGTCGATTGTAACAAACATGTCATGTTTTGACGAAGAAACCCATTTATCACACGGTAGGAAAGAAATACGGTTTTCTGAAGCACATGACATCCATCATGGACACCAGTCCTATCGGTCGCTCCCCTTCCAGAAGAACTTATGTTCCAATTGGGCATTTTGTGAACCACTGGTGTATAAAAATATGTAATCCGGGTGGTCAGTAGGTTATGTTTGCTGTCTAATTATGCTGCTGTATTTATAACTGACGTTGGTTTGAAGAAGCAAACTAACGGTTGAAATAATGTTAGACGGATCATAAAGGTGAGACACTCTTGTTTAAGACTGAAGGAGGGTGGTCTGACCTTTGCAGTGCCACACCGATCATGATACTGTAGATGGTGGTGTACCTTTTACTTCCTGCAAAAGCACTACGACGCTTTGTCTGCAGTTCACGTGGATATAACGTAACACGAAAAATATGTGTAAAAGTTAATACAAATACGAGTGCACATACTTTAGCAGATGATCCTATGAACGGTTTTGAAATTCAAAACTCTCATAACTGTACGTTCTAATCTCAGCAATTTCCTAGATACAGCTTTTTAAAAGTGTTAGAGAACTGTCAGTACATACAGCAGTAAATTAACGGATCGTACCTTGTGTTTTCTTGTCATTTTCTACCTCATAGTACGTGTTGAAGAACTGCACCGCTATCTTCAACGCATTTTTATGTTCGTTATAGATACTGCACTTCGAACATCGCTCTTTAAATTATGCCAGAGTGTATAGTGTGTAAGTATCCTAGTGGAGAACAGGCGAGCGACTTTGGAAGTAAAGCAAGAATACCATCACTATTGTCCGCCTGCTTAGTAGCGTGATGACATGCTCGCCTCCCATGTAAGCGTGCGCGTGTTCGAATCCCGGCTGGCTTAGAGATTTTCTCCGCTCAGGGACTGGGTGTCGTGTTGTCCTCATCATCATTTCATCCCCATCACCGGCGCGTAAGTCGCTTGATGTGGCGTCGAATGAAATAAGACTTGCTCTTGGCGGCCGAACTTCCCCGAACAGGGCCTCCCAAAAATGTTCAAATGTGTGTGAAATCTCATGGGACTTATCTGCTAAGGGTATCAGTCCCTAAGTTTACACACTACTTAACCTAAATTATCCCAAGGACAAACACACACACCCATGCCCGAGGGAGGACTCGAACCTCCGCCGGGACCAGCCGCACAGTCCATGACTGCAACGCCTAAGACCGCTCGGCTAATCCCGCGTGGCAGGGGCCTCCCGGCCAACGACGCCATACGCTCATTTCCATTTTTACCGCCACTATTGGTCTGATACCCAGAATGTGTTTTACTGAAGTACGGCTCGTATATAACCGCTACGTAATGTGCAGTAGCTCCCCCTGTGTAAGTCCAGACAACAGATACTGAAGGTACCGCTTAACGAAGACGCAGTGTTCGAGACAGCGTTGTCTCGCTAGCTATTGAATACAGAGCATATTTTGGGTGAAGTTTTCTCTTAATGATATCCAACACCTTCGAACAACTTTCCTCCTGGTACACCTTGTGATCTGTCTGAGGTACTGAACCTCGCACAACACATAATCTTTATGCTGGAACTTAATTATTTTTTTTTTTGCATGGGGGTGTAATTAGTAGCACATTCCATCACAGTTAGTTCATTGGAAAGAAAGAACATTATATTGCATCAGCTTCAGTTCGGTATGACAAGGAATGCTCTTCCTATTGGAGCAGATAACCACCGGCGTGCCGCAATGCTTAGTACTGGGTCCATTACTATTTCTGTATTACTTATGATAATGGTCTCGGCTCTTGTATTGAAAGAAGCAAAATAATTCCCTTTGATGATGATATAAGCATGAAATGAAGACGACTAGAGCTATCCCAACAGAGTATATTGTGATATTAAAAAAAAAAAAAAACTGGGTTTCTGAATAATGACTGTCAGGTGACATACAAACGAATAGTTCGTATAATTTTCTGTACAAGACCGGCTGCCACTTCGAATGTCAACAATACCACAATGCCGATGTATAATGGGGAGGAGGAGACATATTTAATACGGGACCTTAAAAAGAATCAGATGTGTATATTGGTAAAAACTTAAAATGAAAAATTATAGTGTCTAATATACATAAAACAACCGACATCATTTTTCTCGTGATTGCTAATTTGGCAAGTCAAATGTCAGAAAGACAGATACAATCACTAAGTACATACTGTCAGTTCCACACTCATATCAAGCAACAACAGTGTGTGTGTTTAAGTGTCCGTAAACCAACTTGCAATTAAGTGGGCACACTAGAAAATGTTCAGCGTTCTCCAAGCAACAAATGCACGTCACCATAAATGTAACGAACACCATCAGAAAAGACTTTAGGACAACAGCAAGAGGCTCTACAAAACCCAAAGGAATATTTTAACAAACACGAAAACGGGTGAACTGTCACACGTTTGCGGTGAATATCTAACGGAATAGTGCTGGCCTCTTCCACAGAAACAATCACTAACGAAACAGTCTCTGGTAGAGTAAGTCAAAACAACAGGATATTAATAACAGTAAGACGCACAAAATAGCTTAAAAGTAAGTAGATCGAACTTCTATACCGCTATTAGCTGTTACAGCTCCAGAACTGACGTAAAAATGAAAATATTGGCTGAAAATTAGGGTATTCACTTCTCTTGATTATTAAAAACCCTCTAAAGATGCCTCCCATTACCAGTGGGACATGTTTTGGTAATGAAAGCAACAAAATTTAGTGGCAAAATAAGGCTAATTAAATAAATATTCCACTCTAAGTATAAAAGAAAATTACAATCGTTAGTCACTCATATTCGAGTTTCATCGATCACGTTCATGATAGCTCTTCAAATGTGGAACTTGTAAACCGGTTCAAAAGTAATATTTTCTCCGTAAATAAACTTGGTATTTCTAATTTCCCACGTAAGGTTGTGGAACGTACAGAGGGCGCTAGCAGGAATCCAAGTCGAAGGTAAACTGTTTTCCTACAACCGTAACAAATATTAAGAAAACAATGCGCCTACAATGTTTCGCGTCTGCTTATTGAAAGAGCGGGGAGGACATATGGCGACTCCTGTAATTACAACAATTGTCGTTGGCTAACCAATGTGCTGACATTGATAGCCAGTGCTGAAGTACACATGAGACATAAACTATCCACAGAATACACTTCACACTCGGTGTTTCTTCTTCCACATACGGTGAGTTTAAGAAACACTGACGTCAAGGACAGATAATAATCTACAACACACATGAGTAAAGATGGAAACAAAGAGTGTCCTATACCTACAGCGTCAAAATTACGGGTTGTAGAGGATGCTAAAATGAAAACGTTAAGATAGGGAACTAATGGACCAACTTACACTTTACAGCAAAATTTAAATCATGGAAACTTCTAAAAGTGACGGGTGCGTGTTAGTGCATGAATACAACTGGGCACACATTTCTGCCATGTACTTTCATACGTCCCTGGCGTTTGTAGCACAATGAGACAGGCAGCCACGAACCTGTCAACAGGTTCTGCTGTGGTGTTTTTCGCGATTTCATACATGAACGACAGCGTGGAATCCCTCGGAAAAAAATGCGCACTGGAAACACGTCACAGTCCATTGTTTATTGTTTCTCAAGGTAGCTGCGCCAGAGTCGATGCAGAAACGTATACGCATTAGTCTACGAACACGTGTCTCAAGCTCACTGAAGACCTCGTAACACCTGAAGTACTCATTTCCGACTGCAGGTTTCTCCTCTCTGAATACTCACAACTTAATACATGACTGCTTTGTAAAACCGTGGTCCCTGATAGTAAAATGAAAAAACAAGACCACCTGTGTTAGTAGTTTTTTTTAATTTTGATAAATAATTTCGGTTGGGTGCAAACTAATGAGTGTTGCAAAGTGCATTTTCCCTACAAGGTGAGGATGCAATAGAAAACTACGAGAAACATACAAGTAAAGTTATAAGAAAAGTCATATGTCCAACCACGTGACAACTTGTGCAAATGTCAGCGATCTCACATAACTGGAAAAGGTCTTCATTGTAGGTTAAAAATAAAAAAGTAATCATATAAAAGATTAAAATTACATAAACATAATATGTGACATTAACGCACATAAATTGTTACGATATATGATTGCAGTTACAAGATCTGAGTGGCATGAAAGGTAATCAATAGCTCAGAAGGGAGTGAGATGAAATTGAAGCTTGTCGCAGATGTTATTCAATGCATACACCAAGCAAGTTGTAAAAGAAGAAGGCCTTCCCGAAGATGTCTGTATGGAGTGTAGTCTTGTACGGAAGTAAAACGTGGACGAGAAGCAATATCAGCAAGAAGAGAATAGAAGCATTTGAAAAGTAGTGTTATAGAAGAATACAGAATATTTGGTGGGTAGATGGGATAATTAATGAGAAAGTACTGAATCGGGCTGGTGTAGAAAAAAGAAGGTGGCACAACTTAACTAAAATAAGGGATCAGTTCGTAGGGCAAATATCCTGGGGCATGAAGGAATCGTCAGTTTAGTAATGGAAGAAAATGTGTGTGTGTGTGTGAGGGGGGGGGGGGGGGAATTGTAGGGCGAGATCAAGGGATGATTACAATAAGCAGGTTCAAATGACTGTAAGACCCGCCCACATGTTGCCAAGATTCCTTCGAGTACGCTGCAGAAGTTTGGCGGAGAAGCCCTTACACATACTTCTTACTGTCCCTCGTGGCCGTCGATATGCTTCGGATAAAGAGGTGCCCACGTGGGTACGATCATGGTTCCGTAGGCAACCGCAAACAAGTTTTCATGAATGCAGTGGCCACTTTGTCTCACAGTGAGATAAATTTATTAACAGTTATGGCCATTACTTTTGAAATAATAAAGAGTTCATTTTCTTCGTTACCACCTGTCTCGTTTTCATTTGATTTCCCCTTTATAGTTGTGCTGGAATAAGGACGTTTGCACAGGAAAGCTAAATCAAACCAGTCTCGGACTGTAGAACACAACAACAACAACAACAACAATAACAACAACGACGACGACGACAACGACGACAAGAGCAAAAATGTGCGGATGTATGGGAAATCAGTGGAAGGCGCCTACAGAAGTGCAATGTATACATTAGTCTGAGCGTCAAGCGTGACACTGTTGTGTTTTTGCTTGCTGTATGCAGCTGGCCGCTAGATCACTATCTACCCACGGCCATCTTCAATGACGAACGATTTATTTACACGGTTTCGGAATGAAAGCCACATGAAGCATCCTAGGTTTATTACAGAACACCATTGTTTTCGTAAAAATTTTAACATATCATGAAGATACTTCTTAATTTATATGAGGACGCTGACGTATGCTCATGTTGTCACGTGGATAACCGCGTAACATTCCTGACAATCTAGCATGTTCCGGAGTTAATTCGCGGATTGTTGCATAAATGTCGTTTTGCAATATTCGTTTTGGACTGGGGATGATCGTCGATTGGCCCGAAAGCGATTATCTAAATAAATAAATGAATATTCAGTTGCGTCTCCATAATTTTGGCCCTAAAGTCTTGACAAATACTGTGTAAACAGCAGTATGAATGGGAGGAAGTAACGTTGTGGGAGTGGTAACGCTAAGGTAGTGGTAAGTACCAAAAGATAAACTGAAGACAGATTATCGGTGTCACTAACTTTTTATTTACTTTCACGACTCTATTCGTGGGCTTATAGCGTCGTTCGCATGAGGATATAAGGATATAGCGGTCTGCATGTGTATTTCTTCTTCTAGACCTTCTTCTAGCTGTCACCAATCGTTTGTCTTACTTTTGACGTTGCTACAAATCACTTGTTACGATTCACTGGTTATCATTGTACAGCACTGGATCGATACAGAAAACGATAACAAAATTATTTACAAGATATTCCAGCACGAAGCACATTGCAGATCGTTATATACTCACATTTCTACAAGTGAATATCGAAACATAAAACTCAAAATAAATATTCTCTAGAGATCATAGAGGTACAAAAATATAGTGTCTTGGAAGTCAAAGGGCATTACCTGTTTGTGTTGAGAATCAAGGTTGTAAAGCTTTATGTTTGCACAACTATATGATTTCTGGAATGTACCTATTTTGTCGACATTCAGAGTAACAAATCTGTAAATAGAACAGCCTACAAGCTTGTTCTTGCTGGAAGATTATTTAAGTAGTTTTGCTATTGTTTATATATTACTGGCCAATGTGGGCCCTGTACCACACTGGATTGATAGAGGGAACACTACAGAGAAAAAGACGAGAAGCGTGGTCCATCAGAAGTTCGCATTTGTAAACACGAACATGCTACGAGAGCACTTATCCATCTTCAGTGCCAGACGCAGAGAAGAGGCGTTGAGCAGAATGGAGTGGTTTAACATTAAAACTGCGATAGCGTACGTTCCTGTATTAGTCAACTAACATATTGGTTCCTCGTGCGTATATTGCACGAAAAGATAATGGAGGTAAAATTATAAAGATAAGAGCTCACACGCGGGTTACCAGCAATCGATCTTCCCGCGATCCACTCGCGTCTGGAATAGGAAAGGGGACTGGTGACAGTAGTATATATAGCACTGTCTGCTACAGACTATAATGTTGAACACGCGATGTGGATGGTTTTGAAAAAATATTCCATAATTTGAGAGACAACAGATGGACGACAACAAGAAATGTCGAGTAAACATGGGCTCTAAAGTGCATACCTTAAGAGCTCTGAGCACAAATTCATCTTTGCTAGTGCGAAACACATCTGTTCTACTACAAGCCCTTTGCTATTATAGAAGGACCTACAGAATGCCATAAACAAACACAAACACATTATTCTAGGTGAAACATCAGAGCTTCCTTGCTATTACGTACCACCTGCATTTGTGAGTCATATCCAGAGGAGATGCTCAGCATGCAGTCAATTCACAGTGCGGCATGCTTCGGACAGAATGATTTCGGTATCACGTACACTCTGAGAACCCTCAGGTTCGTCTCTGAAGCGCGGGCAGGCACAGATGGCGCGTACCTGTGGTGATTTACAGACACCAAAGATTTAGAGTGTCCCCAAAACGAAATAACAGTGGGATTAAGATCGAGGAGCGAGCTGGCCAACGTACTGGACTCCCCGACCTATGCATTGGCCATTAAATGCTTGAGGAAATGGGCTCGTGCTCTATCAAGCATGAACTACATCAGTCAGGACTGTGAATACGGTTTACAGTAACAGCAGTTTATGGCATGTTCTATCCATGGAATGGTCCTCGTGTGTTTACTGCTTTCTTTAGGTCGTTCCATAATAACATAGAGCTTGAAGTAGCGATGATGAAGGTCTCCCAGTTCTTAAGGTGTCGATTTTAGAGGACATGTTTATTGGACATTTTTATCTTGTTTTGCTGCAAAGTGCCACTTCTTAAAATATGGAATACTTTCTTCTAATACCCTATATATGTAGACAGATGTTTATAATGAATAACGTCAGTGTCATACGATGTTAAGAAGGCACAAATAACAACAAATTTGTATACGTAAGGTGGACAGCTGGATATATCCAGGAGACGATATAAACACGCAAGTCAATGCATGCAGGATGAGAGTCTTAGGGACCGATGACCTCAGCAGTTTGATCCCTTCGGTATTCACACACCTTTGAACATTTGATGAGAGTGTAGGGGTCAAAATGCATCGTAGAGGAAGGAAAAAAGTCAATGACGCGGATAATTAAACTGGCTACATACAGAATACGAAGTAGACTTGCATACCACTGTGTGCCTCTGAGGATCAGACGTACGTTTTCGAATCGTGTCGTGGGGTGAAATGAAACCGTGACTTGGGCAGATAATTGTTTCAGTTTCCAACCGGCAGCCCTTACCGTGCTCGGCGGCCTGCAGCGCGTACTGGTAGGAGGCGTAGGGGTCGTGCGGCGAGGGCCCCGGCGCGGGCGGCGTCAGCGGCTGGTGGTCGGGCAGCGGGCTCAGCGGCGGCGGCTTCATGTAGGCGTTGCCGTCGCTCGTGGCGAACACGCCGCCCTGCATGGCCCACGCGGCGGCCACCTCGCGGTCCGAGCACGCCTGCTGCTGCTGCTGCTGCTGGTGCTGCTGCTGTTGCTGGTGCTGCTGTTGCTGCTGCTGCTGGTAGGTGAGCACGCCGCCGCCGCCCGCGCCGCCGCCCGCGTACTCGTAGCCGTAGTGCTGTGGGTAGGCGCAGGCGGCCGCGTGGTAGTCGGGCGCGGCGGCGGCGGCGGCGTCGTAGTGCGAGGTGGCGGCGGGCGAGAAGAAGCCGGCGGCGGCGGCTGCGGCCGCAGCGGCGGCGTGCGCGTGGGCGTGCGCGTGCCCGTGCTGGTGGTGATACTGCGCCGCCACCGCCACCGCCGCCGCCGACGGCTTCAGCGCCTGGCACTTGCGCCGGAAGCCGCGCGGCCGCCGCCGGAACGAGCCCTCCTCGAACATGAACTCGGACGCGGGGTCGATGGTCCAGTAGTGACCCTTGCCCTGCCGGCCCAGCCCCTTGGGCAGCTTGATGAAGCACTCGTTGAGCGACAGGTTGTGGCGCACCGAGTTCTTCCAGCCCTGGTAGGCGCCGCGGAAGAAGGGGAAACGCTGCTGCAGGAAGCTGTAGATCTCGCTGAGCGTGAGCCGTTTGGCGGGCGAGCTCTGGATGGCCATCACGATCAGCGCGATGTACGAGTAGGGGGGCTTCTCCTGCCGCCGCACGCCGGGGTTGCCCTTCTTCGCCGGCGGCTGTTGCTCCTTGTCCTGCGTCTGCTGCTGCTGCTGCTGCGTCGCCGGCTGTTGCTGCTGCTGCTGTTGCTGCTGTTGTTGCTGCTGTTGCTGTTGTTGCTGCTGCTGCTGTTGTTGTTGCTGCTGCTGCAGAGCCTCGACGTGCAGCTGCTGCTGCAGGTGGTGCGCCTGCTGCTGCTGCTGCTGCTGTTGCAGCTGCTGCTGGTGGTGGTGCGAGGTGAGCGCGGCGTGGTGGTCGAGCTCCGGGAGCGCGCCGGCGCCGGCGCCGCTGAGGATGACGCTGTGGTGCTGGTGCAGGTGCAGGTGGTGCAGGTGCTGCTGGATGTTGATGGTCTGCTGCAGCACGGACGCGTGGTGCTGCGGCTGCGGCTGTGGCGGCGGCGGAGGCTCGTGCGCGTCGGCGGCGGGCGCCGGAGCGTCCTCGCTCTTCATCATCTCGCTGGGCTGGCGAGTAAACAACTGGCGGCCGGCCGCCGGCCCTGCGCGCGCTGCCCGCGCTTTTTGTGGCGGGGGCGGACGCGGAGGCGGGCCCAGCGCCGCGGTGGGCGTGGCCTCTCTCTCCCCTCGCCGTCCCTCCGCGTCCGGCGACGCCGACGCGCGCTGCTAGCATGGCGGACGGCGACGCCGGCCGCTCGGTCTGCCGTCCGAACCGTCACTTCCTTTTCTTAGTCACTCGTCAGAATGAGGACGGGAACCACATTGATAAATAACACCTTCTCTTTTTTCGGAGCAGGCTTCTCCCCTCTGAAGCAAGCTCCTACCCCTGTCACCCGTTAAAACGTTCCAGGCTCTTATTCCGTGGACAAACGAATTTGTTCTAGAACCCCAACGTTTGTGCTTTATCTAGGGAGGAAATCTTCGGGGGAGGTTGTAGATTTTATCAATGTCCAATTAACACACTAGTTCGGTATCTATTGACGTAGAAGTTCGTTTCCTTGCGCTGCTACGTAGACGCGTGTCACATGTTTTCAAAATTCGTGATGAATTGGTTCTTGCCGGCTGCTGTCGGCTACTGTTGCTACCCTATCACCGTGGTTCACCCTCATCCAGATACCACTCAGCTTCACACCCTCCTCTTTTCGACTGATATTACTGGCGTGCTTAATTATCATTTTTTTTTAAAAAAAACTAGTTTATTGATACAACACAAGTTATTAGTACAATTGAAAACAAGTATTATGATACAAACCATTCATAAACAACAACATTTTGTTATATACAATAACCCACCACCTTATTTAATTAGTCGGTCCTTTTATCATACATAACAAACCAGCTTAATTATCTTTATCGCCACTCCACATAGCCTGTCACAATAATAGCTCGCCGGCGGGGTGGCCGAGCGGCTCTAGGCGCTACAGTCTGGAGCCGAGCGACTGCTACGGTCGCAGGTTCGAATCCTGCCTCAGGCATGGACGTCTGTGATGTCCTTAGGTTAGTTAGGTTTAAGTAGTTCTTAAGTTCTAGGGGACTGATGACCTAAGAAGTTAAGTCCCATAGTGCTCACAACCATTTGAACCAATAATAGCTCGCAGCAGTCAGGACCTGAGTCTTATCGAATCTAATCTGATTGTTCCTCAGCTTCAAAACGTCTTCTACAAAATCTCATATATGTTTTCCGTCTTCTACAGTTTCTCTTGCGTTTTTCCAGTCAGTTCTGCACCATTCTTTTTGTAGTACGCATATACGAATTTACACAGCTACATCGTATTCTCTAAATTCATTTTTTATAGGGGTTTTAAGCATCCGTGATTGACCTAAAGTGTTCTTGCATCTTTCAGGTATGTTTGTAGACTACGGCGATATTCCGTGTGGTTAGTAGTCTCTTTCATTATAATGACCGCGTAGATTATTTTGTGAGAAAGGCGAACCACAGACTCCATTTCATTACCAGATGCACCATATCCAGTAAAGAGACTACCTGATCTACCGTTCTCCGTCCTTTCTTGGAGTGTTATTGCGTGGCATTGAGCCCTTACCAGCTAGGATTCACGGAGCACCCCGAGAAAATTTCATGGAAGGACAGCTCGTTTTGTACTGTCGCAAAACGGTGCAGAGAGTGTCACGGATATGATACGTGAGTTGTATGCCAGTCATTGAAACAATGGCGTTTATCGTTGCGGTTAGAACTTCTTGCGAAATTAGGATCACCATCTTTCTCTTCCGAAAGCCAAAAATTTTGTTGGCTGCCACCTGAACAGCGAGAAGTACTCATGATGAAATATAAGAAGCCAGTTCCCGTAAGAAAAAAATTACGTGTTATTTTTCTCCCTGCCAGGAACACCTGAGATATCGCAGACGGCAGTGTATCACTAAGATCTTTATGTCGCAGCCTTCAGTCTTTTGTTGTTTCAGCGAAAGAATATTGTTTAGTCAACTACGTATTGGAAAGATATTTTAATTTTGCGTCGAAAAACTCCGGTTAGTAGATTTTCACCTTCTATCCACTAGCATTATTATAGCATCGGTCTTTTTTTCGTGGCTGATGATCTGAATCCCGGTGTAGATTAAGACTAGTGTGTGTGTGTGGTGGTGGGGGGGGGGGGGGGGGGGGAGGAGCGGGGCGTTTCGGTATGTTGGTAGTGGATAGTACATTTTTACCAATTTATTCCGAGGTTGATCAGTCTAATACTCAAATCTGAAGTAATTAAACATATAGACTCCCCGCAGCCTAATCTACAGTGCTTCGCGAAGGGCACTTAATATGTCGGTACAGTGCTTCGCGAAGGGCCCTTAATATGTCGGTACCATTTTCTCTCCTTTTCTATTCCAGCGGAAGGTATTTAATCGGAAGAACGACTGCGGTTTCATCTAGGTACAAGTTCCAATAATTATAATTTATTATTTTCCTAATTACTCGAGTACTTAAGATGATGTAACATATTTTTTGGTTCGCCTTGGAATGTACGCTCTGGTACATTTTAAGGTAAACGTTTTAGTAATACGTAACGTCTTTTTTGTAGCGGCTTTCACACAAGTTAGCAGTGTCACGTACCAGAGTGGTTACAAACATAGGCTCATGAACATCCAGTTCGTAGAATGGGCTTAGGCTTGTTGTCTATTTGGTATCTATTTGGAAGGTAAATGCGAACGGAATGTTTAAGTGTATCTGCCGCACATCCTTACGTAGGCTGTGATTGCTGGGGTCCCCAAAATGTTAGAGACAACTCTGGCCGGCCGCTGTGGCCGAGCGGTTCTAGGCGCTTCAGTCCGGAACCGCGCTGCTGCTACGGTCGCAGATTCGAATCCTGCCTCGGACATGGATGTGTGTGATGTCCTTAGGTTAGTTAGGTTTAAGTAGTTCCAAGTCCAGGCGACTGATGACCTCAGATATTAAGTCCCGTAGTGCCCGGAGCCATGTGAGCCATCTGAAACAACCGTGACAAAACTGCTGTTGTAAAATATAAATAATCATTCAGCCTTACGAATAATTTCGTTTCATCACAACAGCACTGAGGGTGAAATGGAATCTTATGTTACACTTTGTTGCTGTTGGTGTGTACCGTGAGCAGCAATTTACTGTTGAGTGAACACATTGTTAACAATATTGGCAAAGACAGAGACTGCGCGGGATTAGCCGAGCGGTCGAGGGCACTGCAATCATGGACTGTGCGGCTGATCCCGGCATAGGTTCGAGTCCTCCCTCGGGCGTGGGTGTGTGTGTTTGTCATTAGGATAATTTAGGTTAAGTAGTGTGTCAGTCTGCTTTTTACTTACGCGCTAGTGCCATATCATTTTGATACCAGCCACCAGAATCAAGCAAACAGTAGGAGGCTAGGGAAAAGCTCTGTCTGTACTCTAAATGACATATGTATGCAATCTGCACGTATCGAATTCCACATTAATTTATTGCATCGTCTTATCACTTTCTTCGATAAGACAGCTTATAAATTAATGTCGCTCGTTTTAGCCCTTGACAGCCGAGCATTTGTGATCAAAGACGTCGTATCCCAATTAGGATACAATTAATATTTGTGATGAACACTCATCATTTTCTTGAAGACTGAACGAGGGTAACTTAGCCTACTATCGCTTTATTAATGTTGTGATGCTTTATGCTTATACTCTGCCATCATTTTCAGACGTAATTTGTGTATCAGCTAGACGACAATTACTGTCTTGTATTTGAAAAGACAATTTGTTCTATGGCGCAAATATGAAGTAACATGATGAAGAATGGAAATAAAGTTAAATCAATGTTTCAGAGAAAAGTGAAACACTAAGTACCTTCGTCTAGTAAAAAAAAGAAAAGTTGCTGTTTAAGGTTGAAAACGCGATATATGTATATCCTAATGCAATTACTTACGATGCTAACCAGCTAGTGAAAGATGATAACATGCACTACAGATATCACGACCGAAATACGTCCTGGAAAACCTACATATTAAATACAACCGTAACAATACCACTAAACATCCGTGCTATGCTGGTTGGTTGATTCGTAGGAGGAGACCAAACAGCGTGGTCATCGGTCCCATCGGATTAGTGAAGGATGGAGAAGGAAGTCGGGCGTGCCCTTACAAACGAACCCTCCCGGAATTTGCCTGAAACAATTTAGGGATATCACAGGAAACCTAAATCAGGATGGCCGGATGCGGTTTGAATCGTCGACTTCCCAAATGGCGAGTCCAGTGTGCTAACCACGGAGCTACTCACTCGGTTCTGTGTTAAGTACTATGTGAAATACACAGCAACACACGATTTGTTTGATAAAAATATATCTGCTAAATAGCAACAAGTCTACACAGACATTAACTTAACTCAGTGTCCACTGCAGGAAAGTAAAGAAAAAGAAAACCGGCGGGTACGTGTAAGCACGATTTGTGAGAAGGACATAATGAAACAAATCCATTTTTGAATGGGTACTCTTACTATATGCAGATCGCATTCTGAGTTTCATGTACGTTGGATGTTAGAAATCTGAGCCGGACTTGGATTTAAATCAAGATAACTTCCTTTCGCGGCCAGTGCGCTAGCAATTTCGCGCATTAGTAGAGCTAAAAGCAGCGGTCTGTGTTCGAATCCTGGTTCGATATACAGGTGGCACTTGTAACATATAATCAGACTTATACTAGGACTACATCACCACATAACTAACAAAAGAGTGTTTCTTTGTGATGATTTTGGAGTCTCAAAGGAGGATGTGTAACAGTGAGGTACATTATGTTGAGGTAATAGAAAAGCGTATGTCGGTAGCACAGGCAGTGCGGAAAAGTAACGCTAAACGAGAACAGTATATCACATGCTAACTAATTTCACAGACTTCTAGTCAACTCAGCTTTAAACCTGTAGAGTTCAGACGATACTAAGCAAATTATAGGCATCTAACATGGACCGTGTAAGTTTTCTTTCAGCGCTTCCAACGTCGCTTTCTCATTGCTATTCTATTTATTTAATACGAAGGAAGGTGAAAAATCAGCATGGTAGTGAAAGGCTGTATTTCATTGTCACAGAGATGCGCTTTGCCCAACATTAAAAAAAAAAGTAAATACCATACTAAATTTCAATTTTGGGGTGTTTACAGAATACCCATATACGACTGCAGGAGCCAGCTTAGTTGACGCACAGTTTGTGCAGGAATAAATTCCTTTAGACGTGGAAACACGTGGAAATTAGAAACTGAAGGGAGATGCCCTGGTGATTGGTGTACCTATTCCTTCAGTTTTCCCATCGTTAAAGGAATTGTATGGGCAAGTGTATAAATGGATTTTATTCTCTTGCAATCATGGTATCTCCTACTGTATTGTTCCTCTTTTTGGTAGCTAATAATTGTATAGCATTCACTCCGCATTGTTTTACAACTTGCTTAGTAAATATAAGAAGAATGGGTTTTGGATCCCAGAAGATACTTCCCAGAAATTTAGGTGAGTTTCATCTCTCTTGTTGGAAGACCTCCTGCTTCGACGCACTAATTTGATTTCTTTTTCGTTTCTAGCCGGTAGATGTGGATCACATTTTTTCACCGTAACAAGTCGGAGCACAGAATCGTATGTATTCTTAGCTGACAGATTCGTTTTCGTGTTTGGATTTTGGTCGGCGTCCAGTTCACGCAAACGATAAATGGTTCATATTAAACAATTTTACGACAGCGTGGGATTCCAGTTTAGCCTTTCGAACGCAAAACAAAAACAAAAAAAAAATACAACGATTCTGAACAAGAAGCCGAACGTTATAAACTATTCATTGGATGTCATTCATGATGTATGAGATGGACCAATATGCAGCACTTGACAAAAATAAACTTTCACCGTCATAAATACCATACCTGTGCTATTCCAAGAGCTTCTAAGCTTGTTCTCATATGTGTGACTTCATTGGGCCGTTAAATTTCACTCTTGGATCCGTAACATTTATTTTACTAGCAGTGTTCGTGGTGTGCCGGATCTTTACCCTCCGTAGCCTTGTGCATAATAGGAAAAGCCACTGTTTCTTTATTGAGAAAGAATAACTTTGCTATAATGATGTCTTAGAGCAGGAAAGAGTAGGAAATGCAGTATGGAAACATGGGACTAGCTTATTTTGTCTGCTCTAACGGCAAAAGAAGGTAGGTATTGCTAGACCATAAGTTTAATGAGTAGTGGTGGCAAGACATAAACATTAAATTGTCTACAGGATAGTGGAATGACTGGTTGAATTTGACCTGATGGAAGATTATTTGATTTGCGTTGATACTTAGGAACACGGGAGCTGACGCTGATCTTAGACTGATCTTAGAAAATACGGAGAAGAAAGTCAAATTTACATTTGTAACAGTTGTAGATTTAGAAGTTTTGACAGTCTAAAGTGAAATACGCTTTTCTAAATTCTGAAGTCACTAGGAATAGAATAGAAGTAGCGCAAGTTTATTTAAACTTGAACAGAAATCAAAAAGTAGAATTATGAGTCAAGGGCACGAAAGGGCGGCAGTAGATAAGAATGGATTGAGACAGAGCTTCAGGCTATGCCACATGTTATTTAATCTGTCCACTGAGTACAAAGTACAGGAAACGGGGGGAAAATCTACAGGAAGACTAAGGCTTGACTACAGTAAACAGGTTAAAGTGCATGTGAGATGGAGTAGTTATATACAGATGGAGAGATTTGCGCAGGACTGATTAGTGAGGAAAGCTGCGTCAAAGCAGTATTCGACTGAAGATCACACAACAACATACTGGAAAATTGTTGTTGCTGTTGAGGTGTCCAATCTGAAGACTGGTCTGGCGCAGCTTTCCACGCTAATCTATACTGCGCAAGTCTCTTCTTTCCCAAACGATTACTTCTTGATTTCTCGGTGTGTGTGCTGTCAACCGACCCACTCTTTTTGTCAAGTTGTGCCATTAATTTCTTTTCTCAAATATTGTATTCAGTACCTCCTCATCAATTATTTGATCTACCTTCTGATCTTCAGCACTTGTCTTCTTGTCTAAAGTGCTTATCGTCTAGGTTTCACTTTCGCACAAGGATAATTTCCAGATAACACCTTTTAACATTTAAATTGATATTCTATGTTGACAAATTCCTCTTTTTCAGCAATGCAAATCTCACTGTCACCAATGTGCGTTTTATACCCTACCTATTTCGGCCATCATCAGTTTACTTCACAAATAGCTCAACTCATCCACTACTTTTTGTGTATCATTCCTAATCCAGTTCCCTCGACATCGCCTGATTTAACTACATTCTATTGCCCTTGTTGTACTTTTGTTGATGTTCACCTTATATTCTCAATGCATTATCCATTTCGTCTGACTGGTCTTCCAAGCCGTTTCCCGTTTCTGACAGTGTCATCGGCAAATAAAAGAATTTTTATTTCTTCTTCCTGGGCTTCAATTCCCTTCCCATACTTCTCCTTGCTTTCATTACAATTTGCTCAATGCATAGACTGAATAACATCGAGGATAGGGTACAGTCCTGTCTCATTTACTTCTCAACTGCTGTTTCCGTTTTATGTACTTCGACTCTTGTGCTTGCATTATCGTTTCGGTACAAGTTGTAAATAACTTTTCACTCCATGTATTTTATCCCCGCTACATTCAAAATTTCGAACACTGTAGTCCAGTCAACATTGTCAAAACCATTTTCTAAATCTACAAATGCCATAAATGTAGGCTTGCAATCTAAGACAAGACGCTGGGACAATATTGCCTCACATATTCCTACTTTTCTCCGGAACCCAAAGTGGTTTTGGTTCAAATGGTTCAAATGGCTCTGAGCACTATGGGACTTAACTACTTAAATCTAACTAACCTAAGGACATCACACACATCCATGCCCGAGGCAGGATTCGAACCTGCGACCGTAGCGGTCGCGCGATTCCAAACTTTAGCGCCTAGAACCGCTCGGCCACCCCAGCCGGCCCAAAGTGGTTTTCGTTAAGGTCAGCCTCTACCAGTTTTTCCATTCTTTTGTAAGCAATTTGTGTCAGTACTATGCTACAGCCACTTACTAAACAGGTGGTTCGGAAGTAGTCACACCTATCGGCAACTGCTTTCTTCTGATCTGGGATTTTTACATTCCTCAGACTTTAAATCTGAGGGTATTTCAGTCGTCTCATATTTCTGGTACTTCAGGTGGAAGAATTTCTTCATGACTGGCTCCCCCGAGGGTCTCAATTATACTGAGGGAATGTCGTCTAATCAAGGGGCCTTGTTTCCATCCAGGCGTTTCACTGCTCTGTTACAAGAACAACGGAGGAGTTTCTGTGTGTGACGTCCTTAGGTTAGTTAGGTTTAAGTAGTTCTAAGTTCTAGGGGACTGATGACCACAGATTTTAAGTCCCATAGTGCTCAGAGCCATTTGAACCATTTAGTTTCTGTGGAGAAATCAGTCAAACGTGTGGATCCTGAAGAGGGGCCGCAGACTTTTCTGTAGCTGTAAGATAACTGACTGATCTGGCGTTAGTCAAATGGCCTTGCTGTGCTGGTACTGAGAACGGCTGAAAGCAAGGGGACACTACAGCCGTTATTTTTCTTCCCGAGTGCATGCAGCTCTACTGTATGGTTTAATGATGATAGCGTCCTCTGGGGTGAAATAGTCTGGGGATAAAATAGTGTCTCTTTCTGGTTTCCGGACGGAGACTACTTAGGAGGATGTCGTCATCAAGAAACATAAAACCGGCATTCTATGGGGCAGAGAGTGGAATGTTAGATCCCTTAAACAGTTGGGTAGGTAGATAATTTATGGGGAATTGGTAGTTCGAAGTTATAGTGGAAATAATTGAAATGTGGTGGCAGGAAGAACACTACTTCTGGCCAGGTGTGTATAGGGTTATCGACACAAAATAGATTGGGGCAAGGCAGGAGTAGGCCTAACAATGAATAAGAAACTAGGACGGCGGACAAGCATAGTGAACTCATTATCGTAGCCAATATGGACAACAAGCTAAGACTCACTGCAGTAGAACAAGTTTATATGCCGACTAGACCTGCATATAAAGAAGAGACTGAAAGAATATAATTATGATGAGACAAAGGAAATTATTCAGATAGTTAAAGAAGACGGAAGTGTAATCGTGATGGTTGAATGGAATTCGATAATAGGAAAAGGAAGAGATGGAAAAATAATAAGAGAACGTGGAAAAGAGGAAATTAATGAAAGAGGAAACTTGCTTATTGAATTTTGTACAGAGCATTACCTAGTCTTTGCTAAAATTTGGTTCAAAAATCCCGAGAGGATGTTGTATACATGGAAGAGACATGGGGACAGAGAAAGGGTTTATATTGACTATACACGGTCCAGTCGCATTAATGTGACCACAGTCTATGTTCGAAGTCAACATACAATAGCCACTAAAAGACAGCAGGTGGCAGCACTAGCAGTGTAAGGTATATGAAATGTGTCGGTGGAGAGGAGATGCGGAAAACAGTACAGTCATTGCCGTAATGCGGAAACGGAGTGGTTTATCCGACTCCCAAAGGGGCGTGATCATTGGCTTTCGGGCCAAGGATGGAAGCATTTCCTAGCTGGCTAATATTATAAACTGGCTGGATGCTACCATGGTTAAAATATTCCGTGCATGGCAAAATGGGGCTATTGAAAACCGGCAGCGAGGCAACTGTGGTGCACGACGTGCCATAGATGACATGAGAGAAAGAAGGCTGCCGAGATGTTTGCGGGCGAACAGACGTGCAATTGTTGAGCAAGTGACCACGCAGATGAACCAACGGACTACCAACAGTGTCTCCTCGACTGTTTAGCGAACGTTGTTGCGTATGGTCTGGCGCCTGGTTCATGCACCCATACTGACTACTCTTCATAGACGACGAAGGCTTGAATTTCCACGCGAGCACTGCAACCGGACGTCAACAGAATGGCGACAGGTGACCTTTTCAGGTGAATCACGGTTTACTCCGTCTGGCAGATGGCCGCTGGCGCGAATGGCGTGAAACTCCTGAAAGCAAACACCCTGCAACCAGTAGGGAGCGTTATGGTCTGCAGAATGTTTTCGTGGAATTTCTTGGGTAATCTCGTCGTTCTGGAAGGCGCAATGGATCGACATAAGAATGAATCTATCCTTGGGGACGATGTCCACTCCTACATGCAGTTTGTTTTCCTCGGCACTATGGCATCTACCAGCAGGACATGCAACGTGTCACACAGCTCGTAGCATAGGTTCGATGTTCGAAGAGTACCAGGTTTATCGGGCTCGCTGGCCACCGAACTCCCCGGATTTAAACTCAGTCGAGAAATCGTGGGACCACCTCGATTAGGCTGTACGCGCCAAGCAAGGGGAGGTGGCTTGGCATCGGAGTCGGCATGGCTCCACATTCCTGTCGGGCCCTTCCAGAACCTCACTGTCTCCCTTCCTGCTCCTCTCGCAGCGGACCGCACTGTAACAGGTGGTTATTCCGGCTTTTGACGGGTGGTCACGTTAATTTTGGCTCTGAGCACTATGGGACTTAACTTCTGAGGTCATCAGTCCCCTAGAACTTAGAACTACTTAAACCTAACTAACCTAAGGACATCACACACATCCATGCCCGAGGCAGGATTCGAACCTGCGACCGTAGCGGTCGCGTGGTTCCAAACTGTAGCGCCTAGAACCGCTCGGCCACTCCGGCCGGCTTACGTTAATTTTACTGGACAGTGTACAATGGTAAGAGAGAGATTTAGAAACCATAAGTTAAGCGGTAAGCCATTTCGACAAGCACATGTGGGGCTATGAATTGTAGATTAAAACTGAAGAATTTGCAAAAAGGCAGGAAATTTAGGAATGAGACCTTGATAAACTGAAAGGTCTGCCAAATTTAACTTTCCATATCCCAAGAATAGTTGAGCCTTCCGTGACAACCAAATCGTACAGTGAATGTATCGAGCGAATCTAATTTTGCTTGCGTGTGTTGGTACAGAAGAAGATGCTGATGCGCTGTCCCTCTGTTTACGGCGGCCACACGTGCTGGTATTGCCAATTGCCAGTGTGGCGCCGCGGGGCTGCGTCACTGGCGCCGCCATCATCATCTTCCTCGCAGACGCGTTCTTTTTTCTCTCCCACAGCAGATCAATGAGCGTCTGTATTTGCACCGTCAGGCCTCATTCAGCGCCGGAGATGATTACACGGCACCGTTATATACTTTTCTGTTCCAGGCCGCTTCGACTAACAACCAAGAAACGATTGCACGGGGTATCTTCTCAGATACGCGAGCGGCTCTACAACTAGATCTACAATTCGTAAGCCCACTTACGATGTGTGGTGGAGGGCACTTGTGGTCCGACTACAATTTAGGCCAGCTCCTGTTCATTCGCGAATGGTGCCCGAGAATAACGACTTCTCTAATTTTGTAGTCGTGATCTTTTCATAAGACATAGATGGGAGAAAGTAATACAGGTTTATTCAGCTGTGCCTACCACTGTCGTTTTATGCAACACACAATGCTATACCTGGCGCTCATAAACCACGCGTGACATTTTCAGCCGGCTGGAGTGGCTGAGCGGTTTTAGGCGCTACAGTCTGGAACCGCGCGACCGCTACGGTCGCAGGTTCGAATCCTGCCTCGGGCATGGATGTGTGTGAGGTCCTTAGGTTAGTTAGGTTTAAGTAGTTCTAAGTCTAAGGGACTGATGACCTCAGCAGTTAAGCCCCATAGAGAGCCATTTGAACCTTTTTTTTTGAGATTTTCATATTCTCTCGCGCGCTATGCGCGAACTATTAGTTCTACCGAAAAAAAGTTTACGGGACCTTTTCATAGGAAATTTATAGATAGACAGATATTCAGCGATCACAGGCCATGCAGACCACGCGCTGCTTTCTTTCCTGTTTTATGCCCGGTTCCTCCAGATGTCTTCAATTCCCAGGGCTGCTAGGTCCTTCACCAGGTCGTCCATCCAGCGCTGCCTTGGTCGTCCAGTGGGACGTTTGGTGTTTGGTTTCCCCGCTAGTGCCATCTTCGCCTGTCTTCCATCTGGCATACAGGCTAACATGGCCCACCCATAGTATTCTTTTGCTCTTTATCTTCTGTAAGATAGTTGGCTGTCGCATCAGGAGGTAGAATTCCTCGTTTTTCCTCCTCCTCCATTCTCCGTTATCTAAAACTGATCCCCGTATCTTCCTCATTACTCTTCTTTCAAATATTAATAGTTTTTTCCGTTTCTCGCTTAGTCATGCTCCGTGTTTCTGAACCGTACATTACTGCTGGGCATATCACTGTGTTGTAGATTTTCATCTTAGTGTACACTGAGATCGATTTAGAGCCAAGCGTCTCTCTGAGGGAATGCATGCATTTCGTTCCCCCTGCTATTCTTTCCTTGATGTCCATTTTTATGTTGTTGTCCGTAGTAAACCAAGATCTCAAGTATTTGAACTGGTCTACTCTTTTGAACCTCTTGCCATCTAAAGAAATTCTACCTGCTCTTGTCTTCTTCCTAATTGCATGAACTCTCTTTTGTCTCGATTCACTTTGAGCCCTACCTTCTGTGCAGAATTGTCCATCTAAAGAAATTCTACCTGCTCTTGTCTTCTTCCTAATTGCATGAACTCTGTTTTGTCTCGATTCACTTTGAGCCCTACCTTCTGTGCAGAATTGTCCATTTAAGGTAGCTAAATTTTGTACTGGGATACGTTTGTCCTAGAGGCCACGGCTTTCGAGTTATTCAAGAAAAACGTACAGTAGTGATCTTCAAACGCACCACCACTACTCCGACACTCAGCCCCCACAGGTCAGGATTTCTAGTATGTTATTCGACCTTTTCTCGTATTAATTGACTGTCCCTTTTACGTTACCGTAATGCCGCGATTAATAAGGATAATGTGTAAGGGGCACCACACTAGTAGTGTGTTGATAAGATGAGAATTTGAGACTGACGGGAGGCGTGCTAGGGTAGTCCGTCCAGGTGCAATAACCGCTGTGTCTGGATGGCTCAATGGTACCGGCACGATAGCTCAGCGTGTTCGATGAGAGGGTTAGCTGCCCTCTGTAATTAAAAAAAAAATTAAAAAATTAAAAAAAAACTGAGTTGATGGATCAAAGATCAACTTGAACAAGTGTCATAGGAAGGCCGCCACGAACAAATAGAACGAACGATAACGAATAAAATAAGATAAAAAAAGAAGTGGTCAGAAAATCTGCCTCGTAAGCAGAAGACTCAGGTTCGAATCCCAGTCCGGCACAAATTTTCAACTTTCCTCACTGATTTCCGTGTAAGGAGTGTGTCAAAACCCTCTATTACATTAAAAACAATATAGTCAACTTAACGCTATTCTTTGCAGTGTGTAAGCACTCAGATATCTATAGTAACAATGTGAGGGCGAAACATGGGAGCGCGATTCTAAGCATTGTTGTGAGACGAGGTCTGTCTGCGAGAGCGGAAGTGGTAGTGGCGGTCGAGAGCTCGGAGACAGAAGACGTGTCACTCAACTCTCACGTTGGAGGTGGCAGATCTTACCACACTCAAGGCCTGATTTAATTCATATAACCAGGAGAGATTTAGATGGCTTAACTATGCTTGAAGATGGAACTCAAGGTAAAACTCGCAAGCATAGCACTAAAGCATTTGCAGGATCAGCCTCGTGATTGTTAGTCCGAGTTTGCAATAATCCCATGTTTTACTTGCCAGTTAGAGAAGCCCCCTTATCCTCCAAATAATAATAATTATTCTCCAAATCTAATTAATATATAAATGCTGTGGTTATTAAATCTTAATTTAACTTTGAAATTGAGATAAATTGTTAATCTGGTACTCAGATATGATTGATACCTACGCGTTTGCCATTGTCATTGTATGTTATTTCCGAAGTTTTAAATAGAGTTGATTTATGAAATTCCTTCCCACGAGTTATTTAGTAGTTAAGAGGATCCAAACAAACTCATTTGTATTAAATTCGTCGCGCAGAGTAGCCGTGCTGTCTGAGGCGCCTTGCCTGGGTTCGCGCGGCTGTCTCCGTCGTAGGTTCGAGTCCTCCCTTGGGCATGGGCGTTTGTGTTGCCCTTAGCGTAATTTACTTTAAGTTAGGTTAACTAGTGTGCAAGTCTAGGGACCAATGACCTCAGCAGTTTGGTCCCATAAAACTTACCACCAATTTCCAAATTTGTATTAAATTCATTCTTAATAACAATAAGCTTTAGCCGCTGCTGCTGCATGCTGTTGGGCGTTGCTGTAAATCACATGGAAAAAGGCAGTCATCTAAAGAGGTAAGTACAAAACCTAGGGCCAAAACAGAGACACTGACACACCACAACATGTCATGTAAATTCCGTTGCACAAGTCAGATACTGTGTCACTTGTAAATTCTTGTTCAAAAATGCAGTCAGATAACTTAGGTATTCATTGTTACAGGTTCAATTGTTCCAGTAGTTTTTCATATTCAAATACGCAGTCAGGGTTCTCGGTGCTTCAGTCCGGAACCAGGGTGCTGCTAAGGTCGCAGGTTCGAATCCTACCTCTGGCATGGATGTGTGTGATGTCCTTAGGTTAGTCCCATAGTGCTTAGAGCCATTTGAACCATTTTTTATGATCGCAGTTAGGTAGCTTATCCAAATATTAGTTTTAAGTTTTTCATGTAACGATCTGTTGAGGGCTTAAATGTCAGTGAAACTGACACTCATACAATACGCACACAGTGTTATGCAGGTTAGATTGCGTTTTCTGATAGCTCAGGTTGCTTATCGAGTCCATTTTCACAGACGAACATAGGGAAAATTGACTGTAGCTATGTTACTTATATTGGTTGCATATATCAGTCAATGTCCATTCGCAGCCAAGGTTTGTAATTCCTTCGTGTAGCATCACAGGTCTGCGCGAACTAGTTGCAATGATGACAGCTGCATCGCCCAGCGGCTCACCGTGCTTTTGTTCACCGACTGGTTTCCGTAGACATTCTGCAAGAGCCTATGAATATATGGGATGCTCTGGTTTTCCATCAAAATACACTCTCCATCGAAACAGCCCTTCTTGGAACCATTTTGAAGGCTACGTACAGATTCGCTACCTATCGGAACTCCATGAAACCATAAGAGCTGAAGAGGGAATATTTCACGGTGTCCGGTGGAGCAGTGGCTCGATCATAGGGAATAAAATTGCGTACGAATGAGGCAGAGTGCCTAAGCCTCGCCATCTCTGAGGCTCATGGCCAATACAAAAGGACCTCTAGCGCACCGGGAAACGTCAGCGAACATTTTGTCTGTCACACAAGTTCTTTTCCGTGATATGATCTGTGATCTTTAGACATTTGATGCAAAGACCTTGCCTCTGTGGAATGCAGATTAGGATAGATATTACTGACAGGAAAGCCAAAACTGGCTAGGAGCAATGATTAACAACATTGGTCAGCTCTCCACGTCCCTTTAGCCATGGAAAGTTCGACACGACACAAAGATGGTATCATATTTCGCTCGGAAACAATATGCAATAATTGGCAAACACAGGTATAGTTTACACATATAGTACAACACTAAGTTATGTTATATGAAGGGGTAAATATAGTTGGAATTATAATTCGTTGTGGAATCGTTCTTAAGTGTAGAGCAGGTTTGTCCACAGAGAAGCATGATAGATGGATAACTGTAAGGAAACCCTCAGCGACTTCAATAACAATTTCCACTTGTACTAGAAAGTAGCAGTTACCGTCACTGTAAATAAACGCCAAGTGCCTAGTTACAAAGTAACCTAATATTATGAGTACAGTGCTCGTGTTTGGATACTGTCAAATCCACTGAACGTTTTCATTGGACACCACGAACGATGTTATGTGAAATGAAAATGTGTACGCTGTCGTACAGAGGGCTAACAGAAGACATAGATTTACATTTACTGCAACAAATCGCTCGAAAACTCATTTCATTTGAGAGTGTGTAACATTGTCAAACCCTGTGAGGGTATTACAAGTCTTCCTGAGCACAAGCCGCATCCGTGATGTCCTATAAATCTCTCGGACTAACAGTGTGCAATTACGGGATATGTAATTGTAACATAGCTTTCTACGCAGCTGAAATAAATAGAAGGCAAGATATTGGGAAAATTCAGTTAAAAAACGAGAGAGTTTGCTTATAAAAATTTGGAACGTTCTATAAGGAAATATTGCTCTGGTGAACGGGTCCACCGCTTGTATTACGACAATACAACAGCATGCAGTACAGTCACAATGTTGTCTGACTGATGGAAGAGTCTCTTAGAAATAACTGAAAAATGTGCTGTTGGTGGAAACCTTACGACAGGGATAGAGGCTTGGTATCCGGTACTAAATTCATTAAGATCTCGCTACTGCTTATGCATAAGAAACGGAAGAGAGAGTGAACAAGTTATTTTTTCTAAATAACGTCATGAGATTTGGAAAACAATCAAGCATCTGAGAATTCTGTGAATTCCGGGGTCCATCAGGACAACTTCTAGAGGCGCGATAACAACAATACCTCAATGTCTAGTACGCAAATATGAGCAAGATCACTGCTCGGAGCAACCAGATGAGATGCCTAGATCAGCCGCAAGAATAATTTTTACGCAATTACTGACTCCGTTGGAATTAAGAAAATGTGGTGTTGAAGTGACTGAACTGAAATTCTCCATCCTTTTTCTCGCATGATTCCTCGATAATCAAGGATGAAGGGCAATAGACAGATTCCATAATCTTAGATTTCCGGAAATCGTTTGACAAAGTGCCACATTTCGGATTGTTAACAAGCGTCCGAACGTATGGAGTAGGTTCTCAGATATGTGAGTGGCTTGAAGACTTTTCAAGGAATAGAAACCATTTACGTTGTACTAGACGGAGAGTGCTCATCACAAAGTTATCGTCAGGAGAGCCCCAGGGAAGTGTGATAGGACCGATCTTGTTCTCTCTATACATACTGATTTGAAGGATAGGGTGGCAGCAATTTCTAACTGTTTGCTCATTACGCTGTAGTGTACGGGAAAGTCGTCGTCGAATCACTGTAGTAGGATACAGAAAGACTTGGAAAGAATTATTTTTTTCTGATGAATGACAGCTTGTTCTGAATATGGAAAACTTACGTTAATGCAGAGGAGTGGGGAAAGGGTGTTATAATTTTCAAACACAGTGTTAGAGACATGCTGCTTGACACTGTCACTGTGTTTTAAGTTCTAGGCGTAACGTTGCAAAAGCGACACGAAATGGAACGAGCACGAAGGTCGATGGTAGGGAAGGCAAATGGTCGATTTCAGTTTCTTGGGAGAATTCTAGGAAAATGTAGCTCGTGTATTACGGAGATACGGTACAGAACATCTATGCGACCCTTTCTTGTGTACCGTTCGAGTCGTTGGGATCCCCACCAGGTCGGATAAAAGAAGACATCGAGGCAGTTCAGCGGATCGCTGCTAGGTTTTTTACCGACAGGTTCCACGAATACGGAAGTATTCTGAAATACACTATTGAGATCTTTAGAGAATTGGAATTTGCAACAGATTGCAAACTATTCTATTGCTATCATGCTACATCTTGCATTAGGACCGCGAAGAAAAGGTAAGAGAAATCAGGGCTTGTACGGAAGCATACGAACAGAAATTTTTCTCTCGCTCCATTTGGGAATAGAAAAAAGATATAATGACTACCAGTGGCACAAGATGCCATCCATTATACATCGTATCGTGGATTTCGCAGTGTGTATGTAGATGTACATGCATATGAAGAAGACCTCTTCGTTGTAGCAATGAACCCTCTTAGAATCACGGCCGCAGTGGTGATTCATTGCCTATTGTTGGCTTTAACAGAACGTTTCCACAAGGTCACAACGTCTCGTCATACGCAGACGGAGTCGAGAGAACAACATTATCAGGAGTGAGTCTTCCTCAGAAACTGATCTTGTTTACCACAAAAAGTAGTCAAAACATTTCCAGTGGGAGAATGCGAGGCACTGATGCAGCAGTTTTCAGTTTACTTGAATCCTGGTGACTCGTTTTTACACCGCAGTTACGCAGACCCGAAACACTGGGTAAACCAACTCTGTTTTGACAATGGATCACCTGACACCAACGCAGAGTTAGCTGTACGATCAACACAATGCCATGTCACAGATATGCTGTGATGTTAGCAAACGGTGTAGGGGAAAGATAATTTTGCTTAATAATGGATGCGATTTGCCTATTAAAACGACTGTTTATTCTACACACACACACACACACACACACACACACACACACACACACACCATATATATATATATATATATGTTTGTGTGCGTGTGTGTGTGTGTGTGTGTGTGTGTGTGTATGTGTGTGTGTGTGTGTGTGTGTGTGTGTGTGTATGTATGTCTTATAAGGCAAGGCAACTTCGCGATCAAGCCCACAGGGCCATGCGATTCCGACCGACCACAGTGTCAACCCGTGCGCTGTGGCGTCATGCGGATGCGATACGGAGCGGCATGGTATCAGAACACCGTTGTTCGACTCGTTGTCGGCTTTCCAAACCTTGGAGCCGCTGCTTTTCATTCAAGTAGCTGCTCATCACGAGGCCGAGTGCACCCCCTTCCCGTCGTCCCACGAAGGAAACATCCCTGGCAGTAACGGAAATTGAACACGGGTATTCCGCGTGACAGGCAGCCACGCTGACCATTCAGCTATGAAAATGGATCCTAGTTTCAGTCTTATTTCCCTCAATTTAAGTACTATTTGTTGAAGCGTCTCTATAGTATAAACAAACAAAAAAGGCATTCTGGGTTGTTAAGGTATCCATTCAAGTATTTCATAGTTTCATGATATCATTGTAGGTTAATGTGAAGTTTTTTTCCAGTAGCCCATCCCTGTCTTCTTCTGCAACTCTGACCATTGTTAGTAATTCGAAATCAACATTACGATGATGTTTCTTTTTCTCGTATTGACCAAAGAGGGCAGCTTACCAACTTCATTTTGCTTTCCTTGTTTTTTTGTTTTTGATTCTCCCACTAACTTCTCTTTTCTTCTGTACGAAGTCGCCTTCGAGCTATTATGTATCTGTCCTTGTCGTCTTGGGGTCCGTCTATGTAGTATATATTTTTTTACATTGTTTATTATGATTCTTAAATATTGTTTCCAGATGTTTCTTTACTTCTTTGATCTGGATATTGTTGATTTCTTTTCCCAAAGATACTCATCTCTTTCCACAGGTTCTGTAAAGATGTCTAAACAAGATGTCTAAACTGGTGATAATAATTTATGCTTATGCTGACTGATTTCTTCACTACTTCTAATTTTCTAACCATCCTTTCACTGTAATCATTATCTTTTTAATGGTTTGTCTTTCTGGTGTGTCCATTGTATTGAGTGTGTAATTCATTGCGTTACAGAGACTAGGTTCCAAGTTCCTGGAGCTCAATTTCTTGTTGTAGATGTTCTTAGTTAAGTCATATACCTATCGATTTTACTGATTCACCTTTCCTAATCCATTTTCTTGTAATAAGTCTTCAAAATATTTGAACCTATAAGTCTCGCGCTTTCATTCCATCATGTATTTCACGCATTCTTAAAAAAAACACTAGTATTTCCTTCACAACTTCTTAAATTTGTTGTTCGAGTATTTGCCAGGAAGTTCGATAAGTAACTTTAATTTCATCATTATTTTTATGTAGTTTCATTCATAGCTTTCGACATACGTATATTAACATTAACAATATTCCCTTTGACCTTTAATAGAATGGGTTTTATTTTTACGAAGTTAAGGAACTGAATCAAATTAACCATATCTCATCAGCTAAACGTTACTTATTACAGATTTCTTATGGATATTATTACATGATATAGCTGAAATTTTCCTTCTTTCGAGATATTTTGTTCTTAGCTTTACGTGGAAATTTGAGGTAGTAAGCGACCTTAAACTGAAATATCTCATACACATTGATTAATTTGTCTGAAATCTGTTTTCTTTCTCTGGTTGATATTGAAGTCATCGAGATGAATTTTAATATTGTTTACATACAGTGGCATACTCCAGAAACGATCTCTTTTGACAGATGTTCCTAGATGTATGGCAATTTACAAATATGTTATTTTTATTTTCACATGTCCTTTTTAAAGTGATAAAATGCACAGACTCTCTAATTATTAGTAAAGATGTATTATGTTGCTGAGAATGCTTTTCCTACATAAAATGCAGTGGCAGACATTAGTAATTTTGTCTTTAGTTTTGTCCCAAGTTTACTTTTGAAAATTCTGTATTGTTAACTGTCTGTTACATTTTCATCTAATAAGCTAGTTTTTTTTTGGGGGGGGGGGAAGAAAATTTTGTATTCCTCGGTAGTTATTACATTTTAATTTGAACTTATAAAGAATTCCAAGATCCTCAAATAGATCTTTACTATAGATGCACGGACTCTCCAGGTCAGAAAACATTTGAAGATGTAATGATCGATTCTTATTTTGAACTACTTTCTAGAGTAGTGCAATCTTAGTGCGACATTTCTTGTAAAAACCAGAACTTGTATGTTTCATAGTGTTGAAGATACCCAAGAATGTCCAAAATAACTGTTTCAATTTTGTCCAGATTCCTTTTTTTCCTGTGGTACTACGGATATCTAGAGGACACCCTGTCGACCGCTACCTGGGGAATCAGCCCCTGTGGGTCTATCAACATACAAGGACACTGATCGTTATTACTGTTGCATTTAATTATATTTAATGTAACGGCAGTCTCTGTTAACGTTTCCAGTCTTTGATTTAATGTTGTTGTTGTTGTGGTCTTCAGTCCTGAGACTGGTTTGATGCAGCTCTCCGTGTTACTCTATCCTGTGCAAGCTTCTTCATCTCCCAGTATTTAATATGCCCCAGATTTAATATCCTCTTTCAAATCAGCAAGGAAGAACTAAGGTAAATTGGAGTTGCATAACCAATATTCCATAAGCTGTTGAAATAAAGTGTCCTTCACGTTACATTACATTACACGGAGAGGCGAGCACTTTGCTGCAGGGTTGACGTGTACATTTGGTCAATCGAAACACTGAGGCAGCTTTTTCTTACGACATTAGAGAGCTCTCTCGGAAAGTAGCTAAGTAATATTACACTTGATGAAGTTTTCTGCAAAACTTCTTACGATTTGCTGCTTCCTGATGATCTTGGAGTGTAGATTCCACCCCGATTTACTACGTTTACGTGGAAGCAGAGGATAATCTGCACTAGCGCGGGTCCCCAGACTCTGCGCACAACTTGCACCGTCCTCGTGGCTAAGTACACGGAGCTTTGAACCGCCTTCTGTTTGTTGATTTGCAGAACACGTGCCCATCTTTTAGGGTTTGTTTGAACTTGTAATTTACGGATTCCATATTTCACTTGCTACCAGTTACTTGTTCCTCGGCCGGCCATTTTGTGGGCCCTGGATTAGAACCTCCCACCCCTCCGTCCCAAGGACTGTCACCTGTACCTGAGGGCTCTCCGTTGTATCGTGGCAGGAGGGTGGGCACCGCCTGTCCCGGGCAGGCGGGCAACTGCGCGTGCGCACAGAACGCCGCGTCGCCACAGGCCGGCGGCCCGGCTCGCTTCACACGCGCCTCCTACGCACAGCCGCCGGCTTCTCGGGATGCGGCTTTCCTGGAAGCACCATTTCTTACACGTCTCCGCCCGGGATATTTCCAGACGCCTCGATGTCTGGCACCAAAATTCTTCCCAAGCGGCAGCGGGCATAGACCGTGGCTGGCGTTCACCAGGCAGAGCTACAGTGTGTTACACAAAGATACACACGATTTCACAGGATGTGTCTTCTGTATGAGTGCAGGTAGAAATCTGGGGTGAATTTTAATTTACCCGCAGGAATACAAAGTTTGTCTTTTCAAAAGAACCCTCCGATCTTACAATGGTATATCTTATACATGCTTGCACGTACAATCTCGGGATATTTTTGACAACTAGGTTTAGGACCAAAGTTTTCATTTACTTTTCACAAATGTTCAATGTGCCCTCCACCGGACGCACGACACACCCCAAGACGATACTCAGTCTTGTCCCGTACCTCTGCAAGCATCGCTGTGCAGTAGGGATCACACATTGAACTATATTTATAAATTTTATTTTATTTACAATTGATTTCTGTGTTACATTACACTATCTTCAGGCCCCGAATACAGTAAACGCATGTTCCGTCATAACTGTACAAAATTCAGTAGCAAATTTGAGCAGCATCTTACTGAAAATGAGACGCGTATTAAAAAAAAAAAAGCTTTGAGCACTAAGAGACTTAACTGCTGAGGTCATCAGTCTCCAAGAACTTAGAACTACTTAAACCTAACTAACCTAAGGACATCACACACATCTATGCCCGAGGCAGGATTCGAACCTCCGACCGTAGCGGTCGCACGGTTCCAGACTGTAGCGCCTGCAACCGCTCGGCCACCCCGGCCGACGACGCGCATTCAATTCATTCAAAGTCCAATGGGAGAGACAATTTCAGCTGAGAGTTTAGTAGCATGAACATCTTCAAGAAAGATTTACCGAGATGGCTCTCAGCAAAAAGACGGCGCAGGAAGTGTATTCGTCGATGGCAGGACTATTCGGGGTGACAAGTGCAAACTCCTTGAAATAGTGTCTACAATCACTGCAGAATTTATAGCGATTTTAGAGGGACTTATACGCGCAAAAGAATAAGAAATAGTCTTTATTTTATCAGATTCACCGTCAGTACTGACGCTGTTAAAACGCTACGAAGACAAAACACAAAAAATTATCTATTAAAAGCATTAAAGTAGCAGTTCAGGAGCTTTGCCCCTTAGCCAACTCTGCCATCATGTTTTGGGTGAAGGCGCAGAACGCAGTATAGGGAAATGAAGTAAGTACTCTGGTCAAGGAAGCTGTGTACATTGGTCCAGTGCAATACGATGAAGAGCCACCTGACGAAGTTCTATATACCATAAGAACTAGAATCATGGCCCGATGGAACGAAAATCTTCATTGGTCTTACGAAATTAAAGGGAAACTCTATGTCGCAGTGATTCCTAATCTTCCACCATGCCCTTGTTATCAGAACTGAAAATACTGCAGAAACTTTATAGTGACAGTGGGACGACATCGAGTCAGTCACGGCAGATTCTGGCAACATCTCTAGCATTCCAACGTGGTCCTCTTCGTGTGAAAGTGGCAGTGAGGAGAATTTTAACTACAACTTTTTCGACTGCGACATAAAATGTCAAGAAACTATGTAAATAATTTAGCATCTGATCTCCTCTGGCTATGATTTACCAATGATTTTAGCGACAGGAGACACAAAGATTTAAAACCCCCTACATGATCTTAAATCAGAAGGGTAAATAATAATATTATTTTTCTGTTTTATTTTTCATTTGTAATATAAATGAAAGGTTCTGATTTTTTATCAACTTACCTTTCATATTAATGAATGTATGTTAAATTTCTTAGATCATTGATTTAACTCCAGGTTAAATAAGTTTAAGGGATAACTGCTGTTTTGTAACGATTCACGCTGTTACACAGTTCAATGTTAAATTTTTTTTCAGAGGTTGGCTATAATAATAAATTAATAATAATAATAAATTTATAATAATAAATTATTAAAAACTATCTACTGGTACTTTCAAAATTCACTACACATTAATTATATTAAATTAAAACTTTTTGAGTTCAATGAGTAAGTGTGACCAGCGAAGAGCTAAGACCTTAAAACAAATACAAGAGCTATGCACAATGTCTGTACTACATCACATTTATAGTCGTTGATTAAAGTCAGACAACGTACAACAACGACTTATTAATAGGTAAGGATAGAGAAGGTAGAGAGGATGGTTAGATGTGTAAGGGATTATTCAGTAGTGTGTATGATCATATTGGGCTACATCACCCCTAAAATGGTGACCGTAACCCGTTTGCCACGGAATCCTGAAATCAAATAAGCTGCAAAATAACATGAAATGTTGTTGGTAAAATCAAATAATTACGGAATAAAAATAAAATCGTCAATGATAAAACGTAAAATCATGGTACTATTGCAAGGCAGAATTTTATGTAGTAATCAAAAAGACGTACAGAGTATAGAAATTTGTCGCCAGTCACGGTTAATTAGCTAACTTACCATTCATCGTCTAACCTCAGACCCAGTCGAAACATATCCACTAAATTTTGTCGCTTTGCGTTCTTATGCAGTGACGCAACCTTCTTCTACAATCTTATTCATCCTTACGAGTTTTTGTGGGCAACCGCTAACGTAAGCTGCCCGCCGTTGTTCCATTTCGTAAGCACTTCAACATGAACACAACTATTAAACAACATCAAATAATCCAATTTGGTGTCAGTTTCAATAAAAAACTGCAGTAGCTTCTTACTCTCCGACACCTGTGCAAAATAAAACCTACTGGTAAGTAACACTATCTTCAATTGTAGCTTTTTTCTGACTCAGGATGAAAAGCATTTTCCAAGCCGTTAGAAATCATTCGAAGTTCAGGAACTGAATTATACACAAGTGGTGGAAGATGTAGAAGTGGATAGCGAAATAAAAAAGAATACACGTTCAAAATTTACGGTTTCCGACAAGTATGAATAATATCACTGCGACGACGCAACGTCATTTCAGTTTCACGGGAAAGCAGATCGTCAATTATTGTTTCTGCTATCGCCACACTTCTATAAATAATTTTAAACTTTTATCATTTGCGAAAATTAGTCCTTTTGTAAGCTGATATACGTTCAGTAAAGACTTCTTGACAGTATGCATCTGTGGTATCTACTAGGATGCCACAAAATTCCGAGTACCATAAAAGTTTTGTGTCTGTATACTAGTATATCTGGTGACAGATGGTATTTAAGATATTAAAGGCGAACTGTTGATAACCTCCACAGAAATCAAAGCTTCTTCAAAATTATCACGCCAGTTAATGTTTAGCACGATATTTGAAATGGGAATTTTACAGGCTAAAGTAATTAAATCGCTGTCGTAACACAAAGGAACCTGTGACCACTGGAGACAGAGCCACAAGTTCCTCCAAAAAATCGTAACACAACACACACACACACACACACACACACACATGTCATACTAACTAACGTAAATCCATCCGATGATGGAGGTTTAAACCTTTGAAACGCGTCGTGGAGATAAATAAAACGGTGACTGGTAACAGTAAACTTGTTGTTTCATTTAATGTCAATAACAGTCACGGTAAAGCCTAAACTAAAATGTTCGCATTTAAAGGATAAAGTAAGATCAGTAATCAGGACAAAATACGTACCAGGACTGCGTGTGAAGTCAGTATCGCCCCTCGTTTTTCAGGTTTGTTGAAACAGTAAATCTAATTTAATTTTAATAACTGATATCCTCTCTAAACTCAATCATTCAGTAAAGTGAACGTTATTTTGAGTCGATTTCAATTACTTGTACTAATTTGAACTCTCTTGTAATGACATTACCGGGAGGGATTAGCCGAGCGGTCTAGGGCGCTGCGGTCATGGACTGTGTGGCTGGTCCCGGTGTAGGTTCGGGTCCTCCCTCGGCCATGGGTGTGTGTGTTTGTCCTTAGGATAATTCAGGTTAAGTAGTGTGTAAGCTTAGGGACTGATGACATTGGCAGTTTAGTCCCATAAGATTTCACACACATTTGAACATTTTTAACGACATACAGTTAGTTTGTACGCAGTTTCAGTAGTACACTGACAGGACTGCTAGGTAACAGCTACGTGTGCTGAGTTAAAACTTTCAGTCGTTTCTTTGTTTTGTGCAGTTCGTAATGTGTATTGATGATTTCATAACAGCAATTTCGAAACATGTAATTGTTTTTGCTGATGTCGATAGTTCATTACTGTTAACGTGGTGTAATTTTAAGTATGGAATCATGCTCCTTGTAAAATGTAAACTTACACGGCCGGAAGTGTCACAATTCGTAAAATATTCGGGGCTGTTATGCTGCAATCGAAGGGGTTTTATTTTAAAACCCGACGTTTCGTTCCCATCTGCGAAGGACATTTTCAAGGGGGATCGTAGCTTGGTTGAATGTACGATTCACATCCTAGCTCACTGCGAACAAGAAACCGAATATCTGGTTCCGTTCGTTTGTTTTGTGGCGGCGTGGCAGTAGGACCTGGATTATTTTCACAAACATCTGAACGGGATCAGTCCGAAGATTCAGTTTACCAGGGAGGAGGAGGCAGGCGTGAGATTAAATTTTCTTGATGTGCTAGTTTTCAAGACAGAAGATGGTAGCTTGCGCCACAAGGCTTGCCAAAAAAAACCGCACACAGACCGTTACCTACACCGGGATTCGAAATTGGAAAATTGAGGTAAGGACTATGGGACCAAACTGCTGAGGCCATCGGTCCCTAGGATTACGCACTACTTAATCTAACTTAAACTAACTTACGTTAAGGACAACACACGCGTCCATGCCCGAGGGACGACTCGAACCTCCGACTGGGGCAGCCGCGTGTACCGTGACAAGACGCCCTAGACCACGCGGCTACCCCGCGCGGCCCAGGATTCGAACCACCACCCACAACAAAAGCGAAGCATCAAAAAACGTTGGCGGATAGAGCAAGGAAAATCTGTGAACCAGAGCTGCTTGGTGCAGATTAAAACATTTGACCAATGCATTGCTCAAGAATGGTTATTCTATCGCTGAGGTGGAAAGAGCGTTAAGACCATCGCGTAGAAATCGTAGTGATACTCAAGCCCTGGTAAAATTGAAAGTTTTCCTACCATTAATTAAGGAAAAATCCTGCATAAGTGAAACATCGCAGTAATTTGCGCACTCCCACGGAAGATACAAGATCACCTAAAATCGGCCAAGGACACTCGCCATCCGCTGTAAAATGCTGGGATTTATAGGATTCCGTGTAGTTGTGGGGAGGTGTACGTTGGTTCTACAAAAAGAACTGTCAAAAAACGACTCGAAGAGCACAAGGACAATTGCAGAAGACTGACAGATCGGCTGTTGTGCAACATGCTTTACAGCCAGGAGACCACCATATTCATTTTGATAGGACTTAAGTACTGGCAGCCGAAAGTGGATACCACGAAAAGCTATACAGAGGGGCCATACAGATAGTGAAACAAAGGAGGAGGGCGTGAAACTGAATGAAATTAGGATTCCGGTGCTGAAGAAGATGTGTAGCAGTCTTTCACAATGGGATGATAGTAAAGCGGACGACGGCCGTCGACAACGGCTAACTGCGCTCGCGTATTCAAAACATCTGACGTCACGCTACTGACCTGGAGCTCACCTAAGAGGAATTTTGCTGTAGTCTGTGGCCACTCAGGGTGTGAACCGGACAGTCAACAAAGCTACAATCCCCATTAAAAATATCCTCCACAGATGGAAACGAAACGTCGGGTTATAAAGAGAAATCCCTTCGACCAAGGCATAATAGCGTGGAATATATTATTAATACAATGATGCCCACAAAATTTCTTACAAATACGTTCTGTAGATTTTTAGTGCAAATATTACAACAATCCACATTTTTGTACTCGCAGAACTTATGTTTTCTCTTGTGCTTAGCGTGATGAACTGACGCTTTCTTCGCCGGCCGATGTGGCCGAGCAGTTCTAGGCGCTTCAGTCTGGAACCGTACGACCGCTACGGTCGCAGGTTCGAATCCTGCCTCGGGCATGGATGTGTGTGATGTCCTTAGGTTAGTTAGGTTTAAGTAGTTCTAAGTTCTAGGGGACTGATGGCCTCAGATATTCTCAGAGGCACTTTTTTTTTTTTTTTTTTTGACGCTTTCTTCAGACACAACCTGTAACAAGAACCAGAGTACTTTATCGAATACAAGTTAAAAATCGATTCATAAGTGAAATATTGTTCAGACTAAGTTATTCTTGTTTATTTCCGTCCAAAATCCTCGAGGCTGCCACCGTCTTCGTCATGACCACACAATTCGTTGAACTGTGCTGCATTCTTTGTTAATGGCATAAGTTAATCGACTGCAAAGGAACATAAAGTTGCTGGACGTCTTTTGATGGTACTTGTTTGAAGATGGAAGCTTATTTATCGTAGTGTTTGTTCTAGTGTGACCAGATATTATGGCGATTAACAGTACTTTCTTAAGTTATTAATCTAGACTTAAGCCTTGTACTGTAGGGAAATGTGGACGATAAATTTTTGGGACAAAGAGAGAGTAAAATCTTCTGAAATCTGTTGCTGCACAAGAATTTTGAAGATTAGGTGGGTAGGTTGGACGACTAATGACGAGAAAATGAACTTAACTGGGAAGAAGATAAATTTCAGACGTAACTTGACTGTAAGAATGGACAAATTCTGAGACATCAAGGAAGAGTCATTTTGGTAACAGAAGGAAGTGTGTTTGTTGAAGAGAGATTGCAGAGGAGGACGATGGCTTGACTACAGTAAGCAGGTTCATATGGATATAGGCTGCCGTAGTTATACCGAGACGTTATGGCTTGCATGGAATAGAAAACAGCAAGAGAGCTGCAAAAAACCGGTCTTCGGGCTGAATTCAACGCCAACAGCAACAACGACATTTATAAGGGTGCTTGAGTTAAAATATTCTCTTAAATTAATCAAGTACAACCGTAACCTCACTTCTATCGAGATGAGGAAAACACTGAATGTCTGACAGAAAAACCAGAACGGAGGTAAGTAAAATCGTAGTTATTTATACCGAAAATGTACGAAATCGCAAAATTCAAACTGAGAGTGATAGTGCAGTGATAAGAGACTGGATTGGTAATTAGGAGGATGACGGTTCACGTCCCCATCTGACTATCCTCATTTTGATTTTCCGTGATTTCCGATCACATCTTCGCAATAAAGGCTTGTGCTCCATCTCTAACGACCTTGTAATCAACTAAAACTCAACCGGTAATCTTACTTTTTGTTCGCAAAATTCGATGATTACTGCGAATCGAGTTCAGCCAAGAGATGGTCACGGCGACTGGAGTTCAGCGCAAGAGTTACTCAGACTAGCAGAGCCAATCACAAACTTCTTACAAACAACCGAATGGCAAAATAGTTGTGATCATGTTGAACACCAGAGCTGACACTAATGTTAATGAGTAATGAAAACCACGTCAGTTGTATTATTTATTATGTTACGACCGGTTTCGTTCACTCAACATCTTCCAGCTGCCTGCAGTTAAACAAAAAGGAAATTAGGCTTAAAGAATAGAATAGGCAAGTCACACTGAATACAACGTTATCCTAAATCCACACCGAATTGTCCTAAAGTCATGAAACAAATTCTGAGGTTGTCGTATGTAATGTTAAAAACTGAATCTACAAGTGCTGGATCATAAATATTCTGCCGACCGCAAGGTGGGAGTATGGCGAGCAGACGGGGCATGCTGCGTACAGTTGACTGCCCTGGGTCGCTCCACTAGAGATATAAATATTTGAACATGTTTTTTGACCTTTGCGCCGAGACGAATAACTGATTGCATTAGGGTCAGAAGTGTACCAATGCGTTGTCGACTGCTCAACTTGTGAAGCTCTTTCTCTGGAAAAAATCATTCAGTTTTTCTGTAATTGTAATCATTTGTTTGTCTACCGATAACCGTCTCGCTGGATAATTCCTTCATGGTGCGTCATGTGTGTGTTTTTTTTTTCTTTTTGACTGCATTTTAAATTCACGTAGAAAGCTACAGCGTCTCTAAGCATGTCAAAAATCTGTTCTTGATTGGAATTGGGCCGAACTCATATTTTTTCTTGAAATAGGACAAATATTCGCTTCCGGCAAATTAGCCTACTTGAGAACTAGCAAGAACAACGCTTTTCCTAGCAGTAGTGCCAATACGTCGTGAGCAGTGCAGGTCGATACCTTTCTGACGCCGACTGCTTTGAAATGGACTGGAATCGACTGCAGGCTGGGACCTGCGACCACCTGCGCTGCTGGGACCGCCCTGCCGGCAGGCGGCGCGCAGTTTGTGTTTAGCGCGCGCCACAGCCACGCAGCACGGCCCGGCCGCGACGCGGCGGCTGTGGTTGCGGCCGCACCGATTATTTTGAGATGCCAGTGATCCGGGTATTACGCGGGGTTCGGTTACTGCGGCGTAAATATTATTGTGCTGCGTGCGCCGCGAGCCCGACCCGCGCCGCTCCCCGCCACACGACGCCCTTTCTGCTCTGATGTCACTCGCGTCCCAAGCGCTGTTTTCTCAGCCTACGCGACTCCTACGTCCCCGCGATTTTGCCAAACACTTATTTTTCATTTCACTTCTACTAACAATAGTAAGCGGCAAAATGCAGAGGGGATCCTCAAAGTTACAGACTAATATCCTTAACATCGGTTTGTTGCAGGATTCTCGAACATATTCTCAGTTAGAATATAATGAACTTCCTTGAGACAGAGAAGTTGCTGTCCATGCATCAGCACGGCTTTAGAAAGCATCGCTCCTGCGAAACGCAACTCGCCCTTCTTTCACATGATATCTTGCGAACCATGGATGAAGGGTATCAGACTGATGCCATATTCCTTGACTTCCGGAAAGCGTTTGACTCGGTGCCCCACTGCAGACTCCTAACTAAGGTACGAACATATGGGATTAGTTCCCAAGTATGTGAGTAGCTCGAAGGCTTCTTAAGTAATAGAACCCAGTACGTTGTCCTCGATGGTGAGTGTTCAACGGAGGTGAGGGCATCATCTGGAGTGCCCCAGGGAAGTGTGGTAGGTCCGCTGTTGTTTTCTATCTACATAAATGATCTTTTGGATAGGGTGGATAGCAATGTGCGGCTGTTTGCTAATAATTCTGTAGTGTACGGGAAAGTGTCGTCGTTGAGTGACTGTAGGAGGATACACGATGACTTGGACAGAATTTGTGAGTAGTGTAAAGAATGGCAGCTAACTCTAAATATAGATAAATGTAAATTAATGCAGATGAATAGGAAAAAGAATCCTGTAATGTTTGAATATTCCATTAGTAGTGTAGTGCTTTACACAGTCACGTCGATTAAATATTTGGGCGTATCATAGCAGAGCGATATGAAGTGGAACAAGCATGTAATGGCAGTTGTGGGGAAGGCGGATAGTCGTCTTCGGTTCATTGGTAGAATTTTGGGAAGATGTGGTTCATCTGTAAAGGAGACCGCTTATAAAA
This sequence comes from Schistocerca piceifrons, assembly GCF_021461385.2. Classification (NCBI taxonomy): domain Eukaryota; kingdom Metazoa; phylum Arthropoda; class Insecta; order Orthoptera; family Acrididae; genus Schistocerca; species Schistocerca piceifrons. Next base: position 416,256,624 of record NC_060141.1, read on the forward strand.
CACTAATACGACCTATTCTTGAATACTGCTCGAGCGTTTGGGATCCCTATCAAGTCGGTTTGAGGGAGGACACAGAAGCAATTCAGAGGCGGGCTGCTAGATTTGTTACTGGTAGGTTTGATCATCACGCGAGTGTTACGGAAATGCTTCAGGAACTTGGGTGGGAGGCGTTCTTTTCGTGAATCGCTACTGAGGAAATTTAGAGAACCAGCATTTGAGGCTGACTGCAGTACAATTTCACTGCTGCCAACTTACATTTCGGGGAAAGACCACAAAGATAAGATAAGAGAGATTACGGCTCGTACAGAGGCATATAGGCAGTCATTTTTCCCTCGTTCTGTTTGGGAGTGCAACAGGGAGAGAAGATGCTAGTTGTGGTACGAAGTACCCTCCGCCACGCACCATATGGTGGATTACGGAGTATGTATGCAGATGTAGATGTAGATGAAGCGTTATCAACTACACATCTACATTTACAGTGAGCTGACAAAAGCCATAGGGTAGCGACATGCACATATACAGACGGCTGCAGTGTCGCGTACACAGTGTACGAAAGGACAGTGCATTGGCGGTGCTCTCATTTTTACTCAGCTGATTCATGTAAAAAGGTGTCCGACATGATTATAATCGCACGACGGGAATTAGCAGACTTCGATCGCAAAATGGTAGTTTGAACTAGATGCATCGGACATTCCATTGCGGAAATCGTTACGGAATTCAGTATTCCGAGATCCACAGTGTCAAGAGTGTGTGCGAATACAAATTTGAGGCGTTACCTCCCACCATGGACAACACAGTGACCGACGGACTTCACTTAACGTCCGAGAGCAGTGACATTTGCGTAGAGTTGTCAGTGCTAACAGACTGAGTGAAATAACCGCATAAATCAAAGTGGGACGTACGACGAGCGTATCCGTTAGGGCAGTGCGACGGAATTTGGCGTTAATGGGCTATGGCAGCAGACGACCGACGCGAATGCATTTGCTAATAGCACGACATCGCCTGCGCTCGTGAACATATTGGTTAGATCTTATATGACTCGAAAATCGTGGACTGATGAAATAAGTCCCGATTTCAGTAGGTAATAGCTCGTATCAGGGTTCGATTGTGGCGCAGACCCCACGAAATCATGGGCTCAGGTTGTCAACAATACACTGTGCAAACTGGTGGCGCCTCCTTAATGGTGTGGGGTGCGTTTACTTGAAATGGACTGGATCCTTTGGTCCAACTGAGCATATCATTGACTTGAGTGGTTATGTTCAGCTACTTAGAAACCATATGCAACCATTTATGGACTTCATGTTACCAAACAACGATGTAATTTATATGGATGACATTACACCATGTCACTGGGCCACAACTTTTCACAGTTGGTTTGAAGAAAATTCTTCGCAACTCCAGCGCCTGAAATGAACTCCATCGAACATTTATGGGAGTAGTGGAACAAACCTGTTTCTGGGACATATAATTTATTCAAAATGGCAGCTGGATTTTTGCTACCCCATATGACGACATAACACCCTCCAACCCTAGGATATTGTGGGAGATTTTTGTGGGGAAAGGTTAACAGGGCTACCTCCACTAATCTAACTTCCCCCTCCCCCCTCCCCCTTCTTATAATGTCACCCCTGGAAATGGTAGGGGAAGGTCAGCTGGGCTAACCTAAATGGTGCAGATGTCAGGAAACGGTAATTATGTGCTGGAGAGGAAGGCAGGGTATTTTCTTTATAGCTCAGTTGCGTTACCAACAGTAACCAAACTTGGAGATCTGTATGGTAGCCTCAACGTACTGGTACCGACTGAGCTAATTCGCACTACATTTACCAGAGGGCATTGTTGGCCTCCCCCCTCCTCCTGCACTTCCCCCGACTCCTTCCCACACTTTCTCCACTCTTACACTTGTGCAGAAGCTTCAGTCTGTGCTGAACTGTTGGATCCAGACAAGGAGGACTTTAACAGCTATATCATCTGTAATCATGTAGCCAAGGACTGTGTCCATAGACCCCTGCTTGTTGATTTGAAGGTGAAAAGAATGACGGAGTATAAGAAGAAAAAGAATATGGTCTAAGCACAGAGCGAAATCAGAACAATTACAGGTTTAAAATTTCATGACATGTTTCAAAACCCATGAAGGATCGTGAGAAAAACACAGACACACAGCAGATTGGATCACTGATTGATTCTCCTAGGATATGAAGCATTGTAATACAGACGAGAAAAATGGCTGGAATTTTCAGTGAATTTTCGATGTCCTACAACTGTTGGTCTGGAGATGTTCTAAAGGAACAATGATGGTAGAGGACAGCATCCCATCTGTGTCATTGAGAGGAGGCTGCTCCGCCTGTACTTGTCTCTGAACTCTCGAATAAAGAAGATATCAGGTAACTCTCTGATGTCACAGAACTTTCCATAGATGCTTTGTTCTCTTGTTCCAACCAGTCTGATGAGACTACTGTGCCCCTCACAAAGATTATCTTGCGACTCTCTGACTTCCCATGAATGGATCATCCTGATTAGTTCTTACTGAATTACCTGCCAAAATGCTGCTAGCGGTTTGGGAGAACTGTTTGCCACTTTCAACAGACTGACAAATTATGAGAATTTCAGCGGAAAACAGATAAAAAAATTACACTGACGTACTGCACTGACAGTTAAACCTTCCAAACGTGCACTACAGAGCATGAAATTAGGGAACTAGTGCCAAAGACACTTAGTCCATTACACTACTCTGTTGCTGTCCAGGGAAGCTTGAATTTTTCGGTGTGAAACTGATCACCAACGAGGCTATATCGCCACAAACGATTGTACCACCAAGCCCTATCACTAGGCCACTGTAGTAAACAGAATTCATATCCTGCACCACACAAAATCACCATGTCCGCATCCTGCACATAGCTGTCGGCCGCCAGGCACTCCTATACATATACCATGAAGAGACGCATATCCAAAAAACAAAAGCATATGCGCTGGATGTAGTCACAGTGCTAGATATCCCCCACATGATCGGTCGGTCATCCACCATGGTAAATAGCCACAAGGCAATTGACCCTCCTCCCCTCCCCCCCCCCCCCACACACACACACACATATGCTGGGCTGATGTGTGATCAGGGCAGTCTCGGCAGACAACTGCCATCTCTGAACTGTTGTACACAGGCTGGGATGATTCCTCCATCAGAAAGGCGTTCATTAACAGCACTGTTTACGGCCGAGCCTGCTTGCTGCCATGGTTTCGACAACGAGTTGCGACCATTTCCAGACTTTGGGAGTACAAGAATACACATTTTCTGAGCTCTGTCGATGAGAAATGCTTGGTCAATCGCGAATTAATTTACCGATCTCGAAATTTGTATTAGCTGCAGTATCTGATTTTACACGGCAGAGAATGACGATTTTTACGACACTTTTATGCTGAAATCATTGTGTACTATATGATAATTTCCTGAATTTCTTATATTTTCACATGTTTTGCCAGAATACCATACCATTTATGCGACTGCTCTCGACATCAACCTCATAATAGTATGCTACCGATCGCCTGCACAGTATGATTCTGAACATAAAGAGTGGAAATGAGTGTTTAGAGAGCCGAAAGTGAAGTATGGGACAAGCTGAAAACCATTGAGTAACAAGAAACTTTTAGGTATCTCGCCTGCAAAGATTTGAATGTAAAAACTTGAATATAGAGGAAACAGGTGATTCCACTCGTCTTTTTTAAACGAATGCCGATGTCGTTGATGTAACAGATTTCAGATCATCCTTATATATTACAGAGTCAACTAAGGTACTAATATAATCATATGTGTTTCTCATGTCAAGAGAACCAGAAAATGTCTCTTCCGCCGAGGTTTCACCATCTCGATGCAAACAACACATCAGAATCGATGTTCTTTCAACCAAATGAAGACGGGGAATGTGTAAAATGGCAGTACACCTCACAGTCGAACAAGAGGCATCTGGAACTCTTGGACTTGCCGGATGTACAGAGGGGGTTTGTAAGGACTTGTCCCACTACAGCCCGGCAAAGAGTTATGGAACATCTCACGAACAATTTAAGAACTTTAATACATGAAAAAATCAGAACCGAAACTACACACTTAGCTGGGCCCGGGGCCACAGCAAAAGCAACAGCTGAGACCGTACCAAGCGGAACCTATCCGAAAGAAACAACGCGAAAGGTCTCCAACCCGCCAACTACACAAGGAGTCATAATCAACGACAAGAAAGGCGTGGAGACCACACCAAGAGAAGACAAAAAGGAAGCAGACTCTGACGAAACAACCGGTGAGGAAAACAGTCAAGCATGGATTGAAGTCGCGCGGAGAAACCGCCGAAGGAATCAGAAACGATGACCCCAACAGTAGTGGGCACGCAGCAACAACTGTAATATTTATGGCTTAGTCAGCCATCATATTAGGCTCCAAGAAGCTGTTTCCAGAGCAGTGGTGATGCAAGAAGTATATTGATGACGAAATGTGGTGTGAGGTACCTGTGACAGATGTTAGATTCGGTACCATTCCCGTGAGAAAGACCGCCTGCATAATGCTACTGCTCTGTGATTGGCTGCTGGGTTCAGAGCAAGGGCGCCAAAACGTTAAAGTATAGTTATTATTATCAGTTAAACTACACATTGGAATGACTTACTTTTTAATATCAATATCTCTCAACAGCTGAATATCAATAAGTCATTTTAGAATTATTAACAACAATTTAACTCAAAAACAAAAGACTGACGAAATATCAGACGAAGCACTTCGGAAGCGTTCGGGTCACGCCTTTTCTGGTATGGTGCTCGAAGTGTTTCGGGCTCTTCGGCACTCTGGATTAGGCAGTCAAGAAGAACAGACATGTTTTCTGTCGTGGAATGTGTTTCCAATTTTTATTTAAGTTTCTGTTCGTCACTCTGGATTAGGCAGTCGAGATGTACAATCATGTTGTCTGTGGCAGGATGTGTTTGCCAGTATTCAGTATTAAAAGATTCACTCCGGTAGTCATGAGGCACAGACACGTGCCACAAATAGTGTAAAGATACAATTTCGTAAACATTGTGTTTGATCATGTACTTTGCTGTATCAGAAGGTGTTGTATTAAGATCATGTAGTCTTCTCATGTGGCTGTATTAAAATACGCGAGTGGCATCCCAAAGAAGTGATACATTATTTCAGAACAGAACTTCTCTAAAAGTCAGTTTCAGCCTCAGGGTACAGAACCCACGACCTGCGTTCTGTTTTCTGCGCCAGGAACATCAACTTGAAGACAGCAGGTTAGTGAACTATAACAGAACCTTCGTATTCCACACAGTGCAGTGGAAACAACTAGACGACTCACGTGTACTGCATGCACAGAGCAAATGTGCTCAGTGACACGTCATGTGCAGTAATGCAGAGGAGGTAAAGGAGGATGATCGTTATTAACACCAACAATCAATTCATTCTTCCTTTCCTGCCCTACAACCCCAACAAAAAACGGACTCTAGGCAGCAGTACGCAGAGTGTGGCTCTACATAGGACGGCTACACTGCAAATCCACGCCGGAAAACTTATCCGGAACATCGGAAAGCTGAAGGTAATGGAAATAACAGAATATGATGAAATAAAACCCATAGGAATACTAAAAGCCTACAAAGTAGGCATACCACTAAACGAGCTTTACAGAATCACAGATCCAGAAAAATGGCTTGAAGGGGCCTAATTAGAAGATACCGGTTTTTTCACCTCCAAAGCGGAGGTGCCGAACTCGAAATTTAACCTACTTCTTTGGAACATAGAAGGACTAAGAAGTGCCTTAGATTTGACGGAAGGCGAGCGCCTAAGAAGCCTTGACATGCTCATTCTGACAGAGACATTTGCGACAAAGAGTATAGAAATCCCCGCTTTCTACTCAAAACATATTCCTGCAAAAAAATGACCGAGAGGAAGACCTACAAAAGAAATATCCTGCTCCTACAAACCAACGATGGGAATAGCCTCTATGAACAAGAAGACAACATAATAATAGAGACTGAGAGAGTGACTTTCATAGGCCTCTACATCGAATCCCTGAACCCGATTGAGGACGTCATAGTAATCGTGATGACGCTCTAGAAAAGACAGCCCCGGGAAGAAAATATTACTGTAGCCGGAGACCTAAACTGCAGACTAGGTAAGCACGACTGCAGAAGTAGGGAACTACAACAGATGATTGCTGAAGAGGGATTCACGCTGGTTAACAAGAGAGAACACAACACATACCATTGGGTAGCAGCACCATAGATATAATCCTTTACAAAGGCAACGATTTCGAAATAACGAATAACAAGGTAATATATTCCGCCGCGAAGACACTAATAAAGAAACTCTGTCCAGTGACAACTATCTCCAAAATGAAGGAACCTAAAGGCACACAACAGAAAACAAAGCACACGAGAAGAAACTTCATAAAGATAGAGAGAGTAAAATATGCGAAAATGGAGACAAGCTTACCGTCTTTGAAAACAAAATACAGGGAAAAGACCTAGATACTGCAGCAACAGCGCTAGAAGACATGGTTAAAGCCGCAACCACCACAACCAACGAGAGAAAGGCTAATAGACGGTTCGAACAACAATGCAACACAGAGAGAAAGAGAGTCATATTAGCCCTTCACGTGGTCAAACGCACACAAAAACTAGACGATCTGATCACATATAGCAGGGTCAGAAAAGAATACAAGAATCTCCTAAAGAAAAAACGAGACGATTTCACAGAACTCGAGTCTAGAAGAATGGTGGAAGGAGCAAAAGAAAACCCCTACATAGCTCTAAAGCCACGACAGACATAGACAATGGGGAAAATAGAGATGCCAGTCTGGGAGGACCACTTCACCAACATCCTGAAATAACAAAGAGTCGTCGAAGCTATGAAACAACAAGACAATACGAAGACATCAGAAGATTCACGGCAGAGGAAATTAGAAACACTATATCAACACTGAAGAACAAGAAGGCAACAGGGCCAGACGGGATATTCAACTAACACATCAAGGCAGCCTCGGAAGTTTTAATTCCAGCAATCACGGAGATGATGAACTTGTGTCTGCCCACAGGACGAATCCCGGAGAGATGGAGAACCTCGACAGTCAGAATGCTGTACAAAGGGAAAGGAGAACCACGTGACCCAAACTCGTATCGGGGAATCGCACTAGAGAACAACCTTCTGAAAATACTGACGAGCCTAATGAAGATAAGACTAACAGAAGAAATCGACAACAAGATCCCAGAGGAACAATTTGGATTCAGGAAAGGCTGAAGTACCCAACACGCAGTCAGAAGCGTCATAGACGACATAGAGGAGAAAATAAGACTCCATAAAGGAAAATACACACAGTATTCGTCCATTTGACAAAGGCGTTTGACAATCTCAACAGGACCATAACATGCGCCAAACTAGAACAGATGGCGGAACAAAACAAGGAACTGTCTTGACACACAACATCCTGAGCAAAAACACTATCATAATATCAGACAATGTAACAGCCTCGCAAGAAATTACACAGACAAATGGAGTGTTACAAGGAGACTCCTTCAGTCCCCTTGTGTTCAACGTAGCCACACATGCCGTGGTCCTCGCAATAAGAACTTCGGCTCCGTCCCTCAGGATCTATATATACGCAGACGACATGGTGGTGGGATCACACCATGCAAATGAACTACAGGAAGGAATAAATGCTCTTGGAACATGGACTGAAGACAACGGATTGCAGATAAACGCAGAAAAGACTGTACACATGGTCTGCAGGAAAGGAGGACGCCTACCCTCGAAGGACAAAATATACCTCAGACAAGAAGCTCTACAAACTACAAACAGCTTCAAATATCTGGGCGTAACAGTTCAGACAACAGCACACTCATAAAGAATCCACACAACACAACGAGCAGAAGCCGCAACCAAAGCCATCCGCGACATCAAGTCACTAAGCAAACTATCCCTGGATGTAGCCATGGCCCTCTTAGAAGCCAAAATCGTTCCTATTCTACATGTGGAATAGAGATAACATGGGAAAAGCTAAGCTATGGAGACCTACTACGAATGGAAAAAGTGAAAGCCAGATTCCTGAAGGCAGCCCTCCGGAATTACCAAGTACACCAAGTCAAGACTAGCGTATGAACGCGCGAGAGAAACATTTCTAGTAGAAGACCTGAGATGGAAGTTCAGATTGCCCTACACAGGCAACTGGAAGAAACTATGGCTAGAGAGGGAGAAGAAAAGGAGGGAGATATGGCCAGAGCTCTACTCTTCAGAGCCCATGACCGGCACAAACCAAGAGATGAGACACTTCATAAATGCCCGCCGGTGTGGCCGTGCGGTTCTAGGCGCTTCAGTCTGGAACCGTGCGACCGCTACGGTCGCAGGTTCGAATCCTGCCTCGGGCATGGATGTGTGTGATGTCCTTAGGTTAGTTAGGTTTAAGTAGTTCTAAGTTCTATGGGACTGATGACCTCAGATGTTAAGTCCCATAGTGCTCAGAGCCATTTGAACCATTTTTGAACTTCATAAATTCCATGGCGGTTCGCGGCTACCATCACGTAATCTGCCCGACGAAGACATACCACGACCCGGACTCGATATGCATATGCTAACTCTAAGAAAAACATTGACCAATATCATTTACTAACGTGTAAAAACCGTGTGAAATCAATCATAGACTTCTGTGTTAAATAATGTATCTTAATATGCACAACTTGAGCGCAATAAAGTTTATTATACAAAGAGGTATGACGTCACTCATCGCACCACCTCACAGTCGAAGAAGAGGCTTCTGCTGCCAGACTGCAGAAATCAGTCACAGATGGACCAAAGACCTAAGGAAAAGATGCCTCCTGCAAGCTGTTAAACGTAATTCTAGGGAAAGACTCGCACCCCCCCTCCCCCTGCTTCCCCTGGAACAATAGCGAAATACCCGACTATTCGTCATGGATGAAGAACTGTCTGAAAGTGGTCCTGGACTAATTAAAAACAAACACAAATAGGAAAAACATTAGGCTGTTCAAAACTACTCTTTGATGCTTCTCACTGCTGACACCTCTGTTCTTCTTTCATACGTATACCTGCCAGAAACTTGTAGCTCCGAAATATGGTCTTCTTTGCATATTCCTGTTCGTCAGATTTAGTATTACACGTTAAACGTGTGCTATTTCGTGTTATGGTTTTCCAGTACAATTTCTCTGCATCCGTTTAGTTAGTGCATTAGACTGGTCAAAGCTACTCTTTGACGCTTCGCACTGCTCTTACCTTCATACCTATACCCGCCAGAAACATTTATTGTCTGTCGTTCATTGGATTTAGTACCGTGTGAGATATGTTCACAATATCACTTTTTGAAAAAACTGACGGCAATGCTGCACTGCTGATAAATTAGTCCACATGAATTTCACGATGGAGTTCACTCAAAAATCATTCTAAACGCGCTTCCGAATTGTGTACAAAGACTGCAGAATGGACTTGTGCGGGGCTGCTGGGCCGAAGTCTGCAACGGCGGCCAGCGAATGTGCTGGGTGAGGTGGCATGTGGAGTCCTGTTATGATTTCACAAGAGTGATGTGGTTCATTCTGCACGATCGAAACAGAAATATGCACTCATATAGATGGAGAAGTAGACGGAAGCTGTCGCCGGTCCAGAACATCAGTATGCTTTTGCAACACCTGTGAGTGTCTGGGATGCAGCTAGCAGTTCTCTCCATTCACAAATAACAGACTCTGTCGTTCATTCTGACAGACGAAGTCCTTCCTAAGATACAGTTCTCTAACCTCCCCATTGTCATAACTTTGAACACCATTCCCCAATTATATGATTATTTACAGAGCATTCTGCAGCTAAATCTAAAAGCCTACACAGCAGCTGCAGCATCAGCAGAGAGAGAGAGAGAGAGAGGTAATACCAGTCGGAACCAAATAGTTCTTCGTAAACAAAATTTATGACTAAAATATCTTATAAACTGTTAAGTGTTCTGACTTCAAAGACATTTCTGAGCGCTGAGGGGAAATGCTTTCTGCAAACTGAAACATGCCTGTCTTGTAAACAATAGAAAAATATCTGTCTGCTAACCGCCCCTTCCCAAATGCCCTTCCCTACCTCGCATTCGTAGCGACTGAGTAAACACACGTTTGCACATGGCTAAAGTATCACGAAAATCATGTACAACAGTATGTCACAGACTACACATTGTAAGTAGGCTGTTTAGGTTTTTATGTTGGTAACGCCACGTAGCACTCTGTATGAAAATCACTGACTGTTCTGAGTGTAGTCTGTGGCTGGTTTGCATTGTTGGAATATTTGCTATTGTAGTGTTGGGCAGTTCTATGTGAACAGCGCGTAGCCTTGTGCAGTTGGAGATGAACCGCCAGCAGTGGTGGATGTGGGGAGAGAGATGGCGGAATTTTAAGAGCGGACGATTTGGTCGTGTGTCCATCAGAAAGAGTAAATTTGTAATATTGGATATCATGAACGGATGTATATATTTGATGACTTTTGAACATTATTAAGGTAAATACATTGTTTGTTCTCTATCAAAATCTTTCATTGTGTGTCAGTTTAGTGATGATCAGAATAAGTAAAGAGAGAAATGTCTGAGTACGTTCAGTTCTGCTCAGCTGTTTGAAAATCAAATAACGTAAGGGGTTTACGAACACAGTAATTCATAAATTTTTCTAAGGGGACGTTTCACATTATTTGCATGGTTATTACAGTAGAAATACTACGACAGTGTAATGATGTTAGATTCTTTGTTGACAGCATAATCTTTTGTGAGAAATACATCACCCTTAATACAAATCTAACAGTATCACACAATTTCCAATACATATCCACTGAATCATTTACACTGGTGCAATAACCTCACACCTTTATGCATAATTTGCAGCTACTGCAGGAGTAGTCAGAGATTTAAGACTTAATCACAGCATTGCTCATTTTAACGCCCCCCCCCCCCCCCCCCCCGCACTGTTCGATAGTGAACTGATCATAATACTGTACGAGTGCGCAGTGCGCACAGGGCTGAGAAACCATGTCCCCTACATCGGGATGACACTGTGATGGCAAGTGGGGATGCTAGGTAGCAGCAGCAAAAAAGATCTAAACGCCTGTGATCAAACCATATAAGTTGGAAATGTCTGCCCACGGTAGCTGAGTGGTCAGCGCGACAGAATGTCCATCCTAAGGGCCCCGAGTTTGATTCCCGGCTGGGTCGGAGATTTTCTCCGCTCAGGGACTGACTGGGTGTTGTGTTGTCCTAATCATCATCATTTCATCCCCATCGACGCGCAAGTCACCGAAGTGGCGTCAACTCGAAATACTTGCACCCGGCGAACTGTCTACCCGACGGGAGGCCCTAGTCACACGACGTTTACATTATTTTAGTTGTAAATGGCTGACATTAAAATTACTTTTCTGATGGAGCAAATTTTTGGAATACTGCAATAGCTGCCACTCTGTACAATTCTTTTTCCTACAGCTAATGCCTATTTTCTTAGAATTTCAAATGTCTATTCACCACCTCATCGGAAATTTGCCCTCGTGGCAGTGACTGTGTCACAAACTCTTCGCACTTCTGTAGGAATGCGATAGAAAGTCCCTTGATAATGGTCATATGTTGAAAGAAACCGTGAGGAGCTGTCCCAGAAAATATAACTCTTAGACATTTCAGCGATAATGATATAGGGGTGGATGTAAGTCAGATATAGCATGCTTCGTCTAAGAGATTGGAATTCCTCATGTGGATAGCACGCTAGAAAAGATGTTAACTCTGTCTACCCTAGTAACAGCTGAACTGTTAAATTCCACGTCATGTAAAATTTGGTGCCAGAAAATCATCTAATGAAACACGATCAAACCATATGGGCTGGAAATTGCTGTCGTTAAAACTGCTATTCTGATGGAGCAGCTGTCAGGGATATTGCAGTAGCCATCAGTTCTTACACTTCGTTTTCCCATAGCTTACGCATATTTTCTTAGAATTTCAGACATCTAGTCACAGCCTCATCAGAAGTCTACACTTCTTGTAGTGACTGTCGCAGATTCTTCCCACTTCTGTTCGAATGTGATAGGAATATCCCTCCACTAAAAAGAACTTGGTTTTTAATTTCTGATTTAAAACTATGGAACTTGATTGGTCGAGTTTGATACTGTCTGAATGCTAGAAATACTGAAGTACATATCAAAACTCATTTTGGAGTGCATGAGGTGTGGAAGACTAGTTTTAAGGAAACATTTATTAATCATGGAAGAGAGTACGTTACATATCGGCACTGTACTTAAATATCCCTGACAGTTGTTTGGGATCTATCTTAGATACAACTGATGCCAATACAGCATAGGATTATTGTGCTTCATTTTCTTCGTAGGCAAATTACATTTCGAAATTAGAAAGGAGTCCATACGCATGTATATGACACGGAAGAGTCTAATTTTAATGGAACATTTGTTAATGATTGGAGGGAGTGCCATACATTGCACTTAAATAACCATGACAGACGTTTGGAGATTAAGTCATACATATCTCATTCCATTGCACCTATGGGATCCCGTTTTTTTTTAATTCCTAAGCGAGGTACATTTCGAAATAAGAAGGGGATTTACAAGGGTCACTCGAAAATAACAAAAGAAATGCGCACTATTTTTTCAGTCCATCTTTTATTCTACATATTTGAAAGTTTTACAGTGTGTAGATACATCCTTTAGGAACAATATTTTCATTTCTCCACATAATTTCCATCCCTCTCAACTGCCTTACGCCATCTTGGAACCAACGTCTGTATACCCGCACGATAAAATTCTGGACCAACCTGTTGGAACCACTGTTTGGCAGCGTGCAAAAGGGAGCCATCATCTTCAAACCTTGTTCCACGAAGAGAGTCTTTCAGTTTCCCAAAGAGATGATACTCACATGGAGCCAGGTCAGGACTGTAAGACGGGTGTTTCAGTGTTGACCATCCGAGTTTTGTGATCGCTTCCTTGGTTTTTTGACTGACATGTGGCCGTGCATTGTCGCGCAACAGCAAAACATCCTACTTTTACCGATGTGGCCGAGCACGATCCAGTCGAGCTTGAAGCTTCTTTAGTGTCGTCACATATGCATCAGAATTTATGGTGGTTCCACATGGCATGATGTCCACAAGCAAGAGTCCTTCGGAATCGAAAAACACCGTAGCCATAACTTTTCCAGCAGAAGGTGTGGTTTTGAATTTTTTTCTTGGGTGAATTTGCATGATGCCACTCCATTGATTGCCTCTTCGTCTCTGGTGAAAAATGATGGAGCCATGTTTCATCACCTGTCACAATTCTTCCAAGAAATTCATCTCCACCATTCTCGTACTGTTCGAAAAGTTGGTTGCATACCGTTTTTCTTGTTTCTTTGTGAGCCACTGTCAACATCCTGGGAACCCACCTGGCATAAACATTTTTTAACGCCAACACTTTCAGTATTCTGCATACACTTTCTTCCCCCATCCCAACGTAGGGTGACAATTCGTTCACTGTGATGCGTCTGTCAGCAGTCACCAATTCGTTAACTCTCTGCACATTGTCTGGAGTGTGTGCAGTACGAGGCCTGCCGCTGCGAGGACAATCCTCAATATTGCCGTGCCCGCTTTCATCACGTAGCCTGCCTGCCCACCGACTAGCTGAGTGGTCAGCGTGACAGACTGTCAATCCTAAGGGCCCGGGTTCGATTCCCGGCTGGGTCGGAGATTTTCTTCGCTCAGGGACTGGGTGTTGTGTTGTCCAAATCATCATCATTTCATCCCCATCGACGCGCAGGTCGCCGAAGTGGCGTCAAATCGAAAGACCTGCACCAGGCGAACGGTCTACCCGACGGGAGGCCCTAGCCACACGACATTTCCATTTACCGACTAACTGTACTGCGATCAACAGCAGCATCTCCATAACCTTTTTCAACCTCTTGTGGATGTTTTCACAGCACAGGAATTCTATGACAGCACGTTGGTTCTGACGAACGTCAAGTGTAGCAGCCATCTTGGAGACATGCTGTAACGGCGCCACTCACGGGGACTGATTGAACTAAGTTTGAAAACAATCGGGAAGGATGTATCTACACACTGTAAAACTTTCACACATGCAAAAAGAAAACTGTATTCTTTTGGAGTGACCCTTATATATGCATGTATATGGCATGGAAGAGGTGGTGGTGGTGGGTAGTGTTTAACGTGGCATGGAAGACCATAGTTGTAATGACACAAGTTTTAATGGTGGGTCTGAGTGCCACACACAGCATCACTTTATTTAAATAGCTATGACAGATGTTTGATAACTATGTTACAGGCATCTGATTAAATTGCGTCGCTGGATGGGCTGTATTTTTCTTGTAAGCAGATCACGTTTCGAAATGAGGATCGAGTCTATATGCACGTATCTGGCATGGAATTCTCTATTTTTAATGTAAGATTGGTAATGGTTGGAAGGAATACCACACACATGGCATCACTGTACTAAAATAGCACTGACTGACGTTTCGAAACCATTCAGCAGTATTTCGCTACTAACTTTTCATGAATGCACTGAATTCCACATTTATTGCATGCAACACCTGCTGGAGCAGGTATACCATTAACAATGAACTTTCGTTGATCTTAGGAATGATTGAGTTACCGCATTCATGACCAGCACATCTCCATCTCAATGCTCTCACTATCTTAAGCAAAGCAATGTCACAAACCTACCCTCACTTCACTGCAGTGATTACCATTTCCTACAGTCCATGTGTGTTCATGGTACTTTGTTGCTTTAGAAATACGTTCTGTGATGCCTCTTGAATTGTTAATTTTAAGCACTATGAGTAATTGCTGCAATAACATTGCCGTGATATGCCCTCGATATATATGTCAGTTTCCCACACAGCTTCCCCCACTCTATTTGAATGAGCCTCACTTTTGTACCTCACTATACATTCTCAATCTGTTCTATAATGTTGAGGCCATTGTCAGCTGCTATCCCGACGTTAACATGAATAGACCAATTTGCGCTTAAATCATACGTACTGGTGAAGAGTAACATTGATACGACAGCTCAACACTGCATAATTGCTGTCTACCAGTACTGTGAGCCCACATCTGTTCGTGTTACATGAGAGATCTGTGAAGCAAAAGCATCATATTGATGCTGCTAGAATCGTATAGGTTAGCATACATCATGCAAGTATGTGATGCAAAAAAAAAAAAAAAACTCTGGGATAGACAATGTATTTATTTCTCCTGGAAACATACGGGTGGGTTGGAATAAGTGCGGATTTATATACACCATTTTTTTCTCAGTCAGCATGTGAGATTGGGATAAAGGGTAATACAAAATTCTGGTGTTATGTACCCTCCACCATGCACTGCACTGATGCTTGCAGTGTATTTTATTTAGACGTGGGATGTTCGTAGGTGATGGAGTTGTCTGCAAGCAGGCGGGAAGACCTTTGGCGGAGATTTGTTGACCTGAAAGTGCCTAAATCTATTGCACATTAATAGGACTAGAAACGTCGTACGTTGTCATTGCAAGCGTTAACTGCCTTCAGATACCTAGCTGCAAGCATCTGAACAAGTTGAAGTGGATTGCATATGTCAGATTCGAGCTGATCTGACGGAATCATCATGAAAGCAACTCAAGCACTAGGAACTGAGAAGTCGGTGAGCTAAGGCAGGAGAATATCTCAGGCTCAAATTCATTTCCATGGATTTTTAAGGGGGGTGCAATCCACTCACTAAGAAGTGACTATCTAGGAGGCGAGTGACCGCAAATCCCTTCTGCATGTCAACTAGAGACTGGGACGCTACAATTCGGATCGAAATGTAAGGGGTAGTAAGATGACTGCTGTTGCTGGAGGAAAAATTGACATTGATTTGTTCTGGCTTGAACTTGTTCAAAACTGGCTCTCAATGTACAGTACTTGGTTAAGCATGTAAGTAATAGGTGTGTTTCTAAATAACAATTACCACTATGCCTGTGTGTACTACCCATGTCGACATACTTTGCTGTGCAAGGAATACAGTATCATCATCGGTTCACGGTCAGACAGTGTCTGGGAGTAAAAAAAGAGAGCAACGCTGTGATGAAATCCCGAACACACCTCTGTTCTTGCAGCAATTCAGAATTGTGCGGGGAGGTCTGAAGTGATTGTACCAGTGTAAATGATTCAATAGATAGTGTATTGGAAATTCTGTGATACTGTTGGTTTTCTATTAGGGAGATATGTGACATTTGAAAAAAAAGCTGATGTGCTTCTCATGAAACATTATGCTGTCAACAAAGATTCTGACACCATTACACCATCGTTTTTTAACGGTTCTAACCATAGATATAGTATATAGTCCATGACATACAGTTGTACATGATTTTCATGATAGTTTAGCCGTGTGAAAATGTGTTTGGTCAGTCGCCATCAATATGAGGTAGGCATATACATTTGGGAAGGGGTGGTCACCTAACATTTATTTTGCTATTATTCACAAGGTAAGTATGTTTCAGTTTGCAGAAAGCATTTCCCCTCAACGCTCAGGAATTTCTTTGAAGCCAGAACACTTAACAGTTAACAAGATATTTTGTTGTTTTGATCTTCAGTCCTGAGACTGGTTTGATGCAGCTCTCCATGCTACTCTATCCTGTGCAAGCTTCTTCATCTCCCAGTACCTACTGCAGCCTACATCCTTCTGAATCTGCTTAGTGTATTCATCTCTTGGTCTCCCTCTACGATTTTTACCCTCCACGCTGCCATCCAGTACTAAATTGGTGATCCCTCGATGTCTCAGAACATGTCCTACCAACCGATCCCTTCTTCTAGTCAAGTTATACCACAAGCTCCTCTTCTCCCCAATTCTATTCAGTACCACCTTATTAGTTATGTGATCTACCCATCTAATCTTCAGCATTCTTCTGTAGCACCACATTTCGAAAGCTTCTATTCTCTTCTTGTCCAAACTATTTATTGTCCATGTTTCACTTTCATACATGGCTACATTCCATACAAATACTTTCAGGAACGACTTCCTGACATTTAAATCTATACTCGACGTTAACAAATTTCTCTTCTTCAGAAACGCTTTCCTTGCCATTGCCAGTCTACATTTTATATCCTCTCTACTTCGACCATCATCAGTTATTTTGCTCCCCAAATAGCAAAACTCCTTTACTACTTTAAGTGTCTCATTTTCAATGTCATCGGCGAACCTCAAAGTTTTTATTTCTTCTCCATGGACTTTAATACCTATTCCGAACTTTTCTTTTCTTTCATTTATTGCTTGCTCAATATACAGATTGAATAACATCGGCGATAGGCTACAACCCTTTCTCACTCCCTTCCCAACCACTGCTTCCCTTTCATGTCCCTCGACTCTTATAACTGCCGTCTGCTTTCTGTACAAATTGTAAATAGCATTTCGCTTCCTGTACTTTACCCGTGCCACCTTCAGAATTTGAAAGAGAGTATGCCAATCAACATTGTCAAAAGCTTTCTCTAAGTCTACAAATGCTAGAAATGTAGGTTTGCCTTTCCTTAATCTTTCTTCTAAGATAAGTCGCAAGGTCAGTATTGCCTCACGTGTTCCAATATTTCTACGGAATCCAAACTGATCTTCCTCGAGGTCGGCTTCTACCAGTTTTTCCATTCGCCTGTAAAGAATTCGCGTTAGTATTTTGCAGCCGTGGCTTATTAAACTGATAGTTCGGTAATTTTCACATCTGTCAACACCTGCTTTCTTTGGGATTGGAATTATTATATTCTGCTTGAAGTCTAAGGGTATTTCGCCTGTCTCGTACATCTTGCTCACCAGATGGTAGAGTTTTGTCAGGGCTGGCTCTCCCAAGGCCATCAGTAGTTCTAATGGATTGTTGTCTACTCCGGGGGCCTCGTTTCGACTCAGGTCTTTCAGTGCTCTGTCAAACTCTTCACACAGTATCGTATCTCCCATTTCATCTTCATCTACATCGTCTTCCATTTCCATAACATTGTCCTCAAGTACATGGTCCTTGTATAGACCCTCTATATACTCCTTCCACCTTTCTTGTTTCCCTTCTTTGCTTCGAACTGGGATTCCATCTGAGCTCTTGATATTCATACAAGTGGTTCTCTTTTCTCCAAAGGTCTCTTTAATTTTCCTGTAGGCAGTATCTATCTTACCCCTAGTGAGATAAGCCTCTACATCCTTACATTTGTCCTCTAGCCATCCCTGCTTAGCCATTTTGCACTTCCAGTCGATCTCATGTTTGAGACGTTTGTATTCCTTTTTGCCTGCTTCATTTACTGCGTTTTTATATTTTCTCCTTTCATCAATTAAATTCAATATTTCTTCTGTTACCCAAGGGTTTATACTAACCCTCGTCGTTTTACCTATTTGATCCTCTGCTGCCTTCACTATTTCATCCCTCAAAGCTACCCATTCTTCTTCTACTGTATTTCTTTCCCCCATTCCTGTCAATTGTTCCCTTATGCTCTCCCTGAAACTCTGTACAACCTCTGGTTCTTTCAGTTTATCCATGTCCCATCTCCTTAAATTCCCACCGTTTTGCGGTTTCTTCAGTTTTAATCTACAGTTCATAACCAATAGATTGTGGTCAGAGTCCACATCTGCCCCTGTAAATGTCTTACAATTTAAAACCTGGTTCCTAAATCTCTGTCTTACCATTATATAATCTATCTGATACCCTTTAGTATCTCCAGGGTTCTTCCATGTATACAACCTTCTTTCATGATTCTTAAACCCTAGTTAGCTATGATTAATTTATGCTCTGCGCACAATTCTATCAGGCGGCTTCCTCTTTCATTTCTTAGCCCCAATCCATATTCACCTACTATGTTTCCTTCTCTCCCTTTTCCTACTATTGAATTACAGTCACCCATGACTATGAAATTTTCGTCTCCCTTCACTACCTGATTAATTTCTTTTATCTCGTCATACATTTCATCAATTTCTTCGTCATCTGCAGAAATAGTTTGCATATAAACTTGCACTACTGTATTAGGCGTGGACTTCATGTCTATCTTGGCCACAATAGTGCGTTCTCTATGCTGTTTGTAGTAGCTTACCCGTACTCCTATTTTTTTATTCATTATTAAACCTACTCCCGCATCACCCCTATTTGATTTTGTATTGATAACCCTGTATTCACCTGACCAAAAGTCTTGTTCCTCCTGCCACCGAACTTCACTAATTCCCACTATATCTAACTTTAACCTATCCATTTCCTTTTTTAAATTTTCTAATCTACCTGCCCGATTAAGGGATCTGACATTCCACGCTCCGATCCGTAGTTTTCTTTTTCCTGATAACAACGTCCTTTTGAGTAGTCCCCATCCAGAGATCCGAATGGGGGACTATTTCACCTCCGGAATATTTTACCCAAGAGGACACCATCATCATTTAATCATACAGTAAAGCTGTATGCCCTAGGGAAAAATTACGGCTGTAGTTTCGCCTTGCTTTCAGCCGTTCGCAGTGCCAGAACAGCAAGGCCATTTTGGTTAGTGTTACAAGGCCAGATCAGTCAATCATCCAGACTGTTGCCCCTGCAACTACTGAAAAGGCTGCAGCCCCTCTTCAGGAACCACACATTTGTCTGGCCTCTCAACAGATACCCCTCCGTTGCGGTTGCACCTTAGGAAATACTTCGTTTGTGAAAATGAACGACAAATTCCGTTATTTATGAATGGAGAGAACTGCTAGCCGCACCCCACTCCACCATTTATCCATTTATATGGGTGCATATTTCTGTCTGGAACATGTAGAACGGACCAAATCACTCTTGTGAAATCATAACAGGAGTCCTCATTTATCTCACCCAGCAGTTGAGGGTAAACATATCGGCCGCCACTGTGGATTTGAGCCCGGAAAGTTCCCCACACGTTTATTGTGCAATTTTTGTGCACAATCTGTAAGTGCGTTTAGGAAGAATTTTTGATTGAACTCCTTCGTCAAATTCATGTGGACTAGGTTATACGGCAATACAGCATTCTCGTCAGTTTTTTCAAAAGTGCTATTATGAACATATCTGACACGGTACTAGATCCAATGAACGACAGACAATAAATGTTTCTGGCGGGTATAGGTATGAAGGTAAAAACAGTGAGAAGTGCCAAAGAGTAGCTTTGACCAGTCTAATTGTTCTGGAAAACCTTAACACGAAATAACATACGTTTAACGTGTAGTAATAAATCTAACGAACAGGAATATGCACAGGAAACCATATTTGATTAGTAAACAAAACGTCCTCGGTTCCGGTTTGGAAACACACCACCTGTTAAAATTTTATTAATAATCAGCATTGACTGCCCAAGACTGGCAGCAGAAGAAATTACGCCCATTCTGCCAACGGCCTTGTCAAACTGGGCGGAGGAGCGGACAGAGCTTCAGGGCGCACTCTGGTCCTTGGGGTGGGAAATTGCCCCTAAAAGCGGTAGAATCGGTAACAGTCAACGGCATGAGGATGCAGAAGGCAATGGAAACCACTGCATTAAAGAGACATAACGTTATCTATAGCATATGTGTCTCTAATTGAGAAAGTGTCAAGATGGTTTCTACATTGGCAAAAGATTCCGGAATAATCCCGTATTCGGATCTCTGAGAGAGGACTGCCAAGGGGGAAGTGACAATGAGAAAAAGATTGAGCAACCAACGAAATGAAACGTTCTACGACTCGGCGCGTGGGATGTCAGAAACTTGAATGTGATAGGGAAGCTAGAAAATCTGAAAAAGGAAATGCAAAGGCTCAATCTAGATATAGTAGCGGGCAGTGAAGTGAAATGGAAAGACGCCTAGGATTTCTGGTCAGATGATATAGGGTAATAGCAAATGATATTCATTATTTTGTGTTACTGTGAACTGTTCAGTGATAGACTTGTTCTCAACAGGATCGACGGCAAACCAATATCGAAAACAATAGTTGAGGTATACATACCGACGTCGCAAGCTGAAGAGACAGAGAAAGCGTATGAGAATACTGATAGGGTAATGCAGTACGTAAAGAGCGATGGGGGACTGGAATGCTGTTGTAGGGGAAGGAGTAGAAGAAAAGGTACGGGCATGGGACAAGGAACGAGGGAGGAGAAAGTCTAATTGAGTTCT
This sequence comes from Schistocerca piceifrons, assembly GCF_021461385.2. Classification (NCBI taxonomy): domain Eukaryota; kingdom Metazoa; phylum Arthropoda; class Insecta; order Orthoptera; family Acrididae; genus Schistocerca; species Schistocerca piceifrons. Next base: position 416,277,690 of record NC_060141.1, read on the forward strand.
TTAATAAATTTCAACTAATAAGAGCGAATACTCTGTTCAATAATCATAATAGGAGGTGGTATACTTGGGAAAGACCGGGTGATAGGTCACATCATGGTAAGATAGAGATTCCGAAATCAGATACTGGATTGTAAGGCATACCCAGGAGCAGAAATAGAATCGAATCACAGTGTAGTAGTGATAAAGAGTAGGCTGAAGTTTAAGGGATTAGTCAAGAAGAATTAATATGCAAAGAAGTGGGATACAGAAGTACTAAGAAATGATAAGATACGCTTGAAGTTCTCTAAGCGTATCTCAATACAGCAATAAGGAAGAGCTCGGTAGGCAGTACAGTTGACGAGTAATGGGCATCTCGAAAAAAGTCGAGCTCAGACGTTGGACAGAAAAAATAGGTACAAAACAGGTAATTGCGAAGGAACCATGGCTGACAGAAGAAATACTTTAGTTGATCGATGAAAGAAGTACAAAAATGTTGAGGGAAATTCAGGGATACAGAAATACAAGTCGCTGAGAAATGAAGTAAATAGGAAGTGCAGGGAAGCTACGACGAAATGGTCATGTGAAAAATGTGAAGAAATCAAAAAAGAAATGATTGTCGGAAGAACTGACTCAGCATATAGGAAAGACGAAGCAACCTTCGGTGAAATTAAAAGCAAAGGTGTTAACATTAAGAGTGGAACGGGAATTCCACTATTAAATGTAGAGGAGAGAGCAGATAGGTGGAAAGAGTACATCGAGGACCTCTATGAGTGTGAAGGTTTGTCTGATGTGATAGAAAGAGAAACAGGAGTCGATTTAAAGGAGACAGTAGTTCCATTATTTGAATCAGAATTTAAGAGAGCTTTGGAAGACTGAAAATCAAATAATGCAGAAGGTATAGATAAAAGAGCTGACAAGTGCGAGAATTATCGCACAATCAGCTTAACAGTTCAATCATCCAAGTTTCTAACAAGAATAATATATAGAAGAATGGAAAAAAATGAGGATGTGTTAGATACAATCAGTCTAGCTTTGCGAAAGGTTAAGGGAACAGAGAGGCAATTCTGACATTGCGGTTGATAACGGAAGCAAGACTAAAGAAAAATCAAGACACATTCATAGGATTTGTAGAAGTGGAAAAAGCGTTCGGCAATTTAAAATGGTTCAAGATGTTCTCAATTCTGAGAAAAATAGGGGTAAGCTATAAGGAGAGACGGGTAGTATACAATATTTACAAGGGAATAAGAAGAGGGGGCGACCAAGAACGAGGTGCTCGGATTAAAAAGGGTGTAAGACCTGGATGTAGTCTTTTGCCCCTACTGTTCAATCTGTACATCGAAGAAGCAATGATGGAAGTAAAAGAAAAGATCAAGAGTGGAATTAAAATTCAAGGTGAATGGATATCAGTGATATGATTCGCTGATGGCATTGCTATCCTGACTGAAAGTGAAGAAGAATTACATGATCTACTGAACAGAGTGAATAGTCTAATGATACAGAATATAGACTGAGTGTATATCGAACAAAGACAAAAGTAATGAGAAGTAGCAAAAATGAGAACAGCAAGAAACTTAACATCAGGAGTAATGGTCATGAAGTAGACGAAGTTGAGAGAGGACAAGTTACTCTCTCACCTATTTTTCGCATACGGAAAATTATTAAAGATTTTATTATAACCTGATGCACCTTGATGGAGAGACTAGAAAGTTAACGGCCTGAGCAGATGTTGATGGAGCCTGGTAGGGCGCTAAAAGCATGAGGTATTTTTATGATTCTTAGCTCATAGAAATGGCTTGTTGGGAGTTGAAAGCAATTGGCGGCGAGCCCATGCCTTAGTAAATCTTGCCGGACAGGCCCACAGCCATACAGAGCAGATAGGGCAGCCCCTCATTGAGACAGGGCTCCAGCAGAACAATGCCACTTTACATGCTGCGGCGCCAGCAGAAGCCTGGTCTGGGGCAATGGTCAAAAGGAACGCATCCACACAGTGAGTTGTAAACTGGGCATTGTGTGCAGAGCCAGACATAATAAAAATTCACATGTTTTTGTGCTCACCGATAGTGCAAGTAGGCTAGTGAACCACTCCCTCAGCCGCCTCTGTTGTATAAGAAAACTCTGGCATCTGAGAAACGTCTAGAGACAGAATCTTTGTTACACCTCATAGCTAGGACTAACAGGCTCCAAGGCACAGGCGATTTAGATAAAGATCTTTGAGATTGTATCTGTTCACTTGTTGCCATGGGAAGAGACATGACTTTGGAAATAATCATCTCTTTCCCCTCTGCAAAAACTTCAAAAAGCCCGTAATTGGCGGTTTCTTTTCTTTCAGAGATGCAGGTTTCTTAACTCTTGCCCCGGGGTCGACATGAGTTCGTGCTGTCACATGGGAGGGGAGATATAGCGCCTCTAGAGCCTTGTGATTGGCTCAAGACGGGGTGAAGGCGGTGTCATTCGTGCACTTTGTGGGAAAACAGAATTTTTCTCTGGAGAACTGCTAAGCACTCGGGTGTGGGACTTTGGTCTGGTAAGCACTTCTGGTCGAAGCTGTGGCATGTGTGGTTGGTACTTGGGACCTGTCCTGAGACTTCGAGTAGTTCAGAATGGGGAGCCTGTGGTGAAGTTCTCCCTGTACCGACTGTGTGACTTCAAACGTCTCAGACGACTCGTTCGCCAGGGCACACTTACTCGTTTTCTTGGTTTACCAGTCTTGACGTTTGGTATCCTTGTGAACTCTGTCGTATAAGTGAGCCAAACTGGTCCTTGGTACGACCAGCGAATGGGTCTGTCACAAACTGAAATCTACTGTGATTTCAGAGCTCTGGTAGAGGGTAAATTGCGATCCTTCTGCCTGATATCTAGACCGTGAGATTTTCTCATTTCTTTCGTGGCCGCGATCGATTCTCAGGTGCCGCCTCCACGTCTCACTTCTACTGCCGCACACATCACGCAAGTTGCAAGTCACGAAGTAAACAAGGTAACGTACTGCCGCTCCGGCATTGTCAGGGCATACAGATCTCAGTCGCCACTTGCTCTCAGCTGCACCTATGTAGAGAAACTTCAGTAGATTTGATCAATCAAAGTCTACTCAGCGACACATCTATTCAGCTTCCGTTATCCACATTTCTAGGATCAGAGTACCTGACTTACTGATCACCTAGTTAAATTGTCTTTGCCAACCAGGATCGACCTAGTGTAGTTGTGAATAACTTGTTAGTTGTTTAGGGAATTGAATCTATAACTTGTTTAGCATAATTTATGTCTGGTTTGAAAAAATAAAAGTTGGTAGTACACTAAATTTTGCCAACATTCTCAATCAATTAAATAGTCCTCCCAGAGTTTCCTTTCAAGGAATTCTACTATCTAGGGAGCAAAATAACCAATGACAGACGGAACAAGGAGAACGTTTAAAGCAGGCTAGCAATGGCAAAAGGGGCATTTCTGGTCAGAGGAAGTCTACCACTATCAAACATAGATTTTAATTTGAGGAAGAAATTTCTGTGAATTTACGTCTGGAACATTGCACGGTAGTGAAACATGGACTGGGGGGGGGGGGGGGGGGGGGGACCGGAACAGAACAGGAGGTTCTGCGCAGAATCGGAGAGGGAAACAATATGTGGAAAGCACTGACAAGGATAAGGGTCAAGATGATAGGACATCTGTTAAGACATCAGGGAATGACTTCCATGGTACTAGATGGAGCTGTAGAGTGCAAAAACTGTAGCAGAAGACAAAGATTGCAATACATTCAGCAAATAATTGAGGATGTAGACTGCAAGTGCTACTGTGAGATGAAGAGGTTGGCACAGGAAATAGTGGCGTGCCGCATAAACCTTTCAGAAGACTAATGAAAAAAAAAATAATAAAACGGTATAATAGCCACACATTCTCCAAATTTCAAGTTTATATCCTTAGCGATTTGGGCAGCGCAATGATGAGCCTGTCAGTCAATCACGACATTGCCTTTTATATGTGGAGGTGAAGTCGTGATTTATGAAAAGCAAAAATATAATCGGTGAAATGAAATTATGAAATGAACAGGCAGCTTCCAATCAGCAGCAAAAGGCCCGGTTTGCCATCACGCACATATCACATTGCCTAACCATGGTTCACGATGACATATGAGCCCAGTTAGGTGGACACTTTAACGAGAAGTTTACATTTCAAAGAAATTTGTAATAAGTGGACAATATTTCGAACTGAACTTAGTGACGGCTCGTAGCTATATATTGGCAACTACTTCGCAAACGACTTGTTAGTGGATCCATTTCTACTGGAATGTTTTTGTTTTTGTTCGGTATACTTTCACCCGCGTCAATTTTCGAAAGTAGTTATGACACATGCTACATAAATTTTTTGCGAAAGAACTTGCTCCCCTTGTAGCGGCTGTTTGTAATAGCTCGCTGGAGCAACGAAGGATACCGAGCGACTGGGAAAAAAAGTTACAGGCCAGATGTATATAATTACGTGTCTATATCACTTACGGCAGTATGTTGGATAATTATAGACATTTTTTATTGTAATATATTATGACGTTTCTAATGAACAATAATCTCGTATATAAGGTAGAACATGGAATCTGCAAGCCGAGCTTTTTTGAAACTCATCTCGCTCTCTTCGTCCTTGAGATTTAGAACGTCGTAGACAACAGTGCAGAGGTCGATCCCGTATTCCTTGACTTCCGGGAGGCGTTCGATAAAATTCCGCACTGTCTTTTAGTGAATAAAATGCGAACTTTCCGAATGCACCAGGTCGTTGAGGCATAAATTATTTTTGTTACCGAATATCAGACCATATTCGTATGGTTTGCCAGTCGATGTTAGGAAGAACTCCGATTACAGCTGGTAAATTGTTGTTTATTAAAACACGACCGGTTTCGCGACTTGTCGAAATTTATTATCCAAGAGCGATGGCAATGACTATGACCTTTTAGCGTTGTTCACCTGATGATGCGGCTTGAAGCCGTGAAACTGGCCGTGTTTTAATAAACAACTATTTTACCAGCTGTAAGCTGTGTTCTTCCTCACATCACGCCTTTCTGCAGCTGCGGTTGCCCGGATTATAAAATAGTTTGCTTGCCAGTAGACACTGCACTTAAATAAATGTAGCATATTGCGTTTAAATAGACGGAAATATCTGTAGCTGGATAGACATAGTGAAGATCTAAAGAAGTATAGTGCGTTTCTTCATGGGTTCGATTAGTAAGAGAGGGCTGATTAAGCCGAAGTTCCTCAAACTTCATTGTCAGATGCTCCAAGAGAGACGTTGTGTAGCCCGGCGAAGTTTACTATTAAAGGAGAGCATAAGTTGCAAGAAGAGCCAGGAAAAATAAATAGCTCCACCTACATGCCTCAAACTGACCGTGTCTAGAAAGTGAGACAAATTAGAGCTTGTACGGAGGGTTACTGACACTTGTTCCTCTTCTGCACCATTCGTAAGTGAAACGGAAGGGGACAAAATTATAGCGGTGCCTGGCGTACCATTCACACAGACCAAAAGGTGGTTTGCAGAGCATAGATGTAGATGTGGAGGTGAGAAGAAGAATCCCTCACGCATTTCAGGAAACGCTAGTTACCGGTAGATGAGGGTGGCTCCACCTTTTTTCCAGGGGTCACTAGGTTTCCTTTCACCACTTTGATTGTGGTTTCATTTCTGGCACGAGGTGGTAGACCCACGTCTCGTTAACAGTGAGAGTAAAGTTACTCATCTATGCCGCTCGAAGACCCGCTTATAATAGCGGTTTGTATGCACTTCGCCGGCCGAAGTGGCCGAGCGGTTCTAGGCGCTACAGTCTGGAACCGCGCGACTGCTCCGGTCACAGGTTCGAATCCTGCCTCGGGCATGGATGTGTGTGATGTCCTTAGGTTAGTTAGGTTTAAGTAGTTCTAAGTTCTATGGGACTGATGACTTCAGAAGTTAAGTCCCATAGTGCTCAGAGCCATTTGAACCATTTTTTGTAAGCACTTCCTGGCAAGCTTGTGGCGCGTAAGCAGACGGAGCCGCGACAACAGAATGTAGCGCCGCGTAGCGCGAAGTCCAGCGTCCATACACGCAAGTTTTAAGCACTTAAACCATACCAGAAATGTCTCAGATCATAAGTTTTTTGAATAGCTTGCAGTTTATATCGACAGCTAAACTGTTGCAGATGTAATTGTTACAAAGTGAAAATCAAGGCATTACATGATACACTCCTGGAAATTGAAATAAGAACACCTTGAATTCATTGTCCCAGGAAGGGGAAACTTTATTGACACATTCCTGGGGTCAGATACATCACATGATCACACTGACAGAACCACAGGCACATAGACACAGGCAACAGAGCATGCACAATGTCGGCACTAGTACAGTGTATATCCACCTTTCGCAGCAATGCAGGCTGCTATTCTCCCATAGAGACGATCGTAGAGATGCTGGATGTAGTCCTGTGGAACGGCTTGCCATGCCATTTCCACCTGGCGCCTCAGTTGGACCAGCGTTCGTGCTGGACGTGCAGACCGCGTGAGACGACGCTTCATCCAGTCCCAAACATGCTCAATGGGGGACAGATCCGGAGATCTTGCTGGCCAGGGTAGTTGACTTACACCTTCTAGAGCACGTTGGGTGGCACGGGATACATGCGGACGTGCATCGTCCTGTTGGAACAGCAAGTTCCCTTGCCGGTCTAGGAATGGTAGAACGATGGGTTCGATGACGGTTTGGATGTACCGTGCACTATTCAGTGTCCCCTCGACGATCACCAGTGGTGTACGGCCAGTGTAGGAGATCGCTCCCCACACCATGATGCCGGGTGTTGGCCCTGTGTGCCTCGGTCGTATGCAGTCCTGATTGTGGCGCTCACCTGCACGGCGCCAAACACGCATACGACCATCATTGGCACCAAGGCAGAAGCGACTCTCATCGCTGAAGACGACACGTCTCCATTCGTCCCTCCATTCACGCCTGTCGCGACACCACTGGAGGCGGGCTGCACGATGTTGGGGCGTGAGCGGAAGACGGCCTAACGGTGTGCGGGACCGTAGCCCAGCTTCATGGAGACGGTTGCGAATGGTCCTCGCCGATACCCCAGGAGCAACAGTGTCCCTAATTTGCTGGGAAGTGGCGGTGCGGTCCCCTACGGCACTGCGTAGGATCCTACGGTCTTGGCGTGCATCCGTGCGTCGCTGCGGTCCGGTCCCAGGTCGACGGGCACGTGCACCTTCCGCCGACCACTGGCGACAACATCGATGTACTGTGGAGACCTCACGCCCCACGTGTTGAGCAATTCGGCGGTACGTCCACCCGGCCTCCCGCATGCCCACTATACGCCCTCGCTCAAAGTCCGTCAACTGCACATACGGTTCACGTCCACGCTGTCGCGGCATGCTACCAGTGTTAAAGACTGCGATGGAGCTCCGTATGCCACGGCAAACTGGCTGACACTGACGGCGGCGGTGCACAAATGCTGCGCAGCTAGCGCCATTCGACGGCCAACACCGCGGTTCCTGGTGTGTCCGCTGTGCCGTGCGTGTGATCATTGCTTGTACAGTCCTCTCGCAGTGTCCGGAGCAAGTATGGTGGGTCTGACACACCGGTGTCAATGTGTTCTTTTTTCCATTTCCAGGAGTGTATGTCCATGAATCGGGACTTTAATTTGTTGACACTAAATATTTTATAACATTTCCTGTGCAAGAGTTCTGATGATAATTTTTTAAGAATGTGTATTTTACTAACAATGAAACTGTTCCTTGTTTATTACCTGTAGTCGTCAAAAAATAGAAAGCCCATTACGACAACAAAAATTTTCCTTACAAAAAATGGTTCAAATGGCTCTGAGCGCTATGGGACTAAACTTCTGAGGTCATCAGTCCCCTAGAACTTAGAACTACTCAAACATAACTAACCTAAGGACAACACACACGTCCATGTCCGAGGCAGGATTCGAACCTGCGACGTAGTGGTCGCGCGGTTCCAGACTGTAGCGCGTAGAATCGCTCGGCCACACCGGCCGGCTTTCCTTATACCACGCACACCTAAGAAAAGAAAAATTAATGCGTTCAGGCACTTCACAGTAATAAATACTTCTGTTTATACCCCTCCCGCCGGAGGTTTGTCCTCCCTCGGGCATGGGTGTGTGTGTTATTCTTAGCATAGGTTAGTTCAAGTTAGTTTAAGTAGTGTGTAAGTCTAGGGACCGATGACCTCTGCAGTTTGGTCCCTTAAGAACTCACAAACATTTGAACATTTTCTGTTTATACGGAACAGGAACGGAGTATCCGTTGTTCGGAACTCACTGAGGAGCCAAAACATTATGATCACCTGTTTAATAGATTGTTTATCCGACTGTGGAACGAAACACATCACTTATTACGCGTATCAGGGATCCGCTGGTTTGTTGGTAGGTTTGTGGAGATAGGTAGCATTAGATGTCTAAGCACAGGACATGTAATTCGTGTAAATAATGGGTCACTGATTTTCATACGTGGTGATGGCGCCCGATAGCGACCCATATTAGTTCCACAGTATTTACATCAGGCAGATTCGCTGGCCGAGATATCAACATGAGTTCACTGCAATGCTTCTCAAGCCATTGTAGCACGGTTCTGGTTTCCTGGCGCAGACAAGTATACTTCTGAAAGATTACATCGCCGTCGGGGGAGACATCAAGCATGAAGGGACGTAGATGCATCGCAGCTGTCAGATTGTCTTCGATTACTACCACAAGTCCCACGCAAGCTCAAGAGAATGTGTCCCATAGCATAATGCTTCTCCCAACAGCCTACGTCTCTGGCACTCTGCACGTTTCGAGCCGCCGTTCACCTCGATGACAAGCGTTTGCCGAGACGACTATGGACCTAGTGTAGCAAAAATGTGATTCACCCGAAGAGCCGACACGTTTTTATTGAGCGACGGTCGAATTCCCGTACGCACTGCAATCTTACTTGACGATGTCGTTGGGTCAACATGTATACCCTAGGCGTGGTCTGCTGCGGAGCTCCCTGTTCAACAAAGTACGATGAAAGGTGTATTCCGAAACACTTGCGCGTACACCGGCATTGTTCTCTTTCGGCAGAGATGCTACAAATCACCATCTATCCTACTTTTCAGAGCATAAAGGCCACCGAACCCAACGTTCAGTGAAGACCCGTGGATGTCTAGCCATGTAACGCCTAGTAGGAATTTCACTGTCCTTCTGTCTCTTTCCGTAGATGCTCACGACAGTATTACGTGAACATTCGACGAGCTTCGCCGTTTTCGAGATACTCATTGACAGGCTCTGCGTAATAATAATTTGTCAAAGTCATTTAACTCAACGGATTTTCCCATTTATAGCCCATAGCTTCACTATCGTGATCCTCCGTCCTTATCTGCTCCGCTCACATGCTTTTGTTAAGGCGTCAAGCGCCCACAACGCCACAGGCGGTGGGCAGTGGTCATAGTGTTTTGGCTTATCAGTTTATTGTGCTGCGTACCAGGAACACCTAAATTCGTAAAATGTGCTGATGCAAACTGATGATTCAGAAATGACCGACTTTAACAATACTTTTCCAATGAGAAACCTGAAATAGCAAAGATCTATCTCAAATTATATCGGCTGACTATTTCCTGAAAAAGTATTTTCACAGTTGAATTGTTTTTAGTAAGAGGATGGATCACGCCATCAGTTTCGGGAGGAAACTGCATTATATTAACAGTTTTATCGTTGTCCTCCTGAAGACCAAGATGTCTTTATGTCCAGACAAAGAGTGAACAAAAGTAATGAATTATTTTCTGCAAATGTTAAGAACACTGAAAATTATAGCCTCCCATTTTTCCAGATTTTCCTCGAAGATTACGAGATTTTTGCTCGTAAACGGATTTAGGGGATGACAAGCAGCTTCTTCTTCACATCAGGGACGAATTTCCTTCTGGTATTACCTGCTATTGACATCTCCTCTACAAGTTTACTTGGTGTAAACTTCGTAATTTTGCGACTTTCCTTTCCGCATAATTTCCTGAATCTGTTTAACCACGTTGAAGAAGCCTGGAAATCAGTAATGTTCATATCATTATATGTGAATTAGTATGTGAAACAGTACGAAATAAGGATTCATGTTTTCCTTGCGTATAGAACTTAATAATCGGATCATGTCTTCCCGAAAAATATTGTGTTTTTCAAAGTAAATAAATCACATATTTGAATAGTTGGTGTGTCATAATGTATTATATTTTAATTAATTAATTTAGCTGTGTAAGAAATTCTGTTTAAGAAAATTCTCTGCTTCTTATTTATTTTTGGTATTTTTAGTTATGATTTACAGTGGTTTTATTTAGGTTCTAGCTTCAGTTTTTTAAAAGCTAAAGAATATAAGTATTTGGTTTTAAATACCACAGGAGAGCTAGATATATGTCCCGCAGCGTCGATCTCGCTGATACTTCTCGTCGAACTGCTCCCCATAAAATCTCTAAAATGTTTATTTCGCTACGAAGATTGTTCAGCACAACTAGGTGCTATGTTGTATGATGCGTACGGATTGATGTGTCCAACTTTTTTGTCAACGAAAAGTTTATTGTTTCTGAGATATTCTCTCGAAGCATATTGACCGCGAAAAGATGCAAGCTCGCACTGTCATTCCACAAGGCAACTCCGATCGATGTAAGTCACATGATATCTGAAGAACGTTTGTCAAATCTTTTATAAATTGATAAATACACACCTTGAATGCGTATTATTTTGTTGAATTTGTTTATTGTTCCATCGACTTACTAAACATTCTCAATGGAGCTTAATAGCGTCGCGCAACAATGTCAAAATGCCTCCAACATAAAACACACCTGATCTCTGGAATCACTTCACACAGAGTCCTCCAATACACATCTTTGGTTACTTATTCCAGAGAGATGCGTCCGTAGCACGGAACGTCTAATTCTCGCAGGCACTTTATAATACTCTCGACATTAATAATTCGCCGAAGTAAAATCGAATTTTGTTTCATTTGCAAACCTTTACATCCCCGCGTTCTTTACGTGACAAGTGTTTTGCTTGCCACTTATATCTTCATTTAGAGAGCTGTGAGACATGTATAGCAGCGCTACAGATATTATGACCACATCCAAAAGATTTCCTGGACGAGAGGCAGGCGAGTTATCGAACCTTGGCTGTTATTTACAATTGCGTTGCCGAGATAAGGCGTGTAGCATCACAAACTGTCGATCGAGGTAAATCATATTTCACTCATATGGTTGGCGAGGAAAATGTATTTTATAGGCTGTCGAAGAACTTCATGTGCAAGCAGACTATACAAAAAATGGTTCAAATGGCTCTGAGCACTATGGGACTCAACTTCTGAGGTCATTAGTCCCCTAGAACTTAGAACTAGTTAAAACTAACTAACCTAAAGACATCACAAACATCCATGCCCGAGGCGGGATTCGAACCTGCGACCGTAGCGGTCTTGCGGTTCCAGACTGCAGCGCCTTTAACCGCACGGCCACTTCTGCCCGCGCAGACTATTCAATTCCGCTACATACACTGAGAAGATAGAAATCATGGGATAGCGATACGCACATACACAGGTGGCGGTAGTGTCGCGTACACAAGATATAAGAGGGCAGTGTACTGGTGGAGCTGTCACTTCTATTCAGATGATTCATCGGCAAAGTTTTCCGACGTGATTATGGCCGCAAGAGGAGAATTACCAGACTTTGAAAGCAGAATGGTAGTTCGAGCTGGAGGCATACGACATTACATTTCGGAAATAGTTAGGGTATTCAGATATCCAAAATGTCAAGAGTGTGCCGAGAATACCACACTTCAGGCATCATCTCTCACAAAAAAAAAAAAAAAAAAAAAAAATGGGTCAAATGGCTCTGAGCACTATGGGACTTAACTTCTGAGGTCATCAGTCCCCTAGAACTTAGAACTACTTAAACCTGACTAACCTAAGGACATCATACACGCCCATGCCCGAGGCAGGATTCGAACCTGCGACCGTAGCGGTCGCGCTGTTCCAGACTGAAGCGCCTAGAACAGCTCGGTCACCGCGGCCGGCCATCTCTCACCACGCACACAAGTCAGTGGCCGACGGCCTTCGCTTAACAATCGAGAACAGCGGCGTCTGCATAGATTTGTCAGTGCTAACAGACAAGCAACCCTGCTTGAAACAGCTACAGAAATCAGTGTAGGACGTACGAATAACGTATCCGTTAGGATAGTGCGACGAAATCTGACGTTAATGGGCTATAGCACCAGACGCAAGTGTCTCTGTTAACAGCGCGACATCGCCTGCAGTGTCTCTCCTGGACTCGTGACCATGTCTGTTGGTCCCTAGACGACTGCAAAACCGTGGTCTGGTGAGATCAGTTTCGATTTCAATTGGTAAGAGCTGGTGATAGGTTTCGAGTGTGGCGTGGACCCAAGTTGACAACAAAGGCACTGTGCAACCTGGAGTTGGCCAGTCGTTGATGAAAAGATTAGACTAGATTCTCTCCGTCAGCTCTAATTTCTCCCTCTCTGGATAAACCTTTTTTTAACACAGACACACATCGATTTTCATAAGTTTAAATAAAATAACATAATCTGGAATCGAGCGATGTTTTTATTTTTATGAGAGATAAAAATTTTAAATAATTTTGAATCTTAAACATGAAATTACAGAACAAATTATCTGAAAGACAGCTGAATAGTACCAAAAAGTATTAAACCTTACCTAAACTCCTCATTCTTCCTCCTACTAATCACTCAGTATTTTATCCATTAGTTTCGCTGATAATATGTTACATCACCTTCACAATGTTCTGCCTGTGTTTGAAAATAAACGATAGGAGAGCATTGTCTATCTTACTATTGTGGTGAGGAATGGTGGGGTGTGGTGCCAAAGTTAGTAACGTTATTACAAACGCATCAGTATCCTCAGAGAAAATACTGTCCTGTGTGGCACGTAAAGCACACTGTCTGATCAAAAGTATCCATCCACCCCTATGTAATACGGAATTGAACATCAGATGTCAAGAGAGGCGGCACTCACCCTGCCTCTCGCACGCGCACCTCTCAGTTGTTGAGAGTGTTGTAACTGAGTCACATGGCCAAAATTTTGGACTAATAATAAGAACGTAATAAATCACTACTAGTATCATTCGATACGTTACATGCTACGAAATACTCATAGGTTTTGAAAGGTATGAATACTTTTCCCGTACCTGCGATCCCATTCCTTCACACTACATTTTTTGTGACCATATAAGAAAAAGTGTTGTTGCAGTAGACCTTCCTAATGCAGAGCTGCTGCGTCATGTGTCATGAAAGCACGCGAAACCGATCAAAAACGTCAAACGGTGTTTGAAAGGATACGACACTCCATGATTCGGTGAATTAACGTTGGTTTGAAAGCCAGTACAGGATATTTTGGACGTTTGTTATCTTTTCCTGGCGTGAGAACGTTGTAAAATACTTTTTCATCAGTAACGCAAAAGAATGCTTTCAGAGTATATGTAGATCTTTCTTGTTTTGCTACGTGACATTCGCAGATATGTAGTATTTGTGACACACCTTGCGTATTTTTTGACTCGTTGTGGAAATCCACCTCCGGAATATTAAGAGTTTCTACATGACGTCTATTCTGAGTCGTTTCTGTGAAACTCTCACACTGATTAGCAAATCCTTAACGAATTGTGCAGTATTTCTCATGATTAGATTCTCCGCAACACAAAAATCGGAAGTCTTGTTTCAGTTACATTTAGTTTTGTTCTCTAGTATCGGAAATGCAATCATATCTGCCAGAAAGGAGTCTACAAGCAATTTAGAGGGCTCGTTATGCAATTAAATTCATTCTTGAAGTTTTAGTTCAGTTCCGTATAATACGAGAGAACCGTCCTGAGCTGATGGCACGTAGCCGTTCTGTTAGTCTCTCTCTTTCTCTCTCTCCCTCTCCCTCTCCCTCTCCCTCTCGCTCTCCCTGTCTCTCTCCTTCCTTCACACATTCTGTCTTGTCAGGTAAAGGACGGCTCCATTCATCCCGGAAACGGATTGTGTTTGGACTCAGTTTATATTTAGGCTCAACGTTCCCTTTGACGCCTTAATGGACAGAACACCTAGGAGTGTTGGATCTGGATGCAGAATAGGACAATAAATTACTGTCAATTTCCCTTAGTCTGCTGCTCCCAGATCTAAACTGTCACTCGTTTATCACTTCCATGAAGGTATCGCGACTAGCTCAACTATCTCAATGATAAGTTTCAGTACATTTCATTTATTAGCCCTGCTTTTGCTGATGTTTCTTAACAAGGGGTTGATGTTGTTCGGTAAATTAATATTTGTATTCCTGTCGTATTACGTTATTCGATAATTAAGATAACAAACATAAATCTAAAATCAATACTATATACATTACAACAGAGAAGACAAAGTTGGAAAGATGCTTCTACTCCACAGACGGAACGATAAATCGAGCTCATAGATTGGTGCTGAACCTATTCCAATTATAGTCCGTCTTCGAATATGATGCATTGATGCATTGTTACCAATCGGAGGCCTCACTAAGTGTGGTAGTTTAAGTTCGCATTCTCGTTCCTATTTGTGGAAAGGAGTACAAACCAAATTATTCTGCTGACAGTGTTCTTATAAACATTGTCGAGTAACTTGTAACAACACCACAAAAACGAGATTTCATTTTAACTGGCGTCATTGCACTTCCGTGCAGATAAATATTTTTACCGTAGTATGGGCATTGGTTTCATTATCCACTAATTTTGCAAAATATTGGAATCGCTTCAGATAAAGGAAGCTTAAATACGGATTATTACTGGCAAGAAATACCATTGTTAGCCCATAATTGTTAACAGTCTAAATCTATATAGTTGCTTTAAATCTACGTTAAAGTCCATATGGTTCATTGGCGAACGTTTGGCATATTTCTTCGCACATCACGTTAAAAAGTAATGATGGCTCGGTGGGCTGAATGGGGGATGTTACAGAATATAGACAGAAGTGTTAATACAAGATAGAAGACCAACAGAAATTGAATAATGATAAATCGTTCAAGGTAATTTTAATCTGACGGGTGAAATCAGGTAATTTAAAATGCGTCCTCGAAGCATTTTTCTTAACAACTGACGAAAGAATGAAGACAGAAATTTGTATATTACACAATTTCGGGCCGGCCGAGGTGGACGAGCGTTTCTAGGAGCTACAGTCTGGAATCGCGCCACTGCGCCGATCACAGGTTCGAATTCTGCCTCGGACATGGATGTGTGTGATGTCCTTAGGTTAGTTAGGTTTAAGTAGTTCTAAGTTCTGGGGGACTGATGACCTGAGAAGTTAAGTCCCATAGTGCTCAGAACCATTTGAACAATTTCGAGACTTGACTTTTACCAGAGACTGTTCGAACAAATTTCGAAGTAACCTTTGAAACAATACAAATATGTACTTAATTTTCTCCCACAAGTCAGTCTGAATTAAGGAATAGCTAACTGGTAGATAAATTGTTACTACATTGCAGTTACTGTATAAATTAATTAGTCTTTGTGAGGTTACTCTTCAAATAAGTTCCTCATGTTGTCCATACATGTTTTCGGAGACGTCACATGCTTCACAAACATTTCACGATATTGCTTCAGTTCCTGAAAATGTCCAAATAAGAGAAAAGAAATGATGTACTTTCTAAGAAAGACACTGAAGATAAATGAGAATGAGTTGAGTAAAAATGAATATAAAGATTTTTTCGGCATTTTTCTTCCATGTTTCAGCTGTGAGTTTCAAATATCGACATTTTAGAAGAAGATAATCACAATTTTGTTTATTTTCTTTTATGTCACTGGGCATAAATTTTATGGTATTATTTGCTTTGCTACTATGAATAAAGATAATCACTCAGGAATGATAGACCAATCTAGACTTAATTTAAGCAACTAAGTTCCATGAGGCTGTTCACTGATATCCTGCTCTATGTAGCAAAACTAAAACTCCAAAAACTTACAGTTGAAACGTCCCCTTTGAACAATACTACACGAGACTGTGCTTAACCTGACACACAATACTTTGTTAGCGCAACGCAATCTGACTTTCACAATTCCCTACAAAAGAATGGCCCTGACTAACATTGAACTATACCTTTCACAGATCACTTACCTCACAAAAATCTACGCTGCTCAAGCTACTGCAATACAGCGAGCGCCACTACTGCCAGCTAAATAAAAGATTCAAACTATGGAAGGCACTAACTACTGATAGGGATAGTTAGCAAATGAAAGATATTAGTAGAGAACAAACAATGTATTTACCTTGATATCATCATATATAAATATAGCAGTTCATGACAATTTACAAATCTCAGCCATCTCTCTCCCCACATCCACCACTGCTGGCGGCTCACCTCCAACTGCGCAACGCTACGCGCTGTTCACAGCCAGCTGCCTAACACTACAATGGCGAGTATTACAACAATGCAAAGCAGCCACAGACTGCACACAGCACAGCCAGTGATTTTCATACAGAGGTGGCGTTACCAATAAAAAAACCTAAACAGCCTACTTACATAGAGAAAACATAAACAGCCTACTTACATAGCCCCCATGCTCCCCACAAAAAATTTTACAAAATATTTTTGGGCAGTGGCCAATAATGATTTGATAAAATTTTTCATAAATACAATAACAAAGAAATCAAATGCACACACTTATTGATACAATGTTGGTCAAAAGCTAAAATTCCTGATCATTCATTACGGTAAAATATAGTGTTTTTCTCAAAGTCTGAGCAGTAGAAGAAAATGCACACGGAAGTAGTGGATTTCCATGCAGTCTTGAAGAAGTAGTGTTGTCCTTCCAACGGAAAGACAGTGCTGACTCTCGACATGCAGACAAGTAATGGGTCACAACAGAGCAAACCCACAGCAGAGTCATTCGAAGTTCTGAAGAATATTGGTAGGTAGGTCATCACAGAGCAGACCCACTGTAGTCCTGGTAGAGATTGTGGTATTGGTGGGCCACCAGAGGTGCAGACCCACTGCAGTCCTTGTAGAAATAATGGTATTGGTAGGTCATCATAGATGCAGACCCACTGTAGTCCTTGTAGAGATAATGGTATTGGTGGGCCACCAGAGGTGCAGACCCACTGTAGTCCTGGTATAGACGGCCAGCAGCCATCCGTTGCGACTGTGCAGGTGCACAATCACCATCGAAGATTCTTGCAGAGAATATAGCAAGTCCATAAACCACCACTTGTGCACTCAGAAAGTTTTTCTTTTAATTGTCCTTAGAACCAGCAATGCTGTTATCCAGTCCCTTGCTGAATTACCAACACACGTGCAAACACTATCAGTCCCTACTTCTCACATATTGTCCATATACTATGACCAACGGAAATGTGTGCAGTGAAATGAATGCTTACAAGTTACTTAGTTTGATAAACTGGTGTCAATTACAATTTTATAACATGAAAATACAATTACAAAGGTACAAAATACATCATTAAAGAACATAACAATACAGATAACATTTGTAGTAACACAGGCTTTACAAAAGAATAGAAATAAACATATACATCAGTGGAATTATGACATGAGTACATACATAAAGGATCACAATAACTTTTGAAACATCAACTTCACACATGAGCATTGAACAGAACAGAATTAATAATGTCTAACATCTTTACAAAGTAAATAACATATTATTAATGCCAATTATATTCGAGGATAACAGTATTCCTCATCATAGTGAATGTTGCTTAATATTAAAAGAAGAAAAAATTCTATGAAACTACACAGAGACAGGAAGTAAACAAATACACAAGGGTACACAAACACATACTGGGATAACACAAAAGGAAAGGACAGGGTTCGTTTTCAGTGTAACATTTGGTACTGCAGTCCATCCCAAAACTTCATTCCATAGATCTTTCGTCTTATTTCAACCTTTGCTTCCACCAAAAAAATCTTATCCAAGCATGCTTTCTGTATTCTGTTCATATTTCTTTCAAAATAATTATTTCTGATTGTACAATACTCATTTGGGCCCAAATCCTTTTTATATAACTTCGCAATGCATTCTTTACCTATTCTCCATAGTCAGTTTCTCATATAGTCTACCCCCTCTTAAGCTAACTTAAATCTACTGAGCTCAGATGCTAAACTAAGGGACGAGGCAATGCAGCAGCACGTAAAACAATTATTATAAACAGCAATGAAAAAAATGGAAAATTGCAAAGCAAGCTACAGTATAAATTAGCAAAAGTCAAATTCAATAACACTATGCCTGGCAAACAGCAGCAACTTATACCTAAACATGACATAGCGCAAGCAAAAAAAATATTACACTAAAATGGCCATGTCTAATACCTATGTCACATCTTAACATTAGAGTGATGCATCACAATTTATTCTACAAAAGAAATTACCAAGTACTTGAAAAGAAAATTATGAATGCAGTTCCTGTGAAGGTAAATGTCGCTTTGTGCTCCCTCATTTTTTTGAAAAAAATTATTATATACTCGATCTGTAGACAGAAAATATTTATATTAGTACATCTATAAAATTTTATTTTAACCAATGCTGCAGTGCAGCTAGAAACTTGATATTAAACAAAATGTGTAAATAAATACATAAAGCAAGCCATATGGCATTTTTCTTAACTAGCAAGACAATAGCTGTGAAATGTTTCTCATCGTTTCATTAGGCATTTCAGTAAATATCATAAATTACGAGCTCCACAGCATGCTTTCAACAAGGAGATGTCAGTAGCGCGTACAACGGCCTTCCCTTTCTTTTTTTTTCTACCTGTGCTTCTGACGAGGCACTCACACTAATGGCTTGTTCTCCAGGCGTCTGACACACCTGGGTGCCCACGACGCATTATGTGCAGGTGGTCACTTAACTTTCGTACGGAAATATTTACGACAGCAGTTTCCACTACACTGACAGTCATATATACAAAATTTCACAGGTCGAGAATTTACTTTGCAAATGTGTAGAAACAAAATCCTATGAATATAACAGTGTCCAAAAAAATTTTCAGTGGCATTGTGATACATTCACACATGATTCACACATGTACACACATTTCATAATTCTAAAGTACGATTCTTGGTTTCCAACATCCTTTTCCATAAGTCAGAGTCCCTAATCACTATTCATTACTCCTTACCTTATTACACATATTTATATTCGTCGACACGTCAACCTTGCGACGACACTTCAATATTTCATCATAATAAATACATAGCATAACCAAATTCCTTATATAGCACCAGCTTAGTAATCATAAACATACCTCAGCAGCATAATACACATCGTCGTCGTAAAAAATATCATAACACCTCAGTCAAATCTCAAAATCGTCATAGCTTCCTCCAATAATTAAAAAAATTCTCTGCTCATGTCAAAAGTGTCATCTGCCTCAAACGTACTTTAAAAATCATGATCTCATACCAAATACATCATTCAAAGCTCTCATAGTATCACAATGGTTCCGAAAAAATATGAAGAGTTCACACAGTACAGACAAAATACAATTTCGTAAGTGTGAAGTTATCCAATGGTGTAATTACGTAAACATCTATCACTGATATAGTAAAATAAATGTTTGTCTCTCTCAGTTACATGATCAGATAGCTGTGTAATTTGTGTGTTAGAGAAATATAGTACCGATGTGTAAAGTTGTATAAGCAAATACCATATCAGCTAGGATTCCTTGTGGTTGCCACACACATGGTACACAAAGTAAGCATGTACCCCCCTGAGGATAAATGTAATTATACTCCCAGGTGTTACAAATTACAGCAATGGAATGAAATGTATCACGGAAAACTTTCTTTGTAATTAAAAAAATCTTTAAAAATAAGTGTTTTAAGTATAAGATTAATCACTCAAATGCGTGTACTGTAGCGCTAAACTGTGCATCTTGTCGCAACATAATCTCTGTGGAAGTGTCGTAGTTATCGTCCTCCGAAAGCTAAGTTCTGCAGAAGTCAATGTACTTACCACATGATAAACAAAAGTGAAATGCTTTATGTATAGATATCTTAGTTATTACGCTTATTGCCGTGATGAAGAAAGTACTGTGCTGTAACGTATTGTTGTGCTACGGAAAAGACAATCTCATTGTTGCTGTACCACAAAAGTTACTACTAAAACATGTTTTACTTTCCAGAAGAATTCAGAAAAACTGTGCAGATATAAAACAGATACACTGCAAAAGCAACATTGTAAATTGTCACTCATTAGTAGCGTCGTGATAAAACCGTGTAGCTGTCACATAAACTAACCTCTGTGTCATCTGGTATCTCACTGAAAGTACTTTAAATCCAGAATAGATTTTCAAGTAAACCAAAATGTTGCATTAAAATCTCATTAGCAGTACTGGTAAATGTTCTAAGTATGTGAGCCTTATAGTCGTTACGTAATCGTGCAACAAACAAGCAAGAATGTACACACACAATAACACTGTGACGTCTGTTCACTATAACAATGCATTCGTCATTTCTGTTTAAATAAGTTCTCTTGGCTCTTGACTGGATATTTCACTTCAAACATTGTTACATGTTAACAGATTCTAAATCTGACAAAGCATATTAGTAATGTGAAGCGAAAAATTTTATGACAAAGACTAAGTTAAAAAGCAGATTATCTTTCAATAAACGGTTTTACATGTGAAATGTGGTGTAAACCTTTACTCTTCCTAGTACGCAGAGTTTCAACTTCAACGCAATTATCATGTGGTATACGTCAGATTCTGTAAGGTCCATTGTAAACTAGAAAGAATTTGTGACTCAAGTGTTTCTTCTTATGTGACAATGAATGAGCTTTAATGAGAACTTTCTGACCAATATACAACTTCTTTGCATTTGCTTTACCGTGTAGTTTTCTCCTTTTGTCTGCTGCAGATTTTATATTTTTAAGAGCCAAATCAATTATGTCTTTGTGTCGAAGTTTACGTGTATTCGGGAAAGGTACAAGCTCTCTGATTCTGTTCGGTGGTTCTTCATTCTTCAGTACAAGAGTAGGTGGTAAAGCAGTGGAATCATGAGGCATTTCATTCAGCACGTTTTGAAATAAGTGTAAATATCTGTCCCAATGCTGATGCTTTCTGTGACAATAAAGTCTGCAAAGCTTATTGATTTCTTTCATAATCCGTTCAGACGGGTTGCAATGTGGTGAGTACAATGAAATAAAAACGGGTTTGATTTTATGGTTGCGAAGCATGCGTGACCAAACAGCAGATCTGAATTGCGGTCCGTTATCTGAAATGACTTTACTAACGTGTCCAACTTCACGTAAGAAATTTTTAACAAAGGCGTTGGATACAGATCGTCCAGTGGCTTTACGTAACGGAGTGAAAGAAACAAATTTTGAAGTAAGTTCAACAGCGACTAGAACGTACGAAAATCCATTAGATGTTCTGACAAGTGGTCCCAAGAGATCAACAGCAGCAAATTCTTTTAATTTAGAAGGAATGATAGGAAACAGCGGAGCACTATGGGAGATAGTAGATGGTTTCGCCTTTTGACAAAGTTTACAAATAGACAAGACTCTTCGAATTCTCTTTTCCATATTGTTAAAATAACAAGTCGTTCGAAGAATATGATAACATTTTCTTGGGCCAAAATGTGCATAGCTGAAATGAATGTACCAAATGAGCTTATTAACAAAATCGTCAGGAATGCAAAGTACCCATAGCTTGTCATCAACAGTGCAGCGTTTGAAGAGTATGTTGTTTCTAACCAGGTAATAATGCCGAATCTGTGTGTGTGTCTTTTCATGCCATTTGCTCTTGATGTCTTTCCAAATCGGATCTTTATCTTGTTCATGAGCAATGTCCTTTAAGGATGTGGTGATGAAGTTTTCAAAGGCGACTTTCTGAATGTAAAGAATACTGAAATTTTTCTCGAGGTTGCCTTCTGTGGTACTTTTCTCAAGCCCAGCCGGTGCGCGTGACAGTGGGTCCGCAACAATGTTCTCCTTGCCGGGAATGTAGACTATTGTGAAGCGGAATTCTTGCAGAAACAATGCCCAACGTTTTAACCTGTCATGATTTAATTTTGAAGACATAAGAAATTGTAATGCACGATGATCACTGTATACTTTTACGTGCTTACCAGAAAGAAAGAAACGGAATTTGTTAAATGCCCAAACGATTGCTAAAGCTTCTAATTCAGTAACGGAATAATTTTTTTCAGATTTTGTTAGCACTCGGCTAGCAAAAGCAATGGTTTTCTGAACAGTAGTGTCATTTTCTGTGGCTTCTTGAAATAAATGGGCACCAAGTCCGACTTTAGAAGAATCCGTGCTAAGGCAGAAATCTTGTGACAGATCTGGATGAGCTAGTATTGGCGCGTTAAGTAGCGATTCTTTCAAAGAATTGAATTCCATCTGTGCTTGTTCGTCCCAGTTCCAAATAGTGTTTTTTCCAGTGAGAGAACAAAGTTTTGGTGTAACAAGAATTTGCATGTTCAGAAAACGACGGTAAAAATTTACGAGACCTAGAAAACTGCGGACTTGTCTTTTTGTGGATGGAACTGGAATGGCTCTGATTGCTTCTAACTTTTTAGGATCCGGCTGAATGCCTTTAGAAGAAATAATATGTCCCAAAAACCTCACCTTTGACCTACCGAATTCAGACTTTTCCAAGTTAACTGTAATTCCAGATTCTGCAAAAATATGTAACAAACTGTTGAGAATGCGATTATGTTGTTCCCATGAAGCTTCTGCTATCAGAATATCGTCCACATATAAGGTGATGTGACGTTTTAAGAACTCAGGTAATATGGAATTTAACCCACGAATGAATGCTGCCGAAGAAATGTTCAAACCAAAGGGAAGTTTCCGAAACTGATAACAAACGCCGAAACAAAGGAAAGCTGTGTATTTTCTACATTCTGGATGAAGTTCGATCTGATAAAAGCTGGATCTGAGATCAATGGAAGACAACACTTTTACACCATTAAAATTTTGAAGAAGTTCTTCCAACGTTTGCGGCCTGTCTGTTTCAGGAATAATGATCGTATTGATTTGTCTCGAATCTAAGACAAGCCTGATCGATCCATTTTTCTTCTCAACAACATGTAACGGATTGTTGTATGAGCTTACTGCAGGCTCAATAATGCCCTCGTCAAGCATAGATTGTATTTCTGTTCTAACACGGTCCCTATAATGCGCCGGAATTACGTATGGTCTAACACAAAATTTAGTATGCTCACGAACACGAAATTGGTATTGAAATCCCTTGATTGTTCCTGTTTTGTGAGTAAAAACTGTGGAATGTGCTTGTAAAATTTCAAAAAGGTCCTGCCTATCAGTGTCATTACAATTCTCAATTGCTTGAATTTTGTTCTGAATTAACTCATTAATTTCAAATATGCCGTCGATGTCATCCCTGTCAGTACTTGCAGAGTGATTGTTAGTGTCAAGTTCCGTCGAAAATTCCGAACTGTTGTCTAACAGAAGGTAAAGCCGATTAATTTCCTCGTCATAGTTTGAGAGCCAATCTTCAAATTTCAAAGCTACTGACTTACCTTCTTTTTCTAAACTTATTTCAGCATCGTGAAAGCTTAAGATTGCTTTGTATTCATTTAAAAAGTCTACTCCCAGTATAATTTCCGTCGACAATAATGGAACAATAAGAAAGTTCATAGAGAAGCTGTGGCTTTGACAAAAGAATTCTAGGTTGGTTTGTTGGCGTACATCTACACTTTTTCCAAAGATTGCACCTTGCAATTTAATCTTACGTAACGGAAGTGTGGGGCAATCGTTCGATTTGTTGCATTTGCTAAAGGCTGTTTCACTGATTACTGAAATGGGACTGCCAGAGTCAAGTACTGCCGTAAATTTTACGTCATTTACAGTAATGTGAATCACAGGATATGCAATGTTGTTATGTTTTACGTCGTGTTCTTGGAGTAAGATGTCCCTAATGTCTTCCATTTTTACGTAATTACTAGCTACGGCAGCTGCGTCGTTAGTGTCATAAGAACGTTTTGTGGCTGCCAGCGGTGTGAGTCATTGCCTATTGTCTCTTTGTTGGCGCGCGTCGTTATTGGGATTTGGAGACCTAACTTCTACAAATTCACCGTGACGAGAGGGCCCTGCCCTGTTTAAATCCCGCCAGTTCTGATGCAATTCAGGTCTGTCGTTACGATCACATCGTCTGTCGTCATGTCGATAGAACCTGTAGTTTCTTTCTTGTCGGTTAAGTGGTGGAGAATTTCTCCCTGAATCGTAACTGCGCGCTGGACCGTTGCGTCTAAAGTTATTCTGTCTCCCTTGATAATAATTGTTTTGGTTCCCATATTGTCTGTTTCTCTGATTGTCTCTGTGATAGTCATTACCACGGAGAGGTGATCTTTCCCTGTAATTATTACTACTCTGCCAACGGTTGTAATACGGGTGTTGTCTGTTTTGGTCACGATATGTGTTGTGAGAATAGCCTTGTCGTGTCCAGTTATTACTTCTTTCATCGTGGAATTGTGACAGATGTGACCTGTAATTGATGTGCTCCTGTTTCCGCGTTCCCCGATTGTCAGTGTCAATTTCCAATTCTTGTAACAGACCCTGAAATGCTTCAATGTCATCTTTGCAACGTCCTGCTAAAATAATATGTCGTAAATGTTTAGGCAATTTGAGTAAGCAAATGCGGATGAGTTCTGAGGGGCTGTATGGGTTTGAAAGATATTGATTCTTGTGCAACATGTCTTCAAAATATTTCACAAGACTGGAGAATTCAGATTGTTCGAAATGTTTCATCATTATGATGCCATGTTTTACGCGGTCTTGTGAGGCTTGAGACCAATATGCTGAGAGGAAGGCATGGTAAAATTCTCCTTCACTGTGGCAATCGTGAATGACCGATCGCATTCTTACAGCTGGTTCATTCTCTAAGTAGCCACACATAAATTCTAATCTGTGTTCCAACGACCAGTTGGGAGGAAAACAATGAGAGAATTGATGGAGCCATGCTTGTGGATGAATGTCGTTGCCAGAATTTTTAAATGTTTTGAATTTACGTGTAGTAATGAACAGCTTATAGTCAAAATCGTCATGTCGGCGAGTCGCATATCGGTCATTGTTAGGTCGTGTCGGCCGTTCCATCTCAAAATTCGGTGCACATTGCCAATTTCTTTCATAACTTCCGAAATGCCCTGTGTTATTATTTTGCGGCTTTTCCGTGTTTCCAAGTCCCTCTTCCCGTGTTGGAGCGCGAGTGTCCTCTGAAATACGTAATTCTTGTATTACCTGTGTCAGCTGATCTTGTACTTCCCGGATTTCTCTTTGGTGTTGCGTATTAATTTGATTCTGATTTTGTTTGAATTTCCTAATTTGTTCATACTCTTCTGTGTCAGTGAAGGCTACAGGTGTTGTGTCATTCAGATCATCATCTACCTTTGTAGATAAGTTAGTGAACTGATCTGAAAGTTCGGCTACTTTATCCGATAGTGTACTTATTTCCTCAGTGTGTTTTTCTGAACCAAGTTTCAGAGTATCTACTGTGTCCTTTAAGTTTTCCTGAGTTTTTGCAAGTTGCGTAACCGAATCGGTAGATGCAACTGAGTCAAATTTAGCTTGCAAGGTCTCATGATTTTCATGAACAATAGTTTGCAGTTCTTTTATGGCTGCTTCGTGATTCCGTAATGCATTTTCATGCCGCGAAAAAATAGGTTGAAAATGCTCACAAATTTGAGTTTTTACGTCATTACAGACCTTTTGACATTTCGATTCGATGTTATGTAACTCAGTGGTTAAATCTTCACGTGTTTGTTCAAGTGTAGTGTCTAACTTTTGAAGATTTTGTCCCATTGCGTCTAACTGTTGCTGTGTTTGTCTCTGGTGTTGTTCCATTGTGTCTAACTTTTGAAGATTTTGTTCCATTGTGTCTAACTTTTCAAGCTTTTGTCCCATTTGTTGCATTAACTGTAATAACAATGCACTGGTGTCTGAAACATGTTCCTCAGTGCTTTTCGGCAGTGAATTTGCACCGGCAACATTCACATTTTGACAAGCGGAAAATGTGTCTTGACTCATTTGAGAAAACGGTGAGGACGCAAAACCTGAATCTACAGTATTTGCGAGATCGTGTCGTGTCATTTCGGCTTCCTGAGGCGAGCTATTGCCGACCGATCGATCGATAATGCTTTCCTCTTCACTAATTGTTTCACTGTCCACGCCATTGTTTGACGCCCGCTCCATTTCCCTGTGCACAGTTACCAAATTACTACTTTGAACATTAGTAAATTCATTACTCGGTGGCGCTAACACACTACTTTCATTTTCACTGTCATTCCTCAGTTTACTTTGGAGCCTAGTATTACGTTTTTCACACGCCATTATTGTCACAGTATTTCACACGACAACACAGAAAAACACAATTTGAAGAGCAAAAATAAGAGAACACATTAACATAACACTGAAAATAATATCTAGTTAATTACAGCTGCGAAATACTTGGTGCAAATCTATATGCATGCCACAACTGTTTTACTGTACAACAATGAAAGACTGCAACTACAAAGGAGATTTTCTCTACAATTACGCGCTAGCAATAAACAAAATCTACACTAATTACACGAACTACAAGAAAAAATCAGAAGATTCCAGTGAGGTATCCTAGGCTAAGGGTCGCCATATGAAACGTCCCCTTTGAACAATACTACACGAGACTGTGCTTAACCTGACACACAATACTTTGTTAGCGCAACGCAATCTGACTTTCAGAATTCCCTACAAAAGAATGGCCCTGACTAACATTGAACTATACCTTTCACAAATCACTTACCTCACAAAAATCTACGCTGCTCAAGCTACTGCAATACAGCGAGCGCCACTACTGCCAGCTAAATAAAAGATTCAAACTATGGAAGGCACTAACTACTGATAGGGATAGTTAGCAAATGAAAGATATTAGTAGAGAACAAACAATGTATTTACCTTGATATCATCATATATAAATATAGCAGTTCATGACAATTTACAAATCTCAGCCATCTCTCTCCCCACATCCACCACTGCTGGCGGCTCACCTCCAACTGCGCAACGCTACGCGCTGTTCACAGCCAGCTGCCTAACACTACAATGGCGAGTATTACAACAATGCAAAGCAGCCACAGACTGCACACAGCACAGCCAGTGATTTTCATACAGAGGTGGCGTTACCAATAAAAAAACCTAAACAGCCTACTTACATAGAGAAAACATAAACAGCCTACTTACACAGTGAAATGCATGAAGACCTGCAGAGCATGGTATGATGTATCGATACCACCCCACAGGCATCAAAGTAGGCAATGGAATTGCGAGTTTCCGTCAGGGACCAATAGTGGTCGTGTAGGATCTCGGGGACCCAGTAGAGGACGCCCACTGTGCCACACCTCCAGCAGCTCCGTAGCACGAGTGCCGTCTGCCGCCGCGATGTGTGATGGCTGGCGGCAGCCACTTGGCCCAATCGCACTTGGAGCCTCTTCGTTATGGGATGCTATGCTAACGCGGCTTTGTTGCAGCGCTGACGCCATCGTTCGTGCTGTAGTATGGAGAGCTTCATCCTTGTTAACATCGAAAAGTGGACTCTGTTTCTTCCTACAGTATTTGCAATGAGTCTTCATACGTTTAAAGAAATACAAGTTAAGTTAATCTTCTGTTTACTGTGTTAACTTGTTCGCTTATCATTTCTATTCCTGTCCAGCTTCCCTAGGGCGACAGTTGCAGCACCACTCCTGCAGCACAGAGGATAAGCGATTGTACAGGGATTGCTAGACAACACTCAAGATAAGTAAATGTCATATATTGAGCATAAATAGGCGGCTAGTTACAAAGCCTTTCGATTTTGCCTTTGTCAGTAAATCACAGTAACAACAGTAAGATGTATGAGAGCTACCGTCTGGAGCATCCTAAAATGGAACGACCTCGTAAAACTATTTGTAGGGAAAACAGATGTCAGTCTGAGATTCATTAGAAGAATCGTAAGGGAATTTAATTCATCGACAAAAGGTATTACCTAAATACAGTCGCTAATTAGTGCCCCTGTACTGGGAATGAATCCTGGTAGTGTCAGTAATTGAATCAGTTTTCCACCGCTGCATCTAGCTCTTTGACAAGCAATTTGGAGACCATTTAACTTAGAACTGTTATGCACAACTACCACGGAAACTAAAAGAAATGAACGATTTTCAAGCGTTATAGCTACAAGCTGTGTGAGTTATTAAGCATCGCCTAGTCCTTAGGCAGAAAATGAACGTGGTGCGATATTCATGGGACGAACTGAAATTTTAATAAAACACCTTTCTGATAGCGAAATGGCGCTGCCAGACGTAACATCCACTTCTCACCGTGTCGATATTATCATATGCCCCTTACTCCCTGACAAGGTTGCTCGCTCAGCAGTGGTTGTTGGCTGTAGAGGAAAGTAACTGTAAGTAACGCTGGCATTTAATTCCCGCTGAGACTGAAGTTTAGTACTGGACGAAGACAGAGATTTCGCTTCATTGGACTGCTCGACTCTGACTTGGTGCGAGAGGATAGGGAGCGCTGGAAGTTCAGATACGTGGAGCGAGCTCGCTGCCTTCTGGTTTGGTTTGGTTTGGTTGTTTGGCGGGAAGAGACCAAACTGCGAGGTCATCGGTCTTATCGGATTACGGACGGATGGGGAAGGAAGTCGGCCGTGCCCTTTCAAAGGAACCATCCCGGCATTTGCCTGGTCGCTGCCTTCTGTTTTCGTCCGAAGTGTACAAACAACCTTAGAAATTACCGCATTTGCGCGTGCTTCCCAGGGATTAGAAATGTTGGTTGGAAGAAAATGATCAAAAATCTACTGCTGTCTGTGGAATAAATGGGCATAAAACGTTCACATTCAGGACAGTCAGTAGTTCATAAAACTGGCTTCGTGATTTGTTAGGATGCAACCAGATTTTGTTGTCTAAGAAGATGAAACTGTTAGAAGGGTATGGAAAGTTTTGAAATCACGTCTGAGTTTGAAGTATCAGTTTCGACATGACAAGCAAGAAAATGACGAAGGGTGAAGATCATCTTTCTTATGTACCAAGTAAAAGATTTGTGACGGTCGTCATTTATATTAAAAGAAAACTTTACTGACATTAAACTTGGTGTGACTCGTGATAAACCTCCTATACCCAGAGAGAAAAAAAGTGCTTTATGATTCTCTGCTCTTTAAAATATTTGATCTCAGTTTTTACATAAAAAAAGCGAAGCTGTCTTCATCCCGAAGGCTAGATTAAATACGGTAGTGTTTTACGTAGGATAACTTTTCTTTTACCGACTGACGTGCTCAGCCATTTGTAGGGGGAACTACAGTTTAACGTGGTCTCCGCACTAAGATGCATCTTTCCGTTTTCAGATTTACATTACCAGAGGCGAAAGAAGCAGTAATTGGCTCCAGATCTTTGGATTTGAAATCTGGCACTGAGACAACGAAACACATCGTTAACACCTATCTAAACAAACGACTACAAATGCAGTAGTATTCTCAAAGATAACGCTGTTTTGTGTGACACGTAAAGTACACTCTCCGATCGAAAGTATCCGTACACCACCATGCAATACGGAACTGAGCAATAGATGTCACAAGAGACAGACCAGCCAGTGTAAAAAGGAGACGTGGAATATTGTGTTGTCAGTAGAAAAACGGTTATGGCAGAATGGGTCGCTAAGGAGAGATCAGTGTCTACGAACATGAACTAGTCACTGAATGTCACCTGAGTAGCAAATCCATTTCAACCCTTGTACAACTGCCAAGTCGACAGTAGGTGGTGTGATTGTGAAGCAGAAATGCGAAGGTACAACCACAGTTAAACCAAGACCAGATTAACCTCCTGTACTAAAAGACAGGGACGGTCGAGCATTGCGGAGAATGGTTGTGAAAAATCGCACGAAATCAGCGGAAGGAATCGCCCGTGAGTTCCATAGTGGTATTAGCAGTCCAATTAGTACGATGGCTGTGCGTAGGGATAAAATAATTGGGTACAATGGTCAGCTCTTAAAAACCATTCATTTCTGCTAAGCGACACTTGAGGTGGTGTAAAGAGTGACGTTCCTGGAGAGTGGATGACTGGAAACGAATAATTTGGAGTGATGAATCACACTACATCGTGTGGCAGTCCGATGGTAGAACACTGCCGACAGTGAAGTGTGGCAGAGTTGTGATACAGTGTGGGGGTGTTTTTCATGGTTATGCTGCGGTCCACTTATTGTGCTTTAAGAAGATGCTTAATGCGCAAGGATATGGACACATTTTACAGCATCGTGCTCTGGATACGGTAAGGGAGACGATGACTATATGGGTATGACAGTGTACCCTGTCATAAAGCAGCATTTGTAAGGCAGTTGTTTGTAAGAAACAACATTCCTGCAATGGAGTAGCCGACACAGAGTCGCGAGCTGAACCCACTGAAACACCTTAGAGCTGAGCTGGAACGTCGACTTCGCTCCAGACCCCTGCGCCCGATATCATTACCTCCCCCGACTTGCGTTCTTCAGAAAGAATATCATACGTCCTCAGACATTCACACGACTCATGAAAGTTTGCTCAGCAGAGTTCAAGCCGTCATAAAGGCGAAGTTGAACACACGCCATATTAGTGTCCACTAACAGACGGCCGGATATTTTTGAATAGGTAATCCATACCGCAACATAATGTTCTGACGTAACCACAAGCGCCGGAAAGACGAAGACGAACGGGAGAGCAGAGAAGGCGGTGAGCAAACGTCGGCCGCGGAATTGGACCGCACCGCGCCGTCTGAAAGAAGTGACTACAAGCGCCGCTCCTGCTAGACTCGGGCGCTCAGATCGCCTCAGTGTATTAACATTAGTGTAATGTATTTGCGGAGCGTGCTACAAGAATAACTAGTTGTAATCCTTACCAATTACCTGTCTGGACATTGACTATAGCGATGACTATTACTGTTTGCACGTTACTTGTGACAGCAATATATCTCCGAAGTTAAGTACTGTCAGTTGCTTTATAGAAATAAAACTACTAATGTTATTTGTCTGAATTGTTGTATAGCTTCCGAGAACGCTGCATCCCTTAGGCACCCTATTAGCGACGAGTGGGCAACATCCAGCCCATAATGTCTGGAAATCCGTTCACTATTTGCTGTCAAATGAGTGCCTGCTGCGTTTTCCTCCGATAGTACGGCAAATACCCGTTCGGAGTGCACTATCTGTAGCCCTGTATCGGCTGGCCAGCACTTCCTAAGTCAAGTGACAGCGTGCAGGTCTGGTCTGGTCAGCATCCGACTCACTCGCCGCCTCCTACTGCAGGATCAGTGGTAACTGCAAGCAACGCACTAGTCTAAAACTCCGACCCAAGGCCGATTCACACTGGACGTCAAGAGACTACGCGTTTCAAATGGCGAGTTCACACTGACCGTCGAAGGTACGGAATGGAACGGGACAAGACGTCAATACCAAGCATTCTCGGAAAGATAGTTTGGACGCTGACGTTGGCGTAGGAAAGTGGCGTCGTCAGCTTACATCGGGTGCCAACGTACCCACACCGCACACCTTGTAGTTACATTAGTGGATTGTGTGCTTTTATTTCTTCGTAATCTTTTGTTTGTTGTTTGTTGTTTGCTTTGGTTTCTTGGCACATTGAGAAAGTTTCATGAAAACATGGATACTTTTCCTGTATGTGCGTTCTTCCTCAAAACGGACCAAATGTCTGAAAGTGAAAAAATATTTATATTTTACTATACCTGAAAGACTAAAATGCCTACATTGTATGTAAATAAGAACGTAAATAGATTAAACGAGTATCATGAAAAGAATTTAATAATGGAAACTCAGTTCTCTTGCAGGAAAGAAACAGTTATTTTTGACATTATTGAATACTTAGGAAACAAAACGCAATGGATAAGGTAAAAGGGCTCTATGTTTTGTCTTGAAAGTACTTTGATCTGTGTGTATGCATACATTATCAAGAGAAAACAAATGTCGAAGGTTTGGAAAGTTTGTATGACAATTTTTCTATTCTTTGACTTCTCAGCAGTTTGGAAAATTTGCTATACAATCTTGGTCAAGAATATGCAAGGTGAATTTCACTTCGGTCATTAATAAACTGTATCTTTGATACTTCCTTAATTCTGGAACTGCATTCCGACTTTTTGTCTCATGGATGGTATTTCATAAACTCTGTTTTACTATATGCTACTGGGCTAAGCGGGCTGTTGCGTTAACATCTGTCTAGCGTGGGTAGAGCTCCATTAGACGAAACACGTTTCCGTCCTTTTCTGTTCAGTCAACATGCAGTGTGCATCGACCTCTAAGGAACGCAGACATTCTTGGACAGGAATAATCATAGGCAATGTTGGCCGACATGAAACACAGTACACATGTAATAGAGGCGAAGCGGTGTTTTATAACGAAAACTGGTACAGATTTCATCACATTGGATGATGATGTTGATGATGAAGTTTGGGGCGCTCAACTGTGCGGTCATCAGGCCCGTACAAAGT
This sequence comes from Schistocerca piceifrons, assembly GCF_021461385.2. Classification (NCBI taxonomy): domain Eukaryota; kingdom Metazoa; phylum Arthropoda; class Insecta; order Orthoptera; family Acrididae; genus Schistocerca; species Schistocerca piceifrons. The sequence goes on from NC_060141.1 coordinate 416,310,073, forward strand.
CCCAATTTTCACGCAGTCCAATTTTTTTACACAGCCGAATCTAACCACTGTCACAAATGAGTATGATGATAAAATGATGAGGACAACACAAAAACCCAGCCCCCAGGCAGAGAAAATCTCCAACCCGGCCGGGAATCGAACCCAGGACCCTGTGAACCAGAGCAGCAACGCTAGCCACTAGACGCTCACATTGAAAAGCAGCATAACAGACATAAATGACGTTCATGTTTGACAGCTGTCAGACTCCCAACATAAAGGTCGTTATCGGACTCTTAGTAAAGAATATGCCCTCCTCGACCGCTAATGCTACTTTTTGCACCTGTTATTGACGCTGGCTACCAAACTGTTGAGGAGTCATTGAGGAATGTTGTCCCACTCGTCTCTCAAGGCGGTTTTCAGTCCTTGCGCGGTTCGGGAAGGGGATGTTCGTTGAGAAACACGTCTACCAAGAGCATCCAGACACATGAGCTATGGGGTTAGGTCCAGTGGGTACGCAGGCCATTCCATACAATCAATATCTTCACTTTCCATTGTGTCAGACACCCCTGTGGTTCTGTGTGGGATAGCACTGTCGTCCACAAAGGAAGTAGGGATCTACTGCACCACTAAAGAGATGGACATGATCCAGAATTATCTTCCTACACTATTCCTGTGCTGCAACGGTACTTCGCACAAAGGCATGAACCAGTGTACGGCATAATACCTGCCCACACCGTAACGCCTAGGTCATACTGACGATGTTAATGAACATTCTTTGGTGAGTAACGTGTTCCCCTCTCTTTCCGTACTAGCTGGTGGCCAGAATCACTTGCCACAGTGAAATGGGATTCGTCGGAGAACACCACTCTGGACCACTGTTGCCGACCTTAGCCAACATGCACCAACGTCTTCCTCAATGATTGCGTGGCCGAAGTGGGATCCATTGAACGGGCTTCCACGGAAATTAACCAGCCTGATTTAACCAGAGCGAAATCGTTCTGGCTAAAACACGTGCACCGATAGCGGTTGCAAGATCCGCGGGGATCGACCTATGAGTGAGATGTCCGATCCTTTTCGCGACGTATCGATCCATTTGCAATCTGGTGCTCTGTCTACAGCCACTGACATGCTTGCGCATAGCATTTACACCTTAAACTGTGGTTTTTAATTGCGAGATGACACTTTTAGTCACACCGGTTTCTATGGCTTCAGCAGGCGTCCAGCTGCTAGTTCACGGTGGTAAGCACTCAAATGATGTCTTGTAGACATGTTGTCGTAACACAAGGAATGTCTCGCTAATTGGTTCCACAACCATCTTCATCAAACACCGTACTGCGTGAGCTGTAGAATGCAAACAGAGCGTTCGTGCAGAGGCTTCGCTGCAGTTAACGTGTCCCGACCTCTACATTTCCTTTTACCGTCATTGGTCGTGTGTTCCATGGCAACTGTAGGTTGTTCCGTAGCAATTTCGAGTTGTTCATGAGCAAGTGTCAGTTGTTCCTTAGCAATTGTCAAGCAGTGCATAATTGTACCACGCTGCTGGATATCTGTAAGTAAGCGGGGTGTTGTAGTACTTAAGACGTTAAACGCGGATGTTGAGATGGGCACAGCTCAGATCCCCGTCCGGCAATCCATGTTTATTTTATCTCGTATTTACCTTAAACCGAATGGCATTAATGCCGAGGCTGTTCCCTTGAAAATCGCTCTGCCGATTTACTTCCCGTCCTTGTTAAATCGGAGTTATGCTCGCCTCTAGTGACTTCATGCCAGGACGTTAAAATACAATAATCGTTTCTTTTACATCTGGATCTGGGTCATGAGGATGTTTGGTGGTCAACGCACCTCAGTGTAAACACGCCTGTCACTTGGTGGATCCTGGACTTATCCTCACTACAGCTAATGATTTTCTTTTGTAAGCACTCCCGACAAACAATTAAACACCCCCGAGGAGACATGACGCTAACACGCTGCAACACCGCCTCTACTCCTGGTAATAGCCTTATTTCTGTTTAGCAGAGATTCGACAAATTTCTTGATGTATACCATGTGTAGCTGAAACCACTGATTGATGGTTAGATCCCATAGAACTTCCAAACTGTAGGGATGTTGACTGCTAAGTTATACTCTCTGTTCGAAGTTGTCCAGGACATTTTCTGTAGGGTTAATATTGTGAGATGCAGCGAAACACTCGACGTGTGATAAGGTGCCTGAGTGTTTTCCATACTAAGAACAATTGCGCGCAGCCTTGGGAGTATAGATGTTGCTGTCTTGGAAGGCGGGATTGACTGTAGCATGGTCACCAAAAAGATGTAGGAGAAAGGACATTTGGTTATCAAGAATGTTGAAATAAACATACTGATTCATGTTCACGACAACCTGAATCAATGGATACGTATTACTGTAGCAAAAACACCAGCAAAACAGATAGAAACATCTCTGACTTGAATTGCACTCTGAACAATCATTGTGTGTGGAGACTTGGGGGCACCCGTATTTTGCGGACACAGCTGGTTCACGGAAGTGTTTTGCTGTTCCGAAGTGATTGCTACCCTCACAACAGTATTCCACACTGCAGCTGAGCAAAACTACTTCCACTTCGAGCAGTAAACCGTTTTTATTCAGTAACTGATAGTGTGTAAAGTACACGCCAATCTCACGAAATTATCAGAAATGCTTAAATAATCTAGACATTCAGCTGCAGTGGTATATGGTTACTGTTCTGCGGGCATTGGCTGATACCACAAAACTAAAGTTCTCTGAAATGGTCTTTCTGTCGCCAGAAAGTCCAGTTATTCCAAACCTTTTTCAACTGCAATGTCCTCCTAATTACCATATTTTCTTCCGCTGCTCTGTCGCGTTACATCATTAACAAATTTTCATCAGCGGCAAGAGATATCGAATTTCAGTGCACAAATTAAGATGGAAAAGGTCGTCCTTTTTTCCCAACCATTCACAATCCATTAATTGTTTTATTATTTTTTTATTTTTATTTTTTTTACAGTCATAGTAAATGAAATAACAACAAATTCTATGCTGTTCCTCGATATCTTGGTTTCTTGAAATTGCGTTGTCAAATGAAAATACTGACATAACAACTGATGGTGTGATGATGGCTTCAATAAAATTGAACAATGTGATATTGTTAACACATATTGAACTTGTGGAAGACTCTTATGTGCTGGTGGTGTTGGGAAAAATGTGGAGATGCCTACTTGAAAATGGAGATTGGCGTAAACCGCCAGCTCGAGGAAGGCCTTCCGTCGTCCTGAGAGGTTGTGCCGAAAGTACCTGGCAAAGGTGAGTCCGCAAATCTCCGGCGAAACTTGGTGTCCGCATTTCTCCGGCATTCCATCAATTTCGGATTGAACGCCCCTTTGGGCAGTGAGTGCACTCAAAGCCGTTGCTTTATTTGAGGAGAAGCAAAATCACGACTGGTAGGATCACATTGCAACCCAGTTTCTGTGTTATTTGGCCATTTTAAGACTTGTAGCTTCATGTGCCGCAGGATTGGCCTTCTGAGAGATACCCGACGGCAAATGTCCTTCGCAGGGAGTTCATTTCGCAGTTTTCGCTCAGAAACTGATTCAGATAGACGAACATTTACTGACAGCAGCAATTTCTGTTTAAGACTGACTGTAATTGGCAGGGCGTGACATTAGTCTCCGCTCCCTATCAGTTAGAATATTTTCTGATCGATGGCTTTGCGCCGTGTAACACGGCAGCGAGCGGTAGGACACTAATTCATAGGTGCAGCGATCAGCGAACCGCGAGCCTGAACCATCCCCTCCACACCCACGGCACGTTCGGCTGTGTGTACCGGCTGGCTGCCACCAGGTGCACTCTACCTGCAAGTGAACGAAACAATTGAACATTGTGCTGACGGAGTATGCGTTGTCAGGTAGTAGTCTGGGTAACCAGGTAGCAGCTCACCACTGGAACCGACACACCCGGACCACGGACCACAGTGCGAAACCATCGCCCATACACGGGTGAATGAGTCAGAACACTTCCATTTGGGGAGTAGCCCGGCCGAACGGTCGGCCTCTATAAGGAGACCTGTACACCATTCCTAAAAACATGTCTTGGATAATCTGCATTGATATATTAGTACTAAATTGGGCAGCTCCATTGCTGGTGTTGTCAAGGACACGTTCAAACACGATAGATCGCTTCTGTCATTCTAGCATGCCTCCACTTCAACCCACCTTACTGCTCTGGTTCGACAGAAACAGTCTGCGGTGTGTATACCACTTCAGTGTCAATGACTTACTTCAGCGATGGGGAGTCGCATGACTTCCTGCTACTAGTTCAAAACTATGCAGCCCTCCAAAGTGACAAACGATCTCTTTTAAGTGGTGACTAGTTTTTATACAGTGAGTTGACGGGGACTGGAATAGGTCCTACGTCACCTGTGAAGGATAGAGAGAGAGTTAGTTGTTTCAGTGGTAATGGGCCTGGTTTCAGAAGGTGATAATGAGGGGCCGAAGAGCGACGTTTCGAGCACTTGCTCTCAGGGACACGGAGAAAGTATCGATGGTCCCTGGTATCGAGTACAGTCATCTCGATGCTCTTTTATTCGATACTTTTACTCATGCCGGTAGGTATTGTATCGAATGAGCCTTGCAAAGATTTATTGCATTTTCAGTACTGGTAAAAAGACATAATAGTTTTATTCCTCCAGTTGTATAAGCTAGCCAAGGAGTACCTGTCAACTGCAGCTACTAGGGATAGACAACATGTTGTCTAAGTCACGCTACAGATAATAAGCGAAATTACTGGACGAAATATTGTTTTTGAGTGATTGCACAGACGAAGAGGAAGGCAGCATAGGTAAGATTAAACTAATTTATTTTTGGACAGTATGCTGCTATTTTCTTGATAATGTATTCTGTAATTTCATATTTCAAGTCTCAAATGAAAAATAAAAAATAAACTGTAGTCTGTAATGAAACTAAAACATGGTGTATTTTAATGCTTGTATAATTATAGTCAAAATTTTTAAAAATGGACTGTCTTTATTATAGTTAGACTTTATAACCGGAGATGGAGAGATTGGAGCAGAGAGAATCTACACTAATTCCCCTTATCGATACTTATATTCCGGTGCTTACACTACTGGTCATTAAAATTGCTACGCCACGAAGATGACGTGCTACAGACGTGAAATTTAACCGAAAGGAAGAAGATGCTGTGATACGCAAATTATTAGCTTTTCAGAGCATTCACACAAGGTTGGCGCCGGTGGCGGCACCTACAACGTGCTGTCATGAGGAGAGTTTCCAACCGATTTCTCATACACAAACAGCAGTTGACCGGCGTTGCCTGGTGAAACGTTGTTGTGATGCCTCGTGTAAGGAGGAGAAATGCGTACCATCACATTTCCGACTCTGATAAAGGTCGGATTGTAGCCTATCGCGATTGCGGTTTATCGTATCGCGACATTGCTGGTCGCGTTGGTCGAGATCCAATGACTGTTAGCAGAATATGGAATCAGTGAGTTCAGGAGGGTAATACGGAACACAGTGCTGGATCGCAACGGCCGCGTGTCACTAGCAGTCGAGATGATAGGCATCTTATCCGCATGGCTGTAACGGATCGTGCAGCCACGTCTCGATCCCTGAGTCAAGAGATGCGGAAGTTTCAAAAATGGCTCTGAGCACTATGGGACTTAACATCTGTGGTCATCAGTCCACTAGAACTTAGAACTACTTAAACCTAACTAACCTAAGGACATCACATGCATCCATGCCCGAGGCAGGATTCGAATCTGGGACCGTAACGGTCACGCGGTTCCAGACTGACGCGCGTAGAACCGCACGGCCAGACCGGTCGGCATGGGGACGTTTGCAAGACAACAACGATCTGCACGAACAATTCGACGACGTTTGCAGCAGCATGGACTATCAGCTCGGAGACCATGGCTGTGGTTACGCTTGACGCTGCATCACAGACAAGAGCGCCTGCGATGGTGAACTCAACGACGAACTTGGGTGCACGAATGGCAAAACGTCATTTTTTCGGATGAATCCAGGTACTGTTTACAGCATCATGATGCTCGCATTCGTGTTTGGCTACATCGTGGTGAACGCACATTGGAAGCGTGTATTCGTCATCGCCATACTGGCGCATCACCCGGCGTTGTGGTATGGCGTGCCATTGTTACACGTCTCGGTCACCTCTCGTTCGCATTGACGGCACTTTGAAAAGTGGACGTTACATTTCAGATGTGTTACGACCCGTGGTTCTACCCTTCATTCGATCCCTGCGAAACCCTACATCTCAGCAGGATAATGCACGACCGCATGTTGCAGGTCCTGTAAGGGCCTTTCTGGATACAGAAAATGTTCGGCTGCTGCCCTGGCCAGCACTTTCTCCAGATCTCTGACCAATTGAAGACGTGCGGTCTATGGTGGCCGAGGACCTGGCTCGTCACAATATGCCAGTCACTACTCTTGATGAACTGTGGTATCGTGTTGAAGCTGCACGGGCAGCTGTACCTGTACACGCCATCCAAGCTCTTTTTGACTCAATGCCCAGGCGTATCAAGGCCGTTATTGCGGCCAGAGGTGATTGTTCTGGGTACTGATTTCTCAGGATCTATGCACCCAGATTGCGTGAAAATGTAATCACATGTCAGTTCTAGTGTATTTGTCCAATGAATACCCGTTTATCATCTGCATTACTGGTTGGTGTAGCAATTTTAATGGGTACTAGTGTATATCAGTACGACACCTTTTTTTACGATACTACTCATGAGTTATCGATACTTTCCTTTCGATACTGTGTCCTTTCTTGCACCTGTAGTAGGGTTGTTCAGTGACGCCTTAGGCAAAGGCTGAGGCAGCGGTTAGCTGGCACGGTGGCAGTGCCAGCGCCACTTTTCTTTTTTTTGTTGTTTTTGGCCTCTCGAAACTTAAGAATTCATACGATTAATCTGGTAATGGCGATCAGCAATATCGGCGTCAGCGCTGTGTCCTCCTGGCAGCGGGCGGGGCGTAGATAACGAGCAGTGTGACGGCTCCCAGGCTAAGGCGCGGAAGAATAGGAGGAGGGGAGGGGGGGGCGGTTGTAGGCGACGGAAGCCCCGAGGCGTGGGGCCGGCGTTCTATTCTCGGTAGGGCCGGTAGCAGGCGGCGGGCGTAAACAAGGCGCCGGCCCAGCGCGGCCCTCACAGGGCCCGCTACAAAAAGAGGAGCCGGCGGCGGCGCGCGACGCGGACGGATACAGCGCAGGCGTAAACACGCCGTTTGTTTAGCCAATTAGGACAGGCGAGGCGCGGCGCGGCGCGGCGCAGCCCGAGGTGCAGACGCGCGCCGCTTCCGCCGCCGCACCGAGCCGCCTCCACACGTGGCCCGCACTGCCCCTTCCTACCTCCTGCCGCCCGACCTGGCGCGGGCACCGGCTCTGCCCACAACTGGGTCACTGGGCGCGGGCAGCCTCAACCGCTCTTCTGTACTCACAAGGAGACGGTGCGACCGTGGGGTCCGGGATTTGTCCGAAATTTTGTATGGTGAAAGAGGACCCCTAACTCCTCACGTGGTTAAAATATTAGGACGCACTACCCGGAAAATCCCGAGAAAAATCGATCCAAAGTCTCTTAGGTGCTTATGAGCATAAAATTTTAATTCATTGCCGAGCTGCCGTCTGGCCTACGTGGTTAGCGGTTGGATCCTTACGCCAGAGGTCTCGGGTTCGGTTCCTCCTCCGGCACTTTTTGTTTCTTCTGTTGCTTGCAAAATTGCAGTGCATTGTTACAGGATAATTGTGAAATTAATTCCCGGGAAGACTAAATAAAAATTCGTTCTATAATTCACCATCAGTTATCGTCACCAATATTCCGACACATGATTCAATATGCCTGGTTTGCCTCAAAATTATCAGAATCTCAAAACATTTTCGTATATGTTAATGGGGCATATTTTTGTACAGATTTATTGCAAACGCCCTGTGATTGTAAAAAATCCGCTTTTATATATATGAAGACAGCAACTGTTTTCGAAAGAACAGAATACTGTTGATGACCGTGCAGCTTTTCCCTGAAATAAATGATGACTAACTGAAACCCTCAGCTGCCGACAGGTGTTGTTGATATACCTCGATGTGGACAACTGAATCGTGCAAGGGATAAGTCCCTGCAGTCGTGCTATTCATCTGTGTCCTCGGTGGCTTCACAGTCTGCCTTCGGCAGGGCAACAGAGCGGACGCGTACGTGTTGACTTCGTGCGGCGCGCGAGCTCGCCTTGTTTACTTTCTGACGGCAGTTGCTTAAGTGCCGGCTTACCTTGTACGATCCATGGCGAATAGTTACCGTAAATCAACACTCCGATTTACTTTCTGCAACGATTATGCCCGACCCAAAGCACTCGAGGTGGAGCGTTTTCTGCGAGAGGAAGTGAAGATCCCGGCGACCGATATTATCGGCATACATTTGTCCATCGTGAGCAGCACGGTCTATGTGAAAATCATTAACGACGCGGCGTGCGAACGCATACTACGTGAGACCAAACAGGGGCTCCGCTTCTGTCACGCTGATGGCAATGTGGGGGAGGTAACCGTCGACCACGCAGGCTTAGGTATGCGAACGATACGCATTTTCGAATTGCCATTCGAACTTCCTGCTGAGGAAGTCGTCGCGGCACTACGCCCATACGGCACAGTCCATGGCCACACTGCGGAGAAGTGGACACAGGTCACCATAGATCTCCGAAGCCACGTCCCGTCCAACTTACAGATCGGCGGATGCCGTGCTATAATTATATACGACGGCCAGCCTCGGACCTGTTCCGAGTGCGGCAAAGAAGGCCACCTTAGATCCGAATGCCTACAACGGCGTATTACGCAACTTCCAGCTGCCGAAGAACCACCCAAATCGCAACCTACAGTGCTACCGGTGACCTATGCCGCTGCTCTAGCTTCTCCTACCGCTTTGCAACGTCGCCCGGTCACCAGAAACGACGCCACCAACGAGCCCGACCAGACACCGACGGAGAGCGCCTCGGACGACCCGCCGCCTCGGCCGGCCATCGACGCCGCTCCGAAGATGCCGGCGCAACCAGACGCTGACCCTGACCTCGGAAACACGATGGAGATCGATTCGCTCATCGTTCCTACAGCGGCCTTTCTGCCAGAACGACGCGACTCTCTTCCGTCGTCGGACACGGAGGGTCGCACAAGGAAACAACGTTCCCTGAAACGTCGCAAGCGAAGACGTTGCACCGTTTCCGGCCAAGAGGAGACGTTACAAGTCGAGGAGGACTTAACCGTCGACCAGTACGAGGCCTCAGAACGCGCTACTGCTGACGAAGACGTAATGAGCGCGGAGACATCTATCGGTGTGCCTGCGCCCCGTGCTGACGCTGAACTAAATCATGAGCGTATCAGAGGCGACACTACACCACGCACAATTACAACATCTTCTGCAGACAAAATGGACGATACACCAGTTTCCGCTTCCACGGCGTGACACGAGGAGGAGGTCAAGGAGCAGGAGCCGTTACGGGACCCTGAGCCGTCACGGCCGCACCACTAATCATACTCTCCCCAGACTCCCCTGCGGGCCAGCGGGATAACGTTCCGCTGCGACGCCCACACCCTTGCGCGGACGGCGGAGTGGACCAGCCTCCAGCAATCCGACACTAGGCCTACCGGATAGCAACCATCAACACCAACAACATCCGTTCCAGGGTGAAAATCCGCCTTATGCAGGAGATGTTCTGGGCTTCGGATATTGATTTCGCCCTTTTGCAGGAAGTTCACTTGGCTAGTCTCCCGGATATCAATGGCTATACAGCCCACGCCTCCGCGAGTGATCGTATGGGCCGCGGGGTGGCCATCTACGTCCGCCACGGGATTTCTGTGACCGATGTCACTTTCCTTCCATCAGCTCGGGATATGGCACTCACTGCCATGGGGACACGCATCATTAATGTCTACGCTGCCTCAGGCACCGACCGACGGCATGAAAGAGCCCAGTTTTATTCCGAGGAAATCCCTCCCCTGTTTTTAGGGCGTTATGTCCATTGCCTACTAGGAGGTGATTTTAACTGCGTTCTGCATCCTAAAGATCAGATTCCCCACTATACTACATGCCAGGAGCTACGTATAGTGGTGCGAGACCTCCTGCTTCACGATACCTGGGAAGTACAACACGGTGACCTTTCTGACCATACCTTTCTTACAAATCATTCCGCAAGCCGACTAGACAGGATATATGTCTCACAAACTCTTAGATCTGCGATACGGGGCGCCGAACGCTGGCCGCTGGCCTTTTCAGACCATTGCGCTTACATCTGTACGGTCCTCCTTCCGCCGCAATCAGTATGGCGCAGCCGTGCGCCATGGAAACTCAATACCTCACACTTGCATGACCTGGCGTGTCGCCAACAAGTCACTGAAACGTGGACAGCCTGCGAACGACACCTTCCCCGCTACCACTCGACATTGACATGGTGGTTGGACTGCGCCAAGCCGGCGATCCGGAGGACACTGATGAGATACGGGAAGGACATGGCCGACTGGCATCGCACCACTGTTGACTTCTATTACGCGATTCTCCGAGATCTGGATGCTCAACCGCCAACCCCAGACAACCAGTTGGAACGGCAAAGAACTAAGGCGAAGATAATTGCGCTGGCACGCCGGAAACTGCAAGGAGTCGTGATACGGACGCGGCGCCACGATCACGCGGATTTAGAAATTCCATCCATGCATGATATAGTGTCCGACAAACGACGGCGTCGTCGGCAGATCATCAGCACTCTGACCACGCCCCACGGAACGCAGGTGACCACTCAGAATGACATCGTCCACGCATTCGTCGAGCACTACCGTCGTACTTATAGTGATGCAGACGCTGAAACTGCAGCAGACGACTCCATTTTGCACTACGTCACGCGCACCCTCCCCCACACGGAGGCGGATGCTTTGACAGTGGCGGTCACGCTAGACGAAGTCAACAACGCAATCGCCAAGGGTGCAGTCAACAGATCGCTCGGCATTGACGGCTTACCGATTGAGTTTTACCGTACCTTTCGGGACCTCATGGCACCACGGTGGACGACTATGTATCAAGAACTGATGACATCTGACCAAGCAATCCCACCCACCTTTGCTGAGGGCATCATTATACCAGTCCACAAACCAGGCCGTGGTTCGATGGTCACGAGTTACAGACCGCTCACCCTACTCAATGACGATTACAAGATTTTCGCGCGCTTACTGGCAATGCGGTTCCGAACTACACTCCCTCATATCCTCTCGCCACAGCAGACGACGCCTGGCGGACAGGTTAACATACAGACTGCCACAGGGGAATGCCCGACTTAATTGCGATAGCGGCGGCCTGCAGACTCCGGGCAGCGGTCGTCGCTATAGACTTCGACAGCGCCTTCGAAGAAGTGCGTCATCGTTTTCTGTTTTCGGTGGCAGCCCGAATGGGCATCCCCCCTCCGTTTCTCGACGTCATCCGGCGTCTTTACGACAGTGCCAGATCACGTGTCCAAGTCAATGGACGTTTAGCAGGGCCGGTGCCTATTTGCCGTTCGATACGGCAGGGGTGCCCCTCTCTACCCTCCTGTATGCCATTGCCCTTGAGCCCCTCATTGGGGGCTTGACGACCAAGCTCTCTGGTCTCACCCTACGCCAACACACTTTTCGCTGTCGCGCATATGCTGATGACCTCCTCCTCCTCTTCATTCGCTCCGGCTCTGAGATTCGGGAAGTCCTCGAATTGATTACCCGTTATGGGGCTGCCGCTGGCAGTGCATGAATGTCCCAAATCTTCTGCAATGCACATTGGACGAGGCCTCCAGAAGGGTGAAGTGGCACCCCTGCCGCTTGTGCGGACTTTCCGGTACCTGGGCATTACCTTTACCCCCACGGTCACACGCACAGCGGCAACGAATTTCCGTCACCTGTTACACGTCATCCGCAACGACGTCCGCCAGAACCTCTTGTGTCGCCAGGACACACTTCAACGGGTTGGGTTTATTAATCTTTAAGTGGCATCAAAATTGGTTCTCCCTCTGCCAACTGCAATTGGGCACAACCTTCAGGCGGCTTTTGGCTATTATCTCACGGCTAGTTCAATGTTTAAAATCCGTTATGAGACACTTACCCTGCCCTCACGGCATGGTGGCGTCGGGCTCGTCAATGTTCGTATGCGAGCTGCAGCCTTGTACATGAGTACCATGAGAAAACAGTGGATGGGCCAGGGTACATCTCTAACACGCAGCTTGCTTGAGGTCCTCCTACCTGCTTCCACCTCACCACCGGTGTCTGTCGGCCATATCGTACCTTATTTGTCCCATATTTCGACCTTTTTTCGTCGACTACAGTTACATACATACCAGTCTCCCACATACACGCCCACCTAGGACTAAGGATTTTTACAGCCTGTTGCTGCGCTGTGTTCCCCGGAATGTGATGGAGACCAAACATCCCTCCATCCAGTGGCCCATAGTGTGGACTACCGTCCACCAGCCCTTCCTCCCTACGAACGTCCGGGCACTGTGGTATCACATAGTCAACAGGAAATTTGCCACGAAGCAGCGCCTGCACAACATTGGCTTGTCAGAATCCCCTCTTTGTCTCCTTTGCCAGCAACTGGACACTGATGAACACCGTCTGACATGCGCCTCATCGCAAGATGTAGGGCGCTTCGTGCAGCAAATCATTGCCTGCTATCTCCGGGTGCCAACAGACACAATCGAACCTCGAATGTTTCTGTACCCGGAGGACCGACATTTTCCCGCCGCTAAATGTCATGCTATTACGTGGGTCAAAGGGTGGGCGGTCGCTTATCTCTTTCATGTGGGACCTAATCCCGCCTCGACTTCTGGACCTATTTACGAACAGCCCATGCAGCTCTCGAAAACACGCCACGTTACCGAACACTATTTGCTAACTATCTTCGAGCGGTCTTTGTTAGACCTCCACTGAGTTGGGGGGTGCCTGGGTCAGAGGGCACCCACCCCTCCTCCCCCGGCGGTGTCTGAGTTTCAACCGCCTACGATCTATTCTACTTCTGACCTCCGCGGATGGGAGAGCGCGTCGCAGATTGCGCGGATTTTATTTCTTTTTGCTTTTCCTTTTTCCTTTCTTTTTCTTTAACCAGAATTTATATATCTTTTCTCTTTCGCATATGTGTTCCCATAATTTCATGATATTAGTGAATCTTACAAAAACACATGCAAATAAATAAATAACAACGCCATCCACTACTGTTGATTCCTGTGTCTCCCACTTCCCTAAGCACCACAGGCTCTGTGGTGGTGGGCAGGACACTGTGGCCAGGCCTCGGGTTTCGACCCCTGCCCACTTTGCCCCCCGAGCCCCCACCAGTCCACTTAAAAAAAAATAAAAAGAAAAAAGAAAAAAAAGAAAATAAAAAAATGTGGTTAGCGTTCAAGCCCCGTAATCACTGGATCGAGTCCCATTCGTCCGTTTTTTTTTTTAATTTTCAGCACAGTCATTGTCTTTACTATTTATATTCCAATTGATATAATGGGAAAAAAAGATGGATGGAGCGTCTGCCATGTAAGCAGGAGATCCCGGGTTCGAGTCCCGCTCGGGGCACACATTTTCAGTTGTCCTCATCGAGGTATATCAACAACACCTGTCGGCAGCTGAGGGTTTCAGTTAGTCATCATTTATTCCACACTTATATGTTGAGCAAGATGCAAAAATTATTGCTTTGCTTGTTTTTTCGATAATTACCACTGTGGTTCTTGTTTATAATTATTATATGTATAAAAATTGAATGTTTCCCAATCGAATTTGTTATTCTGATTAAAAACCCAATGATTCTCCTTATATACTTTACAAAGAAAAATGGAAAACCCACCGCCATGAATTGTGTTGTTGGACAAAAAGAAAATAATTTTTGTTCAATAATGTAACTAATTTGTTAAATATAATGTAGGTTTTGGAAACTTTCTGAATAATTGATGGAGTAACAAAAGAAAATGAAACAGAAGGAAAAAAAGTGCCAGAGGAAGAAGAGAACCCGAGACCTCTGGCTTAAGAGTCCGAGTCCTAAACGTCTAGGCCAGACGGCGGCTCGGCAGTGGACTAACATTTTATACTCATAACGCATCTAGGAAACTTTGGATCGATTTTTCCCGGGATTTTCCGGGTAGTGCGTCCTAATATTTTAACCACGTGAGGTGTTATGGGTCCTCCTTCACCATACAAAATTTCTTGTCAGAGTAATGCCAGAGAGGTCGTCAGTTGGGAAGGCTTTTCATGGACTGCTACTGCTCAGAAAATTCGTCGACTTATTTATTAAATGAAGCAATGTGTTTTAAATATTTTAAACATAGCTGCACAACAGCAACGGTTTCACGTAATAAAATTATAAACAGCCGACCAGTTGCAATCGATAAAGAAATTCTTTACCTAGGTTTCGACAAATATAAATTTGTCTTCTTCAGGAGGTAACAATTTTACATTAGTATGGACTAACGTGCATCGCCGTTTTTACAACTGTCAGCATAGATCCATCTGTCAAAAATAAAATATAGCCCTAGAATTAGGGTTCGTCACGTTAATATAAAATAGCTCATGGATCTTGCAGAGCTCACAACCAACTGAGCGTAATCAGCGAGCGTAGTTACTCTAATGTAAAATTGTTACTCTAATGTAAAATTGTTACCTTCTGAAGAAGACAAATTTATATTTGTCGTAACCTAGGTAAAGAATTTCTTTATCCATTGCAACTGGTCGGCTGTTTATAATTTTATTATAATGTGTTTTAATGTATAAACCTACAAAAATAATTTATCAAAACTACACATAGATACTGAAGTTGTTCCATTCAGGGCCGGCTGAAGTGGCCGAGCGGTTCTGGGTGCTACCATCTGGAACCGCGCGACCGCTACGGTCGCAGGTTCGAATCCTGCCTCGGGCATGGATGTGTGTGATGTCCTTAGGTTAGTTAGGTTTAAGTAGTTCTAAGTTCTAGGGGACTGATGACCTCAGCAGTTAAGTCCCATAGCGCTTAGAGCCATTTGAACCATTTTTGTTCCGTTCAGTCTTGGCATGCGCTGTCGTCGTCTTTGTCCGTCTGAAATGGCCACCTTATTCCGCTATGTTCAGTTACCTCCATCGCTACGGCTTCTTGCTCATCATACTCTTCACAAACTAACAAGGGACACTTAAAACGTGACCTCCCAAACAGCTCTTTCGTGCAGTGGAAACGAGTTAGCGGTCAAAACTAAGCTTGTTTTGGTCTAACTGTCAATGTGTCAATCCTGGTGTTACCAGTCAGTTACAATGTCCTCTGTACATCTGTCTGTTTCAACCAAACTTGGCACAGAAACAGCAGGCCTCACGAGCACCACCACTGCGGAGTTTTTAGCCACCTACCATCAATAGGACTGGAGATACTAGCAAACAAATATTTTACCCAGCCCCTGACATTACTTGACTTCATTTTCCTTTTTTTAAATTTTTAAATTTTTCCTGGGGGAAGGAAAATTTTTCTTTAAGCTTTAATGCTCCTAGGTGGTTTCGTAATTATTTTAAAAGCACAATTTATACAAATGTATGTACCCATTTTCAGTATGTTTGTTGAACATTTGGATTCTTTTTATGGACTAAAATAAATAAGTTAGAAGAGCTATTGTTGTAATACATAAAGTACTAATTCAATAAGTACCACGAATAAGAACTATAATACAGTAGTATAGAAGGGAGATGAGGATATGGTCAGAGGGAGAGGAAAGGTATTGGTCAGAGAGAGGAGGTGGAGTAAATGTACAAAGAGATGGTCAGGAGGAGATGAAGAGACACAGAGAATGGAGAAGGGATAGGCGGAAGTAGAGGTGGGAGGGTGAGGTGGACAGACAGAAGGAGGAAGAGGTGGACGCAGAGATGGGGAGTGGTGGATGGGTCGAAAGCATATGCAGGCGAAGCCGTTGGGCAAAGGCAAGTGTTCAGAAAGAGAGGGTACGATCATTTTGGTTTAAAAATGAAAGTGCACAAATTATTTTAAAGGAGAGAAAACATATTGCTACTGGATCTAAACTTCATATGCACTGATAAGCCAAAATATTATGACTACGGGCCACCGCGACGTTGGATGCCGCGTGGTGGCTTTCCGGACACAGGAGGCGGTATCAGAAGTATGTAAGCCGGGATGGACGGGTATCACGCTAGCGAAGATGTGGGCTGCAAATGGGGAAATCCATTGAGATAAGCGATTTTGACGGCATCTAGGGAAAGAGGAAGAAGGACGGTGAAACTACCACTAGGCGCTAAATGGCTGGACGCCCACATCTCTTCACAGAACGTGGGGTTCGGTGGCTTGTCTCCTCTGTAAAATAGGATAGATGGTGATCTGTGGCATCTCTGTCGAAAGAGCACAATTCTGGTGCACGCACAAGTGTTTCGAAGCACACCGTTCATCGTACTGTGTTGAACATGGAGCTTCGCATCAGACCAGCCCCATGTGTTCACATGTCGACCCAAAGACATCGTCAGTTACGATTGTAGTGGGCATGGAACCATTGGAATTCGATCGTTGACCAATGGAAACGTGTCGGCTCTTCGGGTGAATCATATTTTTGATGCACTAGGTTGCTGGTCATCTCCACAAATGCTGTGATCGAAGTGAACGGTGGCTCGAAAAGTGCAGCGAACCATGGATGCAGGCGTGCGGGAGCGGTATTATCCTATGAAAGACATTATCTTGCTGTTGTATGGAACCTGTGGCAGTAATCACAGACACGCTGACAGCTGTAAACCACGTGCATCCCGTCATGTTTGATGTCTTTCCTGACGGCGATGTCATCTTTTAGCAGTATAATTGCAAGTGTCTGGAAGTCAGAACCATGCTACAGTCGTTTGAAAAGCATTGTAGTGAACTCACGTTGATGTCTCGGCGACCAAATAAGCCTGTTGTAAACCCTATGGAACCCATCTGAGTCGCTATCGGGCGCCATCACCGCCTACGCAAATCATCCGACCGTTATTTACGCTTATTACATGACATGTGCGTAGACATGTAATGCCACACACCTCCGAAAACCTATCAACAAACTGTCGGAGCACTAATACCCAGAATCAGTGATGTATTTACTTCCAAAGACGGAAAAAAAGCTATTAAGGAGGTAGTCATAATGTTTTGACTCACTAGTGTATGTTCTTAATTGTTACATTTGTTCATTTTTAATAGTATTGAAGCTGGCAAAGAAATCTGAGGTCCTGAAATCTGTAATTTCACTAAGGATATAGTATTTACGACGTTTGGTTTGCGAAAGGAATCTCTTTGTTATTCTTTAAAATAAATTTCATACTGTCACTTTTACCGTCAGATTGTCACAGGCCCTCTTGTAGCAATTGATTACGTCGACAGACATCAGAGATGTGGTAGCAAGACGTGCGGAAGTCAATCCAAGTGACGCCCCACCCTTGCATCTGTGTTGGTATTAGCGTTTGACGAGGACCCGCCAGGGTAGCTGAGAGAGCTAACGCGCTGCTTCCTGGACTCGGGTAGGCGCGCCGGCCCCGGGTCGAATCAGCCCAGCGGATTAACGACGAAGGCCGGTGTTCTGGCCTGCCTGGATGTGGTTTTTAGGCGGTTTTCCACATCCCGCTAGGTGAATACTGGGCTGGTCCCCACGTTCCGCCTCAATTACACGCGTCGCAGACATTTGAAACACGTCCGCAGTATTTCCCGATTTACACTAGACGCAGACAGTTGGCGTAGACTGATTCGGTCCCAGGGCCATCCTTAAAAATTAACATTGCCAAATCCGTTGTAACCACGCCGATCCTGCGCTCGGGCCGTGTGGTTCTAGGCGCTGCAGTCCGGAACCGCGGGACTGCTACAATCGCAGGTTCGAATCCTGCCTTGGGCATGGATGTGTGTGATGTCCTTAGGTTAGTTAGGTTTAAGTAGTTCTAAGTTATAGGGGACTGATGACCTAAGATGTTAAGAAGTCCCATAGTGCTCAGAGCCATTTGAAGCATTTTTGATACTGCGATCGCTGCGTAAGGGAAAGAAAGAAAGAATTAGCGTTGACGAGGATTTGAGTTGCCAAAGTACAGTGGGGCCGTTTTGCACCTGCATCGGTAAAGCAGTGGTTATGTAGTGGTATTTGAATTAAAAAAGGCATGGTGAGGCAGTTCCTTCTTTGACTGTGTGGTAATTGAAGAGTCTGCCATGTTTCTTCAGCATCTCTATTCTAGAGTCGTCGTAAGGGAAATTCTCTTCCGCAACACCTCCCTGGCTCTCAGGTGCCGTATCTTCCGCACTTACGGAGGAAACATCATCTGCTTTCCCAGCCAAATGATGTCTGTGTGACATCTGACCACACCCCATGTTGACTGCCGCAGTCGCACTGCTCAGATGCCCTCACTGGTCCGTCTGTGTCCAGGGCACCGTACTCCTCCTCGACGGCCCATCTCCTTTGGCTGGCGTAAACCATCTCACTCCCCCCTCTACTACAGCGCACTCAGCTGATAACTGATTAGATACACTGAAGTATGCCATTGTTAAACCACTGCATAAAAAAGGGGATACGTCTGAGGTCAGCAACTACCGCTCAGTCTCTCTTCTGACTGCCTTATCCAAAAATTTTGAAAAAGTAATGCATTGTAGAGTAGCTTCACACCTTTGTAAAAACAAAGTTTTAACAAAATGTCAGTTTCGTTTCCAGAAGGGTTTTTCAACGGAAAATGCTATATATACTTTCACTAATGAAATATTAAATACTCTGAGTAACCGGAAGTCACCCGTTGAGATTTTTTGTGACCTATCAAAGGCTTTTGATTGTGTAAATCATGGAATACTTCTAGATAAGCTCAAGTACTATGGTATGAATGGAACAGTGCTCCAATGGTTTAAATCATACCTAACTGGAAGAGTGCAGAAAGTTGAAATAAGCAGTTCACATAACATGCAAAAAACTGGTGATTTCTCAAAGTGGGGAACAATCAAGAATGGGTTGCCGCAAGGTTCGGTTTTGGGCCCTCTGCTGTTCTTAATATATATTAATGACTTGCCATTCTATATTCTATGCGAAGCTGGTACTTTTTGCCGATGATACAAGTATAGCTATCACATGCAACAGACAAGAACTAGCTGGTGAAATTGTAAACGATGTTTTTCAGAAAATCATTAAGTGGTTCTCTGCAAATGGGCTCTAATTAAACTTTGACAAAACACAGTATATACAGTTTCACACAGTAAATGGAATGACACCATTAATAAATATGGACTTCGATCAGAAATTGGTAGCTCTGGGCGAATATTCAAAGTTTCTAGGTGTATGCATTGATGAGGGGTTGAACTGGAAAAAAACCCACTGAGGATCTGCTGAAACGTTTGAGTTCAGCTACTTTTGCTATTAGGGTCATTGCAAATTTTGGCGATATACATCTGAGTAAATTAGCTTATCACGTCTATTTTCATTCTCTGCTTTCGTATGGCGTGATATTCTGGGGTAACTCACCATTGAGTAAAAGAGTGTTCATTGGACAAAAGCGTGTAATCAGAATAATTGCTGGAGCTCATCCAAGATCATCCTGCAGACACTTATTTAAAGAGCTAGAAATCTTCACTGTAGCCTCACAATATATATATTCACTTATGAAATTTATTATTAACAGTCCGAACGAATTCAAAAGTAATATCAGTGTACATGGCTACAACAGTAGGAGAAAGGATGATCTTCACTACTCAAGGTTAAATCTAACTTTGGCTCAGAAGGGGGTAAATTATGCTGCCACAAAAGTCTTTGGTCACTTACCTAATGGCATCAGAAGTCTGACAGATAGCCATATAGCATTTAAAAGGAAATTAAAAGAACTTCTTAATGGCAAGTCCTTCTACTCATTAGAGGAATTTTTGGATATAGTAAGTGGGTAATTTCCCCAACCCCCACAAAAAAATTAAAAATATTAAATGTCATGTAATATTTTGTGTAATGTAATATCTTGTATAGACACCTTTTACTAACCTGACACGTTCCACATCACTACGAAGTGTCGTATTCATGATCTATGGAAAAAAAAACTGCTGCCAATCCCTTGGACAGCCACACCAGTAACAAACACGACCGACGCGCTGTTTTAGGCCCAGAGTCAAACCCGAGGCTTGCCCACTGCTGCCCTGTTGCTGGCTCATATTGATGGGGCCGCTTCCGCTCCATACTGGAGACATCAAGACCAGCAGATGTCGCCTACCAGTAGACAACCTGGAGCGTCCGCTCAGGTTACGCTTCTCGGCGGCTAACTCTCAGAGCTTGCGACTCAGTGAGGTAAACAAGAAAAGGCGGCAGGCCCTGCAAAGTCCAGCGCTGCACGGAAGGTCTTGTCTGCTGCTGCTGGTTCAGGCTGTTGGTGCTTACCCGTCGTATCACTGGACTGCCAATCGCTGAGTCGCATTGTCACAACTCTGTTGCGTTGCCTCCCCCACTTGCTGACAACAGCGCCTACTGGCGAGACCTGAACATCTGGCCAACTCTGGCGCGACCATTTGCCGTTTCACGGCACAAAATTCCTCCTCCGCTTCAAAATTGGTCAGCACCCCCTACCACACAAGCGGAAACGAGCACCATTGACGTGTTCATAATAGTTAAAAAAATGTAATTCTGGGTGGTTATAATTAAAGTGCAGCTACTCACGGTGGTCCAATGTGGCTTGTAACTATCGCATTGCAGCGAAACTTGGTGGACGTGTTAATACGGAACCGATTTACGCTGCAAAAAAATTAGTTACTGTTTTGCCCACCAGGTGCAAATCTGGCGTTGTTCGCTCTTTATATCTTTGTATGAGGGTAGGACATCTACACTGTCAACTGACAAGCCATAACGTGACTGAACATATGGCTACCGAGAAGAGAAACTGTGCGCTGTTAGTGAAACTGTTTTATGAGAATGGCAGCAATTACAGTGCTGCTTTGAGAGAGTATCGCCGACTGAAAGGTCTGAGAAGATGATGTTACTAGTTAATTGTGAAGAAGATGATAAGGAAATTGAAAAACACGTGTGAGCTTGACGTGACGTCTGGAAGAGGAACGCGTCCTATCGCACTGGAACTTATTGACAATGGTGCTATTGCGGTAACTGACCAAGCAAAACGTGCCACGGCTGGTGCTAATGCTTATGCAGTGTCGCGAGAGTTGTCCAGCCTATGGTCATCGGTACGGAAAGTTTTGCGGTCTATAGCACACTGGTACCCGTACACGATCCAAATGGTGCAGCAACTGAAACCTTATGATCCACAACAACGTTCTGAATTTGCTCTTCGGTTTCTGGCATGGATCGAAGTTGATGACATGTGTCGGGCAATATTCTATGGAGCGACGAGGCACATTTTACAAAAAAATGGTTCAAATGGCTCTGAGCACTATGAGACTTAACATCTGAGGTCATCAGTCCCCTAGAACTTAGAACTACTTAAACCTAACTAACCTAAGGACATCATACACATCCGTGCCCGAGGCAGGATTCGAACCTGCGGTCGCGCGGTTCCAGACTGAAGCGCCTAGAACCGCTCGGCCACACTGACCGGCTTACATTTTACACTATAGGGTGCAGTGAATACACAGAACTGCCGAAATTGGGACACAGTTAAGCCGCGTGTTGGCAGGAAGAGCCATTACACTCGTCGTATTTGACTGTCTGCTAAGGATTCACACGCACCTTTATTCTCGGTCCGTTCTTATTTGAAGAGGCTACACTCAGAGCGCCTGACATTTGTGTCGTGAGGTCTACACGTTATCGAGACATCCTTGTGGAGCATGTGATTCCTACTCTGGAAGAGGGCAACTGTTTAAAAATCACTGTTTCCATGCAAGATGAGGCAACACCTCCTATCGCTTGCGCAGTGGAAGATCTGTTTAACGCAGCCTACCACGAACGTGTTATCTCCAGAGGTTTTCCAGATACGTTGCATGCAAGATCACCTGATCTGAATCCATGTGGTTGCTGGCTCTGGGAAAGAACACGTTTACCAGATACACGTTAGGTCTCTACCTGATCTGAAAGGCAGTATGCAGGAACATGTTGCTCAGATTCCACGGGAACCGCTGAGAGGAATTGTTGATCACGTCGTTTTACGGATGCATCATCTCTTCGACGTCTCCGTGCTCATTTTAAACAAATTGTGTAACCGGCGGTTAGTAACAGAACCAACATATGCATTTTTCACTTATTTGACCTTTTCTGGCAACATCCTGGTCCTAATCCATTACTTCTGGAAATACTTCTGTACGTCCTTCTTGCATTCACAGCCCCAGAATTGTACCTGGTCGCCAAAACTGGAACTAATTGTTTTATCAGCGTACATAGGTTCCGTTAACCATTAGAATGTGTACAAAGTTTCGCATCCGTACGATAATTATAGCCCACACTGGACCTTTGTGAGCAGCTGCACTTTTAATCATAAACACCGGTACATGACAAACAAGGGAACTGATTGCCTAGCCTGCCACCGTGACACAAAACACAACAAATAATACAATCGCGTTGTATTAGTGTTGTCTTCAGTGGTATCGAGGCTTGCATTCGTCGCCATACAAGGCAGTGACCGGACGACACCCTGAGCCGTGCCCATAATGAGAGAAAAAGGAAAAGTTACCACGTGACCCTGCTAGTTTCAAACCATGAGGCTTCTACTTCCCCGATCTGATAGCGTCCTCCACCTGCATCATATCCAAATTCATTCTACAACACAACATTGTTGTAGTCCACAGCTTATCACTTATTAACTCCACTAGCGCTACATTACTCTGCAATTCGCCAAGACCACTTTTACTGACTCTCTCTTTGGTTAAAATTATCACACTATCCACATAAAGAGCCGTCCAAGCCTGCAGTCTCCGTAACTGTGTACGAGAAGGCGCCTCAGTTTAAAAGAACTTCCACATCAGTTCTGCATCCGTCAGAGTTGATGTATTCCTTACTTGCGTCCAGCTTTGTAAATTTTTTTGTTTATTTATAGACGCAATCACATTCTTGTGACACAGTCATAACTGGTTCTGCCATACAAAGACCATCTTCAGATTCTAAAGGCGGCATACATTGAACACAGGTTCTTGCGTTGTCATGACTTTGACGACGCATGAACCTGTGTTCAATGTATGCCGCCTTTAGAATCTGTAGATGGTCATTGTATGGCCGAAACCGGTTATGACTGTGTCATAAGAATGTGATTGCGTCTATAAATAAACAAAAAAGTTTTATAAAATAATCAGTGACTCACTCCATGGACAAAATGATAGCCGTTACGTCCGGCTGCCAGCCCCAGGTCAACTCTAAAGGCTCTCTCGTCACCTGGGGAATCTGCGGGGTCATTGCGCTTGCTAGAGACTTCCCTCGAGTTGTCACCTCGTAGGAAAGTCAAATGCTAATAGCTGGAGAGGACCGCATCACGGTAATGAAATTTGAAATTGGCACCGGGAGGAACCGTGACCTGATGAAATTAAAAGGTTTTCTCAAGGGGGATACAAAGAAGGTCTCCTTGGAAATGATAAGAAAGAAAATCAAAGGGAGCAGGGTAAGTCAGGAAACGGCTTTCCATCGAGCCAGGCCGGAAGCTAAGCAGTGCCACGCATACGGTCTTAAGATGAGCACGAAAACATTCTGGAAAGAATCGCACCATGGATATAAGAAATGGTATAGAAAGTCTTAGATTAGAGGCTTGGCGAAGAGGGCGAGTTCACACAGTGTGATATTGCGAAGTACTGATGTATGGACGGGGTGGAGATGTACTAATGAAAAAAAAAAAAAAAGGAAAGAAAAGAAAATAGAAGCGAGGGGCGATATCGTAAAACTAGTTAGGCGAGTGAACGCATGGAATTGTAGAATTTGTTCGACATTGATCATGATAAAGTACAGGATGAGAAGGAATTATGGGAATAGCAACCATTGAACAGTAAGTGGGTCAAGCCGGACAGAGCGCGGAACTCCGTGAAGTGAAGAGTGCGGACAAGTGGAAATCTGATGATACCACGGTTGACAACAACGACGGCGACGACAATGGGTGTCTGCGCAGAAGTAACTAAGTAAGCAGCGGTATTAAGGTAGGAATTGTTAATGGGGTCATAGGGTTTTGAAGAAAATGTTTGGCAAACAATGAAAAGAACTTTTTATTATTAAGATATTCAGAATTTCACAGCGAAATGACTCAGTTGTCTAATTCTCAACGTGAAACTGTAAATTAAAATAAACTGTTTTGTACTCTACATGTATTTACTCCAAAAATATATCTTAGTCTGATTTGACTCATAACATGGTATTTTCCAGCAGCCGAAGTTTGTCAACTTTCCGAATCTTTTGAATATGGCGCAGCACCTTACATACGAATAAGCTGCTTTATGTAAGTCCGTCCGATAATTCACTAGTACATCCTTATGACATACGTCCTTCTAATGTAGAAATTAACCTTGTATATATCCTTTCCTCAGGAATCCGTAGACGAGAAAGAAACTGACTGAATATGCCAAGACATTTTACCCTACACTGTTGGGGTAGGGAGGACCATAATAGTGTTTCACTTGTAAGACACAATCATTTCCTGTAGACACCTTATTAGCTACTGAATTTATGTACTTTCTTAGCCATTTCATAGACCAGCAGGCCTCTTCGACGTCTCGACTCTGTCCGCCACCGTGGATTGCGTTTAGCATCTGGAGCTTTTTATACCAGCCCTGTGGAGAGCCTTTACGCTGAGACTGCTGAACCTCCGCTGTCCTATCGGCGAGCTGTTCTACTGAGTCGTTGCGCTAGTCACTTGTCTTTCATACCTGCCCGTCCGACCCATGTCCTTCTTTTCGACACCTCTTTGGATTTAGGGTATACAGGCCGCCATTACTCTCTGCTACCACCAGGAGTCCGCTTCCGTCAACTGTTACGTTCTCTTTCCTTCAACTTTCCTAAAAATTTCTTGACAAATGTGCTACGGCGCCACCTTGGCTTCGTCCCCGGACGTGTCTTCACAGTGCCCTTTGTCAGCTTCCCACCAAGAATACTACCCCCCACTCCCTATATTTTATCGTCGGCGGAGATTTATGTTGCTCTCCAGGCTGTCCAACGCATCAGTCGCCATAAGCGGCTACAGTACATTATATGCTCGGATTCGCTCAGCTCTCTTCTCAGCGTCCAAGCTCTTTATTCTGTCCACCCTCTGGTCCACCGGGTTCGGGACAGCCTCCACTTGCTCCACTTGGGGGGAGTCTCTGTGGCATTCCTCTGGATCCCAGGGCACGCTGGTATCCGCGGAAACGAGGCATCCGATATAGCGGCCAAGGCTGCAGTCTGTCTCTCTTCCTCGGCCCGTTGTTCGCATGGTTCCCTTTGCCGATCTACAGAGCTTCTTATGTCGTCGTTTTACTCTTTTATGGCACACACATTGGTCTATACTTCCCGATAATAAATTACGGGACGTAAAACCTCTTCTCTGTGCTTGGACCTCTTTCTTTTGGACTCGTCGTCGAGAGCAGGTAATTTTGACTAGACTCCGGATAGGGCACTGTCTATTTAGCCATCGATATCTTTTAATTGATGATTCTCTCCCGCTTTGTCCTCACTGCTCTCAACCGTGGACAGTGAGACACCTTTTACTTCAGTGCCCCTTTACAGTTGTCGCCTGATACGACACACACGCTCAGCCGATCGCTTCCTTGAGTTTATCAGTGTCAGTGAGATGATAGCGGTCATTTGAAGGTCTTTTTTTGGGGAATACAGCCCCTCCTTCAAGATTTCCTTCCGTTTTTAGTTTACCTCCTTCTTGAGTTTCGCTCCCATAGCTGCTGGTTTCACATTCGGTTTTTCTTTTTACCCTTCCCTAAGCCACAGGATGGGCGCTTATGACCGTAGCAGTTTTGCGCCCTAAAACCATAACAAAAAAAGGGCCAACTTTAACTCCCTCCCCGCCTTCTTCTTGGCAGCCACCATTAAAGTGTTTTTAGAAGAATCACTGGTAATGGGTTAATAAGAGTTAGTGTAGCAACTTCCTGTGCATCGTTTCAAACGTAATTTTATTTATATTTCTACTCAGAACTTTGGCTTCTTCTAAACGCCGTGATCATTCTGAAACGTTTATAATAATTAATTAACGTCCCGTCTTTTTTGGTATCTTATCGTGGAAAAATCCATATATTAATAAAAGTTTATTTTTCTCGTACATCACTTTTAGTCATTGCATTAATAGAATATTTCCATCACATTACTCTTGTGTCGTTCCTTAGAACGTGCCTGATAACATGTATCTATATATTCGTGCCATCACTGTTTACCGTTGTTTATACAAGACAAGCTGCATCTGGAGAAAATAAGGAAATAAAAGTTGTTTTATTATTGAGTTCAGTTCCATGACTCGTTTGTAGCATCGACGCTATCCTATCCACTTCAAGCCTCTTTGACGCCACATAACAATTGAAACATACGTCCATTTGAACCCACTTACTGTATTCAAGCCTTAGTCTCCATCAGAAGTTTTTGTCCCTCAAACTTCTCTCCGTAACCAAAATGTCAAGTCCTTGACGGCTTAAGATATGCCCTGCCAACTGAACCCGTATTTTAGCAACGCCACCTAGAGAGTAGGTGGCGTTGATTTTAGACAGGTTGTCGCATAAATTTCTTTCATCTCCAATTCGATTCCGCACCTTTTCATCAGTTATGCCATCCATCTAGGGCTGCTATGGGGCCGGCCGCGGTGGTCTAGCGGTTCTAGGCGCTCAGTCCGGAACCGCACGACTGCTACGGTCGCAGGTTCGAATCCTGCCTCGGGCATGGATGTGTGTGATGTCCTTAAGTTAGTTAGGTTTAAGTAGTTCTAAGTTCTAGGGGACTGATGACCACAGATGTGAAGTCCCATAGTGCTCAGAGCCATTTGAACCTTTTTTTTTTTTTTTTTACTGCTATGGGGCTTCTGGCTCATAGTTCAATTTTCCGCCCCTTGTCAGGGCCACATCGATGACGCTGCAGTCCCTGGTGGTAAAGGGAAATTCAAACTGCAGAATGGTGGATTGCAGGAAATTAAAAAATGGACGCTATATTACTTCCACGAGACGAATAAACAGGCTCTGTACTGAGTCGATACAGATACGGTTCTAGAGTCGATCCGATACTCGGATTTAATCTTTCAGGAAGTTTCTAAATATTCATTGTATACTCCAATATTCATACAAGAACATGAGAGACCACAGAAAGTTATTCAAGAGGATGCTAGATTCTAAAACTGCCATTTTATGTAGCTTATTCCATGAGTTTGAGAACGTGTCGTGCACCAAGAAATACATTTGAATGAGTCTTCACAAAAATTGTTGTAGTTTAAATAACTGAAATGAATTAAAACATATTTTCCGAAGGAGTAGATACACTACTGTCCATTAAAATTGCTACACCACGAAGATGACGTGCTGCAGACGCGAAATTTAACCTACAGGAAGAAGATTCTGTGATATGCAAATTATTAGCTTTTCAGAGCATTCACACAACGTTGGCGCCGGTGGCGGCACCTGCAACGTGGTGACATGAGGAAAGTTTCCAACCGATTTTTCGTACACAAACAGCAGTTGACCGGCGTTGTCTGGTGAAACGTTGTTGTGATGCCTCGTGTAAGGAGGAGAAAGGCGTACCATCAAGTTTCCGACTTTGATAAAGGTCGGATTGTAGCCTATCGTGATTGCGGTTTATCGTATCGCGACATTGCTGCTCGCGTTGGTCAAGATCCAATGACTGTTAGCATAATATGGAATCGGTGGGTTCAGGATGGTAACACGGAACGTCGAACTGGATCCCAATGGCCTCGTATCACTAGCAGTCGAGATGACAGGCATCTTATCCGCATGGCTGTAACGGTTCGTGCAGCCACGTCTCGATCCCTGAGTCAACAGATGGGGACGTTTGCAAGATAATAACCATCTGCACGAACAGTTCGACGACGTTTGCTGCAGCAATGATTATCAGCTCGGAGACCATGGCTGCGGTTATCCGTAACGCTGCATCACAGACAGGAGCGCCTGCGATGGTATACTCAACGACGTACCTGGGTGCACGAATGGCAAAACGTCATTTTTTCGGATGAATCCATGTTCTGTTTACAGCATAATGATGGTCGCATCCGTGTTTGGCGACATCGCGGTGAACGCACATTGGAAGCGTGTATTCGTCATCGCCATACTGGCGTATCACCCGGCGTGATGGTATGGGGTGCCACTGGTTACACGTCTCAGTCACTTGTTATTCGCATTGACGGCACTTTGAACAGCGGACGTTACATTTCAGATGTGTTACGACCTGTGGCTCTACACTTCATTCGATCCCTGCGAAACCCTACATTTCAGCAGGATAATGCACGACCGCGTGTTGCAGGTCCTGTATGGGCCTTTCTGGATACAGAAAATGTTCGGCTGCTGCTCTGGCCAGTACATTCTCCAGATCTCTCACCAATTGAAAACGTCTGGTCAATGGTGGCCGAGCAACTGGCTGGCCACAATACGCCAGTCACTACTCTTGATGAACTGTAGTATCGTGTACACGCCGTCCAATCTCTGTTTGACTCAATGCCCAGGCGTATCAAGGCTGTTATTACAGCCAGAGGTGTTTGTTTGTTCTGGGTACTGATTTCTCAGGATCTATGCACCCAAATTGCGTGAAAATATAATCACATGTCAGTTCTAGTATAATATATTTGTCCAATGAATACCCGTTTATGATCTGCATTTCTTCTTGCTGTGGCCAGTAGTGTAACTTTGGTTCCAAAATGATAAGAATATTTCGTAAATTTTGTACAAACTTCGTATTTACATATTGTTAAGAAGATTATGAATGCCACCTCTTTGTTACAGTTACCTGAAATTGTATTCTCCTAATGATTAAGGAATCTAGTGTGCACTTTGTGTGCATATCGGAGACAGTCTACCAAGATGTGGGATGCGTCCTTCCAGAAGCTTTGAAAACCAAAGGGTTAACTCAGCTGCAGGTGGTGCCTCATGTGGGTTCTAGTGACATCTTCCGTTTTGGATCGGAAGAGACTCTATCTTGTTTCGGGCGGCTAGCTTAATTGGTAAAGACTGCCGGATTTGTTTGCAAGATGAAGGCAGAGCTCACCATCTGTAGCACTGTCGACAGGACTGATTGTGGACCTTTGGTACAGAGCAGAGAGGAGCACTTGAATTAGCTCCCATGGTTCCGTGACCGTGTAGGCTGCTGATTCCTCTACTTGCAAGAAGATGGTGGGCATCGAATCCCGTTAAAAGATCAAGGATCCATTACACACCAGGAGTGGCTACGCATGTAACAAGGGCTGTGTTGGAGTGGTCTGGGCGGTTTGTTAAGTTATAGAGTCTCGGGAAAGAACTAAAAGATTTTCAGTCTCAAACGGCGCAGGTCAAACACAGGTCTAGGGGTTATCTAGGAACCATAGGTATTTTAGCAGTAAACTGTCGTTGCTGTGTTCCGAAAGAACCAGAACTTCAGGTGCTAATAGAACGAACTGAAGCACGGGTGCTGAAAACTGGCTAAATTTGGAGATCAGTTCAACCAAAATTTTTACAAAGGACCTAACAGTGTTCAGAAAGCATAGCTTAAATACGGTTGGCGGTGGTGTGTTTGTTGCTGTTAGAAGTATTCTGTCTTGCAGCGAAACTGAAGTACATAGTTCCTGTGAGTTAGCGTGGGTAGACATGTGGTTGACAACCATAATGAATTAATAGTTGGTTCATTTACCGACTGCCAACTCACTGGTATAGTTGCTGAACAGTTCAAAGAATCCACAAGATTGGTGAAGTTTTACAGAAGCTCAAAATTTAGCGCTAAATTCAATGCGAGATGCTTTCAGTAGTTTCCACAACGAAACGTTGTCTCGGAGTCTAGAAGAAAATCGAAAGGGAGACTGGACACAACTAGTAGCTACAGCGATAGTAATGTTACCGATGACAGTGCCGCTAAAGTGGAGTTGCTAAATACGGTTTTCCGAAATTCGTTCACCAAAGAAGACCAAATAAATATCCCAGAATTGCAATCAAGAACTGTTTACAACGTTAGTAATTTAGAAGCAGACATCCCTGGTGTAGGAAAGCACCTCTCCAAATAAACTAAAATGTCATATACACCCATAAATCACTGGATGTCGCAGATTCAATCGTTGCACTAGTGCTTCATTCGAAGACGTGATATGTCTTCGAATAAAGCACTAGTGTAACGATTGAATTCACGATATCCAGTGATTTATGGCTTTATATGACATTTTCGTTTATTTGCAGAGATGTATATGGAGCCTAGAGATGGCATAATGAAATGCTTCAAAATAAAACAAAATAACATCTTAAGTTACACGGCTTTTGGTGAATTTCATTCACATTTACAATTACGTAATCAGCCGATGTCCCGTGTCCATAATGGACCAACAGAGATTTTACCGTGTTAGTGGATATTTTGCATATTTTTATGCTTTCTGTTATACTCCATCGACTAGAACTGTTAAAGTTGAATTAGATGTGCAGAAAAATGTGCATGTTTTTAAGTGTTTGGGTAAAACAAAAGCCAGAGACAGCGTCCAACTAGGTAAGTGTGCAAAACCACCCAAAATAACCCTGAAATTAGCCGGAAGAACAGACTTTCAACAGTGAGGGTTTGAACCAAGACATTTCTCGTCTGCCCTGTTTGAGACGTTATCGGGCAGCCATGCAAATTGAACTGCGAGGTTGCTTACTATACGACTGCGCGTTGGGCTATATTGGAATCCACAGAGTTCGAGAAAGCTCCAGTTTTTGGAAAGGACACTTTTCCGTCGTTGAAATTTCACATTCTTTTCCTCTGTACTCGACAGATCCATTTCGGTCCATAGATATATAAATGTACACACCTGTAGTATAGAATATTCATTTTTGTTAGACTTATCTACAATAGCTCTTCCGTTTCAAACTGAATGTAGACTCTGAAAGTCGTCACAGGTGTCATTAGTCCACAGACTGTAACAATTATATTCAGCTGCCACAGGAGGGACGTGATTCTGAGAATTAAGGACGGATGTCGGGCAGGTACTCTGCAGCCTTGTTAGCGATGTGCTAGGAGCTGCCGCCGGAATGTCGCATCCACGCACCAAGCTGTTGGACAGGTCCTTTACTGCAGCTCAATAAGGGATGTTCGAGAATCCGACAGACAAAGAACTGGGTACTTCATTTCGGCTCTGTTTTGTAAAGGTTTTTTTTTTTCCTCGTTGACTGCAGGAGATCTCTGAAACGACTGCAACGCCAAGGAAACGATATAATTTCCCGTGACCAGAGTGACTGAATTTCTGACTGCGCTCGTAAATACTAAATATGCTCTTTAGTAGAATAAGAATCATTTCCGAAAATACGTGACAGCTTTGCAATAAATGAAACGTTTGCACCCATACATTCCAGGAAATGGCGAGTGGTCGCTCTTGGTCGCCATCCGCCACCTTTAGTTCCAAGAGGGCTTCAGCAAAATCTGGAAAGTAGGACGGACTTACTGGCAGTTAAGACCAGCCCTGAGACTTGACTGCGTCAAGCATGAAAAAGTGTTCCACGGAAGAAAGGAAGGAAATTTGCTGCTTAATGTGCCGCTGACGACGAGGTCGTTAGAGACCGACCACGTCTGCATTAGGGAAGGATAGTGAATGAAATCGGCCGAGTCCTTTTCGAACGACATTCCGGTTCTTATTCAGAACACAGTTTAAATACCTCAAAAAGTTTCATAACAGGCACATTATATCTAGATGTCCTTTCCGACAGACTGCAACAGATCCTCTGATTCTCTGTCAATGAACTCAAATTATTTTTGTTTTTAGTTGTGCTTTTTTTTTTTTAAACTGTAGAACTCAGCGCCTATAAAACTTCCTTTGCTTTTTTTCAACCTATTTTCTGAACGGTTGCGACTATGGTAGTTTACAGACAAACGTGTTTATCATTTCAATTTAGATGTAGAGAACGGTTTACTGTTTCACAGGCTTTAGGCTCTACCGATACGCTTTCTTCATAAAGAGACCACATACTACTTGTTTGATACCATGTTTGAACTGTTGACATGAGTATTAATTTTATGTAAACACACGAGTTTAGAAGTCGCAGTAATTGTAAAAGTAAGTTTTGAAAATCCTAGTTTGTCATCCCAATCTGCTGAGTACTGAAAGGAATACGTTTTTTCAGTGTAGCACATATATTTTCTAATAGTATTATGCAAGTAGACCGAAGGGACAACTGAAAATTTGTACCAAAGCTGCGATTCGAACCCAAGTCTCCTGCTCACTAGTCAGGCGTGCTAACCAATACGCCACCCTGGCACAGAGATTTCGCATAAACAGACAAACTACCCTAGCACGCCTCCCTCCTAAATCCAAATTCCACCTCATGCCTCAGCTCACTTGGTGATTCCCCCTGAACTTGAACATCTATGATGACTTGAAAACATCTCTAGAGCCACACAGTTTCATTTGATTAAAGCACCTATGCCTCGGTTTCAGGTAGAATCCCCCATTTCGTTCGATGCTGATGTGCAATTCCACTACAGTCAAAGAGCCTATGCAGTGCTATTTGAGTTTAGGGGGAATTACCAAGTGTGCTGAGGTGTGAATGGGAATTTGGATTTAAGAGGGAGGCATGCTAGAGTGGTTCGCGCAGATGTCCATAACCACTGTGCCAAAGTGTCGTGGGATTAGCGCATCTTCCTCGATAGCAGAAGATCCGGGATCGAATCCCCATTTGGTAGAAACTTTCATTCATCGCTTCAGTAGGGATATATACATCAGAGATGACTGAGACTTGAAAAGGTCTCTGCAACCGTCTATTTTCATTTGATTAATAGTATTAGATTAACTTCTACGGGTGTCGAGGGCAAGACGTCTGATGTCAATATTAAAAGGTGATCAGCAGTTTTGTCCGTCGAAAATGCACACAGAATGTCATTTTTCCAGTATTTACGCGTACTGAAATCCTCTTTATTCTACGTCTCGTTTGAACATATCATTGGCCGTTCCCATTAAAACATCTGTTGTTTTCTTAAAATCGTAAGTACATCTTGTTCCTCACAGTCACTCGTTATTTATGAAACGTTTTAAAGTGGGATTCTACACACGAAGAAATTTTTATAGGAGCGTCTTCATTAGCGCTGAGTATGGGCAAGGAAGGAGATGATGATTTCGAAAAACTGTTATTTGTTTGTTTTCTGCGTAGCGCAATACAAAAACTGCCACCCTAGATGTTTACGTATGCCCAAATGGAATTGTTCAAATGGTGCAAATGGCTATGAGCACTATGGGACTTAACATCTGAGGTCATCAGTCCCCTAGAACTTAGAACTACTTAAACCTAACTAACCTAAGGACATCACACACATGCATGCCCGAGGCAGGATTCGAACCTGCGACCGTAGCGGACGCGCGGTTCCAGTCTGAAGCGCCTAGAACCGCTCGGCCACACTGGCTGGCAAATGGAATTGTAATTGTGAGTACATTGCTTCTTTTGATCTGGAGTGAATATTCAATTCTTTTCGTCTCTGATGTCGTTTCCCCGTAATTTATTGACATTTACTGAGCGTCATCGTCTTGGAATTTCATTCCGTCACCCTTTCAACGGCAACTTGCTTCTTCTAGTCTTCAATAAATGTAACTACGGAAACAGGCAGCTACCACGCCGGCTCCCAAAGTCACTCTCTGTGATAACTTTCCTGTTGGTTATTAAAACTGCAGCATCGAAAGGATAGAAAAGGACGAATTTTTTCTTATTGTGTGTGGACAGAACAGTATGAATAATATATTATTAAATTTGTAGTTAAATTGCTGGTTTCTTATGGTTAATCAGTCCTCTGACTGGTTTGATGCGACCTATTGGGAATTCTTGTCCTGTGGCAACCTCTTCGTCTCAGAATATCACTTTCATCCTAAGTCCACAAATATTTGCTTATGTGTTCCAGTTACTGTCTTCCCTTACAGTTTTTAAACCTCTATATCTCCATCTAGTATCGTGGAAGGTATTGTTTGGTGTCTTAACCCTCCTACCATCTTGTCTCTTCTTCTTGCCAGTATTTTTCGTATATTCTTTTCCTTGTCGATTCTGCGGAGGATCTCCTCATTTTTTACCTTATTATTCCACTTGATTTACCTTTCTTAGTACCACATCTCATATGCTTTGATTCTCTTGTTTTCAGGTTTCCATGCAGTCCATCGTTCACTTCCATGCGATAAAACACTCCTGGAAATGGAAAAAAGAACACATTGACACCGGTGTGTCAGACCCACCATACTTGCTCCGGAGACTGCGAGAGGGCTGTACAAGCAATGATCACACGCACGGCACAGCGGACACACCAGGAACCGCGGTGTTGGCCGTCGAATGGCGCTAGCTGCGCAGCATTTGTGCACCGCCGCCGTCAGTGTCAGCCAGTTTGCCGTGGCATACGGAGCTCCATCGCAGTCTTTAACACTGGTAGCATGCCGCGACAGCGTGGACGTGAACCGTATGTGCAGTTGACGGACTTTGAGCGAGGGCGTATAGTGGGCATGCGGGACGCCGGGTGGACGTACCGCCGAATTGCTCAACACGTGGGGCGTGAGGTCTCCACAGTATATCGATGTTGTCGCCAGTGGTCGGCGGAAGGTGCACGTGCCCGTCGACCTGGGACCGGACCGCAGCGACGCACGGATGCACGCCAAGACCGTAGGATCCTACGCAGTGCCGTAGGGGACCGCACCGCCACTTCCCAGCAAATTAGGGACACTGTTGCTCCTGGGGTATCGGCGAGGACCATTCGCAACCGTCTCCATGAAG
This sequence comes from Schistocerca piceifrons, assembly GCF_021461385.2. NCBI lineage: Eukaryota > Metazoa > Arthropoda > Insecta > Orthoptera > Acrididae > Schistocerca > Schistocerca piceifrons. The sequence continues at coordinate 416,344,793 of NC_060141.1, forward strand.
CTGGGCTACGGTCCCGCACACCGTTAGGCCGTCTTCCGCTCACGCCCCAACATCGTGCAGCCCGCCTCCAGTGGTGTCGCGACAGGCGTGAATGGAGGGACGAATGGAGACGTGTCGTCTTCAGCGATGAGAGTCGCTTCTGCCTTGGTGCCAATGATGGTTGTATGCGTGTTTGGCGCCGTGCAGGTGAGCGCCACAATCAGGACTGCATACGACCGAGGCACACAGGGCCAACACCCGGCATCATGGTGTGGGGAGCGATCTCCTACACTGGCCGTACACCACTGGTGATCGTCGAGGGGACACTGAATAGTGCACGGTACATCCAAACCGTCATCGAACCCATCGTTCTACCATTCCTAGACCGGCAAGGGAACTTGCTGTTCCAACAGGACAATGCACGTCCGCATGTATCCCGTGCCACCCAACGTGCTCTAGAAGGTGTAAGTCAACTACCCTGGCCAGCAAGATCTCCGGATCTGTCCCCCATTGAGCATGTTTGGGACTGGATGAAGCGTCGTCTCACGCGGTCTGCACGGCCAGCACGAACGCTGGCCCAACTGAGGCGCCAGGTGGAAATGGCATGGCAAGCCGTTCCACAGGGCTACATCCAGCATCTCTACGATCGTCTCCATGGGAGAATAGCAGCCTGCATTGCTGCGAAAGGTGGATATACACTGTACTAGTGCCGACATTGTGCATGATCTGTTGCCTGTGTCTATGTGCCTGTGGTTCTGTCAGTGTGATCATGTGATGTATCTGACCCCAGGAATGTGTCAATAAAGTTTCCCCTTCCTGGGACAATGAATTCACGGTGTTCTTATTTCAATTTACAGGAGTGTATGTTCCGGACATACGTTCTCAGAAATTACTTCCACAAATTAAGGGCACTGTTTGATATCGGTAGACTTTTGCTGGCTAGAAATGCCATTATTTCCGGTTCTAGTCTGATTTACAAGTCCTCCATGCTTCGCCCTCCATATGCTGTCTCGCTTCCAATGTAGCACAATTCCTTCATTTCGTCTATATTGTGGTCCCCAATTTTGGTGTTAAGTTTTCCACTAATCTCATTTCAGCTGCTCCTTGATACTTACGTCGTTCTTCGGTTTGCTCTTAGTCCATATTCTGTGCACGGTAAGTATTCATTCCATTCGATATGTCCTGTAATTCCTCCTCGCTTTCGCGGACGATAGTGATGCTATCACCAAATGTTATCGTTGACATTCTTTCACCATGAATTTTAATCCCACTACCGATCCTATTTTTTATTTCTGTGACTGGTTCTTCGATGAACAGACTGAATAGTAGGGCAGAAAGACATGCATTCCTGTCTTACATCATTTTTAATCCGAGAAATTCGTTCTTGGTATTCCATTCTTGTTTTTCCAATGTTCAAATGTGTGTGAAATCCTAAGCGACCACATTGCTGAGGTCATCGGTCACTAGATTTACACACTACTGAAACTAACTTAAACTTACTTATGCTAAGAAGAACACACACACCCACCCATGCCCGAGTGGGACTCGAACCTCCGGCGGGACGGGCGGCGCAATCCGTGACATGGCGCCTCGAACCGCGCGGACACTCCGTGGGACTCATGTTGTCCCTTCTTATACACATTATACAGGGTGAACATTAATAAAACTGACGAACTTCAGGGACGGACTGCTGACTGGAAATGGAGGAGAAAAGATCCTATGAACATGTATCCGGGAGTCGACGGTGTGCCTGCAACAACAACAAATCGTCCCGGAGCATAGTACAGAGCTGCCACGTCACAACAGATGTTCGAAGTGGCCACCATAGGATCGCAGGTTATAGGGACAGCAGTGGCTGTAATGCAGGATATACATAGTCCTACTACTCCAGCTTACACCATGTTGGCGGGCCAGCAGCCTGAAGTTTGTACAGCGGTTTGTCTCAGTATGCTGTAGAGTTCGGCCCTCCAAATCTGGTGTACGCACAATCCGCTGCCTCCCTTCCCTTCTCGTTCGTCTGTCTGAAAGGACCCATGATCACACAAATCCCCAAAAAGGGCTTGAAATTTTGTGTGACGTGGTTGGTGTCTGCGAGGATACTTGTTTTGGTATAGCTGTGCCACGTATCGATCGATTCCAGCTGTTTGTCCTTAGGCAAACACCATCTCGATTTGTTCCCTACATGAACATCGTACCATTCTGCTGCTTACAGTACACCGCGTCAATCACTCATCCTTCAACACACAAAGAACACACGACATGTGGTCAGAGGAACTGTCATTCGTCAGCGCCATCTACCGTGACAACGATGCATTTTCAGACACGTTCATAGGATCATTTTTTTTCTTCCATCCCAGCAGTTTGTCAGTTTTATTAATGCTCACCCTGTATAGTAACCGTCTTTCCCTGCATCTTTCCCCAACTTTTCTGATAAATTCGAACATCTTGCATCATTTTACATTATCAGAAGCTTTTTCTAGATCGACCACTCCTATGATGGTGTTCTGATTTTTCTTAAATCTCGCCTCCGTTATGAAGCGCAACACCAGAACTGTCTCTCTGGTGTCTCTATTTCTCCCAGAGCCAGACTGATGGTCACCTATCAGATTTTCAGTTTTAATCTCCCTCCTTCTGTATATTATTCTTATCAGCAACTTGGATGTACGTGCTGCTAAGCTGATTGCGTGATTTGTTCAAATGGCTCTGAGCACTATGGGACTTAACTTCTAAGGTCATCAGTCCCCTAGAACTCAGAACTACTTAAACCTAAATAACCTAAGGACATCGCACACATCCATGCCCGAGGCAGGATTCGAACCTGCGACCGTAGCGGCCGCGCGGTTCCAGACTGTAGCGCCTTTAACCGCTTGGCCACCCCGGCCGGCGATTGCGTGATAATTGCCATCTTCGGAATAGTGTGGATGACATTCTTCCGAAAGTCAGATGGCATGTCTAAGATCTGATAAATTTTACTCACCAGCTTTTATAGTAATTTAGTTGCCCAAACCTCCAATAATTTTAGGAATACTGAAGGAATCCTATCCATGCGTTCCGCTTTATTTGATCGCAACTCATTCAAAGCTCTGTCACACTCTGACTATAATACTGGATTCCCTATGTCTCCCACATCGACTTCCATTGGTGGTTCAACTACGTCAGTAGGCTGTTCCTCTCCTTCGTAGAGGATTTCAGCGTATTCCCTCCATTTGTCCGCTCTCCCTTCCACGATCAACACCGGAATTCCTGCTGCACCCTTAACGTTGACACCGTTTTCTTTTCAGTTTCGCAAAATGTCTAACTTTTCTGTACGCTAAACCAGTGTTTCCGACGACCATTTATTCATCTTAGCTTCCCTGCACTTCTTATGTGTTTCATATCTAAGTAACTTATATTGTTGTATTCATGTCTTTTTCTTAACGGTTATTCACTTCCTTCTTTCGTCGAGAAAATGACGTATTTCTTCTGTTACCCAATTTATCTTCACATGTATCTTATTGGTACATATATTTGTTTGTCCGCCTGCTGCAGTTGCTCTTTTTAGAAGTACTACTCACCATGGTATTCGTTTTCACAGTATCTACAGGATCGTTCCTCAGTAGATCAATATTTCACTTGTTTCCATGTTGATTTTTCCTGGCTTCAGCCTGCTATTCATTATTACCAAATCGTGGCAGAGTCTTTATCTGCTCCTGGGAACGCCTTTCAGTCCAGTAACCCATTTCGAGGTCTCTGCCTGACCAAGATGTAATCTAACTGGAATCTTGGAATTTTCGAGTATCTCACGGCTTTTCCTAAGTATACCTCCACCTCTCGTGATTCTTGAACCAAGTATTCGCTATTACTGCATGAAGTTTACTGCAGAACTCTATTGGTCTCTCTCCTCTCACATTCCCACTACCGAGCCCATATTCTCCAATTCCTTCTCCTACTAGAGTGTTCAAATCTCATATCATTAGTAGATTATCATCTTCCTTTACATACGGAGTTATCCTTTGAATCCCACCTATCGCTTAATCTTCTGCTTGTGATGTTGGCATGTATACCTGTTCTGTTGTACAGGTTATTGGCGGTGGTCGATACCGATGAGAAGAACCCTACCGAGCGAGATGGCGCAGTGGTTAGCACACTGGACTCGCATGTGAGAGGGCGACAGTTCAAACCCGCGTCCAGCCATCCAGACTTAGGTTTTCCATGATTTCCTTAAGTCGTTCCATGTCGGGATCGTTTCTTTGAAGCGGCACGACCGAATTCCTCCCCTATCCTTGACACCATCCGAGCCTGCTCTCCGTCTCCAATGACCTCGTTGTCGACGGAACGTTAAACCCAATCTTTCTCCAATTTTTATTTTTATTTATAGAATAACCCTATGGCTGAACTGTTCATAGCAGCTCAGTCTCTGCGCTACTCAGTCTCTGCCTAGCGCAGTCTCTGCCCTACCTCCCTAATCATAACGAATCCCGATTATCTTCTCATGTTCAGGGTTCACAGTCGCGTAGAACTTTTTAAAGGACGTCATATCCACCATTGATTGTAGAAATTATTTATTTCACAATTGCAGTTTTTGCCTTTTGACCATTTTCAAGCGGTACTACAAAATATTTTGCTTCAGTACGTGTCAGACTTTAAAGTCCTCCGACACGTGTGCATGTTATCATATCGGAGGACTTTAATTAATGACTTGTGCCGAAGCAATACCTCTTGCAGTACCGCCTGAAACTGCAATTGTAAAATAAATAATTTCTACAGTCATGTCGAATATGTTGTCCATTAACAAAAAGCTAACCTCCCTCTCGTTATGCCGGTTTCCGCTGCTGTTGATACTGCCCTATATTCATCCGACCAGAAAACCTTATCTTCTTTCCCTTTCAATTCACTGACCGTAGCCTTATTCTTTGCATCTCCCGTTTCTGATTTTCCAGCTTCCACACCACGTTCAGACTTACGACATTCCATGCTTCGAACCATAGAATGTTACCCTTTCGTTAGTTATTCAATATTTTTCTCTCGGTCACTATCCCCTCGGCAACCTCTTCCCGGAGATCCGACGAGAGGACTGATCTGGAATCTTTTGCCAATGGAGAGATCATGATGACACTTTTTCAATTAGAGGACACATGTGCTTTGGATAAACATTAAGTATCTATGATGCAGTGGCTCCCGTATCCTCATGCTATTGATCATTGTGAATACTTTCGCCTTTTATGGCTATTTCCCATTCCAAGGGAAAGAGACTGCCCTTGCATCTGTCTGCTCCTCACCTTCTTTGGCAAGATCGTTGGCAGAACAAGGGTGAGTAGTTATTCCGGAAATCTTCTGCAGTCATTGCTAATGATTTTTATTTAAAAATTAAGCATTGGTCGGACTGATTATTAGTGAAAGATGCTAGACCAGACAACAGGAGCATTTTTGGGAACGGAGAACTCGCACAATTTAGTACATCTAGTTACCACCTCCGGCAGCAACGATGTCTCCAACCAGGCTCGGGATCAACTTGAACTGAGCCTGGGGGAACAATGTGGGTACTTCGTTGTTTGCTGCTTCGAATCCATGCCTGAGCTGATCAGCCCCAACGGCTGGCGAGTGGTGACGCCTCAGTCTCTCAGCAATCTTGACCAGGTTTTTTCAGAGGGTTAACGAAATCACGGACTTAACGTTCTCGATAATGCAATAGTAGGACGTTTGATATGTGGAGGCAAGTTAGGACATGACGGATAACGTTATCTCGTTGCAGGATAACGTCACGGAGACCTCACTGACAGGGCACAGCCCTCCGTCTTAGCATGTCTGAAATGTAATGCCTGCTGTGCAAATTTTCAGTTGTGACAACTAGAACTATTCATGTTGTGTGTTCAATGGCAGCCCGTATCATCATTCCATGTGCTCGATCCGTGTGACGCTAACCGATGCAATCTGGCGACGTCCGTTTTCCTCGGAGCCTCCACTCGGCTGTACATATCCATCGCCATGATTTATGCAGAAGTGGAACTTATCTGAAAAGACGACGTGGTGCCACTGTTGGCCGTTGTTGTAATTGGGCCTACCACTGTCGTTGCACCTCTTTATGCCAGAGTGTCGTGGGAAGACGCAACGACTGTCGATGTGTTGAGAAGCCTTAGTGCTCCGTACGTCATTGCACTATTTGACTGGGTACTCCCTTTTGCAATCAAGCTGACTGCCTGACTCACAGTAGGTGAGGTAGTTGTCCGATCCTGCACGGCAGAGTCAGAGCATGAAGTCTTCGCGAATTTCATCCCGTGTAGTCAGTGATGACTCCCTCTTCGAACTTACTATCGAGACGTGTCTGGAGACGCTGGAGACAGTGGTGGGATACCAATCTGAATGTCACCCGCCATTCACGAGGGGCCATTGTTATCCTGCACGCGTCGAGTATGCCTATCCTGAATGCATCGGTCCCATGTTTGCATGACAGCCGTGGGATCCAGACCAACGCGAGCAGTGGTATCGCGGAACTATAAACTGCAGTCTCGATCGGCCATGATCCAGTACTGTCAAATTCCAACAGATGCTGGCAGACGTTTCTTCTTTTTATACCTGGAATAACTCGATCCTCTACAAACAAACAAAATTAAAATGCCATTCCTGATGAGAAACCCGTTGTATAAGCTTTCCTTGTACGCAGAAGATAGCTGACCTCACTCCAATCTGCTATGTGCTGCGGTACTGAAAAGCTAACAATTTGCAAATCCAAGTACATAGTACGCTTTGTGCCAATTTGACGTTTGTTGGATGCCGTGTTCAAATGGTTCTGAGCACTATGGGACTTAACTTCTGAGGTCATCAGTCCCCTAGAACTTAGAACTACTTAAACCTAACTAACCTAAGGACATCACACACATCCATGCCCGAGGCAGGATTCGAACCTGCGACCGTAGTGGTCGCGCGGTTCCAGACTGTAGCGCCTAGAACCGGTCGGCCACCCTGGCGATGCCGTGTTCATGCTGCTGTAATTTTAATGGCTAGCAGTGTATTTTCAAAGAGAACGAGACTGCCCTAAGTGAAATGATCAACTTAGTTCGCAGTGGAGCTTTGCCGAGTAATGATACTCGGCTTCAGCGTGTTCCTTCGTTTATTTTGAAGGAAACGGACAGACACATGGCACGGGCTGGCTACGTCCACGGTACGCCAGGAAAGAAGAGTGCCTACTGCAGCTTCTCATTCGCGTGCAGGCGCGTGGCAGCCTTGTTTGCCCGTGTGGCCCGAATCAGCGGACTGGAATGCCGCCAGGCCTGGCGCACGTCGCCCACGTGCACGACGCGTGGGCGGCGCGCCGCCGCTGGACACGGGCCCGGCCGCCTCTTCCTCTGACAGCTGCTCTCGTTAGCGCTCTGAGCCGTATCACGTTCAGAACCGCGTGCTGCCGCACTGCACAGGACTCTTTGCGTGTCACTTTGGCAACAAGTTGATGTTCCACAAAAGGAAAAATAAAATGTTGAGGTGGTGGTAATGGATGTTCAAAGAGAGACACAACCGTTAGCCACGAGAACACGGTATGGTGATAATATAAGGGATGATCAAAATATTCCATTTGAGAGCGTTGCTGCAGCCTACACCTACAAGGTGTACAACTTTGCCTCCGCCGTTTTTTCCCCAACATTTGAGGCTTTAATGAAACAAATTGGTTACACATGTATCATCCAAAGTATTTTCCATCGCTCGCCACTACTTTCTCCCATCTGTCGGGCAGTGTACTATTCCTGCGTCGAAAAAAATGTTCATCTTTTGAAGCGACCCACGAAGCGATCCAGTTTGTGGCTTCTTCGTGAGATCGGAAGTGTTGGTCAGCCAGGCCATGCGCCGTTGATCTAAACAGGTGATAGTCAGAGGGAGCAGTCTGGAGAGTACGGCGGGTGTTGTAGGACTTTCCATTTTAGCGTTTTAAAGTGCGTTTGACCTCTTTTGCAACGTGGGGTCGAGCGTTGTCGTGCTGCAAAATCACTTCATCGTGCCTCTCGCTGTATTGCGGCCGTTTGTATCTTAATGCTCTGCTCAAACACATTAATTGCGTTCGATAACGAGCACCTGTGATTGTTTCACTTGGTTTCAACACCTCATAGTACACGACGCCGAGCTGGTCCCACCAAATGTAGAGCATGATCTTGGAGCCGTGAATATTTGATTTGGCCATCGACGTAGAACTATGGCCGGGATATCCCATGACTTTTTGCGTTTAGGGTTATCGTAATGAACCCATTTTTCGTCCTCGGTCACAATGCGATGCAGAAATCCCTTCCGTTTTTGCCTCTGAAGCAACTGTTCACAAACACACAAGCGCCGTTAAACGTCTCTTGGTTTCAGCTCACACGGGACCGAAGTTCCGTCTTTCTGAATCATGCCCATAGCCTTGAGACGTTTTGAAATGGCTTGCTGTGGCACTCCCACTGATCGTGCAAATTCCTCTTGAGTCTGACGCGAGTCTTCACTCAGCAATGTCTCCAATTTTGCATCTTCGAAAACATTCCCTCTTCCACCACTATGCCGGTCTACGACGCTAAACTCACTGTTCTTGAAGTGTTGAAACCACTCACGACACGTTCTTTCACTAATAGCGTCCTTACCATACCTACTTGAGAGCATTCGATAAGACTCAGCCGCTGTTTTCTTCATATTGAAACAAAATAGTAACACCTCCCGCAAATGAGGAGAATTAGGCTCGTAAACTGACATTTTCAATCAGGAACAACTTTATGATGCAGACACAAATCGACTAATGTTTGAATGAGGTTATCTTGACCGAGGTCCAAGCTAACTGCCTGACGTCTGCGATCTGTTTCTTTAGACCACTACTTATCGTTGTCGCCACCTATCGGCAAACGGCGGAAGCAAATTTCTACATCTTGTAAAAAAAATAAAAAATAAAATAAAATATTCACCTCGAAGGAGTTACGCGTGCGAATTGGTAATATACTGATATTCATATGGGTGTCGAAGGAAAATGCAAACTTGTGAACTTTGGCGGCCAGTGGATGAACGTGTGACGTTGCTGTGCAATTTCGTCGCGCACCTGGCAACGACAGCAAACGCGGGACATGTCAATGCCAGAGCACGAAATCTCTGCTTATTTCATCCCATGTAGTTGGACAGTAACTATGCCTCGCACATAGGCCCTCGAACAATATGCGCAGATGTCAACCTTTGAGAGAGGACTTGTAGCTGGGCTCAAAGAAGCCGGTTGAAGTAATTGTCGATTCACTCGACATTTGAATAGGAGCGATGCCACTATTTGATAATGTTGACAAGAATGGGTGAACTACAGCCGAACACAGCATCAACAAGGAAGCGGTCGGCCTAGAGAGACGACAGAACGAGAAGAGCGAGCAATCGTGAGAGAGGCATTCAGTACCGGAAGTGGTGCTTCAGTGGCCGCCGGGGGCATTAATAGGCGGCTCGCAGTGACTGGAATAGGTCTTAGTATCGAGACGTGTCTGGAGACGCTAGCGACAGTGGTGGGATACCAACCTGAATGTCACCAGCCATATGGCCCGACAATCAGGAGCGATGGTCTGAGGTGCTATTTCATCTCATAGCGGGACCCTTTTGGTTGTCATCTGCGGCACCGTTACAACACAGCGGCACGACGACATTCTACGCCTCCTTTTATTGCTCTTCATGGCAAGGCATCCTGGCCGTATGTTTCGGCAAGGTAATGCCTGCCAGCACGCTACTAGAGTGTGTACTGTTTGTCTTCCTCCTTGTCAAACACTACCTTGGTCGGCGGATCTCTCCACAACTGACAAAGCGTGGAGCATTATGGGTATGACCCTGCAACCAGTTCGAAATTTTGACGATCTAATTTGTCAATTGGACAAAATCCGGCACGATATACTTCACGGGGACATGCAACAACTCTATCAGTTAATGTCAAGTGGCCAGAGGGCCAGAGGTGAACCATCGCGCTGCTGTCTTGCTCTTTCTCTTGAATAAATCGTCCAATTCTTCTGAAATTGTCTATGCATGTCTATTACATTCACTGATTTCCATCCTATTCGAATAACTCTTTCTTGGTGAGTCGATTTTTTTCTTCTTTTTTTTTTTTTTTCTCAGAGTGTTTATGTTAAGTAGCGCGACTTCGACGCGGATATATAAACACCGACGTATACCTTGGAATTATTGTGGCAATTGTGTGTTTCCGACGAGTATGCGGTAAATGCGACGCTGTTACCAAGTGTAACCAAAACAGGATAAACGTGCTGATATTCTTACCTTGGTTGCCGGAAGTCAAAAGCCAGCAGATATCCACCGGAAAATTAAAAATTTGTGTGAGGCAGCATGTCTGGCGAAAATCACCGTTGTGGAGTGGTGTGCCTAGTTCCGTGCTTGTCGCGGTTCCACGTAAGACGCCCGTCGACTGCAAGACCAGCTTGATCCGTTACGGACCATCTGAAGTCGAAAACACTCGAGTATCCTCCCTATAGTTCTGATCCCTCTCCGTGCCATTATCACGCCTTCGGTTCCTTAAAAAGGCGGTACGTCCTTGAAGGGACGACGATCCGTGTCTGATCAGGCAACTGGAGCTTCTTCAAGCAGTGGGACACGTTTTTTTTTTTTCAAACGGCTATCTTCAACCTGGTGTGTCGATGGGATGATTGCCTCAATGCTCGCTTAGATTTCGTCTGAGTGGCATACCTACCGATTTTGGACTTTACGGCCTTCGAACGGAAACTTTTTAATCACCCCTTATACTTCTGTACATACAGAGCGTCCGGGCTAGAGATATACACAAACAATTGCTGGTAACGAAAGAACTCGACATTTTATGTTGTTCGGTAAATAGGCAGTCGATAGAGATTCTCTCCAAGATGTGTTCCTACCATTTCATGAGACACGCTGAGTCATATGGCGCATGCACACAAACGTTTAATGTGCAGCAAGCAGACGTACTCTTGACAGTCAACATGTTGTAGTTTGTCTATGTTGAAGCCTGTAACACGTGTTCAGTGGCGAGCAAGAAGAGATTCAAAATGGTTCAAATGGCTTTGAGCACTATGGGACTTGACATCTGAGGTCATCAGTCCCCTAGACTTAAAACTTCTTAAACCTAACTAACCTAAGGACATCACATACATCCATGCCGAGGCAGGATTCGAGCCTGCGACCGCAGCAGCAGCGCAGTTCCGGACTGAAGCGCCTAGAACCGCTCGGCCACAATGGCCGGCAGCAAGAAGAGAATGGAACGTGGATCCACCCACATGTAAATCCATTTATCAGTGGACAGAACTCTTCGAGAAACGCTAAGTTTGAATTCGGATGCCGGAAAACATCCTAAAACGCATTTGAATGAAGAGACCATGGAATGTGTCAGTGAAGCATTCACTAGAAGTCCCTGTTAACCTATTAGACGAGCAAGTAGGAAACCAGCCATTTACCGTTCGACGGTGCACGACATTGTGCACAAATGTCTCTAGTTACGTGCTTACTAACTTCAGCTTCTGCATCACATTAAGCCTGAGGGTCACCGCAGACGATGTGAGTTTGAATTTGTTAACATTGAGTATAGATTTAAGTGTCAGGAAGTCGTTTCTGAAAGTATTTGTATGGAGTGAAACATGGACGATAAATAGTTTGGACAAGAAGAGAATAGAAGCTTTCGAAATGTGGTGCTACAGAAGACTGCTGAAGATTAGATGGGTAGATCACATAACTAATGAGGAGGTATTGAATAGAATTGGGGAGAAGAGGAGCTTGTGGCACAACTTGACTAGAAGAAGGGATCGGTTGGTAGGACACGTTCTGAGACATCGAGGGATCACCAATTTAGTATTGGAGGGCAGCGTGGAGGGTAAAAATCGTAGAGGGAGACCAAGGGATGAATACACTAAGCAGATTCAGAAGGATGTAGGTTGTAGTAGGTACTGCGAGATGAAGAAGCTTGCACAGGATAGAGTAGCATGGAGAGCTGCATCAAACCAGTCTCAGGACTGAAGATCACAACAACAACATGTATGCCCCTAAACAGAAAGAGTCGTATATGAGTCAACTGTCCTGTCTATTTGAAAATCTGACAAAATTTCTCAAATATCCTTTGAATATGTTCAATTACAGAACTAAAAACTGTGATTTATTTATTTGAAGAATGTATTTACCACATGCCCTCTTAACTAGAGAGTTCGTTAAGGAGCAGAATTTTAGTTACAGGTGTAGCTGAAGTTTATAGAGTGACGCTATTAATTTATCACACATAAAATCCTCTGCATACAGAGCAGTTACGTTCTTGAAAAGAAGAAAAATATTCGAAAAATCTGTCCAGAGCCAATAATATGTCTTAGATTTGGTATTTATGAGGGGTATTCAGTAAGTAATGAAACACACATATTTCTGAAAGGAGGTTGGTTTTATGCAGGATTCCAGTATACCATATTATTCTCCACCCTTTTGGCTAAAAAACCCTATTTTTCGACATGATATACTTTCAATGCGACGGCATTACACCACGTTTCTGTGATGGCCTGTATGCCCCCATGGTACCGGTCTACTGGTCCCCATCGGAGCCAACATCTTGCCCAATCAGCAACCTCCCCATCATCCATTATTGCTTCCTGCAGAGTGCATCGTTCATTGGGCAAAACAGATGGAAGTCGGAAGGTGCGAGATCCGGGCTGTAGGGTGGATGAGGAGGAACAGTCCAATGAAGTTTTGTAAGCTCCTCTCAGGTGCGCAGACCTGCGTAAGGTCTTGCGTTGTTATTGAGAATTAGAAGTTTGGATACATCTGTGTGGCTACGGACACGCTGAAGTCGTTTTTGAGGATAGCACAGTACAATTCAGTTAAAAGAAATTTAACGGCAGCTCTCTGCCTGGAACACGCCTCCGTTACAGATGACATTTCGAAGGCTACGTATAGCGCGGCTACCAATAGGAACTTCATGAAACTATAGGGGCTGAAGCAGGGATATTCGATATCCCACCACAAATTCCGCTTTTTTCAACCAAAATTGGATGAGAAAAAGAATGTGTCGCATTCCTTGTTGAACGCCCCTCTAACGACCATAAAAAAGATTATTCTTTCTTAGACATTGCAGCACTCAGTTAAAACTTCATCAGTAAACTGTTTCAAGAAGAAAAATGAATAGTTGTTATACTCAAATAAGGTGCATGCAACATAAGCCTTAGCACTCAACACAGCAGAGCACGCTGTTCCAGTATGGAGCGACTCATGTCACGTTTATTACGTAGTCAAGCTTTACTGTTGCTTACTGTATTTCTCATGAAAACCACACTACACCACTTATATTCTGCGAATGGCATCATGCCTCTTAATTAAAGAAGTTAGCTGTCACGGAGACAGAAAGAAATAAAGGACAGAATCAAAGCTCATTCTACGACAGGAAGTCATACAGTCTTAATTATTACACTGAGAAAAAAAAAGAAAGAAACAGAATTACTTAATTTGTTTGTTCAGGCCATCGACGAAGTGGAGTATCACGTTGTAATCCGTTTTCTGGATTTAAAGGTGAACAGCACTACAACAATCCATGTTGAGTTGGTGGGACTGTATGACAGTAAATCTCCACCATCTGGCACATTGGTTAGGTGGCTCAGTCATTACCAGTTCCGTCAGATGGATCGAATGATGGAGAAACAAGTGACAGAGCATGCCGAAAAACCGGAACATAAGCGAAATGGAGGCCCTCAAACAGGAAAACCGGCATGTTGAAAATTAAGCGATTGTGGAAACGTAGAAATCAGACACGAGCCAGTTTTCAACAGCCTGAATCAAATTCCGTACATAACAACGGACCCATCCGCTGGGTTCCGCGATAGCTCACACCCATTTAAAAAGTCTACCAAGTCAGCAACTAGCAGCGGAAATGTAGCTGCGTCAGGTCATTCCAGATGACTTCTTTAGCGGCCTAATCACCAAGGGCTTGTACTTGGTATACTACAATGACCTCGAGACAAAAAAGTCAAGCAAGCAGTCTAAACATGTTGATTTTCCACCGCCGAAAAATGGAAGACCCATCACCGGGGAAGAACACGCTCAGTTTTTGTTGGAATTTCCATGGCGTGGCAGTAACAGATTGAGCTCGTAAGGGGTAAACCATCACTGGAGAGTACTGCTGAAACCCCCTGATGAGATTACGGGGGATTGTCAAGAGGAAGTATAGAGAGAAGCTACCCAAAGGAGTAGTTTTGCTCCACGACGATGCCCCATATATTTTTGATGCTGCTTCTTTGGTCCATCAAATGTTTCCTCTCCCCTATCCTTGCTCCTCCACCCCTCCTTCCCCGCCACACGCAGAAGGAAGAAACTATTGCTCGTCAATCATTTCCAGAATGAGAACAGTTGATTTTCGAGGTTGAAACCGCCAAACCGCCAAAATGCAGACTTCTACAAGCAAGGTCTTCGACAAATTATGCATCGCTGGGTAAAAAAGTATCGCATTGAAGGGTGAGTATGCAGAGATCTGCCAATACCAAACCAAATTTGATTTTTAATATGTGATAATTAAAATTTCATGACTACCCCTTGTATACTGTCATTGTCCAGCACAATCAGACTACGTTCACGCCACAGATTTTCAGCAAAATTGTCATCCATGGAAACAAACTGAGACGTTAAACAACTTCAGAAATATTCAAGCGAGAATTAACATATCATCGTTCTTCTAAAGAACCCTTCCCCTTGCCTTTCCATTTGTAAAGTTCTAAACCTACAATATGTGTAAGTCTCTAATGCAAGGTGCATCTTGAATGACGACAAATACTGCACTAGGCAAGATCGGCTGACAGCAGTTGGTAAGGCTTTCAATACTGTGTACATAATGCACAACACGGACACATAAACATAAATTAATAAGTAACCTCAATGAAAATTATTTGAATATGAGGAACAATAAAATCGGTAAAATATATGAATTATGGTATAGTAAGATTTCAAGTAATATTTTAGGTCACAGCAGTTGGACAACTTATAGGTATTTAAGAAACCTCGTTGTATGGTAGCACAGTTGTGCTTGTTCATTATTCTAACAACTGATTTTGGTGTATTTTAAGATCAAAGTATAGGTAATATATACCAAAAGTAAATGCTAAAACATAAATCTCATACATATATCTTGCCATACAACAATCTACCGAAACAAAGTTGGCGTTATAATTATATGAAAATTAGTTACCTGAGAATTTTACACAAAATGAACCACTCCATCGTAGATTAAACACAAAACTTGCAGAAAATCATATATAGTATGTCAATATAATTATTCTATTCTAGAGTCTAATAATTATACCATACCAAAATTTCTGCAGTTTTTTACTGTACAGGGCAATAATTTTATGCAATATAATATCAGAATGTCTTTGGGATTTGTGTTTATACAATCATGAAATGGTTCACATCATCTAAAAATAATATTGAGTGTATGATTCAAAGCTAATTATTTCTTAAAATAATATTAATAACCATAATTATTTTTATTATTACTATTAATCTTTTTGATTATTTTTGTACAATGATATGACCATCTCATTTATAAAGAGATCTCAGAATGTAGATACCGTAAAACGGAATTAAATTTTCAACTCAGTTATGCGCAAATACAATTATAATCTCATGTTACAAAATATGTCTCATCATTTTTAAAGTCATACACACACACACACACACACACACACACACACACACACACACACACACACCACTCTACTCACATCACAATGTAATTTCATTCAGACAATTTTGCTGTTACTCTTTGCCAGGCAAATTTCAGCAGCTTCCTGGGTGCCCTGTGACATGAAACAATAAAAATACAGCAGCAGCAGAAATCATCTTTATGAGCAGGAGTAGCAACAAACATCACATGTATATTTAAAGAAAGTAGTAAGCCTATATCAATATGAACAGTTTATGTACACCACAGTTCTACAAAATGTATTCGATATTGTCATGTTTCTCAAGAGTTTATTGAATACACCGAATGTGTTTACATTCTTTACTTCTGCAGGCAGTGCACCATTTTTATACAACACTTTTTGTGATACACTATCTTGCTATGTACTAGATTATGAAAATCATTCCTACTTCTAATTTTATAATGGTCACCATTTACTGCTGAAATTTCGAATGTGCTTAAAAGTAATAGGTAGTATTGTTTATATAGAATCGTGGAGGAGTCAGCATTTCAGAACCTATAAAAATGTCGCCACATGATTTCTAACCGGTAACGCCTTTTAGAATTTTTTTCGCTCGTATTTCAATTTTACATAATCGTTTTGCAAAACTTGCATTTCTATAGAAGATAATATCATCCTGTAACATGTGTGTAACAGACTGTAACATTTGCATAGTAGGCACGTAGTACTTTTTCATTACTACAGCAGTGTCAAAGCATTAATGAAATGTAATGATATTTATTCAATCTTTTTTCCAATTGTTAAATATGTTTTGCCTCTGCGTAACTGATCACCAAGTCAAACTGCTAGAAACCTAATGTAAGACGTTTGTTCAGTGCTACAGCTCCTAATTATAGAATTTTATTTCTTGTAGCTTTCGTTTTCTTTAACATCATGCAATTGACTCTAAAAGTATCTTCTTCGTCTTCTTCTTATTCTGTTATCACAGACGCCTTTTGCTGTAAATCAGCTTCATTGTGTTCTTTAATAGGAACTTAGACATGACAGAGGCTCTGATGCTGATAGGGAGTAAGTAAATTATTAGCAAAATAAATAAAAAACAGAGGTCCTAATATAGAGCCTTGAGGAAGTCCATTATTAGTTTTTCTGTACCCTGGAAAGCTACTTTTACTTTCGTGACATATGACTGAAGCCAGTTGTAGGGAACTCCAAGGATACCATATTTGTAAAATTGATAAAATCAAAAGCTTGCAATAGGTCTACAAACAGCTTATGGCGTAATTCATCTTGGTTTACATGATTCGCTACTTGTCTCAAGAAATTTATGTAAGCGTATCCACAATTTCTTTTTTCAGTGGAATATTGTATGTACTTTTTGTAATATTATATTTTTTTTCTGGTGCAGATAACCTGAAGAAAGTTTTAAAACAGGCCTAAATCAGTTGTTAGAAGGGAGAATATGTGCGGTTGTGTGACCATACGATGAAGATTCTTTTTACAAATGAAATGTCAATTTCAAAGACTTTACTGGTATTATAGAGATATAATTTTATGTCTATAGATTAAAGTGGTGGGTGAAAATCTGGATCGAGGAGGAAGGGATGCCAGGGTAATCCACGCAGTTGTGCGAAACGCTGTGCCAACGTGGACTAGTAGTTAGAGCACCTGCCTAGTAAGCTGGAGACCAGCGTTCGATTCCCGATCTTGGTACAAATTTTCACTCGCCGCTTGAGTCTGTATACGTAAAGTTTCTTTTTAGATTTTTCATCTTTTTCGTGAAACTGGTTACTCTTAAGTTATTGAATTGATATTTTCGACGTTGTACATACGTAAGGACCTAATCTGATTACATATTTTCTTTCTTCTATTTTAATAACAATGATGACGCCACTCTGTTTTATGTCACAAAAATTGTTTTTTTTAAGGAATGGGTGTTATGGCGCCACTGCCAGAGACTGCAGTCGCGTTGCTATTAAGAGGAGCTCCCCCGCCATAAACTCGTATTACGGCGGCAGCAGCAGCAGGCACTCTAACCTGAAAATCTGCAGCCGTAACGTGTGGGGCGCCACTGTGGTGGGATCTGCTCGCACGTGCCCGATAACACGCATATTAGCGAAGGTCGCGCCCCGACTGCTTTTTTTTCTTTTTCTTTTCTTTTTTTCCCTGGAGACCCCGCGGTACTCGAGATAAAGGCCGCTAATGCGTCCTGGGGCGACTGCTCCGTCCCGCCGGGCAGCGTCTGTGGCAGTGTCAGCCGCCTAAAAGGCGAGGGGCGAGCGGCGAAGGCAGCCCACCCAGCCGGCGTCGCGTCGCGTCGCTAAACAAGCAAACACTGTAAAATACTCCCCCCCCCCCTGCCCCAACAAGCCCTTCCGGCCGAGGTGCGCCCTCCCTCTGGCTGCCCTTTGTGGTACCACAGGGTGGCGCCAACGCGTCTGCTGCCCTCGCCCAAAACCTGAGCTCTCTCACGATTCTTTCACAGTCCAACACCTACACTATCCGATCAAAAGTGTCCGGACAACTGTTTGTGGACATTAGCACGGGCTGTGTCCAGCCTTCGCCTTAACGACGGCTTGAACTCTACAGGGGGGACTTAAATAATGTGTCAGAATGTCTATGAAGGAACAGCTGCCTTATCTTCTTCAGCATCTGAAACCAGACAAGGTAGTTTTTTTTATTTTTATTTTTTTAATATAAGAGGTGGAGCCCCTCCACGCCCACACTGGCTTGATGGCCAACACAAAAGGTCTACTGCCATCTCTGCATAAGGGTTAGTGTTCACTAAAGTGAGGTGTCGCAGGATGTGGGTACTGCGATGTTTGCGTACGTCTGGTTAGGGTTAACCATTAATACCCGCTCATCTGGAGATAGACTGGGTCGAAATCGAACGAAGGGTAGCGGTTTGAAGAGCAGAGGAAAAAAAGTGCCAAGGCAAGAGCCAAGGGAAAAAAAACCTCTGCGATAGTTAGGTCGGGTGGTAAGAGCAGTAGCGGTTGTCTTGCTGCCTGCGAAAGGTCGTGCAAGGATAGGCTTCGTTAGTAGTGGGTATCATGCATGTCGATACCTTGACGTTGTGCGGTTGTGCTGTTCGGCGGCTGGCGCTGGGTGCTTGTGCAGAGTCCTCGATCAGCGCCAGCAACCTGCAACAGTTAGGTTTATAATCGATCTTGTGTCCGATAGGTCATATACTGGAAGCACAGTGTGAGGGAATGTTGGCGGATTGTTTGTGCGTCTGTGGGCGAGCTCGTCGGTGTCCCTGCTGTGGCCTGTTGGTCGGCTCTAATAGCAGCTGGTAGTTACCAGTCAGTGTTGCTGATATGCAGGGGCTTGCCGACGTTTGTCGCTTGTTTGCGTATGTTAGTTTACCACAGGTGGCTATGCCCTAGCTAGCAGTGTCTTTGGCCGCTTGTGCTTCCACATGTGGTTGTGATCGTAGTTTCCCAGAGTGAGGATGAAAGGATTGTTCGAGTGTCTCGAGTTCCTGTATAGTGATGTTGGACTACTATATACCGATGATTCTCCCGAGAAATATCGATATATATCGGCGACATTATTCACGGATACATCGATATCGGTATTGCAATACCAGATCCAGATATTTTTATTTTTTTTCGAAATTTTCGGTAAATATTTTAAATTGTTCCTTTGAAATCGAAGTAGAACATTCATAATTTAACTTTCACTGTGTGAAGAACTCTTACTACTTTTTTTAGCTTTCATCACCTTTAGTCTTTCTCTTTGAGCGCAGCAATTACAAGTGGCGCACTGACGGGTATAACAGTATTTCCGATGTGAAGACATAGCACACCAGTTGCATTAAAAACAGTTTTAACGTAACTGGTGTGCTATTTCGTCACATCAGCGTTCTTCAGAAACAGTTGCTGAAAATGATGAACAGAAATGTAAATGACAAGATTGGTCTTTGCGGTGGGCAGAGACGAGCAACGAGAAATACAGTCGTAATCGGCGCCCAGGGCTACCAACAGAAACTGCCACGTTTATCTTCACCACGCAGTTTTGACACTACAACTTCTACTTTGCTGGGATTTGCAGAAAAAAAATGTGAAGTCGACATTAAGTATTCTGGCCATATCCAATATGTGACGAAACCGAACGCTGGACCCATCGGACACCTTTTATCGTGCCACTTACATGCAATCACCACTGTTAGCAAAGTGGTTATCGCCAAGCGTGAACTTGCAGTCGTTTTCCTTTCAATGCTTGCTCTAAAGGGGATAAGCAGGCTGCTAGCTTGTTCAAAAAATGGTTCAAATGGCTCTGAGCACTATGGTATTTAACATCTGTGGTCATCAGTCCCCTAGAACTTAGAACTACTTTAACCTAACTAACCTAAGGACATCACACACATCGATGCCCGAGGCAGGATTCGAACCTGCGACCGGAGCGGTCACGCGGTTCCAGACTAAAGCGCCTAGACCGCACGGCCACACCGGCCGGCCTGCTAGCTTGTTAATGTACGAAATATCTAATAAGAAGTCAGTACTAAAATACACTGCTCGAAAGCCGGCAGTATGTTTGCAAATCAGTAATTAAATATTCAGCTCAAAAACCGGCAGTGTATTTAAAATATGCAGTCGATATTTTTATAGCCCGGTATATCGATATTCTTTCTGTCGATGTACCGATTTATCGATAATTTTGGTAGGTATATTGAGAGCTGCTAAGGAAATTTTTTAGATATCGATATATCGGATTCCCGATATTTTTAAAAATTTTAAAACTCCTATGTTGGACGCTGGTGTCTGGAGCGAAGTCGACGTTCTAACTGATTCCGAAAGTGTTCCATAGGATTCCGATCGGGACTCTGGACAGGCACGTTCATTTTGCGAATGTTATTGACCATAGACCATTGCCTCACAGACGCTGCTCTGTGGCAGTTTGCATTGTCATCCTGATAGAATCATCGTCTCTGAACAGTTCCTATGCTGTTCGCTGTACACACTGCTGTAAAATCTGTTCATTTCCTCCCACACTTAGTCTTTTGTTACGCACGAGAAGAGGACCGCCCCTAACCACGAAAAACACCCCCATACTGTAACACAACTTCCTCTGTACTTTGCTGTTGGCACTAATCACGATAGAAACTGACCTTCTCCAGGCCTTCGCCAAACCAAATCCTTTCACCGGATTGCCACAAGGTATAGCGTGATTCTTCAGTCCAAATTACTCGTTTCCAGACATCCACTGCCCAGTAGCGTCCCACTTTAGACCAGCAGTAGGTGCAGATGGAATCCCAGCTCGGTTTTGCACAGAGTACTTGCAAGCTTCCTACTTTCGTTTGTCATCAGGACTTTAATAAAAGTGACAAGGTAATATTAATCAGAACACAGGGAGGAGTTATGTCCTAAATAAGAATAGAGTTATTCATTCTTAACATCACAAGGCAAAAAAATGGCTACAGAAACGTCACACAAACATTTTTATTTGACAAACGCTTTCACTAATATGGGGTCTATGGTGGACAAAGTGATCAGCTGGGGATCGACACACGACACTAACCAGAACACTAATCGCTCTATCTGTCTTCATACACGTGAATCCGGGGAATGGCACAAAAACTACGCCACAATCAAGCATCTATACTCAACTGCTCCAAAGAGAAATATATGGTTGAAAGAACAGGGTGCTGAGTTGCATATATTGGAGCGCTACGCCTTAGCAGCAAATACTTTACCCTTCTGCTGGTGAGGGCGGCACACCACGATGCGTTCGGTGACTGAAGTCATGGACGGCAGCAATGGCGAGCGCCCGAAAAATGGAAGTACGCGGTCTCGCGTTCAGTTAATTCTGAAACCCCGGTGGATTCCAGTTTGCAGGTGGAGCTGTATACTGTTCTGCCAAACCAATCTGACACCATCCCACGACTATGCGTGACAGAACATGTCAAATGTTTAGACGGCCGACTCAAGACAAATAAGTACACCCACGCATCACTCGTTGTGTGTGTGTTGCTAGAAGCAGTACCTCTGATGGTTCAGAAGGTGACTGGCACAGACTCTAAGTGGCACAATAGCAAAGGACAAAAGTCTCACCGTTTAGGTAGAGGCCTGCAGTTCTTTACTAGCGAAGCGGCAGTACAAGAGTGACCGCTTGTCTCACTCTCTCTCTCTCTCTCTCTCTCTCTTTCTCTCTCCACTTTCCTCGGCAGCTCAGCAGCAAAGAACATTTACATCTTAGACTACTCCCACTTTAGCACAAGCCAATCACGAGCTGGAGTGTGGCATTAGAAGCTGGGAGAGCGCCCCTTGTTCTGCATACACCGATTTGACCAATCATAGACTTAAAGTTAGTTGGGAGAAAAGGAAAATGAGATTCAGCTTCGCGGCCTCTTTCCCACGTGTTTAGGCCATGTCTTTTGCTAACAACATGACCTGGATGGAACCACAGCCCTCCAAAAAAAGATTGTTATCTCCCATTTTGTGTCCATTGTAACTTTCCAAAGAATGACCATAAACTCGCTAAAAGCCTTGTGCCTTCACAAATATGTTTTGTAACAGAGTCTGAATGTCTAGGTGCCAGTGACCTGTCCCACGGAAATTCACAGAAAGCTCACAGTTGTCTCATCGACTTCTGCCTAACAAGGGTCCATCCTCTGCTTTAATCCCTGTCTTCAATGTGCCGCCCATTGCAGCGGTGACTTCTCAGCACTAGTGAGTCTGCCTAGATGCGGCCGCCTACCGACCGGCGCCATCCAACGTGTCTGCACAACGAGACCGCAGAACTCGGTGGTCCGCTAATTTTTCCACCCAGATTCTGCAGAGAAAACGCTCCCCTTGGCTCTCAATCGCCGTTCGCTTTTACTGCAGTCATTTAAATCGGCACCCTATTTGCTTGAATGCAGGTAAAGCTTGCCGCTATTCCTTCACTAGAGCACACAAGCAAGAGCATTAACTATTGCCCACCATTTCATCGTGATGTATGACGTCAGATCGCATCCAGGTATAGCAACCAAGTAATAAAAATCATCTTTCATAAGAACATCAAGTGGCATGACACCAAATTAGAAGTGAGAGTGCCCTGCAGTCTCTCATAATCTATGGCATTAGCCCCTTACTAACTTGTATTTATTGTGAATTTCTCGCACAGCGCAAAGTCTCAAGTTGCTGTAAAAAGTGCAGGTGACTCCTGTACACAAGAAGGGTAAAAAGACTGACCCACAAAATTAGGGACCAAGATCCTTAACATTTTTTGGTCGCAGAATTCTAGAACATATTCTGAGTTCAGTTATAATAAACTACCTAGATACCGTAAAGTTTGTTTCCACGAATCAGCACTGTTTTAGAAAGCATCGCTGGTGTGAAACTCAGATTCCCCTTTTCTTACATTGTATACTGAGAACTATGGTTGAAGGGCAAGAGGCAGATCCAATATTTGGAGACTACCGAAAAACATTTGACACGGTACCCCACTGAGGACTTTTAATGACGGTATGAGCATACGGAATAGGTTCCCAGATATCTGAATGGTTTGAAGACTTAAGTAGTAGAACCCATTACGTTGTCGTAATATAGCAAGTGTTCATCAGAGACAAAGGTATCATCAGGAGCATCCCAAGGAAGCTTGATAGAGCTGCTAGTAATTTCTGCATTCAACAATGATCTGGTGGACAGGGTCGGCAGGGGCCTGCAGTTATTTTTGATGATGCTATGGTCTACAGCCCTCCCATGAACCATGGACCTTGCCGTTGGTGGGGAGGCTTGCGTGCCTCAGCGATACAGATGGCCGTACCGTAGGTGCAACCATAACGGAGGGGTATCTGTTGAGAGGCCCGACAAACATGTGGTTCCTGAAGAGGGGCAGCAGCCTTTTCAGTAGTTGCAGGGGCAACAGTCTGGATGATTGACTGATCTAGCCTTGTAACATTAACCAAAACGGCCTTGCTGTGCTGGTACTGCGAACGGCTGAAAGCAAGGGGAAACTACAGCCGTAATTTTTCCCGAGGAAATGCAGCTTTACTGTATGATTAAATGATGATGGCGTCCTCTTGGGTAAAATATTCCGGAGGTAAAATAGTCCCCCATTCGGATCTCCGGTCGGGGACTACTTAAGAGGACGTCATTATCAGGAGAAAGAAAACTGGCGTTCTACGGATCAGAGCGTGGAATGTCAGATCCCTTAATCGGGCAGGTAGGTTAGAAAATTTAAAAAGGGAAATGGATAGGTTAAAGTTAGATATAGTGGGAATTAGTGAAGTTCGGCGGCAGGAGGAACAAGACTTTTGGTCAGGTGATTACAGGGTTATAAATACAAAATCAAATAGAGGTAATGCAGGAGTAGGTTTAATAATGAATAAAAAATAGGAGTGCGGGTTAGCTACTACAAACAGCATAGTGAACGCATTATTGTGGCCACGATAGACACAAAGCCCATGCCTACTACAGTAGTACAAGTTTATATGCCAACTAGCTCTGCAGATGATGAAGAAATAGATGAGATGTATGACGAGATAAAAGAAATTATTCAGGTAGTGAAGGGAGACGAAAATCTAATAGTCATGGGTGACTGGAATTCGTCAGTAAGAAAAGGGAGAGAAGGAAACATAGTAGGTGAATATGGATTGGGGGGAAGGAATGAAAGAGGAAGCCGCCTTGTAGAATTTTGCACAGAGCATAACTTAATCATAGCTAACACTTGTTTCACGAATCATAAAAGAAGGTTGTATACCTGGAAGAATCCTGGAGATACTAAAAGGTATCAGATAGATCATATAATGGTAAGACAGAGATTTAGGAACCAGGTTTTAAATTGTAAGACATTTCTTGGGGCAGATGTGGATTCTGATCACAATCTATTGGTTATGTACTGCAGTTTGAAACTGAAGAAACTGCAAAAAGGTGGGAACTTAAGGAGATGGGACCTGTATAAACTGAAAGAACCAGAGGTTGTAGAGAGTTTCAGGGAGAGCATAAGGGAACAATTGGCAGGAATGGGGGAAAGAAATACAGTAGAAGAAGAATGGGTAGCTCTGAGGGATGAAGTAGTGAAGGCAGCAGACGATCAAGTAGGTAAAAAGACGAGGGCTAATAGAAATCCTTGGGTAACAGAAGAAATATTGAATTTAATTGATGAAAGGAGAAAATATAAAAATGCAGTAAATGAAGCAGGCAAAAAGGAAAACAAACGTCTCAAAAATGTTATCGACAGGAAGTGCAAAATGGCTAAGCAGGGATGGCTAGAGGACAAATGTAAGGATGTAGAGGCTTGTCTCACTAGGGGTAAGATAGATACTGCCTACAGGAAAATTAAAGAGACCTTTGGAGAAAAGAGAACCACTTGTATGAATATCAAGAGGTCAGATGGCAACCCAGTTCTAAGCAAAGAAGGGAAGGCAGAAAGGTGGAAGGAGTATATAGAGGGTCTATACAAGAGCGATGTACTTGAGGACAATATTTTGGAAATGGAAGAGGATGTAGATGAAGACGAAATGGGAGGTAAGATACTGCGTGAAGAGTTTGACAGAGCACTGAAAGACCTGAGTCGAAACAAGGCCCCGGGAGTAGACAACATTCCATTAGAACTACTGATGGCCTCGGGAGAGCCAGTCATGACAAAACTCTACCATCTGGTGAGCACGATGTATGAGAGAGGCGAAATACCCTCAGACTTCAAGAAGAATATAATAATTCCAATCCCAAAGAAAGCAGCTGTTGACAGATGTGAAAATTACCGAACTATCAGTTTAATAAGTCACAGCTGCAAAATACTAACGCGAATTCTTTACAGACGAATGGAAAAGCTGGGAGAAGCCGACCACGGGGAAGATCAGTTTGGATTCCGTAGAAATGTTGGAACACGTGAGGCAATACTGACCTTACGACTTATCTTAGAAGAAAGATTAAGAAAAGGCAAACCTGCGTTTCTAGCATTTGAAGACTTAGAGAAAGCTTTTGACAATATTAACTGGAATACTCTGTTTCAAATTCTGAAGGTGGCAGGGATAAAATACAGAGAGCGAAAGGCTATTTACAATTTGTACAGAAACCAGATGGCAGTTATAAGAGTCGAGGGGCATGAAAGGGAATCAGTGGTTGGGAAAGGAGTGAGACAGGGTTGTAGCCTCTCCCCGATGTTATTCAATCTGTATATTGAGCAAGCAGTAAAGGAAACAAAAGAAAAATTCGGAGTAGGTATTAAAATTCATGGAGAAGATGTAAAAAGTTTGAGGTTCGCCGATGACATTGTAATTCTGTCAGAGACAGCAAAGGACTTGGAAGAGCAGTTGAACGGAATGGACAGTGTCTTGAAAGGAGGATATAAGATGAACATCAACAAAAGCAAAACGAGGATAATGGAATTTAGTCAAATTAAGTCGGGTGACGCTGAGGGAATTAGATTAGGTAATGAGACACTTAAAGTAGTAAAGGAGTTTTGCTATTTAGGGAGTGAAATAACTGATGATGGTCTTAGTAGAGAGGATATAAAATGTAGACTGGCAATGGCAAGGAAAGCGTTTCTCAAGAAGAGAAATTTGTTAACATCGAGTATAGATTTAAGTGTCAGGAAGTCGTTTCTGAAAGTATTTGTATGGAGTGTAGCCATGTATGGAAGTGAAACATGGACAATAACTAGTTTGGACAAGAAGAGAATAGAAGCTTTCGAAATGTGGTGCTACAGAAGAATGCTGAAGATAAGGTGGGTAGATCACGTAACTAATGAGGAGGTATTGAATAGGATTGGGGAGAAGAGAAGTTTGTGGCACAACTTGACTAGAAGAAGGGATCGGTTGGTAGGACATGTTTTGAGGCATCAAGGGATCACAAATTTAGCGTTGGAGGGCACCGTGGAGGGTAAAAATCGTAGAGGGAGACCAAGAGATGAATACACTAAGCAGATTCAGAAGGATGTAGGTTGCAGTAGGTACTGGCAGATGAAGAAGCTTGCACAGGATAGAGTAGCATGGAGAGCTGCATCAAACCAGTCTCAGGACTGAAGACCACAACAACAACAACATGGTCTACAGGAAGGTGTCGAAGATGAGTGACAATAGCATGATACAAGACGATTTACACAGAATTTTTAGTTGCTGTAATTAATGCCAGCTGGTTCTGAAGGTAGAAAAATTAATGTAGGAAAAACAAGCATACCTCAGCGTTAGGAGCGTCCTGCTTAACACAGTCACGTCGTTGAAATATCTTGGCGTATCGTTGCAAAGCGATAGGAAATGGAAAAAGCGTGTAAGGATTGTGGTTGAGGAAAGCGAATGGTAGACTTAGGTTTGTTGGGAGAATTTCAGGAACGTGCAGTTCATTTGTAAATCAGCTCGTGTATAGGACGATAGTGCGATCTGTTCTTGAGTACTGCTCGAGTGTTTGAGAGCTGCTCCAGGTCGGATTAAAGGAGGAAGAGAAGAAGTAAGAGGAGATAAGTGTTGAACGTCCCGTCGACTACAGGGTCCTTAGAGATGGAGTACAAGGTCGAATTAGCGACGGATAGAGAAGGAAAGCTGCCCTGTCCTTTCTGGCAAGGCGCGGGTTTCAATAGTCGTTCTCCCGAATGCGTGTCCAGTGTGGGAATTACTGAGGCACCTCGGTCCGATTAAAGGAAGATATCGAAGCAGTTCAGAGGCAGGGTGCTAGATTTGTTACCGGTAGGTTCGAATAACACGCAAGTGTTACGGAGATGATTCGAGAATTCAAATGGTTATCCCTGGTGGGAAGGCGACATTCTTTCCGAGGAACATTATTGAGATAATGTAGAGAACCGGCATTTGAAACTGACTGCAGAGCGACCTACTGCCCTCAATATACACTTCGCGTTAGGACCATGAAGATAAGATGCAAGAAATTAGGGATCATATGGAGGCAAGTAGAGTCGTTTTTCCCTTGTTCCGTCCTTGAGGGGAGCAAGGAAGGATACGAATAGCAGTGGTGCAGGGTACCCTCCACCGCACACCATATCGTGGCTTGCGGAGTATCTATGTAAATGTGCATGTGTGTGGATCTCAAGCGTCACTTGTCATTATCTACACAAATTGGTGACTTATGAGGAGTTGCTCGACCACTGTACCGCATTCTTGTTAACTCCCTACTCGAATTCATTATGCCAGCTGGACTGCTGGTTGTACTTTGAAGCTCATGAGTGGTTTCCGCTGCTGAATTCATGCGACATTTTACAACCAGCCGCAGCGTGATCGACGGTCTCTGTCCACCAGTGAATTATATGAGGCTGGTCTGGTTCTGGTTTAGCAGTGGCTGTTCTTTCGCGTCTCCACTTCACAGTCATATCACCAACAGTCGATTGGGGCAGCTTCAGAGGGGTTGAAACGACCGTGGTGGATTTGCTACCCAGGTGACATCTGATGACTAGTGAACGCTCGAAGTCACTGAGCTCTCCAGTCCGACGTATTCTGTTGTCACTGCCTCTCTGCTGACAACACAATACTCCCCAACTAGTTTTACAATGGTGAATCCGCCTCGTGTGACATGTAATGGTCGCTTCTGCCTTACGAAGAGGTATGCGCATACTTTTACTTAGATTGTGTGCAGTCGCGACACTCCTGGGCATTTTAGGCATACACTGCGATAGCAGCGCTCCAAGCTGACAGTCCGAATAACATCGTTTATATTCATTTGCCACATCCAACAATGAAGGCGGAACGCTGAGATGTGTGAAACAAAACGTTACAAGACGTTTTATTTGCGATTCTTTTGTGACCCACAGAATGTCGTTTTCTTCAACCACGAAACAGTGGCTAATAAACAGCAGAAGTCATGAAATTTTCCAAAAAGACTTCGTAGCTCGACACAGTAAAGGGAAGTTTTGTCCCAAACACTTGTAGTCAAACCAACTGATGAATGCGAAACGTAGGATATTCTTATCGAATGCAGTACCTTCACTGTTTAGGGTACTGAATAAGCCACCGCAATTGTAGTTAAGAGAAACCACATAGATGTGATAATAAAACAGAATAAACAAATTCCGCAATTCTGAATCGCCAAAAACAGTCAGTATCTTCAACACAGTTGTCATTCGAAGAAGAACCTTTATCACTTTTGCACAAAATGTTCACGTGTTGGGAAGTTCAAGTGAAGTGTAAGAATGTGCAAGTCATTAGACTCCATGCCAAATCATTACGTGTTAAACGAAGTTTCGATCGTGATAAGAACAAATAGCAACAGAAATACAAGCTTCTAGCGCGTGAAATAATGTATTTATATTCTTCTACTTTTAGTGGAGCAAGATACAATTGTACGTAAATCCAAAAGTGTTTCTTCTAGAATACATCGCGGCTTACGTCACTGAATCTGTGAGATCAGACATTTTTTTAGATTTACTTCACTTTCATTCATGTCTCTTGATAATTTACTAATACTTGGTAAGCAAAAATATCGTAACAATTTCGTAAATTAAGTAGAAATCAAAAACGAGCATTAACTGGTGTCTCGCTAATCGTCAGACGACAACAGCTTCCATAGCAGTGAGTGTTGCGATTATGCAGGGTCAGTTTTTATCTTAAGACAACGAAATAACTCAAAAAGTGCGCATCGAATTAAAAAAAACGTGTTCAGTATTTTTTAAAATGCTGTTCGCCCATACAAATGTTGAACCTTCGCCCCTGCCCCACCCCACTCTGATTCTACTGGAAAAAACATGGACTGTTTGATGTATCACTTGTTGCGCGATAGATGGCACTGTAATGAACAAATAGCACAAATGGATTCCAAAAGGGTATTTCTCGAGAAAAATGGACTGGATTAAAAAAGAAAAACAGACAAGACGTGCACAGTAATTGTGGAAAAAACTTGTATGAGGTGTGTTCCCCCAACTCTCACCAACGGGAAGCTGTTTGTAAGAATTATTTCACGGTAAGGGCTCAAAAACGTCGCTGCCAACTTCGATGCATTTATTTACTTGCACATTGAATAATTTGAAACATCTGAGAAGTGTTTCCGATGTAAACTGCTGACATAGATTGATGATACGCATGCTGGAGCTTCATTACATCCACTCTTCAAGTAACCCAACAAATAAACGACAGACGCAGTAAGATGTGGCGATCTCGTAGGCCACCGACTATTTGTACGCACGATCTACTACTTCCTGTGCTACTCCAGAATAAGGTCCTGGACAACCATCATGTTGATATCATAATGTTTCTTGCAAGTCCAAGGGAAAGTCTCCAAGGAAGACAGGAAGATCGTCCTGCAAGAATATTTATCACCGTTTAAGGAACCATCGATAAAGAATGGACCAATGAGCTCCTCACCAATTATTCCACACCAAACATTCACATTTCACGGACGCTGATGTTCAATTTTACGTAATCAGTGTGGATGTTCCACATTCCAGCAACACAAGTTGTGTCATGCTGTGTTGATCTCGTACCGTGGTTCGTGAAGCTCGACTCACAAGTGAACAATACTCGAACAAAGATATCGGCGTCTCTCTGTATTTGCTGAAGCGACCATTGGCAAAATGTGTCTCGGTTCTGGAAATCATAGCCAGGAAGTTCCTCATTAAGGGAAATTAAACTGATGACATTTTTTACATCTCAAAATTCGGCAAACAGGAGTTTGCCTGATTCCCAATACGCGACTTCATTACTGAGTGCTAATGCGGGGACTCTGATTCACTGCACCTAATATCGCAGTTAAATTATTCTCTCTAGAAACTGTTCTTCGACAGTTTCTTTTTCCGTGGTTGTACAGTTCCCTCTGGGGGAAGGGGGTAGGGGGTGGGGGTGGGGAGGTGAACTGTCGAATAACTCGACAAAAAGTAATGCCTGATCACACCCTGTCTGGAAAAAGTTGAGCGTAAAGGGTTTCAGCATTATCGACATTCCTGGCACTCTCTCCACAAATGTAAACTATTCCAGTTTTATCATCTGTCATAATAGCCTGCCTTCTAACTAATAACGCAGTCAGGTTATGAAGGGAAGTATTTAAAAAATGAGGGAAGATGTGCACACACTGAAATCAAGCCAAATAATGAATGAATGTTACAAAACAGCTACATGGAGACAACTGCAAAACGCTGAATCGTTTGCACACACTTGGTTTCCTTTTCTTAAAATGTATTTCTCTCAAGGTAACACTGTTTTGGAGCTCAGCTGTGTTATTTGTCTATTACAGTGGGTAAGGTACGTATTTTTTTCCATAGAATATTTCTAGAATAAAATAGCATGTTCCTATTTAAGATTTAATTTGTAAAAATATTGCACACGTATTTCTCCGTTTTCAATGTGATTTAGTTGTCTCAACATAAAAAAACTCACCCTATATAATATTACTATTAGTTTAGTTGATGCCTTTCATGTGAGTTGCTGATCATTATAATAAATCGTGTGAGTTGCTCATCATTATATTCGTAATAAATAATCAGTTTCAATTAGAGTCGCTTTTCAAGTTTTCGCCTTTACCATTCACTCCCGTATACCATAGTTGTTCCTCCGAATGATAAAGAAGACCTTCTAGCTTAAAATAACATTTAATCAGATTTTTTGCGTGACCTATGTTCATGTGTCACGCAAACTACGTCTCCGTAACTACTCATGCAAATTGATAGGATGCCGTCAAGAATAAATAAATGCAATAGTACGCTTGCAAGTTGATGCCAGGCATAGAAACTTATTCTGAATAGCCAAAGTGTCAGGACATCCGAGGCGAGTATCCTAACCGAAGAGATAACCGAATTAACGTCCAAATAAAGAATACATGTATGCCAAGTACACCTAAATCAGATGAGCAGAGCTCTAGAACCTTATGTTCTGAACAGAGAGGCGAACAAGTGACTGACCCATAAAAGTGAAGACATAATGTTATTGTGTAGCTGTCTTAGTAACGCGAAATGAAAATTCATTCGAATAGATTGCACAGTGAATGACGGAATGCTTCAGTTGGCATATTGATTAATTATTATTGAAAGCACTGTTACAGTCATGGAATTGCTGATGCTAGTAAGAAACATTCGCTGCGATTAACAGTTATCGGGGAGACGGGATGGTGAATAGAGGAGTGTATGGTAAATTAGGAGGAGGGGATGGGTAAAGGAAGAAAAAATAGAAAATTGGCTGTGTTGACAGTACACACGGCGATAAACATAACCAAACTAACTTTCATCGCGTTTTTATTACTGTGTCAGCCTTCAACAGGCGAAATATCTGCTGAAGGAAAGATACCTCGACAGGATCGTTAGTCCTGAAGCAGCGAAATCTTTGGGCAAGATCAACACGTGCGTCCTATGTTAAGTTGGTCAGAGAGTGTGACGAAAACTGCTGGTTGCAGGGAAACGCAGGTCTATCGTTTTGTGTGAGCTGGTACTTTCCCGGTGACTGAAAGAATTCAGAGGAGCTATTGTAGATGGACTGCGCTACTAGCTATAAGTGATGAAACCTCCACTATTTTTATACATGTTTGTGAAAGGTTTTACATCATTCTTGTAATCTGTGTTATCAGTCAAATTAAAACCTACTTTCTGTACGTATACTGGTCGCAGAATTTCGATTAGTTAGTTTCCGCGAATCTTAACGTGCATATCCACATCAACGTCTATATTCTGTAACTATTGTGAAGGGCATGGCAGAGGGTACGTCCCATTGCACCACTTAGTAAAGCTTCTCCCCATTCCATACAGGTATGGAGCGCGAGAAGAATGTATAGGTGCGCTCTTTAACTAATTTCATCTTGTGTTCACGATCCCAAAGTGAGCGATACTTACGGAATTGTAATATATACCTAGAGTCATCATTTAAAGTCGGTTCTTTAAAGTTTGTAATTAGGCTTTCTCGGGACAGCTTACGTCTGTCTTCAAGAGTTGCCATTTCAGTTACTTTAGCATCTCTGTGACACTCCCGAACAGGTCAGATAATCCTGTGACCGTTCTCTGTAAACGTTCAACATCCCTTTTAGTCCTATTTGGTCCTGGCCCCACAAACTCCAGCAGTAAACTGGGACGGGTCGCGCAAGTGGTCCATAAGTTATCTTCTTTTTAGATTGATTTTACTCCCCTAGCATCCGACTAAGAAACCGAAGTCTGCCACCTGCTTTATCTACGACTAAGCCTATGCGATCGTTCCTTTTAAAATCCATTGAGAGTCACCCAGATATCCGTATTGGTTTACCGATTCCAACTGTGAGTCACTGATATTGAAATCGTAGGATAAAAGGTTTTTACCATTTATGAAGTGCACAATTTCTTATATCTGAACATTTAAAGCACGTTGCCAGTCTTTGCACCACTTTGAAATCTTATCAAGATGTGACTGAATATTTATACAGCTTCTTACAACCAGCACTTCATTATAGATAACTACATCTGTGAGAAATCTGGAGTTACTGCAGTATTAGTATTGTCCGCAGTGTCATTAATATACAACATGAACAGAAAGGGTCCCAACACACGTCGCTGGGGCACATCCGAAGTTTCTTCCATAACTGTCGATGACTCTTCACTCAACATAGCTTGCTTTGTCTTCCCCACCAAAAAATTTTCAGTCTAGTCACAAATTTCGCTTGATACTCCATAGGACGGCTTTTGATAACAAGCGTGGATGTGGTACTGAGTTAAATACTTTTCGGAAATAGAGAAATTCTGCGCCTACTTGACTGCCTTGATCGCTGCAGTCTGGAACCGCAGGACCGCTATGGTCGCAGGTTCGAATCCTGCCTCGGGCATGGATGTTTGTGATGTCCTTAGGTTTGTTAGGTTTAACTAGTTCTAAGTTCTAGGGGACTAATGACCTGAGCAGTTGAGTCCCATAGTGCTCAGAGCCATTTTTTGACTGCCTTGATCCAGAATTTTCAGTGCGTCATTTGAGAAAAGTGCGAGCTGGTATTGACATGATGGATGTTTTCGGGCAATGTTGGTTGGTATGGACCAGATCACTCTGTTAGAGATATCTCATTATGTTTGAACTCAGAGTACGTTCTAGGATACTGTAACAAATAAATACTAATCGGTAGTTCGAAACGTATTCTGGCCGATATGGGTGTTCTTGCCCCCATATTCTTTTTTGCATTCTCTTACGCCTATTCTTAATATGTTATTCAGTACCTTTTTAAAACCATAATTATTTTAAAACTTCCCTAGCCTTGCACTCCTGGTAATACGTAGTCACGCATTGTGTGCCTTTAATGTGTCTGCTTGCATCGTGATTAGAACCACCATTGTTTTGTCTATTTTCTACTCAATATAGCTTTAATCTAAACACTTGCTACTGATTTTACGCCGGACGATGTGAGCGAGCGGTTCTAAGTGCTTCAGTCTGGAACCGCCCCACCGCTACGGTCGCAGGTTCGAATCCTGCCTCGGGCATGGATGTGTGTGATGTCCGTGATGTCCTTAGGTTAGTTAGGTTTAAGTACTTCTAAGTTCTAGGAGACTGATGACCTCAGATGTTTAAGTCCCATAGTGCTCAGAGCCATTTGAACCATTTTTGAACTGATTTTACACACCACTACATAACCTTCTATAATCCACTGTCTATGCTTTCCGCGGTCGCAATATTTTTCTAATAAATTGAATTATGTACAGCGCACACTAGTATGTAAATGTTGTCTTTCAGCGTATGAGGGAAGTGTGGCCCGGTATGAAAGTACGAGGTGTGGGACAGGTGCACAGAAAGATTCCCTCGCGAAAATTGTTGTTTAGTCGCGTTGATCGATGTCAGGGCTGTGATCAGTAACATAGATTGTTAATTAGCGTTTGTTATATGTCCCTCCCACTAGTAGAGATGGTGCCTATTTTTAATCAGAGGTATTACTAATTACTAGTTAGAAACTGAGCATAAGCTTACGGGAGTTTCGAAATCATAAAGAGTGAAAGCCTAAGGTCGACAAGAGCAGGGACGCAAGAGAACGCAACATGATGGGCTGAATTTTCTGAAGGAAGACGAAGTGCTAGCACGAACGACAGACGAGGAACAGCGTGGAAAATTAGTGGTGGGAGGACAGGAGCTTGCCAAACAGCTGAGAGCCGGCTGCCGGCTGATGGCGCGCAAGTCCTCGACCAGACGTTCTCACGGGCTGGGGGTCCGAGGCAACAAGTGTCTGCCAGCAGATAAGGCCCGCGATAAAACCTCTTGTTCTGAAGGCTGTGCCCTAAAAGCCACCCACTTCTGTTTACCCGCATTTCACCAAAAGTCGAGAGTCGACGTCGCCGTGGCGTTATCGGGGAGCGAAGCGACGGCCGGGGATCTGGTGGTCCACTTGAGAACGCCTACCCCGGCCGTAAACACGGCACGCAACCCCGCACGCGGCTCCTGTCACTCCGCCAGCAACCGCCGCGTCGCCCGCCAACTAAAAGCTGGTTATTGCTGTCGCTTTAGCGCCCCGGAAGGTCCAAACAAACCCGCCTAAACTGGCTAGCTGGCCCGTCTTCAGCTGCGGAGGGAGCCAGGCGCCGGCCGAGGTGCGAGGCTGCGACTGGTGCAGTGTTTACACTCCTGGGCTGGGCGATGATGCGTTCTTAACACGCGCTATCGCGAGTCATTTGGTGCAGTCGCTCTGTTCCACTCAAGTCTAGAGCCTAGTGAACTGTGCACTATTAAATTATTACTGAATAACAGCATTTCATACCACGAACGAAGCTCTTCATTTCCTTTCTCAAGCAAATGTTCTCGAGCTGCAGAAAAAAGCGAGGATGGTCCAAATGCCTCCGAGCACTATGGGACTTAACTTCTGAGGACGTCCTCTAGAACTTAGAACTACTTAAACCTGACTAACCTAAGGAGATCACACACATCCATGCCCGAGGCAGGATTCGAACCTGCGACCGTAGCGGTCACGCGGTTCCAGACTGAAGCGCCTAGAGCCGCACGGCCACACCGGCCGGCATTCCTGTTTGTTGTTGTGGTGATTATAAGCGAGAGTTCCTAGCCGCCAGCTGCAGGCGATTTTTGAACTGTTAGCAGTGAACATATTCCAGTGCAGTGCTCACATCTCCAAATCCTTCGGAAAGTAGTTCGATTGCCACAGATCTTAAGATTTGTGGGAAATTTAGCTCTGTATAGCGAGTCAAAGCGAGGCTGGCGACTCTTATGTAACTGATTTTGATAGTGTAACAGAGCAGAGACTTAATCCAG
This sequence comes from Schistocerca piceifrons, assembly GCF_021461385.2. Classification (NCBI taxonomy): domain Eukaryota; kingdom Metazoa; phylum Arthropoda; class Insecta; order Orthoptera; family Acrididae; genus Schistocerca; species Schistocerca piceifrons. The sequence goes on from NC_060141.1 coordinate 416,380,403, forward strand.
ATCCGCCAAAAGACGTTTCCCATTAAAACCGCGGAGCAGTGCGTCACGTCATTTGTTTCGGGAGCCGCCACGACTACTCGGATTCTGGTCACAGCCGCGACGTCCCGGAACACCCGGGACGGAAGAAACTTTTCACTATCACTGTCTCCCTCTAAAGTCTTTTATCAGTATTGTCACTCATCGGCGCGCCACCATTATTTAGCTTCATTATTACAGCCACCAAACACGTAGTTTCCCTTCCTCTAACTCCATCTGCAGGCTGATATCGAGCTCCATCGACAAAAATTTCGATAATTCTTCGCGGATGTTGTCTAGTTATTTGGTATAGGGAGACCTGCCGTCTCCGGTAGCCTGTTACAACAGTGAAAAATCGTTAATATGCAGTCTATGAAATTGTTTTTGGCGTAAGATTTTGAAAACAGTTGTCTGACTTGTGTTCAGAAGTCACGAAAGACGCCGAATACCAAAGGTACGAATGTCACAAATCGCGTGTAGCACATTCTCTTGCAGATAGGGTGTTTTGGCGAACCTCGCGAGAACTGTATCTTCGATTCTAAGACGAATCTGGTTTCTCGTAGCCACCTATAAAAAAGGTAAAGCTGTCACAAAACTGAAGGTGCGTTTGAAAACTACAGTGCTTTACCATACATCGTCCTCTGTATGGGGTATGCCTCAGCCTTCCTCCGACCTTTGCAGTGACTTAACCAGCCGCCGGCCGTTGTAACCGAGCGGTTCTAGGCGCTTCAGTCGGAAACCGCGCTGCTGCTACGGTCGCAGGTTCGAATCCTGCCTCGGGCATGGATGTGTCTGATGTCCTTAGCTTAGTTAGGTTTAAGTAGTTCTAAGTCTAGGGGACTGATGACCTCAGATGTTAAGTCCCATAGTGCTTACAAGGGAACCTTCCCATCGCACCCCCCTCAGATTTAGTTATAAGCTGGCACAGTGGATAGGCCTTGAAAAACTGAACACAGATCAATTGAGAAAACAGGAAGAAGTTGTGTGGAACTATGAAAAAAATAAGCAAAATATACAAACTGAGTGGTCCATGTGCAAGATAAGCAACATCAAGGATATGTTGAGCTCGGGAGCGCCGTGGTCCTGTGGTTAGCGTGAGCAGCTGCGGAGTGAGAGGTTCTTGGTTCAAGTCTTACCTCGGGTGAAGTAATTTATTCTTTATTTTCGCAAAGTTGTGACCTGTCCGTTCGTTCATTGACGTCTCTGTTCACTGTAATAAGTTTAGTGTCTGTGTTTTGCGACCGCACCGCAAAACCGTGCGATGAGTAGACGAAAGGACGTGGCTATCCAATGGGAACCGAAAACTTTTGATCGCAAGGTCATAGGTCAACCGATTCCTCGACAGGAAAGCACGTCTGATATATTCTATACCAGACTGGTGACGGCATATGCGTCACATGACAGGAAAATGTTGTCGACTCACCTAACTTGTACACTTGGCGAATGGGTAAAAAGATTCTTCTACCTTGCCCGATTTAGGTTTTCTTGTGGATGTGATAATCACTCCCAAAAAAGTGATGAAAACATAAGAGTTTGTCACGTAAACTGCAACAAATAATGCAACAGTTTCGCAGTCGCACAGTTTTCCTTGTGCTCTGTCAAAACATATGTTTTTAACGTTTTCAATTTTTTCCGCGTGTAGACCGTCAAATCCTGCATATATCCAAGCAAATCTGAACATGTCCTGGAATTTTGGAGAGCGAAGTTGATTTTGTGTAAGTGCTTGAACTTTGATAATTGTCTGAAAATAAAAAATTAAAATTTTCGCTGCCGGGAAGACTTGAACCAAGGACCTCTCGTTCTGCAGCTGCTCACGCTAACCACGGGACCTGGGCGTCCCTGAGTCAATATTCACATTTATATTGCATATGTTGCACATGGACTACTCAGTTTGTATATTTTGCTTATTTTTTCATAGTTCCACACAATTTCTTCCTGTTTTCTCGATTAATCTGTGTACAGTTTTTCAAGGCCTATCCACTGTGCCACCTTATAACTAAATCTGAGGGGGGTGCATGGGGAGGTTCCCTTGTTAGAGCCATTTGAACCATTTTTGAACTTAATCAGCCCGTCTTAGGAGATCTACAGTTTAACGTGATCTCCGAAACACTGTGCAACTATTTTTTTTTTTCACAGCAGCAAACACTGCAGAATAACTGACAGAGGAATATCCTGGAACTGGCCGGGAATCGAACAGAGACTTTACCAACAGAAAAAAAAGTACTCTGAGGCAGTTACCATCGCTTAGCACACGTCGTTGTACTGTTATTTCACTGCATTCAATGAAACCGCACAGGGGGCGCATATCGGCCAGCTCTTCATGAGTAAATCTTTCCATGCTGTTAATGTATAATGTACACTACCGTAAAACAAACCCCAGACAGAATGAAGCTGTAGTGAAAGTAGGCTTGAGAACGCAGACTGAAGTCCATGCATGCGGACTACATTTGCACTATCGTGCAGATATTTTCAATGCAATGCAGACGTGAGCCGTGTGCTGGCTCATATCGATACGTAATGAGGGCGCTCAAAGACCGTGTGGCTGCACCACGAGACTTTGGTCATAGGCACTGCTCGATAGGATACGCGCGAAAAAGAGAGGATTTAACGCCTAACGAAGCAGACAGAGAGGGTTTTGGTCACCGAGTCTTGCCCTAGACCTCTTGTTTTGTGCGCAAGAACAAAGAGCATCCACGCATTGCAGTGGACGGGCTTGTAGCGGCTGTTTACCGTGGTGTGGTACACCGTCGGAGGCGGTACTAACTGTTCGTCCGGCAGCGTGCTGCATCACTTCCATTGAAGAGTTCTGCCATGTGAAGTTTAAAACTCCACTGCAGGTTGTCGAGGCATAGTCACTGGTGATTTACGGCCATCTCATCTACTCAGCAGAATTCTATGGAATCTTTAACAATGAAATTTGCGACACAGCAGTGCAATTGAGATGTTATTTTTTTTAATTTTCGCTACCAGTTTTGGCAACTCATCATGCCATCTTCAGGTCCCATATGCAACTCTCAAAAATGATCGATACTGGAGTAATATGTTTCTGGATGTCGTGAATTCGTAGCTCAAGTGCTTCTTTCAAAGACTTGACTGCAAATCAAGTGCTTCCTTCGAAGACTTGACTGCAAGACTTGCAGTTAAATCTTTGAAGGAAGCACTCGAGGTACGAATTCACGACATCCAGAAACATATGACTCCAGTATACCAATATCGATCATTTTTGAGAGGTGCATATGGGGCCTAAAGATGGCATCATGAATTGCCAAAACTGGTAGCGAAAATAAAATAAAATAACATTTCAATTGCACTGCTGTTTGGAAAATTTTATTGTTAAATATTTGGCCACTCGCTGTCCCATGTCCACAATGGATCAACAGAGACTATTGGTTCTGGTGATTTTTAGTTGTTAATCTGAGCCAGTGTGTCTTGTTCTATGCGGCACCCTTTTTTTATTGTAATGTCTGTCGTCGCGCTTTGGCGCTGATAGAAGTATTTCTGTTCAATATTGTTTCAAGGATCCTTTCTTGTAATGAAAACAGTTCGTATTCTGGTTAGTTTCCGGAAGTCTATTAACGTAAAGAACGAGTCATTTAGGCATTTATCTCACATAAAATGATAGTATTAACAAGTTTGTTTGCGTGGTCATCACCCGCAGCAAGCACAGAAATACTTGTTTTGCAAAGAAAACCGCCTTTCCTTGCTGCCACTTAATTTGTTTATGCCAGACGCTTTTCGTATTTTTCTTGTTCTAAGGCATCATCAGTAGGATCTATAACTATACAGTTTTGTTATTTTTAGTTTATTAAACAATGCTCGTCGTCATGTTTTATGAAAAAAAGTAATAACGTATGATTTGCTGATCTGTGTTTCCTCTCATCTGATCTGGAGGTCGCACTACCAGTTCATTACTGACGTACATGCACAAATTTGCGTTCTGACCTCCTTCACACTGTTCACCATGGTTGTATTTCTTTTTTGTGGTGTACTATTGATCTTTTGCCACTCAATGTAGCTATTTCGTTGAAACTGCTTTTAACAATATAAATATAGCAACTCCATTACATGTTTCCTCTTCTTTAGCATGTTTACATACTTCTTGCCAAGCTAATAAGTATATGTTCAAGGCTAACTTACGTTTATACCGCGTGTGTGTATGAGTGAGTGTGTGTGTGTGTGTGAGACAGAGAGAGTGAGAGACAGAGAGAGAGAGCTGAAAAGTGTTTTTCTCTTTTCTTGTTTTTGTTTTGGGAGGTTCGTGGTTTGAATTGTATGGTGTTGAATATGAATGTACTAGCTGTTAGCAAGTGGATGAAAACTTTGGTGACAGCTGGTTTGACTTTTAGTTTCAATATTCTGTGGATGGTTTCATGGATAAGTTACTGTAAAGATGTTGGGTGGTATTATTATTATATTGGATTGTATTATTGTATTAATCCTCTTTGGGAGCGTTATTCATTTATTATATCTGTTAGTGTAAATAATGTTGGTGTCTGTGGTTTGGTGCTTTTTGCTTTTATTTTAGTTTTAATTTTGTTGTTTAGCTTTGTGACTATATTATTCTTGTAACCATTATTTTGTGCTATTTGCAATAATTATGTTCAGTTCTTTTTGGTAACTTTCTTTGGTGAGTGGCACTGTGTTGAGTCTATGGAGCATGTGTCGAAGTGCTGCTTGCTTTTGAGAGTGTGAGAGGTTCGAGGATTGGGGAATGATAATGTCCATTGGTGTGAGTTTATGGTAAATTTCCAACATATGCTTATTGTTTTGTTTTTTGTTATATCCAGAAAGTTAATTTGATTGTTCTGTTCTCTTTCAATTGCGAATTTTATATTTTTATGTATCTTGTTGATATCAGTATGTAGTTTTTCAATTTTTGTTCGTGGTTCATCTATTAAGCAAAGAAAGTCATCCATATACCTGAACCAATATGATATGTGGTATTCTTTTGCTACTACTTTTGTGAAAATGATCTGTTCAATGTAGTTTACAAAAATATTTGCTATGTTTGCTGAAACTGGGGACCCATTTGGTAACCCATCTTCTTATAAATAAAATTCATTTTTGAACTGGAAGTAATTTTTTTGTTATCAGCTTTATTAATGTGTGTATTTCCTAATCTGTTCATCAGGGAGTTGGCTATAAGTTTTCAGGTTCTTATCTATGATTTATATTCTTCCTGGTACTGGTACATTGGAATACATGCTTTCTACATCAAAGGAGAGGAGTGTTACTGTGTCTGGGATGTTTATATCTTTTATTTATGAGTAGTAAAAGAGCAACAGTACACCACAAAAAAGAAGGAGAAACATGGTGAACATCGTGAAGGAGGTCAGAACGCAAAGTTGTGCTTATATGTCAGTAATAAACTGGTAGTGCGACCTCCAAACCAGATGAGAGGAAACACAGATCAGGAATTCATGTTATTACTTTTTTACATAAAAAAAATCGCTACAAACACTGTTTAATAATCTAAAAATAACAAAACTGTATCGTTATAGATCTCACTGACGATGCCTTAGGGCAAGAAAAAGGCGAAACGCGTCCAGGATAAATAAATTAAGTGGCAGCAGGAAAAGGCGGTTTTATTTACAAAACGGGCAATGATATTATTTGCACCTTGGGAATATTAAGTGCAGTGTACCCCCAAGTGCAGCTGAACTAATAATTATTCTTGGTTGGCATTTCTTGTTTTTATGTCCATTCAGCTGCTATATTTCTTATTAATCCAAGCGTATGGCACTTTCCTTTCTGTATGTTGTAATCAGCTTTTCCATTGGCGCTAATGATATTCGTAACTGGTAATGCAGAAACATCGCCCGTACGGAGCCGAGCTTAATCGTTGTTCTGATCGGACATCCTTGCTATAGAGGAGCTGATTATGTATTGTTATTATTTTTGACACATGAATTTCTATCAGTCTTGCTAGTAACCAAGTATTTAAAGCGGTAATTGGAGTGTGTTACCATAATCTTTTATTGGTTTTAAAATCGCTTTGATAAATGTAATTACTTAGTTCAAGTTGTAACCTTCAGCGTCAAGATCCTTAAAATGAAGTGTAATGTAATTTCAAATGATAGTTGTTTCAGAGTGTTTGGTTTAAATTGTATTAGATTAATTGGAGCCTGTTTTCTAAAAATTCTGTTAAATTTCCTTTGTAGAGATCTCTGGAAAACAAAAGCAATTATTGTATTAAAACCTTACTCTACTGGAGCCGAGTAGCTACAAGTCGCGTGCTCCATACAGTTGCTTCTATGGTATACATCCTTCACCAAATTAAAATGCGAAGATAAAAGACATGCAATTACTGTGTAATGAGCCACGGCTTTCTTAAACGAAATATTTGGGCAGTATCCCTGAAGAGCCCCCAAAATTTCGTTGGTGGATTTTAGTTTTAGCGTTCACGTTATTATTTTGCAAACCACTGTAAGGTGCATGGGTGACACTTCACTCAAGTATGGCCCATGGGACGAATGACTGCTAAAATGCCGTGCGCGAGCTGTAATATGAGTCATCTTGTCTTCGCGGTTCTAGCGAAATGATGTGCAGAGATTGTGATATATGCCTAGATTCAGCGCTTAATAACGGTTCTGGAAACTTTGTACGTAAGTTTTCGGAGTGTAATTTGGGTCTGTCTTAAAGTTCCCGTTAGTAGGGAAAGAAGGAAGGAACATTAAATATTGTCCGGTCGACGACAAGATTATTAGGAACAGAGCACAAACTCGCATTAAGGGAGGGACGGAAGAGAAATCCGGCCTTACAGTTTTTCAACAAACCACCCTGGAATTCGCCTCAAGCGATTTAGGGAAACGACGGAAAACACAAGACTTATTTCAGAATGAGATTTTCAATCTGCAGCGGAGTGTGCGCTGATATGAAACTTCCCGGAAGATTAAAACTGTGTGCCCAATCGAGACTCGAACTCAGGACCGCAGGAGAGCTTCTGTAAAGTTTGGAAGGTAGGAGACGAGATACTGGCAGAAGTAAAGCTGTGAGTACCGGGCGTGAGTCGTGCTTCGGTAGCTCAGATGGTAGAGCACTTGCCCGCGAAAGGCAAAGGTCCCGAGTTTGAGTCTCGGTCGGGCACACAGTTTTAATCTTCCAGGAAGTTTCATATCAGCGTACACTCCGCTGCAGAGTGAAAATCTCCCCAGGCTGTGGCTAAGCCATCTCTCCGCAGTATCCTTTCTTTCAGGAGTGCTAGTTCTGCAAGGTTCGCAGGAGAGCTTCCGTAAAGTTTGGGAGATAGGAGACGAGATACTAGCAGAAGTAAAGCTGTGAGTACCGGGCGTGAGTCGTGCTTCGGTAGCTCAGATGGTAGAGCACTTGCCCGCGAAAGGCAAAGGTCCCGAGTTCGAGTCTCGGTCGGGCACACAGTTTTAATCTTCCAGGAAGTTTCACAAAACTTATTAGCTGCACGGAATTAGAACCGCTGTCCTCCGGAATATGCTGAGCATTGCGTCACCTCATTCGGTCCACGCAGTACAGGTTTCCAGCATTTTCGTGACGATTACACAAAAAACCTGCTACCATTCACATGTCGTGCTTTGAGTGTCTTCAATATACTCCGAGGCTCATCGAGCAGTACTCAGGGTAGCACGAGTGTTTTCAAAGTAGCCTCCATCGGAGGTTGACTGCATTTTTCCAGTATCGTACCACTCAATCGAAAATTGACATCTACTTCACTACCAGTTGTGCTTATGTGATAATTCCATTTCATATCCTCAGTACTGCTATACTCAGTTGTTTATTTGAGATAACTGAGTGCAACTGCGGCTCCTTGGTATTGTGATCAGAGGAGACTTCGTTTTTGCGTATTGTGAAGCGCACATTATTACAATTCCGAACACTTAAAGCAAGTATCGTGCTCTTACTGTCCAGGATTTTTTGTTGGATTTACTTAGTTTGTCATCAGCCTGTGATATGCCTAGAGATTAATTCAGCAGTCATAAAACCTGATCGTTTCTGAACATGCGTACTTTCTGCCCTTAATCGGCAATCAAGTAGCGGACCCAGACTCGCCTCGCAGCAGCTTTGATCTCCAGCGTCAACCAGTCTCCGCTTCCTAACATCAACCGATCCCGGTGTATGACACCATGGCTGCCAACGCATTGGAGAAACTGAAGTGCAATGACCAAGAAACAGCAGCACTGATATCGTCAGATTTGCAAATCAGCATTACCGGAGATAGCATTCGGCTGCAACGAGGCTAACGAATTTCCGGTTTCCGTTTTCGTTCAGATAGAAACGAGACGCATCGAACGGACGATTTGTTGCGAATAAAAACACTCCTCTTCGTACTAATGAATCTATTGTTCTCGAAGACGTCATCGATTCTGTGTATTATAGTATGCGCTAAGGAAAGAATAAGCATATGGCAGCTAACTGAGTAGGTAGGCATGGGTTCGTTGTAGCAGTGTTCGCTGCACTCTAATTCTGGAGGAAATGTGACAAGTTTCCGCCTGTTCTACCTGATTCAGGCTCTGTGTGCATTCCCTGAATCACTGTCTGCCAATGCCAAGAGAGGTTCCACCAAAAAGCCTCGACGATATGCAATCGTAACTTCCAGTTGTCCTGCTACCTTTGTGTGACGCGACTGTCACCTCGAAATGATGTCACAACTGACATTCCACTGCTGAACCTACGAATCCCTCGGAACTCTTTTACCCACATCATCAAAATAAACAACCACCGCAGAAGGACTGCGTCCTATCCACAATGCTATCCCTTGTAGTGTTCATACGAGGTCGACTGTACCTATGACGACGAGTAATCTGTCCTTGTGTTTCCATACAGTCCAACATCGCGCTACTGTCACACAGGAATGCCACACAAATCTGGATATTGCAGGAGTCGATAAGCCAGCCAAATTGAGACCCACAATGAGGCCCCTTTGAAACTTACCAGGTGCTGATAGGTCTGTCTCACATGAGTATGCGGCAGTTCCTTGACCTCCACAGTGATCGATCACAGACGTGTGCGGCCGGAGTGGCCGTGCGGTTCTAGGCGCTACAGTCTGGATCCGAGCGACCGCTACTGTCGCAGGTTCGAGTCCTGCCTCGGGCATGGATGTGTGTGATGTCCTTAGGTTAGTTAGGTTTAATTAGTTCTAAGTTCTAGGCGACTGATGACCTCAGGAGTTAAGTCGCATAGTGCTCAGAGCCACTTGAACCATTTGAACAAGCGTGTGTTTGTACAAGGTTACATTAACATCCGGCCATGTCTTCTGTGTCAGACAGTGTATGTAGTAAATGTTAAAAAATATGACAAATAGTCAGCTAGGTGAATCTACGACTCTTGCTGAAAAGTAATGCATCCAAATTTTTTATGCAAAAATACTGAAAGATATATAAATAAAACAAACGTTATTAACATTCTGCATCTTTATTCTTCACGCCTGCATATTTGCAGCCGTCTGCCACTACTGAGCTTCGAATCGTAGAGTGTAACCTTCTGTCGGTGCGTGAGAAACAGCTTTCTGTAACCGAGTTTCGAATTCGAAGAGTTTTTCCACACATGGAGCACCCTCTACTTCAGCATAACAATGCCAGACCACAAAAGAGTACAGCGACATCTGCAACAATCCGATGGCTTCAGTCCGCTGTCATCGAGCATCCTGCATACACTCCAGACTTTCAGAGCGAGGTGGCGCAGTGATTAGCACACTGGACTCGTATTCAGGAGGACGATGGTTCAAACCCACGTCTGGCCACCCTGATAGGTTTTCCGTGATTTCCGTAAATCGCTCCAGGCCGTGATGGTTCCAATGAAAGTGTAAGGTCGATTTCCTATCCCATCCATGGATCAATCCGAGCTTCTGCTCCGTCTCTAATGACCTCGATGATGACGGAACTTTAAAACCTAATCTTCTTTTCTTCTTCTGTCCCGAACTGACACCATCCGATTTTGATCTGGTTGCAAAACTTTAGGAATCCCGTCGGGGACTTCACTTTGATGGTTTTGAAGCTTTGCAATCGGAGATGAGGATGTGGCTCCGTGAACAAAGTCAAACATTCGACACAGACGGTATCAAAAAACTAGTCTCCCGTTGGTAGAAATGTGTTCGTTGCCAGGGTTACTAGCCTATGTTGAGTCATAGATAAGTAGACATGAAAAATGAACGTGCAGAACATTAAAATGCTCGTTTTCTTTAAAAAGCTTTCAGAGTTTTCACACAGTAATTCGGGGGCATTACTTTCCAGAACGTCCTTGTATTACGGTTGTACTGCGCCGCTTCCCTTTGTGTAATTAAGCTCTCAAGAATCACCAATAGACTACGTAAAAAAATTGTAGTTAAGATGGGTTCGAAACTGCATACCTTAATACCTATGAATACAAGTTCAGTAGTAGAGGTGTGATTCACAATAGCGTAAATGAAGTTCTCATAGCTCTTAAGCTACCTTAGAGTCAATGGTTACTGGACCTTTTTTCTTGTTTTGGTCCATTCTACCACCTCTCAGAATGCGGAAAGCAAAGAGCTTGTAGTAGAAGAGATTTGTTCACAGTATCGAAGATGAAAAAGTGGTCATACCTCTTGAGGTGTGCATTTCAGAGCCCATGTTTTCTAGACTTTTTGTTCCCAATGACTGTTCCTGTCATATCCCTGAATATTGACCTTTCCTCCTGGAACATCTTGTATTTACGATCCTTGACACTAGTGTAAAAATTGAATGTATTGCCTTGTGATACTTCGTGGTTTTCTTAGTTACACAGACCTTGGTTTACAACACCACCCGAGGAGGGATAAAACAGTTATCTTAGGACGTACGAACTTATGACCATTTAGTAAAGATTCTACACTTTTCCAGTTGCGTCTTGACACAGTTGATGCAACACTGCAGTATCAGAGAGAGACACTGCACATGTTACTCGCATTCTTAGTTCCGGCAAAACAGGCGGTGATGATAGCACGCCAGAGCTTCTCGAGACATAGGAAAAAGAAAGAGAGTGGCTCCTATCTGACACCAGTGTCCACTGTTTTCATGGTGTTGGATCACAAGAAGGTCGCAGGATTTCCCTGACTCATCGCTCATCGCAAAACAGCAGTTGATGAAAAGTGGAGCGACTGGCATTAAAACTAATCTGAGCTCCTAAATGCCTAGCAGCTACACAACATGTGATTCGTCTAAACAGGAAGGAGACGCCAAGAATTTTTGACTTTGGAGATTAGTCTTAATAAGCTCACAGCAGCTAAATCGTCAAAAATCCTCGAATCTGATTAAGACTACAATGTTTCACTGTCTATTTTCTTTCGTCAATGATTTTGATGATGATGATGTTTGGTTTGTGGGGCGCTGAACTGCGCGGTTATCAGCGCCCGGACAAATTCCCAACCTTTGCTCAGTCCGATCTCGCCACTGTCACGAATGATTATGAAATGATGAGGACAATACAAACACCCAGTCATCTCGAGGCAGATGAAAATCCCTGACCCTCGTCCTTGATTAGGAATGCCACAAAGGCGTCTGGCAATAGAAACGAAGTTTTTATTTTATTTCGCTCCCTTAAAATGCCAATTTTTTTTTTAATCACTGACCTCATCGTGACCAATGTTTCCGATTTCATACGCCTTGGCTTCTGCGAAAGTTCTTTCCTGTCAGTTAACCCTATGCTATTCTTGTGTATTTAGAAGGAATCACTTGAACGCTCGTATGCCATAACCGTGTCCTCAATAACAGCACCGTAGACGTTCGATGCGATAAAGACATCGAATCATTTAAGAACACGCCCTGTTACCCTGAATTCGCTTTTGCTGGGCACAGTGCTAGGGAATGACGGAGAGAGCACAAATATACACTCCTGGAAATGGAAAAAAGAACACATTGAGACCGGTGTGTCAGACCCACCATACTTGCTCCGGACACTGCGAGAGGGCTGTACAAGCAATGATCACACGCACGGCACAGCGGACACACCAGGAACCGCGGTGTTGGCCGTCGAATGGCGCTAGCTGCGCAGCATTTGTGCACCGCCGCCGTCAGTGTCAGCCAGTTTGCCGTGGCATACGGAGCTCCATCGCAGTCTTTAACACTGGTAGCATGCCGCGACAGCGTGGACGTGAACCGTATGTGCAGTTGACGGACTTTGAGCGAGGGCGTATAGTGGGCATGCGGGACGCCGGGTGGACGTACCGCCGAATTGCTCAACACGTGGGGCGTGAGGTCTCCACAGTACATCGATGTTGTCGCCAGTGGTCGGCGGAAGGTGCACGTGCCCGTCGACCTGGGACCGGACCGCAGCGACGCACGGATGTACGCCAAGACCGTAGGATCCTACGCAGTGCCGTAGGGGACCGCACCGCCACTTCCCGGCAAATTAGGGACACTGTTGCTCCTGGGGTATCGGCGAGGACCATTCGCAACCGTCTCCATGAAGCTGGGCTACGGTCCCGCACACCGTTAGGCCGTCTTCCGCTCACGCCCCAACATCGTGCAGCCCGCCTCCAGTGGTGTCGCGACAGGCGTGAATGGAGGGACGAATGGAGACGTGTCGTCTTCAGCGATGAGAGTCACTTCTGCCTTGGTGCCAATGATGGTCGTATGCGTGTTTGGCGCCGTGCAGGTGAGCGCCACAATCAGGACTGCATACGACCGAGGCACACAGGGCCAACACCCGGCATCATGGTGTGGGGAGCGATCTCCTACACTGGCCGTACACCACTGGTGATCGTCGAGGGGACACTGAATAGTGCACGGTACATCCAAACCGTCATCGAACCCATCGTTCTATCATTCCTAGACCGGCAAGGGAACTTGCTGTTCCAACAGGACAATGCACGTCCGCATGTATCCCGTGCCACCCAACGTGCTCTAGAAGGTGTAAGTCAACTACCCTGGCCAGCAAGATCTCCGGATCTGTCCCCCATTGAGCATGTTTGGGACTGGATGAAGCGTCGTCTCACGCGGTCTGCACGTCCAGCACGAACGCTGGTCCAACTGAGGCGCCAGGTGGAAATGGCATGGCAAGCCGTTCCACAGGACTACATCCAGCATCTCTACGATCGTCTCCATGGGAGAATAGCAGCCTGCATTGCTGCGAAAGGTGGATATACACTGTACTAGTGCCGACATTGTGCATGCTCTGTTGCCTGTGTCTATGTGCCTGTGGTTCTGTCAGTGTGATCATGTGATGTATCTGACCCCAGGAATGTGTCAATAAAGTTTCCCCTTCCTGGGACAATGAATTCACGGTGTTCTTATTTCAATTTCCAGGAGTGTAACTTCAATGGACATCCACTACACTATATTAATAATAGGAACAATAGCAGAAACAGAGGACTTTGAGAAGGAAATGACTTACCGGAAGCCATCAGATGGAGGAAATCATTTTCGTAATCACTCACCACAAAGAGGAGGATGGAACAACTATAGAGTCATAACAATGGCTGGCGTTTCGTCCGGAGGGGCCCGCTCCACCACGAGAGAGAGAACAGGAGCAGAGATCATAAAACTCAGACCACCAAATCCAAGCAATGAGGAATGTAGTAGTGAAACATCCCAACACTGACTGGATTTAACAGCAGAGGAGGCTGCCCTGACACTCGCAGAAGATGTCGGAATAAGCTGAGTAAATTTATTCAAGTATGAAAACCTATCAGAGTTGCTGCTGGAGGAAAAGGAAGTAGTCATAACACATAATCTGCATCAATTAATTACTGCCACTATGGGAGATGTACAGCTGAAAGGAATACTTGATACTAGAAGCCTTGGGGTTAATGTTACGATATATATTCTTTTCGATGTATAACAGTCCGTTGATGATAAGAAGAATTGCTTATACAAATAATTTCGAGCTAGAAACAATTAATTCGAAGAAACCGGTTGGTACACTCCACAGTATACCCTTCTTAGAATTAGTTATCAGTTACGGTACAGGAAGATCAGTGTATGTAAATGAAGATGTTATTCAGACAGCAAAGGAGAGCGTAAAGTAAGACAGTCAACAAGTTACAATGCATAGAATTTTTCAGAGGTGCACAGTTCTGTTAGGCTGTCTGTGTATAAGTTGTCACAGACTAGGAATAACCAGGCAGACGAAAAAAGAAGCTATCTCTGAGAACGGTGATTTTTAGTAAATTGAGAGTGATCTATGGTCGAGAAGAAGAGATATACGTACTGGGATTAGGTTTGCCATACGTCGCGGATTTCGCGGACAGTCCGCGATTTTAATGCTCGAAGACGGGTGTCCTGGACGAAGAGGAAAACGTCCGCGAAAAAAGTGGCTAGTAAGTAAAAAAAATTTTTTTACACAAGTTTTGCCACTGGCCACCGATCAAGTGTTTCATAACTCCTGCAAACTTGACGATAGCCATTGAAACCTGTGCTGATATTCCGTGTCACATGCGTTAAACTTTTTGAGGATTGTGTTTCTAAAGGGTAGTATTCAGAACTGCTTACTACTGTGCGGTACTATTTCTCCATTCCAGGGCATAATGCCAATGTGGAGAGAGCGTTTTCCCTAGTGAATGCACAGTGGACAGAAGAAAGAGCAAACTAGCTTTAACATCAGTCAATGCAATGCTCCAAATCCAATATAACATGAAAAACACAAATTGCACGGATTTTCATAGACTGATTCAGAATCGGAGAGAGTTTCTTTCTTCTGTCCAGGGCTCAGAGAAATATGACTAGTTTAAGGCATAAAGTGAAAGATATATATCAATTGTAGCAGCATGATTGTCTACCTGTTAATAATTTGTGTTCAGTGCTGTAATTATAATGTTATTTAATGTCAATTGCAATTAATTTTCTTCATCATTGACCACTCCTTTATAGACACCATTAATGCTTGGGTTAATTTTCTTTGTTAATTGCAGCTTCTTTGCTGACAGAACTACTGCCTGAATTATGGTAATTATGAGGATTTGTCGGACGTGCAGAAAGGTGAAAGGACATTGTGTGATTCCAAGTTTCAACCACATCTTCATAATTACCACTGTAAAGTAATGATGAAGATTCAACTGAAATCCAAACCAATGGTCACTTGCACAACATATCGGTCCGTGTTTCAACCACATCTTTATAATCACCGAATTTTGTCCTTGGTTTTCGTCCTTGAATTATGGCAACCCTAACAGGGATGCATACTGGGCTGTCAGAAAATTTGCGTAGATATAATGAAGGTGTTGTTTAGTAATGAATATCGTAAGATAATAGTGTGAGCTTAAGTTGCGAAAGTAGCAGGGTACTTTGTATCGGTTTGACTGTCACATGGAAAGATTACACATCGATACATGGTACGTAATATTGGTATTCCGCGTGTTGTTTTGTTTGTCCTTTACTTGGTAGATAGTTTGTGTAGAAGTTTACGTGAACTTCCGTCCACAACAAAGTAGCGTTTCTCAGACGACAGCCTAGAGATGTTGTGTTGTGGTCCCCGACGAAGTTGCAGTTGGACAGGATTCATTAGGAAGTGAAAATGTCGAGAAGCTCAGCATGAAGAGTATGTCTGAATACGGTAATAGTTTCATATCGACTTTATTTCTATTTTTGTTAAACTGTGCGAAATGTTTGGGTTATTAAATGTTAAGCAAGGTCTCTTATATTACGAGGAATGCGAAGGGGAATAAGTCATGAAAGGGATACTAGTGAATAAAACAGCTGTCGACAGAAATCCGACAGACAGCAACATAATGTAAAATGTGATAACAGAATTGCGCCTAGTAACGTTTTGTTTCTGTTTCTTTAAAATTCATAGCCGCGCGGTCTCAGGCGCCTTACCAGGGTTCGCGCGGCTCCCCCCCCCCCCCCCCTCCCCCCCCTCGTTGGAGGTTCGAGGAGTCCTCCCTCGGGCATTGGTGTGTGTGTGCTGTCCTTAGTGTAAGTTAATTTAAGTTAGATTATACTAGTGTCTAAGCCTAGGAACCGACGACCTCAGCAGTTTGGTCCCATACAACCTTACCACAAATTTCCAAAAATATTTTAAAATTCAGCAGCTTGGAAACGTACGAGAGAAATGAGTTCGTGAGAGATAATGTAATCGCAAAAGACAAAGTAATGCATGAAAGATTGATATGAATATGAAGAAGATCCTAAAGAAATATGTAAGTACGCAAGGGGAACGATATGCAACTACTATAGATTACCTGAGAAACATGAGCTCTACAGAGTAACATCGACTGCAGTGTCGTATGTCCAGTAAGTAAATTTTAATAACTGTGTTGTGTTTTATGAAGTTATTGCTCTCAGGTGAAGACGTTCACGCAAACGAACTAAGAAGGAAAACTAGAAGAGGAAAATTAGGGTTTAAAAATCGGTGTTCTTGGGAACTTAGATTAAGATTGTAAAAACTACGAAGACATTTTCATTGCACGAGTCTTCGTCTGTAAGATGGGTCTCATTACATGAAGAATCATTAGCCTTACAGAGTTACATGCTAAGGCTAATTAATCACCTTCCTTCAGAAAAACCCCTACGAAATTTAACTTTCCGTTCCAAAGGTTTAACCGTTTGTCGTTAAAAATTTCGAGTCAGACAGCATTATCACAAGGTTATGCCTGAGAAATTGTCATGAATTAGTTTAAAAAAAGGTTTCAGAATTTATGTGAGGCACTTAAGGAATTTTACAAGAGAACGGTTAATTTTCGGACTTTTTTTTCCAGCTACAACTTTTTTTTTTCGATGTCATCTATAGACGCACTTGCACTATTAGGAGTGTCTCGTCCCATAAAGATAGTGCTCGATCCATAATGAGCCTCGTAGTAACAACTACGCACGAAATGATAACTAAAATTAGCTGCTAGCTTAATATGAGCTAAGTAAAATGCAACTTTTGTTTCACTTGAACTAGAGTGAGGACTCTGTTTCACCGCGTAGTCTTCGTGGTGATGATACTGACCCTCACTGATGGTGGAGAAAGACAAACGTATGAATCTAAGATCAAGGCCTGAGTGGAAAGTTACGAAATCAAACGTGCTCCAATAACACTGCTAGCGGCAAATGAGAACCTGGGAATCACTGTTTGTAGATTGTAATGAACGGACTCATTATGTAGGTATTTGTTAACTTTGTAGGGTACGCACACTCCACCAACACGCAGCACTAGCAGTTCAGGAAGCATCGTGTTTTTTGGATGCTTGTACAACCCATGTGACTCCATTTCATCGCGTGTGCTGCAATCGTAGAGCATCTCCTGAGACCACGTTATTTGTTGATCACTGTGGCGATGATAGCGCGCTGTTTTTGATTCGGACATGGAAGCCTAAGAGATCTGAAAGTTCCCTCTGAATTCATTAGTAAAGGAGACTCAGGTTTTCTTTAGGAACATCTCTTCGGCGTGAAATAGAAAATCACGGCAGTACGCTATTTTCTTGCTGGAAGCTGGCCTTTAAATAGGACACGGCACTCATGATCAGGTTTCTGGAGCAGCCAACACCCAACTTAAGTGTCGGGTAGCCAGTATGCACCTTAGTAGATCTCGTGCTAGCCACCTGTAGGCCCTCCTTCCGTTTTTATCGCAACACTACAGAACATTTGATTTAAAGGCTGTCGGATCTTTAGAAACGACGCAACTTACAACAGATAACACCCAGCAAAAATTATGAGATTTTTTACTATCAAAAACAGTCTTGATCACAATTTATTTATTACGGTGGCCTCCAGCAGAAGGAGGTCCTTACTTATTGGTCTGAAGATGACCACAGTAGTGGTTGAAATCGGTCACCGTAATAAATAAATTGTGATCAGAACTGCTCCAGTAAACATTTGTAACACTTCGATCACTGTTCACTCCTACAATGTATTCAAAAAATGATGAGACTGTGTGCCCAGTGGACGCGACGTGTCCGTCGTTAACGGTCAAACATGATCAATAGCTAGTAATGACAAAGATCCTCTGCAATAAAAACTTATTGATCTTCAAACGATGTAAGACTTCTAACTTGTCACTCAGAGCGCAGTAATTCACAAATCACTTATATAAAATGTAATAGCCTGCCAACCGGATGCACACAGTAAAAAAAAAAAAACATTAACCATGTTTCGATAGCCCTAAGGCTGTCTTTATCAGAATGGTAAAAGTTACCTAAAAATGTATAATGTATAGATAATATACATAAAATAGTTAGAGATGTTAAAATTCTCAGCCAAAACCAGAAAACTGTACTTACATGAAATCACATAACACCTTTAAAATTTCAGCAACAGTGTTCTCTTCAAATGACATATTTGTGTTCCACGAGTGAAGAATAAAAATCATAAAAAAGACAGACAGTTATACATAATGATAAAGCCATGGTTGCAAGTGGCGGCGCAAGTTAACTGCTGCAGCCGGCTAAAACTGGCGTCAGACTAAACGGCATATAAGCCGACACTGCCATGACATGGACACGAGGATTAGTAGTGACATCTAGTAAAAAAATGGCAAACTTATAAACGTCTGCATCAAGAGCAAAATTACAGGGCTGTAGGTATACACTAGTAACGCATAGTACGCAGATAACAGACAATATGAAACTTTGTAAAAACAGTAAATCACCTCTTCTTGCAGGTAGCTTCAAATAAAGTGAAAAAATGACAATGACAGTTGGATAAGGGAAATCGACATTCCCGACGCTAATGTGAGGTAAATTCGAAAAACATGCAATTCAAAGTAACGGCTCTAAACATTGAAAGAAGTTTTTACTACGCAACCGTAATTGTTCGTTAGCAAAAAAACCGTCTTGAAGTAAGAGGTGCTTGAAAAGTTCCAGTTCTTCAAGGATGTCGAGTCTGAGACCTTTTTTCTCGGAGTGTAGGATACTGACATCTTGCACTTCTTTGGGTTTACACCCTGTGATTAACAAGTGGTCAGCAAAGGATGAATTATGACGCACAGTATCCTTTTTTCCTAGAAAATGTTCTTTAAATCTCACCGATACAGCTCGCCCTGTTTTGTCCTATGTAAAAGGCCGGACAAGAGTCACAGACCATTTTAGAAACTCCTGACTTTTGCAGATGAGACTGTGTTGAATCCTGATTGTTAATAAGACTATTTTTTAGAGAATTATTGGTGGAAAAAGCTACTTTGCAATCATATTTGGTTACACAACAATAACTTCCCTGTAATTGTCTAGGGCGCCTTGCAATGGTCCTAGCGGCTTCCCGCGTCGGAGGTTTGAGTCCTCCCTTGGGTACGGGCCAGTGTGTTGTCCTTAGCGTAAGTTAGTTTAGGTTAGGTTAAGTAGTCCGTAAGCCTAGGGACAGATGACCTCAGTAGTTTGGTCCCATAGGAACTTACCACTTACCACCACCAATCATATTTGTTTTCCAGAAGATACTGTGTTCCCTAAGAGACATGATATACAAATAAAATTTTTCTTATGATTTCGGTCATTAATGTAAACGCCCAGAGTGGTGATTTAAAGTTGTTACATGATTTCATGTAAGTACAGTTTTCTGGTTTTTGTTGAGAATTTTCACATATGTACACTATGTGATCAAAAGTATCCGGACACCTGGCTCAAAATCACTTACAAGCTCGTGGCGCCCTCCATCGGTAATGCTGGAATTCAGTATGGTGTTGGTCCACCCTTAGCCTTGATGACAGCTTCCACTCTAGGAGGCATACGTTCAATCAGGTGCTGGAAGATTTCTTGGGGAACGGCAGCCCATTCTTCACGGAGTGCTGCAGTGAGGAGAGGTGTCGATGTCGGTCGGTCAGGCCTGGCACGAAGTCGGAGTCCCAAAATATCCCAAAGGTGTTCTATAGGATTCAGGACTCTGTGCAGGTCAGTCTATTACAGGGATGTTATTGTCCTGTAACCACTCTGCCACAGGCCTTGCATTATGATCGTGTTGAAAGATGCAATCGCCATCCCCGAATTGCTCTTCAACAGCGGAAAGCAAGAAGGTGATTAAAGCATCAATGTAGGCCTGTGCTGTGATAGTGCCACACAAAACAACAAGGGGTGCAAGCCCCCTCCATGAAAAACACGACCACACCATAACACCACCGCCTCCGAATTTTACTGTTGGCACTATACACTCTGGCAGATGACGTTCACCGGCAGTAGCCATACCCACACCCTGCCATCGGATCGCCATATTGTGTACCGTGATTCTTCACTCCAAACAACGTTGTTCCACTGTTGAATCGTCCAATGTTTACGCTCCTTACAGCAAGCGAGACTTCGTTTGCCATTTACCGGCGTGATGTTTGGCTTATGAGCAGCCACTCGACCAAGTTTTCTCACATTCCCGCCTAACTGCCTTAGTACTGGCAGTGGATTCTGATGCAGTTTGGAATTCCTGTGTGATGGTCTGGATAGATGCCGACCTATTACACATTACGACCCTCCAACTGTCGGCAGTCTCTGTCAGTCAACAGACGAGGTCGGCCTGTACGCTTTTGAGTTGTACGAGTCCCTTCACTATTACATGGGAAACAATGGACCTAGGGATGTTTAGGAGTGTCTAAATCTCGTGTACAGACGTATGATACAAATGACCCCAATCATCTCACCACGTTCGAAGTCCGTGAGTTCCGCGCAGCGCCCCATTCTGCTCTCTCACGTTGTCTAATGACTACTGAGGTCGCTGGTATGGAGTACCTGGCAGTATGTGTCCGCATGTACTTTATGTATATTATCTATACATTATATACTTTCCTAGATAACTTTTACTATACTGATGAAGATAGTCTTAGAACTACCGAAACCTGGTTAATCTTTTTTTTCTGAGACATGTTATATAATTGGATACACGGTTGCTGAGCTTACAGCCAAAAAATGTTTAAAATATCAAAACAAAGTCTGTTTATTCCAAGGAAGCCACAGTTAGTTCATATTGATTTAGTATGAATCTGATGATAAGTTTCATAAAGTCGGCTGTAAGATATTCCATGTGCCCATACCCACTCTAACAACTTGAATTCGGACGAATTGCGTAAGCTGACATCAGCGCCATCTAGCGGGACAATCGTAGCGCCATCTGGTTTCCCTCTTCAAGCTAGACAAGTTTCGTTCTTTGTAGTTTTTTCGTTTGATGCTTATTTCGTGAGATATTTGGCCCGGTCACGATCAATGGACCACCCTGTATATCACGATGACGAGAGTTTCGTACCGACAGCTCACGAATTAGGATGAACGGTATAGGCCTTTAGCTGGGACTGTCACCTTTCTCTTTTCAGCAAGTAAAGTATACTGGTTGTAAAGGTGGGAAAAAAGTACAGTCTGTCAAAATAAAGTATTTCCTATTATGTTTAATTATTACGTGTAAAACATTCGCGGATTTCATGCACATCTGTTCAGGGTAAAACCTCGAGCTTTCAACGATTTCCGCCATCATCTTCGTCAGGAGCAACTGACTGTCAGAACTGTTTCTATCGTGGCTTATACAGCCGTTGTGTCAACGTCTGCACTGGTGGCGCCACCGCTCCCGTTGTAGCGTAAACATTGCCACGAATATATCTGAATCTTCTGTGCATCGAGAATTCGCTCCCATGCCCCGCCAAGATTGAATCCATTGTCACTGTTGAAGTTCATCTCACACATTCTTATTCCTGCAGCACAGATTCCCAGTATGTAGGAGCCTGGGACAGAACCTCTGTTTCGTCAAACAGGATTTTGTGTTTGTGAGACTGTGCTCAGCAACCGCACATGTCTCCTGTTCTCAATTTTTCATATGTCGTTGATGTCCTGCACAGAGCTCGGAAACGCTGCGGATGGAGCGACCGATGTAATTGCTTCCCCACCCACAAGGGATGTTATAAATTCCAGGGCTCCTGAGGTCGAGTCTGTCCTTACCAGGGCGTAGCATCTCCCATATCTTCGTAGGAGATCGGGAAATAGGTCTCATACCTCATCTTCCCAGGATTCCTGCTGTTTTGCTGGATGTAGCACCGCAGAAAGCAAGGAATACAGTCGGTGGCTCATCACATGAATCTTCAAAATTTTCACGTTTCCATTTCTTGGAGAACGCTGAATTCTTATCACGTGAACCACAGCCAGAACGGCTTCGGAACATGTACGTCACATGATCGACGAGGACCTCTTGGATTCCAAAAATAATCATTTGAAGTACGTGTTCCGAAGAACAGCTATGGTTCAAGGGATATGAAGTAGTGTTCTCCAAGGAAAGAAATCGTAAAAATGTTGAAAATTCACGTGGTGAGCGACCAATTGCATTCCTTTCTTGACGCGGCGCTACATCCAGCAAAATAGGCGGAGTCCTTGGAAGACGAGGTATAAGACTTATTTTCCGACCTCTTAAGTAAATAAAGGACATGTTACGTCCTATTAAGGACAGTCTCAGCCTCAGGATCCCTGGGATTTACAACATCCCCTGTGAGGGCGGAAGCAGTTACACTCCTGGAAATGGAAAAAAGAACACATTGACACCGGTGTGTCAGACCCACCATACTTGCTCCGGACACTGCGAGAGGGCTGTACAAGCAATGATCACACGCACGGCACAGCGGACACACCAGGAACCGCGGTGTTGGCCGTCGAATGGCGCTAGCTGCGCAGCATTTGTGCACCGCCGCCGTCAGTGTCAGCCAGTTTGCCGTGGCATACGGAGCTCCATCGCAGTCTTTAACACTGGTAGCATGCCGCGACAGCGTGGACGTGAACCGTATGTGCAGTTGACGGACTTTGAGCGAGGGCGTATAGTGGGCATGCGGGAGGCCGGGTGGACGTACCGCCGAATTGCTCAACACGTGGGGCGTGAGGTCTCCACAGTACATCGATGTTGTCGCCAGTGGTCGGCGGAAGGTGCACGTGCCCGTCGACCTGGGACCGGACCGCAGCGACGCACGGATGCACGCCAAGACCGTAGGATCCTACGCAGTGCCGTAGGGGACCGCACCGCCACTTCCCGGCAAATTAGGGACACTGTTGCTCCTGGGGTATCGGCGAGGACCATTCGCAACCGTCTCCATGAAGCTGGGCTACGGTCCCGCACACCGTTAGGCCGTCTTCCGCTCACGCCCTAACATCGTGCTGCCCGCCTCCAGTGGTGTCGCGACAGGCGTGAATGGAGGGACGAATGGAGACGTGTCGTCTTCAGCGATGAGAGTCACTTCTGCCTTGGTGCCAATGATGGTCGTATGCGTGTTTGGCGCCGTGCAGGTGAGCGCCACAATCAGGACTGCATACGACCGAGGCACACAGGGCCAACACCCGGCATCATGGTGTGGGGAGCGATCTCCTACACTGGCCGTACACCACTGGTGATCGTCGAGGGGACACTGAATAGTGCACGGTACATCCAAACCGTCATCGAATCCATCGTTCTACCATTCCTAGACCGGCAAGGGAACTTGCTGTTCCAACAGGACAATGCACGTCCGCATGTATCCCGTGCCACCCAACGTGCTCTAGAAGGTGTAAGTCAACTACCCTGGCCAGCAAGATCTCCGGATCTGTCCGCCATTGAGCATGTTTGGGACTGGATGAAGCGTCGTCTCACGCGGTCTGCACGTCCAGCACGAACGCTGGTCCAACTGAGGCGCCAGGTGGAAATGGCATGGCAAGCCGTTCCACAGGACTACATCCAGCATCTCTACGATCGTCTCCATGGGAGAATAGCAGCCTGCATTGCTGCGAAAGATGGATATACACTGTACTAGTGCCGACATTGTGCATGCTCTGTTGCCTGTGTCTATGTGCCTGTGGTTCTGACAGTGTGATCATGTGATGTATCTGACCCCAGGAATGTGTCAATAAAGTTTCCCCTTCCTGGGACAATGAATTCACGGTGTTCTTATTTCAATTTCCAGGAGTGTATAACGGTCAGTCACTCCGCTGTGCAGAACATCAACAGCATATTAAAAATCATGAGCTGGAGAATGCCACAGTTGCAGAGTACAGCCTCACAAATCCACACAAAATGCTGTCTGACGAAAAAAGTTCTGTACCAGGCTCATACATTCCGTAATAAAAGCCGCGCGTTGCAGCCGCGTTGTCTGTGGCGCCTTGCCATGGTCCGCGCGGTTCCCACCGTCGGAGGTTCGAGTCCTCCCTCGGGCATGGGTTTGTGTGTTGTCCTTGGCGTAAGTTAGTTTGAGTTAGATTAACTAGTGTGCAAGCCTAGGGAATGATGACTTCAGCATTTTGGTCCCATAGGAACTTAACACAAATTTCCAAAATTTTCCTGTAACTAAAGAGTTTGAAAAAATAGAATTTGCGAGAAGAACTTCAGGTGTGATAGTGAATGTACACTGATCAGCCAGAACAATATGACCACGTACCAAAAATAGCCATCTTTGGCACGAATAACAGAGTCGACGCGTCGTGGCATGGAAGCAATGAGGCCCTTGTAGGTCGCTGGAGGGAGTTAGAATCACATCTTTACACACAAGTCACCTGATTTCCTCAAATTCCGGGGAGGGGGACGATGAGCTCTGGCACCACGTTCAGTCACATCCCAGATGTGTTCGATCGCGTTCAAATCTGGCAAGTGGGGGGGTGTGGATGGGGGCAGTACAGCAATTGGAACTCGCCGCTGTGTTCCTCGAACAACTCCATCACGCTCCTGGCCTTTTGACATGGACCATTATCTTGTTGAAAAATACCACTGCCGTCGGGAAACGTGATCGTCATGAAGGAACGTACGTGGTCTGCAACAAGTCTACGATACTCCTAGGCCGTCATAGCGCCTTACACGAGCTCCACTGGACATATGGATGCCTACATTAATGTTCCTCAGAGCATAATGGAACCGCTGCCAGTTTGTCCCCTACAGGTGTCAATGACTTGTTTACCTGGAAGACGACGGATTCGCGCCTTCCCATCGCCATGATGAAGAAGCTATCGGGATTCATCAGACCATGCAAAGCTCTGTCACTGCGCCAACGTCCAGTGCCAATGGTCATGTGCCCATTTCAATCGTAGTTACCGATGTCATGGTTTTAACATGCGCACATACATGCATTCGTCGTCGGCTGCGGAGGCTCATTGTTAGGAGAGTTCGGTGCATTGTGTGTTCAGAAACGTACTCTGCCCAGTATTAAAGTCTGATGTTAATTCCGCTACAGTTCGCCGCCTGTCCTGTTTTACCAGGCCTGCCCAGCCTACGACGTCCGACATCTGTACTGAGGGGTGGCCCCCTAAACCACACATCTTCTGGACGTGGTTTCACCTTGATTTCGCCACGTGTTGAAGACACTCACCACAGCACTCCTCGAAGATCCGAAAAGTCGTGCAGTTTCCGAAATACTCGTATCCAGCCTCTGGGCCACCACAATCAGCCCTCGGTGAAACTCAGACAGATTACGCGCCTTCCCCATTCTACAAACGGACGGCACTCTCACTGATACTACGTGCACATGCCTAGCAGGCATTTCTCGGCAGGTGACGCTGCTATCGCCTGGCCGGGTTTATGCTGATAGCAGGCTGATCAGTGTAATCTTAGCGGTGCATGGAAGAGAGCTCTCGATGCAGAGAAGATGCAGAGACATTCGTCGCAGTGTTTACGCTGCTACGGAAGCTGTGACACCACCAGCGCAGACAATGACAAATCTGCGACTGCTTTACATAAATGCTTGCCAATCATAATCTGACTGTGGGTTCTATAAGGCCACCACAGCAGCAGTCTTGACGAAGACGATGGAGGTAATCGTTGAAAGCTCGAGATTTAAAGAAGTCCGAGAAAGTTTTATAAAACAGGGTCGTCGCGGAAGACTTCGTTATCATTATTTTATTTAAAAGCATATCCTTTGTTATTTTTAGCAATATTTATAGAATAATAGGCACTGCTAAACAGCTTCAAAGCATATTTGCATCTATATTTAATTTAATATTGTAAAGGTACTGTTTATTGATTTTATTTTTCATTTTACATCAGCAACTTACGTTATCCTCTCTTCATAATCTCCACCATGGATAAGCTCTATAGGATGTCGATAAGTGAGTAATTGGATGTGCACTTGTAACTGGAGAATAAGGCTAGTTTTGTCTTATTCTTTCTTTCTAGAGGCTGGCTAAATGGCCCTGAGCTCTATGGGACTCAAATGCTGAGGTCATAAGTCCCCTAGAACTTAGAACTACTTAAACCTAACTAACCTAAGGACAACACACACACCCATGCCCGAGGCAGGATTCGAACCTGCGACCATAGCGGTCACGCGGTTCCAGACTGTAGCGCCTATAACCGCACGGCCACTCCGGCCGGCAGAGGCTGGCTAAAATTTCAGCTGAATTTCATTTTTCAAACCTGGCCTGTGGCCTGAAGTGGCCTGGGACAACATGCAGCCCGCTCTTTTTAAAGTGTGGCTTGTGACTGGTCAGTTAGAAAGCTTTGGAAATTTCCGCTGCTTTCGGCATTCACACTCTGTCTGGTAAATTTTCACTGGGAAGAAGACATCTTGCGGTTTTGCTAGCTCCCACTCAATTAGCGACTCTTGAGCATTTTACCGTTTGCCCAGCTAACGCTCGCACTTTCTCAAGATGCACTAGTCAAACGGAGGATAACGTGGATTTCTAGAAAAGATGGGAGAGAGCAACTAGGCTGCATAACGTGGAGAGTAAGATGTGCTCTTATGAATTCATCGAATTTCGGTTAGGATCTGTTAATTTATTCGTATTTCAGTCTAAGCGGTCACTTCGTTAATTAAATTCGACTACCAGGTGAATAAATGATCTTAATTGAGGTCGAGTTAATTATCTGTTTGCGAAATAACAATGTCAGTAGAGTTTGTTCTGTTTTGGTACATAATGCGCAAGTTAAAGAAAGGAGAACTTACGAGCTAATAAACGTTTATTTTATGGAAGCTAAATCGATTTTTGTGTTCACATCATGTGCACTCTGCCATCTTCTTACTTCCCCTGTGAGAACTACCACAGTAGTATTCCCTGCACGAGGAATGATTACTGAAGGTTTGATATAATCCATTCCCTGGATTGTCCTGTTGAAATCATGATATAAATTTCCGTTGTGCACCTGATATAATTTAATGGACCATGTTCTTGTAACGATTTCACGCGACTTTGCAGTCAGAGTGGAATGAGGATATTTGATTAATAATACAATTTCCGTATATCATCCATATGTAAACTGAGTATTTGAAGCTATAAATTTTCGACTATGTTTAGAAAACGATGAAATTCAATTTAGCTGGTTAAATTAATACTGATTAGTGTAAATAGTCCGTTTGTGTCATTAAAATCAGACTATTTACGTAAGTATTCTAAAGCTTTGTTAACAAATAGTAACGCTTCAAACCACCGTCTCTATTCAGGGTGGCTTGCAGCTCAGCGTTGTGTGGGATCCAGCGATCGCGCCTTTGAAGAGGGCTAATCGAACGCCGGCTCAAAACATGCCCATATATGGCAATGTCACGAGCACCAGTGACGTCACAGCTGGCAGCTAGCGTATATAAGGGCGCACCAACAGCCCACTGGCAGTCATACCACTTGACAATGGCCAAGGAGTGCTTGGCCGAAAGCTCGTGTAGTTTTAAACAATTGACGCGGTTGGACCCGAGAACATTTTATTCATCAATAAGTTTTGCAAAATCATTGGACAGTTTTCTCCTAAGCTTACAAAATAACTTACGATGGCTTTCCAATTTGATAATAATATACCTAGGCGGGGTCTAAGAGAGATCCACCGTGTTCGAGTGGGAAAAATCTACGTAATTTTTCAGTTAAAAGCTCCAAATTATACGACAAAAATTCATTGACGCTTTAATTACTTGAAACATGCCATTCTCAGACTTATCACTATTTTTATAAAAATGTATTAACTTGTTCTGAAGGACGTTTGTGGCTGTAAAATGTTGTGCCACTAATGGAAACAGTTTTATGTTATTCCTGTTATAAGCAATGTTTGATCGGTTTGTAAACAGTAAAATAAATGTTAACGAATTTGTTAACATTTAATGTTTAGATCATCTATTGCATTTTCAGTAATACCTCTTTAACTAGACCTCCATACGGGTTGTAACCAGACGAATACTGGAAGCTTACTAACATTAACACGTATATCGCCGGAGGTTCCAAAGGTTATTGCTCTGCTGCAGGGCGAGCACATTCGAGTGCGGCAAGGAGAAACAGCAAACGGTCTCGCACATCGCGGCTCCTTGCTACTTTCCTACCATAAGAGCTCTGTATAAAAGCTGCCATTCAAACTTTTTGCGAGCAGCTGGAGGAGGCAGAGGGCGAGGCGGCTGCACGCGCCGTTCCCAGCGCAGCGGCCGGCGGGCGGCCGCCCTAGGCTGGGACTCACAGCTCTCGGCCAGCGCCTCCGCGGCGCGCCGACCGCCCACAGTGTTGTGTTAGCGCCGAGCCGCCGCGCCGGGACCTGCAAGAAAATGTAAACGCGCCCCATTTCCTCAGCCTGCCCCACATACTTTTTTTACGGCTGGTTGATAGAGACTCCGGTGACAAGAGCAGAGCCGATAAAAAAGCTCCGAGTCCACCTATGTCGCGCAGCCGCGGGCCTGTCTCATGGCGCGCCGGTCGAAGAGCGGTAAACCACACGCCGCCTCTCTTCACCGGTTGTGCACCGTTCCTTACGCTCATAAGCTTTGATCGCTGCAGCTGTCACCACGCCCAAAAGTAAAAGTGTCACTGAAATTCCGTTTTGTGTGAAATGAAACGAGTTTTCGATATCAGATGCCAGGGAGGTACTTAATTCCTGCCGCGCGGGATTATCCGAGCGGCTTAAGGCGCTGCAGTCATGGGCAGCGCGGCTGGTCCCGGCGGAGGTTCGAGTCCTCCCTCGGGCATGGCTATGTGTGTTTGTCCTTAGGATAATTTAGGTTAAGTAGTGTGTAAGCTTAGGGACTGATGACCTTAGCAGTTAAGTCCCATAAGATTTCACACATCTGAACCTTTTTGAACTTAATTCCTATGGAGATCGACACCGAGCCAACCAAAGCAAGCCGATGCAGCACTCAACAATTCTCGAGAAAGTCACTTCGAACTTTTTCGAGTGTCCTTAATAGGATCCGCCTTTCTTGGTGGGCAGTGTGGCTCTCTGCGCCATAGTGGGCTTGGGCTCGATTTCCGCGTATGAAAATTTTTAAACAATGCCGCATGCTCTATGAGCATTTCTGAAGCGTAATATACATAAAGACGAAAAAAAAACATCAGTAGCACTCGAATCTGATAATCGCAGAATCGCTGTTAGAGTATGGTTTTGATCATCGATTTTTTCGTTTAGCCGGCCGCTGTGGCCGAGCGCTTCTAGGCGCTACAGTCTGGAACCGCGTGACCGCTACGGTCGCAGGTTCGAATCCTGCCTCGGGCATCGATGTGTGTGATGTCCTTAGGTTAGTTAGGTTTAAGTAGTTCTAAGTTCTAGGGGACTGATGACCCCAGATATTAAGTCCCATAGTGCTCAGAGGCATTTGAGCCATTTTTTTCGTTTATTTTCCGTTCAGTTCGAATACCTATGTCTTTCAAGTATGAAATTAATTAAATATGTGCTAATTAAGACATAAACTGGGGTGACGAAAATCATGGAATACCACCTCATGTCTTGTCAAACCTCCCTTTGCACGGCGTAGTACAGCAACTCGACGTGGCACGGAGTCGAAAAGTCGTTGCATATCCCTGCAGAAATGTTGAGCCAAGCTGCCTCTGTAGGTGTCCATAATTGTGCAAGAGATTCCGATGCAGGATATTGTGCACGAACTGACCTCTCTGTTATGTCCCATAAATGCCCGATGGGATTCATATCGGCCGATCTGGATGGCCAAATCATTCACTTGAACTGCTCAGAATGTTCTTCAAACTAGTCGCGAAAAATTGTGGCCCGGTGAAATTGCACGTTGTCATACATAAAAATTCCATGGTTGATTGGCAACATGAAGTCCATAAACGGCTGCAGGTGACATTGTACATTGTTGTTCTTGTTGCCGTCATCAGTACAGAAACTGGTCTGATGCAGCTCTCCGCGCTACTCTATCCTGTGCAAGCTTCTTCATCTCCCAGTACCTACTGCAACCTACATCCTTCTGAATCTGTTCAGTGTATTCATCTCTTGATCTCTTTCTACGATTTTTACTCTCCACGCTGCCCTCCAATACTAAATTGGTGATCCCTTGATGTCTCAGAACATGTCCTACCAACCGATCCCTTCTTCTAGTCAAGTTGTGCCACAAATTTCTCTTCCCCCCAACTATTCAACACCTCCTCATTAGTTATGTGATCTACCCATCTAATCTTCAGCATTCTTCTGTAGCACCATATTTCGAAAGCTTCTATTCTCTTCCTGTCTAAACTATTTATCATCCATGTTTCACTTCCATACATGGCTACACTCCATACAAATACTTTCAGAAACGACTTCCTGACACTTAAATCTATACTCGATGTTAACAAATGTATCTTCTTCAGAAACGCTTTCCTTGCCATTGCCAGTCTACATTTTATAACCTCTCTACTTCGACCATCATGAGTTATTTTTCTCCCCAAATAGCAAAACTCGTTTACTACTTTAAGTGTCTCATTTCCTAATCTAATTCCCGCAGCATCACCCGATTTAATTCGACTACATTCCATTATCCTCGTTTTGCTTTTGTTTATGGTCATCTTGTATCCTCCTTTCAAGACACGGTCCATTCCGATCAACTGCTCTTCCAAGTCCTTTTTTGTCTCTGACAGAATTACAACGTCTTCGGCGAACCTCAAAGTTTTTATTTCTTCTCCATGGATTTTAATTCCTAGTCCGAATTTTTCTTTTGTTGCACATTGTCATCCATAAAATTCCATCGTTGATTGGCAACATGAAGTCCATAAACGACTGCAAATGGTCTCCAAGCAGCCGAACTTAACAATTAGCAGTCAACGGTCGGTTCAGGTGGACCACAGAACTCAGTCCATTACATGTAAACGTAACCCACATCATTATGGAGCCACCACCAGCTTGCACAGTGGCTTGTTAACAACATGGTCCCATGGTTTCGTGTCTCCTGCTCCACACTCGAACCCTACCGTCAACTCTTACTAACTGATATCACGATTTATTTCACCAGGCCGTGGTTTTGGTGTCGTTTAGGGTCAGCCGATATGGTCACGAGCCCAGAAGAGGCGATGCAGACGTTGTCGTGCTGTTAACAAAGGCACTCGTGTCGATAGTCTGTTGCCATAGCCATTAATGCCATATTTCGCCAGGTTGTCCTAACAGATACGTTCGTCGTCCGTCTCACATTGATATCTACGATTATTTCACGCACTGTTGCTCGTTTGTTGACTCTGACAACTCTACATAAACGCCTCTGCTCTCTGTCGTTACGTGGAAGCCGTCGGCCACTGCGTTGTCCGTGATAAGTGCTAATGCCCGAAATTTGGTATTCTCTGCACACTCTTGACATAGCAGATCCCGCAGTATTCAATTCCCTAACGATTTTGGAAATATAGTGTCCCATGCAATTAGTTCCAACTACCATTCCGCGTTCAGAGTCAGTTAATTCCCGTCAGTAATTCCCGTCATGCGGCCATAATAACGTCGGCAGCCTTTTCACATGAATCACAAGAGAAGAAATGACAGCTCCGTCTATGCAGTGCCCTTTTGTACCGTGTTTACGATATGCTACCACCATCTGTATACGTGCATATCGCTATCCCACGACTTCTGTCGCCTCAGTGAGTTACGTTTCGTACACAAAAAAAAAAAAAAAAAAAAAAATCAGCTTCTCACTGCAAATATAAATTCTTAATTACTGATCTTTTCTGCGAGATTGTTAACAAATATTGTTTAAATTTTTAAAAAAAACGCAAATTAAATTTTTGTCATCATTATGTCTTTTATGCCTCACGAAAGTGCTCGTGCATAATGTCCCTTTATTTAAAAATGTACCATAGCCAGGAACCAAACCAAGGCTGCCACATGGTAGATGAGCATTCTGCATCAGAACCTAATGGTACGTGGAAGAAGTAACCTTGCTTTAGGGTGTTAACGATTCTTGAACAACTTCCAAGTCGGTTTTCTCGATGGTTTTTGAGAATTGCAGCCTACAACGTAGGGTGCTTGATATTTGAGTCCTGAAGTTCGCGTACCATATACATCCAGGAAACAGCGAGAAGGATTCGTGCACCGCGGTTTCTGTACGAAGTTGATTATATGTATACATATAGATACACTCCTGGAAATGGAAAAAAGAACACATTGACACCGGTGTGTCAGACCCACCATACTTACTCCGGACACTGCGAGAGGGCTGTACAAGCAATGATCACACGCACGGCACAGCGGACACACCAGGAACCGCGGTGTTGGCCGTCGAATGGCGCTAGCTGCGCAGCATTTGTGCACCGCCGCCGTCAGTGTCAGCCAGTTTGCCGTGGCATACGGAGCTCCATCGCAGTCTTTAACACTGGTAGCATGCCGCGACAGCGTGGACGTGAACCATAGTTGCAGTTGATGGACTTTGAGTGAGGGCGTATAGTGGGCATGTGGGAGGCCGGTTGGACGTACCGCCGAATTGCTCAACACGTGGGGCGTGAGGTCTCCACAGTACATCGATGTTGTCGCCAGTGGTCGGCGGAAGGTGCACGTGCCCGTCGACCTTGGACCGGACCGCAGCGACGCACGGTTGCACGCCAAGACCGTAGGATCCTACGCAGTGCCGTAGGGGACCGCACCGCCACTTCGCAGCAAATTAGGGACACTGTTGCTCCTGGGGTATCGGCGAGGACCATTCGCAACCGTCTCCATGAAGCTGGGCTACGGTCCCGCACACCGTTACGCCGTCTTCCGCTCACGCCCCAACATCGTGCAGCCCGCCTCCAGTGGTGTCGCGACAGGCGTGAATGGAGGGACGAATGGAGACGTGTCGTCTTCAGCGATGAGAGTCGCTTCTGCCTTGGTGCCAATGTTGGTCGTATGCGTGTTTGGCGCCGTGCAGGTGAGCGCTACAATCAGGACTGCATACGACCGAGGCACACAGGGCCAACACCCGGCATCATGGTGTGGGGAGCGATCTCCTACACTGGCCGTACACCACTGGTGATCGTCGAGGGGACACTGAATAGTGCATGGTACATCCAAACCGTCATCGAACCCATCGTTCTACCATTCCTAGACCGGCAAGGGAACTTGCTGTTCCAACAGGACAATGCACGTCCGCATGGATCCCGTGCCACCCAACGTGCTTTAGAAGGTGTAAGTCAACTACCCTGGCCAGCAAGATCTCCGGATCTGTCCCCCATTGAGCATGTTTGGGACTGGATGAAGCGTCGTCTCACGCGGTCTGCACGTCCAGCATGAACGCTGGTCCAACTGAGGCGCCAGGTGGAAATGGCATGGCAAGCCGTTCCACAGGACTACATCCAGCATCTCTACGATCGTCTCCATGGGAGAATAGCAGCCTGCATTGCTGCGAAAGGTGGATATACACTGTACTAGTGCCAACATTGTGCATGCTCTGTTGCCTGTGTCTATGTGCCTGTGGTTCTGTCAGTGTGATCATGTGATGTATCTGACCCCAGGAATGTGCCAATAAAGTTTCCTCTTCCTGGGACAATGAATTCACGGTGTTCTTATTTCAATTTCCAGGAGTGTAGTTCATCCATCCCGAGAATGAAGTACTTCGACGATTTTTGCTGTTAACGATATCGATACTGGCAAGATCAAACAAAATTTGTGACCATATGATAGCATTGATGCAGAACGTTTAATTGCTTACATCACCACGTACCGAGCGAGTTGGCGCAGTGGCTAACACACTGGACTCGCATTCGGGAGGACGACGGTTCAATCCCGCGTCCGGCCATCCTGATTTAGGTTTTCCGTGATTTCCCTAAATCGCTCCAGGCAGATGCCGGGATGGTTCCTTTCAAAGGGCAGCGCCGATTTTCTTCCCCGTCCTTCCCTAATCCGATGAGACCGATGACCTCACTGTCTGGTCTCCTCCTCCAAACAGTTCAGCCCAATTCAACATCACCATGGGACTTTATACGTCAACATGTTCCTGAGAAAAAGGAGTCTTATGAAATGGACAGATAGTCGGATAACAAATGACAAAGATAGTTCTTCGTGTGGTGTAAATACAAATTAACAATTTTTCCTTTGCCTGTGCTGTGGAACCTTGCTTCTTCCCAATTTTCATGATTCTAGGCAAAGATTTTGATGAGTGAGATTTCGAGTATCAAAATATGTGACATAAATTGCCGTATCTTTTGATTGCACTGACTTAGAAGTTTCAATTTTTTTGATGCCACCAAGGGACCGTAGACGACATAAATCTGAACCTGCTGCGTCTGTTCGTTCCCGAGGGAAAGAGTTTTTAACAGTTGGATAGACAGATGGACGGACAACGAAGTGATCCTATAACGGTTTCGTTTTTACCAAATAAGGTACGGAAACATAAAAATACAAAAATCAGATTGCCGTGTGGTCTCCTTGTACGGAAAATAGTACAGAAAACCCTATTTCCAATCTCGAAAGTCGTCTTCTACGATGTGACACATACACAAGCTCTGATATTCAGACCTCCCCCAATAACGTGACAACATAGATTTGCAGCGTCATATTTGGCAGTCTCAAGCTCTCGACGTCTTCCTCCGTCCCCATCGTCTGGAGATATTTCAATAGGCCGTTAGGCAGTTTTTTTGCCTAATTTTGTCATGCAGACGGCCGTTTAAAGTACTTAAAGGCCTACTGAAATATATCCAGACGATGGCGACGGAGGAAGTCGTCGAAAGCTCGAAAGTCACACATATGATGCTGCAAGACCTCCAAGAAGCATGTATTAATTAATAACGGTTGATAATTTTTTTAATGTTTCATCTTAGGCTGCTGAAAATTTTTTTAGGGTGAAAAGGAGCGTTTGGGAGAGGTGTACGGGCATTTATATTATCGAAGTCATTCGCTGTTTAACTGTAAAGCATCTGCTACGAAAGCCAGCCTGCTCTAGCTTTGTGGTAGGAATTGTTCCACTGCGCCTGTGGTATAAGATGTTAGCCATTACTGAGCAGTGTGAAACAGAGAGTACGTCCTAGTAATTTATGAGTAATCGGCATTAAAAGTAATTCTTGTTTTACTTTTTTATGTTTTTCCATACGCGAAGAATTGACAAGGTAAAGTAGTTATTCTTTTCTTTTTATATTCCAGTTCTGATAATGGCCTGTTGTAGTCAGTACCGCCTAACGATAAAAATTTTCTGTAATTGCATCAGCAAAAATAATAAATATACCGTTAATAGAATCACTGAATATATTCTCAACAAAATGAAAAGTATCATTTTCCCGAAAGTATGTCGTCTAAGTTACAGGTAAGAAATAACAGGCGCCGTTCTTATTCAGAAGTTTGGTGTGAACACCACAGTGACATCCTACAAGTCGTCATAAGGTTGATATTATACATAAGAATAAAAAACAGAAGCATCAGCGTTATCGAGAGTTCTAAGGGGATTTTTAGAGTAATAGAGGTAAAAAAAACTATACTTAGAACACAAATACAAGCAGGAACAGAAGATTGACGACAAAGACAGAGGCAAGAATAAAGAAACGGCGAACAGTGGCGTCTTCACAATCACACGTAAGAAAACCCTTGAGAACAAGGAAGAGATCGACATTTCCCATGTACACTATGTGATCAAAAGTATCCGGACACCTGGCTGAAAATGATTTACAAGTTCGTGGTGCCCTCTATTGGTAATGCTGGAATTCAGTATGGTGTTGGCAAGCCCTTATCCTTGATGATAGCCTCCACTCTCGCAGGCATACGTTCAATCAGGTGCTGGAAGGTTTCTCGGGGAATGGCAGCCCATTCTTCACGGAGTGCTGCACTGAGGAGAGGTATCGATGTCGGCGTTCCAAAACATTCCAAAGGTGTTCTATGGGATTCAAGTCAGGACATTGTGCAGGCCAGTTCATTACAGGGATGTTACTGTTGTGTAACCACTCCGCCATAGGCCGTACATTATGAACAAGTACTCGATCGTGTTGAAAGATGCAGTCGCCATTCCCGAATTGCTCTTCAACAGTGAGAAGCAAGAAAGTGCTTGAAACATCAATGTAGGCGTGCGCTGTGATAGTGCCACGCAAACCAACAAGAGATGTAAGCCCTCTCCATGGAAAACACCACAGCAACATAACACCACCGCCTCCGAATTTTACTGTTGGCACTACACACGCTGGCAGATGACGTTAACCGAGCATTCGTCATACCCACACCCTGCCATCGGATTGCCACATTGTATACCGTGACTTGTCGCTCCACACCACGTTTTTTCACTGTTCAATCGTCCAATGTTCAAGCTTCTTACACCAATCGAGGCGTCGTTTGGCATTTACCGGCGTGATGTGTGGCTAATGAGCAGCCGCTCGACCATGAAATCCATGTTTTCTCAAATGGTTCAAATGCCTCTGAGCACTATGGGACTTAACATCTGAGGTCATCAGTCCCCTAGAATTTAGAACTACTTAAACCTAACTAACCTAAGGACATCACACACATCCATGTCCGAGGCAGGATTCGAACCTGCGACCGTATCGGTCGGGCGGTTCCAGACTGAAGCGCCTAGAACCGCTCGGCCACACTGGCCGGCTAAGTTTTCTCACCTCCCGCCTAACTGTCATGGTACTTGCAGTGGATCCTGATGCAGTTTGAAATTCCTGTCTGATGGTCTGGATAGATGTCTGCCTATTATACATTACGACCCTCTTCAACTGCCGGTGGTCTCTGTCAGTCAACAGACGAGGCCGGCCTGTACGCTTTTGTGCTGTACTTGTCCCTTCACGTTTCCACTTCACTATCACATCGGAAACAGTGGACCTAGGGATGTTTAGAGTGTGGAAATCTCGCGTACAGACGTATGACGTAAGTAACGCCCAATCACCTAACCACGTTTGAAGTCAGTGAGTTCCGCGGAGCGCCCCATTCTGCTCTCTCACGATGTCTAATGACTAATGAGGTCGCTGATATGGAGTACCTGGCAGTAGGTGGCAGCCCAATGCACCTAATATGAAAAACGTTTGTTTTTGGGGGTGTCCGGATACTTTTGATCACATAGTGTATCATCATCTGATCTCAGAGTCTCTCTCTTCTGACCAGGGTTACTGCGGTTTGAACAATATGGCATCCTTCATATGTTTCCAACCTGGTACAGAGTGAAAGTTTTTGACCATGGAAGCTTCGAATACATTCAGCGCGACTTTTTCAAGATTTCAGGACAGTATATTTTGTGCCGTATCTGTTTTTAGCGACTGTCACGTGGTAACTTCTGTAGTAGCTTGCATTATAGTTTAGGAGTACCAGCATTATTTGAATCTTTTACACGTTACATACACTGATCAGCCAGAGCATTACGACCACAGACCCGCTATCGATATAAACCTGCCTAGGTGTCAGCTGCGTCACCTGACGAGGAATGACTGCCAGTCAGACACACGCACGGTGCACATAGCATCAGTGAGCGTGCTGTCCGTGTGTACACGGAGGAAGGCACACGATCTATCTGAGCTTGACCGAGAGCAGTTTGTGATGACTCGGAGGCTCGGCAAGAGCATTTCAGAAACTGCACGTCTTGACGAGTGTTCGAAGAGTGCTGTGGTGAGCGTCTTCAACACGTTTCGAAACCAAGGTGACACCACGTCCAGACATCGTGCAACCGGTTGGCAGATTTTTACATATATTTCAAATTTGTGATCATAAAAGTTGGATTGCTGTTCTTCTCAGTAATGCTACTTGCTTAGACATTGTTTTGAGTCAGGTCGATTTTACTTTTTGGAGGATTAAGTTGAATGAGAAATTATTTCAACGAAATTTGTATTTAACTAGCGGTCCGCCGCGGTTTCCTGCGGGTAAACACTAATTATCCACGATCGGATGAACTGTTTATAATATGTAGTGAAAAGCAAGATAATGCATGACGCCCTCGATCACAGTTGCGTCGAGTCTCGCTTTTGGAAGAAGTCTGATGTTCTGGAGCCTTAGCAAGCCTCCGAGCCTTGAGACCTTGTAGTCCACAGTCTTTTTGCCGTCCTAGTGTACTGAGAATAAGTAGACACCCAAATCGTAAAGCAGACTCAATAAAATCGTTTTTCCTGGCCAAGAAGTGAAATAGGTTAAAACCTATAGAAAGAAGCAAAGCGACTTAGTTAATTTTTAAATATTCAAAGAGAAATCAGTAAGTCTGTATATCCTATCCAAGTAAACTCAATGTTAGTTTGCGTTCTTAAAGGTAAGATTGCAGCGCTTAATTGTGTTTTCAACCAACGTGGTTGGGAATGTCAGCGATCTTCTTGTGATAATTAGCAGTTACCGTCTTGAGAACACGCAGCTGCTCAGCACGTCACCAGCTCCAGCCAATGGTGCATTCAGTCTGGAGATGGCCTACTGTATGTATCGAAACAGGTCATTGTAAATAAATTACCTTTTGCCATCGCGACTCCTTCTTCATAAGCAAGCTTAATTCTCTCACTGAGGTACAAAAACCAACAGCGCCACCTATTCGTTCTTTGGCACACTGCAGAACTAAAAGCGACATCTTTTGTTTGTTTGGTGGTCTACGCCGTATTGTTCGTGTCACTGAGGTACACATCCTAACTATTAAGCATAGCGGACTAGTGAAATTTCAAATTGAGACACCTTTTTCGTGATCCGATCTTCATGAAATAATGCCTGCAGGCCGTATAATATCCCAAGCTACGCCCAAGTTACCTGTGAAAACGACTTGAAAATTCGTCTAACAGTTTCTATATCTACATCTACGTCTACAGTATACTCAGCGAAGTGCATAGAAGAGGGTACGTCCTATTGTACTAGTTACGAGCGCGGAAAAAGTGATTGTCCAAATCCCTCTAAGCATGCTGTAATTAATCCAATCTTATCCTCACGATACTTATGGGATCGATATTTAGGGGGTTTCAGTATATTTATAGCATCGTCATTTAAAGCCGTATCCTGAAAATTTGTTACTAGGCTTTCTCGGGATAGTTTCCGTCTGCCTTTAAGAGTATACCAGATCAGTTCTTTCATCGTCTCAGTGACGTTCTCGTACAGGTCAAACATGACCTTCTCTGTATACGCTCAATATCCCTTGCTAGTCCTATTTGGCACGGGTCCCACCCACTTGAAAAATATTCTAGAATGGGTCCCACGAATGATTCGTAAGGAATCTCCTTTGTAGACTGACTGCATTTCCATAGTATTCTACTAACAATCCGAAATCTGCTTTATCGACGACTTAGCCCATGATATCGTTCCACTTCACGTCCCTGCTAAGTTTTAGACCCAACTACGTGTATGAGCTTATAGATTCAAACTGTGACTCACTAATACTGTATTCGTAGATTACTGTGTTTTTTTCATTTTGCGAAGTGGACAATGTTACGTTTTTTAACATTTAAAGTAAGCTACCAATCATTGCACCACTTTGAAATCTTATCATGGTCTGAATGAAGATTTATTCAGCTTCGTTCAGACTATACTTCGTTGTAGACAGCTGCATCGTCCTCGAAAAGTCTGAGGTTACTATTAAGGGGATACGGAATCGGATTTTGGTTTAAAAAATCGAATTTTTTTTTATTGGCGTATTATATTCTGCCATGTTTCCTCTTTAAAATGACGTATCATACATAGCTCTACTACAATTATAACTATTTTATTTTTATATATTTGTGAGATCGGGTATTGCGCTTTAGTTATACACGTCTCTCGTGGCTGACCATGAACTTTTTGGCAGTACCTTTAAAGTGACATGAATTCAAATATCCCGGTTTCCAGCGACTATTTATACACTAGTTGCCCGAAAGTGTTTCTCTCTGGTTTCCTCAAGTTACTTTGTGGCGGGACTGTTTTGTAAACAGTGTGATATAAGAAAGTAGTTGTTGTTGAGTTATTTCGTATTTAGTGCTTCATTTTTCGCAGTGAAAATGCCTAGAGCTAAAGCAAAAGTATTTAAAAAGCGTGTGAACTGGCAAAAGAAAAGAAATAATGATTCATTAGCAAAGCAAAGCAGTTCATCATCATCACTGTTGGAAAATGTGAATCCACTTATTACTGATTTGCCGAACGAACTTACACCAAATGAAAACAGTGCTTCTCATAAAAAACTAAGAGATTTGGAAGAGAAATATAATTTACTTGATAGAGGGAATGAAGTTTTTGAACTCATTGATACGAATATATTGTGTGAAGCTCTTGAAAACAGTTTGTGCTGCAAAAAATGTCATGGAAACGTTTCTCTGAAAGTAGAATCCCATGTTGGCCTGGCTGCCCAGTTTAATTTAATATGCAGTGTTTGTAAATACAGCTGTAAGTTTCCAAGTTCGGTTTCAGTAACTGTAAATAATGGATACAAGAAAACTGAACTTTATAGTGTAAATATTAGGTTAGTTTATGGATTGCGAGCAATTGGTAAGGGCAAAGCAGCTGGTGATATGCTATGTGGTGTTCTAAATCTTCCAAGTGCACCTTCAAAGTTTGAAGCTTACAATTATGTACTAGGATCTGCAGTTGAAGATGTAGCACAGAAGTCAATGCAGGTTGCTGTGGAAGAAGCAGTGGAAGAAAATGACGGCAGTCGTGACCTCACAGTGGCGTTTGATGGCACGTGGCAGAAAAGGGGCCACACCTCCAACAATGGTGTTGTAACAGCAACTAGTGTTGATACTGGCAAGGTTATTGATGTTGCAATAATGTCTAAATACTGTAGGTGCACAGGCAGGCTGAAAAATGAACACAGTGATGACTGTATTGCTAATTATTATGGTAGTAGTGGTGGCATGGAGGTTGCTGGGGTGAAGAAAATTTTTCATCGCTCTTCACAGTGGTATAATGTTCGCTATGTCAAATATCTGGGAGATGGTGACTCTAAAGCATTCAAAGAAGTTTTGGAAAGCAAACCATATGGGAACAGTGTAAATATAAGCAAATTTGAATGTATAGGACATGTGCAGAAGAGAATGGGTGCCAGGCTGAGAAGGTTAAAATCAGTTATGAAAGGGAAAAAACTAGATGATGGGAAAACCTTGGATGGCAGAGGAAGATTGACTGATTCCATAATAGACCACATTCAGAACTGCTATGGCCTTGCAATCAGGCAAAATACAGGCAATCCTGAAGAAATGAGGAGAGCTATATGGGCTTTATATTTCCACACCGCATCCACGGATGAGCATCCACAACATGGTTTGTGCCCCAAAGGTGAAAACAGCTGGTGTAAATACAATAGGGGACTAACAACAGGAGAGAAATACATTCACCACCACAGTCTACCATCAGCCATCATGGCAGAAATAAAGCCCATTTTCAGAGATCTGGCTGACAGAAGTCTTCTGATGAAATGTCTTCACGGAAAAACGCAGAACCCCAACGAGTGCTTGAATAGTGTGATATGGCATCGTCTCCCAAAAACAGTGTTTGTCGGAATTAATACACTACATTTTGGTGTGTATGATGCTGTGGCAACCTTCAATCTTGGAAATATAACTAAATGCCAGGTCCTTCAAAAGTTGGGTATGTGTGTTGGTTCCCGTACGGTACGTGCTATGTTCTTTTTAGATCAGCACAGACTAAGGCATGCTGATAATATAATCAAGACATTAGTGAATAAAGCAAGACAGGTGCAGAGGGGTGCCAAAAGAAGACTTGAAGATGATTATGAAGACTGTGAAGGGGGTATTAGCTACGGATCAGGAATGTTTTAATCTTCTTTCTCCGTTTCCCGTAAGTTTACTTTTTACTTCATCTAGGAACATTATCTCAGGTACTGGTCAACCTAGAAGTCTGAAATTTTTATGACGTAGTGACATAGGTCCCTATTACATACTGAAACAACGATTTTTTAATTACTTGATTTACAAAAGACTTAGGGGTGATAGTCTAGTAAAAAGCGATGGAAAAAATTTACTTAAAAATAAATGTACAATATCTCTGTAAGAAAATACTTTGACAATAAACTGTTGTTTCAGTATTGTTGTAACATATGAATGCACATACAGTAAAATTTTTACCTCTCTGTCTCCAGTAGTTTGTGAGAAAATGTTCCCTATAGTAGGCATATATTAACATTGCGGGGATAGGTGATTCCGTATCCCCTTAATAATTTTCACAAGATCATTAACATACATAATGAAGAGCAAGGGACCCAACACACTTCCCTGGGGTACACCCGAAGATGCTTCTACGTTTGTCGATGACTACCCATCCTAGATAACATGCTGCATCCTGTTTCCCAGGAAATCCACAGTCTACTCACATGTTTTGTCTAATACCCGGTATGCTCGTACTTTAGATAATAAACGTAAGTGTGGAACTGAGTCAAACGTTTTTCGGAAATCTAGAAATACTGCGACTACCTGACTGCCTTGATCCATGGCTTTCAGGACGTCACGTGAGAAAAATGCGAGTTGAGTTTCACATGAACTATGCTTTGTAAACCTACGCTGGTTGGCAGTTTTTAAGATTCGCGTATTCAAACGGACAGACAGACATAAAAAATGGTCTTACTGCATTCTGTTACACTTACTACATCACCCGAAATCAGTTCTTGGAGAATATTTTCAGTATACGGAAATGACGGATTTACAGTTTTATTATTAGTATAGGTTGGAGCAAAAACATAGACCGATTATACAGTATATAACAGGGAGTGTATTGCCAGTTTTGGTTTGTTTGTAAATATAGCTACCAGACAACGCATTTTGTAACTGTAGGGGATATTTAACAGATTATGCCAGTACGTAAAACTGAGGAAGTGTACATCTTAGATTTCGGTGGATTTGTGAATATTTTTCTTTTTAGAATATATTTCGAATGCCACGTTGTATACAGAATGATTCATTGTATCAGCGGTGAAGATCTTCATAGAATGTTCTGATTATTTCAGCAACTGCATTATTAGGTACAATAAGACAATCTCCCCTTATCGTGTACTTTCTGCACGATGCATGACTTGATTCTCAGCTGAAGTGCTTGTTTCACATTATACTTCTGTAGACAAGGAGAAATGAAACAGCACAACTGTCATAGGATTTACGAAGGCTGCATACACTTAGGAGGCGTGTTGTGCAGAAACGCCTCAGCTGAGACGTTTAGCA
The DNA here is from genome assembly GCF_021461385.2 of Schistocerca piceifrons. Lineage (NCBI taxonomy): Eukaryota > Metazoa > Arthropoda > Insecta > Orthoptera > Acrididae > Schistocerca > Schistocerca piceifrons. The sequence goes on from NC_060141.1 coordinate 416,423,331, forward strand.
GTTACCCGCAAGTTTGTGTTTGCCGGTTGTGTATAGAGGGAGCCCAAATGTTGACGAGTATGGCGGAACGCTGATGAAAGGCTTCCCGAAAACAAAAACAATACCCTGCAACAGGAGAGCCCTTCTTGCTGACTGCTAATAATCACAATTTTCACCTTTTACGATCCACATAAGCTGCGTCTTCCTTAACATCGTGTAAATGATCTGGTTTATTTTCTGACTTTAGATAACATCAGGTTCGAAATATTTTTAATAACTGGAGGAACGCTGGGTTGTGCTAGTTTAATTATGAGTGCAGTAAACAGTAACATCAATCGCCCAAGTAAGATTATCCGTTTCTGATCAAAACTGACTGCGCTTCTGAGAACGGAAAGAGCAGGCGATGTGTCGCCTCTCTTCCACTGAAGGTGTAAAGATTGTAGAACAGGGCTTGATCTGATGCCGAAAACTCTGTTGCGGAGAAGTAACAGCGTCTTGTCTGTTGCTTTGGCGTTTGCATTTAGAAAAGTACCTGAGCTATTTTCATGAAAACGTCAGTGCAAACCGTAAAACGCATCGTATCACTGAACAGTACTTTAAAAGAGACTTCAAATTTCCCTACAATTGTATCGTCCTATTTAAAAGAAAACGTAGTTCTTTCACTGAATCGATAAATAGAAAAAGTATTATCAATGCAGTAAATTACTTGTCCCTTTTGCGTACTATCGTTTTTGCCACTAGCTAGAACTGTTTACGAAATATTCGGAGTGTCAAAGTCATATGGTTTTATTCGAAAATGAGTCGCGTAGTCTACAACACAATAGTGCAATCATAAATATTTAATCCGAGTAGATGTGAAAGACCCTATATATCAGATCCGTAGTTGAAGGAATTCGCTCACTACGCCAAATAATCATAAAACAGAAACTGATTCACTAGTAACAGAACGAATCAGTGTGGCACATTGATCAACACTTTTTTTACCTGATTATTTTACTTGAGCAGTTAATTTTTCATATTTTGTACCTCGATTGCATTATAAAAATTTTTTAAACAACATAACTGCAATGGTACGAAGTCCACTTTGCCTACTGAAAAAATATAAATATCTCAATATTTTACTCTGAGACTTTTCTGTGTGCTCTGCAGTTTGAGAGTGTTTTACTTCAGAGCCAATCTGAATTGCTCATTTTTCGCATTTCACTTCCGCACACACTTACACTCAAGATAAATACAATTACAAAAACATTTATATTGATTAACTTTACCTTCTACGTTAAAATCCTTTTCAGAAACGCTTTTGCAGATACTGCGAGTTTGTATATCCTCTCCACCTAGGCCTTCATCAGTTATTTTTCCGCAAAACTAATCTACTGTTTTCAGCGCCTCATCTAATCCGACCTCCACAGCAACACCTAAGTTAAATCGACTTCATTCTGTTAAACCTTGTTTTCCATTTGTTGATTTTATTACCTCTTGTCAAGACACAATCCAGTCCGTTCAAGTGATCTTCCAAGTACTTTGCTATCTCAGATGGGTCATTGGAATTGAAAAACCTCAAAATTTTTATTTCTTCTCCTTGAACTGCAATGCACTTCCCAAATTTCTCTTCGTTTCCTTTGCTACTCACTCGCTCTACAGGTTGTACAACATCGGAGAGAGGCTTCGGTACCGTCTCACTCCCACCTCAACTACTTCTTTCATTTACGTCCTTCGAGTCTTATAACTGCTGACCGGTTTCTGTATTAGATGTAGCTACGCTTTCGCCCTCTTTATTTTGTCCTTGTCACCTTCATAATTTCAAAGAGTGTATTCCAGTCAACATGTGAAAAGTTCCATCTAAATTTTCAAATGCTCTTTTGAGAAATGGAGAATATACAGGATAATCCTCACAAATTATGACACTCCTATTGCTCCTGCAGTGAAAGATGCTAAGATGGCTGTTTTCCTGCTTGATTCTATAGGTTACGGCCACTAATATACGCCATATGTTGTCTCTGACTTTCTCTATATTACAATATTGTAAGGTCAACTTGTATTTTTAACAGATGATTACGGGCTTTTGACACATCAGAAAAATAGCCTTTTCAAAGTGAACGCGACGCTGTCTTTCCACACTGTTCAGCCATCCGGGGGCTCCAGTGGTGTCCTGAAGAAGCACCTAACAAGGGGATCGAAACGTCGACCAATGAAGAAGTTTCAAGAATTATATGACGCGGCCTAAATGGCTCTGAAGATTTAATGACCTATATAAAACTACGAGGACATGCCGAAACGTAATGCCTCCACATTTTTATGCGAAAAATCTTAAATCCTTTGAAATAAAACAGATTTTATTAACATTCTACACCTTTGTTCTTCGAGTCTATCTACTAACAGCGCTCTGCCAGTAGACGGCCCCGAACTGAACATGGCGGCGGGTAACGTAACCTGCAGTGTGTGACGTAACTACGGCGGTGCGAGAGAAACAACTCACTGTAACTGAGTTTCGAATTCGAAGAGTCCGTCCACACGTGGAGCACCTTCCCCAATGACATGAAAATACCAGAACACACGCGAGCGCTACGACATTTGCAACAATCTAACACATGTTCACTGTCAGCCATCGTTCTCTAAACAGTCCCGCCATGGTCCATACGATTTTCATCTGTTTCCAAGACTTAAAGAACACCTTCGAGGAGTTCACTTTGAAAGCGATGAAGAGGTTCAAGCACATGTGAAGTTGTGGCTCCGTCAACAAAGTCAAACATTCTTCGGTGGTTGAAATGGCTCTGAGCACTATGGGACTTAACTTCTGAGGTCATCAGTCCCCTAGAGTTTACAACTACTTAAACATAACTAACCTAAGGACATCACACACATACATGCCCCAGGTAGGATTCGAACCTGCGACCGTAGCGGTCGCGCGGTTCCAGACTGTAGCGCCTAGAACCGCTCGGCCACCCCGGCCGGCTCTTCGGTGGAAGAAATGTGTTCTTCGCCAGGGTGAATACTTTAAGAAATAAATATGTAAACGTCAAGAGTAAACGTGGAGAATATTAATAACATTTGTTTCATTAAAAAAAACCAAGAATTTCCACATAAAAAATGCGGAGGCATTACGTTTCAGCGCGCCCTCGTAGTTGTAGAAACGCAAAATTTTAAGGTAAGCTAATTCGTCCATGAGGGCAGGGGCTTACAAATCACTCGTTCAACCAATTTTTGCGGTGTATTGTGTTTGGCAGACGACAAATGTTGGGAAAAAAGATTCCGAGCTTTTCCGCTGTAATGTTTTAATCGCGTGTGTAATAACATTTTCATTTTTTCATGTAAAAGTGTTTAGTATTTTTCAAAATCTTAAAACAATTTACTATACAAGTGTATGTGTCAGGGCTGTTATTCCTTCTGGATTTAGTGTTATACAGATGTCACCTGAAGATGCGGCTTTAACGCCACGAGACCGGTAGTGGTACAGTAACAAAGGACCAAAATACAGCTGAAATCCTAGATACCTTTTGTTTATTATTCATCTGATATCTTTATCAGGCTGGCTTCATGGAACAGACGGAGGAGATCCATCGAAGAGCGGTTCATTTTGTCAGACTATCGGTTAGTAACCGCGAGAGCTTTGTTGTCTTCACCCACAAAGTGACAGACGCTGCAAGAGAGGTGTTTTGCATTACATAATGGTCTACTGTTGAAATTTCGAAATCGTACATTCCAAGAAGAATTTTGGCACCATGTTACTTCCTCCACATAAGTGCTGCGAAGTGGCCACAACGAGAAATTCAGAAAACTTGGAGACCATAGAGAGCCAGAATGAGATTTTCACCCTCCAGCGGTGTATGCGCTGATATGAAACTTCCTGTAGAGCACTTGCACGCGAAAGGCAAAGGTCCCGAGTTCGAGTCTCGGTGCGGCACACAGTTTTAATCTGCCAGGAAGTTTCATTATAGAGAGCGTTAGCGACAGTTATTGCTACATAGTATTTATGACTGGAACAAGTTGGGGAGATATGATAGTAGTAGTAGGAGCACCTTACGTCATACACCGTAAGGTGGTTTGGGGAGTATAGATGTAATAATAGTAGTAGATACGTACATTCTGAAACAATAGTTATTACTTATTTATTGCTTATTAGCCTGATTGCATTTTGTTCTTAAGGCCCTCTCTTACATTTGCCCAGGAGCAACACATACGAAACATATTACAAAACCACCCAAGTAATAATAATAATAATAATAATAATAATAACGTTAACGACAGTAAAAATAATAAGGGCATTAAAATGATATAGATTATCTTCGCACATTTGGCAACCATGTTTAGTATTATTGGAAGTGGAATGGATAAAGGAAGACGAGAAAATTGAAACAACAGTGAAAGTTGTTGTTAGCAGAGAACTGATTATGAACAGAGAACTCTGCCGACAAAATAATAGGAAAAAGTTCTGCTGGATGGAGACTGACGGGAATGAGTTGCACAGAGCTTAGGAGAGAAGGCGAACCATTAACTGTCTTTTGGGAAGTATTTCATTTCTCTCATATTTTGGGGAAGATTGATCCAAAGTCAGGTTCTCGATACAGCAAATGATTTAGAAAACATGACAGTGCTATGTGGTGGTACAGAGAGACTTTTACTTTGTTGAGAACTAGTATTTCTGCTGTGCTGTTCAGATAGTAGAGTAATAGTCAAGAACAAATAAGTGGGAGTGTAATAATTGAGAAGACGGTAGAGCAAACATAAATTATGATAGTCTCTACGCTTATCGGCACGTAGACATGACAATTGTTTTTTAGGCTGGTGTGATATGGATGAAAAATCTTACGTCACAAATGTATCGCACAGAAGCATTCATCTCCAGTTCTAGCCTGCTTCAGCTGCCGAACGAAAGTCCTTGGAGAATGACATCACCATAATCAAGTATGGGAAGTGTTAGTGACTCTACAAACTTCTTTTTAAACTCGAAAGGAATTTTATTTTCTACATTTCTGTAGTGAGTGAAGTGCTGCTGACACATTCTTACAGACTGAAGTTGCAGGGTCAGCCAGTGTAACTACCGAGCGAGGTGGCGCAGAGGTTAGCACACTGGTGGACTCGCATTCGTGAGGACGACGGTTCAAACCAGTGGCCGGTCATCCTGATTTAGGTTTTCCATGATTTTCCTAAATCGCTTCAGGTATATGCCAAGACGGTACCTTCGACAGAGAATGGCCGATTTCCTTCCCCATTCTTCCCTAATCCGATGGTACCGATGACCTCGCTGTTTGGTTCCTCCCAAATCAGCAAACCAACTAGTCTAAATGAAGGCCCTTAATTATCCCAAATCTACACTACTGGCCATTAAAATTGCTACACCACGAAGATGACGTGCTACAGACGCGAAATTTAACCGACAGGAAGAAGATGCTGTGATATGCAAATTATTAGCTTTTTAGATCATTCACACAAGGTTGGCCCCGGTGGCGACACCTACAACGTGCTCACATGAGGAAAGTTTCCAACCGATTTCTCATACACAAAAAGCAGTTAACCGGCGTTGCCTGGTGAAACGTTGTTGTGATGCCTCGTGTAAGGAGGAGAAATGCGTACCATCACGTTTCCGACTTTGATAAAGGTCGGATTGTAGCCTATCGCGATTGCGGTTTTCCGTATTGCGACATTGCTGCTCGCGTTGGTCGAGATCCAATGACTGTTAGCAGAATATGGAATCAGTGGGTTCAAGAGGTTAATACGGAACTCCGTGCTGGATCCCAACGGCCTCGTATCACTAGCAGTCGATATGACAGGCATCTTATCCGCAAGGCTGAAACGGATCGTGCAGCCACGTCTCGATCCCTGAGTCAACTGATGGGTCCGTTTGCAACACAACAGCCATATGCACGACTAGTTCGACGATGTTTTCAGCAGCATCGACTATGCGCTCGGAAACAATGGCTGCGGTTACCTTTGACACTGCATCACAGACAGGAGCGCCTGCGATGGTGTACTCAACGACGAACCTGGGTGCACGAATGGCAAAACGTCATTTTTTCTGATGAATCCAGGTTCTGTTTACAGCATCATGATGGTCGCATGCGTGTTCGGCGGCATCGCGGTGAACGCACATTGGAAGCGTGTATTCGTCATCGCCATACTGGCGTATCACCCGGCGTGATTGTATGGGGTGCCATTGGTTACACGTCTCGGTCACCTCTTGTTCGCATTGCGGCCCTTTGAACAGTGGACGTTACATTTCAGATGTGTTACGATCCTTGGCTCTCTCCTTAATTCGATCCCTGCGAAACCCTACATTTCAGCAGGATAATGCACGATCGTATGTTGCAGGTCCTGTACGGGGCTTTCTGGATACAGAAAATGTTCGACAGATGCCCTGGCCAGACATTCTTCACATCTCCCACCAATTGAAAACGTTGGTCAATGGTGGCCGAGCAACTGGCCCGTTACCATACGCCAGTCACTACTCTTGATGAACTGTGGTATCGTGTTGAAGCTGCATGGGCAGCTGCACCTGTACACGGCATCCAAGCTCTGTTTGAATCAATGCCCAGGCGTATCTAGGCCGTTATTACTGCCAGAGGTTGTTGTTCGGGATACTGATTTCTCAGGATCTATGCACCCAAATTGCGTGAAAATGCAATCACATGTCAGTTCTAGTATATTTGTCCAATGAATACCCGTTTATCACCTGCATTTCTTCTTGGTGTAGCAATTTTAATGGCCAGTAGTGTAGATAATGAGAAGAGCAATTAGTTCAAGTTAGAAAGAGGCAACGTCACACTCCAGTGAAATGTCGACAAGTGTGGTTTGTCCCGGTGACACTTGTGGAAGAGAGATGAAAATACTAGAGTGGTGTTTTGGTAACGACAGGCTCTGCTGAAGGGTCGCTCAGCCTGCAGTGCGTGGCGCCACCCACGGCGAGGGGCCGCGCCGGCTCGCCAGTGACGGGTGACGCAAGGCGAGGCTCTGGCGGCTCTGGCGGCGTTTAATGCGTTGTTTGGAGCGGCGCCGACACGTGTGGGGCACATGGCGGGCGGCGGCGAGCCGAGGCGCTCGCAGCACAGGTGACGGGGCGGCGGGGCAACCCGCTGGCGCCAGTGGCAGCGACAGGCCAGCGCCACGCCAGCTCGCAATCCTACACCCAATACCTTCCCCGTGCTCAGTGATCGATTCAGGCATGTGTCATGTGATGATAAAGAAATGCACTGGCCGACGTTCAGACTGTAGGGCCACGAAGCGGGAACGCAATAAGCTTCAAACTGACGTTGAATGTACTACAAGTTTAGATACGCAAATGATTAGAAATTCAACGCAACTTCACAGAGTAGGAATAAGTAAGCCATCTACAACCTGGATATAAGGAAGGATGACAGTGTGGGTTTCTCATTCATAAATTACATTTGCATATTGGCTGTTCGTGTCTCTTCCCTCGTGTAAGGTGGAGAAACGTATACCAGCATGTACCAGCGTTCAGCAACGGCAGCATGAAGGGTTATCGACACTACTGTTTATTGTTATGTGATAAGGACACTACTGCTGGTCATGATCATACGAGTGTCATGGGAATTGGAATCAATGTCTTCAAGAGTGTTATAGTTGACGCCATGCCATGTTTGAAATATCCCAGGTGACTAGAGCCCGGGAGGACAACACTGGTTGCTAGGCATGTCACAGTCATACGGGCATGAGACTTACCTTCATTCAGGAAGTGGGCTGGTTTGATGTAAGACGAGTACCACACGGATAGTGCAACAACACATAGAGCACCATGGACTGTCAGCATTTTGGCCATTGCTACAACTTCGCTTCACTCGGCAGCAAAGATAGGCCTGCCGACAGTGGTTTGCTTGACAACACCGGACAAGTTAGCGCTGGGAAGTGCCTCACGATGTGTTGTCTGTGTGTGACAGCCCTGAGGAAATCGAACGTCACCACATTACATTCGTCACAGCCGTACGAGCCAGCAACTGGCATAATTGTATGGGGTGCTACGGGATTCGCGGTAGGATTACCGGTTCACATAGTCCGTAATTTGAACAGCATCCATTGTGTTGCTGATGTATTAAGGCCAGGGGCTGTGCCCTATCTTCGAGATACTCACGATATTACCTTTCAACGAAATAAAGCAAGACAAGTTGTTGCCCACGCTGCCCCATCCTACTTGGGTGAAGAGGGTGTCCGACTGCTGCCTGGTCAGCATGCTAACATATGGTCATAGGTTGTCGAGCATCTGCTATGCCGTCACTTGCCAGCAACTATGACGCATGAACTCTGGCACAGAATTGGAGCAGCTAGAACTGACGTACCCGTACTTGTCATCCAAGCTTAGTTCATCTCTGTGTCAAGCCAGATCAGAGCCGTTCCTGTAGATAAGTTTATTAACTTCCTCATGTGTAGCCCCAAATTACTAAGAAATTTAATAATGTATTCTTCCTATCGTACTGCATACGTACAAAAGGTAAGATTTAGTTATATACCATCCTTCATGGTATTGTAATCTTCATCGGAAGTGCAATGTGCCCATTTTTCCCTGGAAAAGTGCACTAACATATTTCAGAGGATGGCATGTAAGTTCCTTTGCTCAAGTAGTTTTTCAGCTACACTGCTCTGTAATTGCAAATCTGGGTTAGCATTGCCACTGGCTGTTTCTCGTTTCAAAAAGGTTCAAACATGGCTCTGAGCACTATGGGACTTAACATCTGAGGTCACCAGTCCCCTAGAACTTAGAGCTACTTAAACCTAACTAACCTAATGACATCACACACATCCATGCCCGAGGCAGGATTCGAACCTGAGACCGTAGCGGTCGCGCGGTTCCAGACTGAAGCGCCTAGAACCGCTCGGCCACAACGGCCAACCGTTTCTCGTTTCACTCTTGTTCTGTCTATCCTTTGTAGTTGGTGGAGTTTTCGAATACCTGGAAGCTTACATGTTCGATGTGCAAGATAAGGAAGTTGTAAGAGAAATTTGCGGCTATAAAACTATTGTCCTCTGGATAGGCACCTGTCCACAGATAGCAAGCATGGCTTTGTCGTTCCCCAGCCCACTCTCCAGGAGGACAGCATAACAAGCATTCTCCTATCGAGGGAAATATAAAATTCTTCACAGAAGCCTTTTACCCAGATAAGAGGTCTCTAGGCAGCTGTAACTTCCTTCCAGGCATGTGAATGTTCGTTACGATGCCTTGGAGTAACGCTCGGCTTAAGCTTTTAGAATACAGCATTCTGATTGGATCATTCTGTCATTTGTTGGAAAGCCCGCACTTTCGCGCAGTGCTTACGCTCAGAGTCTTTCGTTCATCATTTTCAGCGTCATGAAGTGGAAAAGTTTCCTCGTTCAGCTGCACTCCTCTGAGTGATATAATGAGCGGTATAATGAGACAGAAAAGGGTAGGAGATCGTTTAGCGCTGTTATGTATTTTTCATTTATTGGAACTCTGAGTCTTCTTACTCATTGGCGGTGACTTCCAGTTCTCGCAGCAAGACAACGGCTGTTGGAAAAAAACTATTCTCTTCAGGCTGTTGCAGAGTAAACACTTCGTCTTACAAGGAAAACTATTCTCTTCAGGCTGTTGCAGAGTAAACACTTCGTCTTACAAGGGGACGCTCCATACTGTAAATCACGGATTTTGATGCGCTTCAAATATGTTGTAGAGGCACTTACTCTGAGTACCTGGCTATCTAGTTTTTTAGCGATGGGCCTTGGTTTTTGAGAAAATTTATTTGGAAGTTCATCGCATGCTTTGTACACACATACGTTACGTATAGCCTGAACATGTCAGCGTAGTTCAGCGGTGAAGGTTCACGGCTACCGCGCTGCAGGTACCATGTTCGAATCCTGCTCTCATATATATATATATATATATATATATATATATATATATATATATATATATATATATATATGCAAGAACCGTCCGGAAAATTTAGTCCTAACGTTCAAAAACGAGTAGACGAATGAACTGGGAAATACAGAAATGTAGTCGCGTCCTGCACGAAATCCGGGAAGTTCACGAAACTGGTGTAAATTTTTTGCGTTCTGTAATTCTTCCGTGCATTATCGATTAAGAACAGGGCAAACCGATTAAATTTTATTTGCTGAAGAAAGGAAAGCGAACACCTGCCCCCATAAAGTGGTCCCACCAAAGTGCACTCCTTATTGTCAGCCCTGCGACGTTTATTTTTACCGACAGGTGAAAATCTTCTCGAAAATTATTCAGAATGCTCCCAACTTGATGAAAGACAATACAGAGATCGCTTCTGGGGAAGATTCGATAAAATTACATTCGCTAATCCTACATCAAGTCAGCGCACCTAATTTTGAAAGCATGATTAGATTCGAATGGTCCCCATCGAAATTAGCGGATGAAAGAGAAATCTTTCTGAATGAAAATAATTGTGTTTCCCGGTATCACTCTTGAAGAAACCGTGCGCCTGTAAGACAGTTGCTTTCATAAAATGCGCGTGGTGCTGCGAAAATTTATACTTCGATTGTTTCTATGATAAGTATCACCCACAATATTGTTCTGGCACATCAAGCAATGTGGAAGATGAAAAATAAGATTTTTTAATATTGTAAGACAGAAAAAATTAATAACTGAATATATCTTTATAATTTCGCACACCTTTCACTGTATAAAATTGAAAAATTCGGTCGATTTTGGAAAAAAAAGAAAACTACCCGAGCAGGATTTGAACACGGTACCTCCAGCGCGGTAGCCGTGAACCTATTTTTTCCGCGGCACTACGCGGACTTGCTCGGAATGTATGTAATGTTACGGGTATCGATTTTCTAAAAAACCAAGGCCCGCCGCTAAAAAACCGGATAGCCAGGTACTCAGGGTAAATGCTTGTACAAAATATTTGAAGCGCATCAAAATCTGTGACTTACAGTATGGTGGGTCCCCTTGTTAGTCACTTCTGAAGTACACACATGAGGCTTTCCTGCCACCGGAAGGATGTTTGCACTTAAGCACTAAGTTCAAAGAAAGTGAGGTAGCGATATTCTCCAAATGATACTGCCGCCGACTACCTTATTCATGCTCCACGTGCTTTGTTAAGATGAGCCATCATCGTACCCACCAATGTCTATGAGACGCAATGTTAATCGGCTCCCTTCATCAGCCGAGTACATTATCTTAAAGTTACGCATCCAAACATGAGGTTTCAATGCACAGTTTTCGCAGTGTTATGGTGTTCACTTCCATCTTTCCACGTACTTGTTACTTATATCTGAGAACTTCTGCAGTTACTGGCCCTGTGCGTGATTTATTAACGTAACTGTGTTTTGTCCTCCGTACCGACCTGTACCAATGTTACACTTTAGCTTTATAATCCCTTGTCCATTAGTTAATTGTTTATAAAATACCAGTGGGTAATTCCCATTTCTAAAGATAATAAATTTGTTTGATAAGGCGTCCAATTGTTTCCATTCACAGCTAGAAGATCCCATCTTCCATAATATATCTGTGAGCGTGGTGTGGTACCCATTACTTTTATGCTCAATTGTGCCACCACTATGAATAATCATTTAAATAAGAAGTTTTCAGTTGCACGACAGTATTCTTGTTTTAAATTAATTTGCATGATCATTTGCGGTGGCTCATCATTCTGTTGGGCACCAGAATTTGATATTGTGCACACTAGAGGTATGGTCCTACCACAACCACCAACCCACACAAGCTGTATCTACCAACTATCCAGTGCATTATTTTCTTCCCTACTGTTTGATGTCTTCAAAACGACGGAGACAGCTTGATTACAAGTCTTCATATACTATGTTCCAAGAGTTTACCAAGCGAGATGGCGCGATGGTTAGCACACTGGACTCGTAATTGAGAGGACGACGGTTCAAACCCGCGTCCGGTCATTCTGATTTAGGTTTTCCGTGATTTCCCTAAATCGCTTCAGGCAAATTCTGGGGTGGTTCCTTTGAAAGGGCACTGCCGACTTTCTTCCCCATCCTTCCTCTAATCCGATGGTACCAATAATCTCACTGTTTGGTCCCCTCCCCCACATCAACCAACCGGTTTACATGTTGGAAATTTCTGGTCTCTGGCTAGGCACCTCAGTATAAAAAGCACAATCTTCTTTTGGTAAATATAAAATTAAAGACTGTGTCAGTATTGTGTAAAATAATTATCAGTCACAAACCTGCTGCATTGCTTCTCTAGTTAGATGGCTACTGCAAACAGGGAACAGAGTACTGACTGTCCCTTCAGGAGAGGACAGTGGTGCACCAGCGAGAGGAGAGGTATGCTACTGACTAGAGCAACAAGATGCTGGAAGGGTTTCTTGGTGTGGGATGAGAAAACAGAAACAACGCAGCAAGTGACTGGGGCATGTTGTGAGTCTGGATGAAGACAGGTGTGTGCAGTGGATGAGAGCCGTTCCTGGCCTGGACAGTATATTCGACCCTGTTACAAATAGCTACAGTGGTTGTCGAATGACTCATACTAGGCATCATTCGCACAGTGCTACCATAATTTACTTTGACCTTTTTATATGTTCGGTCGTGGTGTTTTTTCAAGATCCTTTCTAGCACCAGTTAATTTTATCACCACCTCAAGTGCTGTTAATCTTAAAACTTGGCAGATATTATTGAAACCTGTTTATTCTAAGATGTGCCAACGCTGAATTATTAGTTGTATGCAGTCAACTTTAATTTTTTTCTGTTTCTTAATTGTTAAACTTCCGTTTCCAAGGTTTGTCTAGTAAATAAAATTGTCAAATGAGTCGCCAAATGTTCTGGACCATAACTGATCCAACCGTTCCTCTCCCCATCCTAACTAAATACTGTTAAATACTGAAAACATTTTGGTAATCCTATAGGTCTGTTACATTTTCGTAGCAGAGTGTGGTTACATCAATTGCGTGCAGATGTTTGGTAGTACTGACTCAAGCTTAGACTTTGTTGAAGAATTTGTCCTTCATTGTTTTCTTGTAGCATTTGTTTTATTGATGTGAAATTAAAAATTTTCCCGGGGAGTTAGATGTTCGAAGAGATTTCTGGATTGCAGCAGGTCGTCATAAACTTCACTCCACCATATTTCAACTGGATACCTGCCAGTCATCTTCAGGTGAGCCATCGAAGACTGACGAAGACGTCTCCTCTCCACCTTAAATAGCACGCTGAGAGTATTGCCATAGATGCGTCATAGTCACGGTGACAGAAGGACCACACCGACAAATGGGAGAGGCCTTGATGGTGGAACTGTAAAGATCAACTGTCTTCGGCGCTGCCGCTCGTCACAGCCGTCGGAGCATTCTGGCGACTCCGTCTGGAGAAAATCTCAGAGATGACAATATTCAACACATTATCCAGCTGACAGCCGCTGTCACGGTTCATTCGATTTTTCGCCATGAGTATTTCAAGATACTTTTACAATGGAGTCCCAAAACGATGTTGCTGTGGCCAAAATTAATGTTTTGTACTGTGGTAATGTGGGATTTGTATTATTTGTATTAATTTATATTAATGTATCTCCAACGGACATTCAGTGGAGTATGACAAAATATTAATTTTGAGTCTAACTACTCGAAAATGGCTCATATCGTCAAGATATTAGCCATGTTCAAATAATGAGACGCGTGAGATGAAGGACTAATTGACATTTGTGTTCAGTACTGGCACAAAAGCTGGAGGTAACTGCTCGTTGTTATATGTCTATGAAGCTTTTAGTTTTCTGTTAATTAAGAAGAAATACCTCCTACCTGCGTAGCACAAATTCTTTCTTTTTGTACGTCGAGTGCCGGCTTTGACGTTATGAAAACTAAAATGTAATATTTTTGTAAACAAGTGTCGTGAATGATTTTAGTGTAATCCAGTAAACCTTCGGTTCCTTAAAGAAGCCAACTCCATGTGCAAGGGTTGGAAATTAAATAGTGGCAACTATTTATTCACAACCGATACAAAAGAGTTACGCGTTTGCACCTGTTACTGTCCTTCAAAGTAGTCGCCAGCGTTGTGTAGAATCCGTTGCCAGCGATGTGGAAGGTGTCGTATACCATTAGCTGAGCCTGTTCTGTTGATGGTGCGAATGAAACAGTCTACTGCCTGTCGAATCTCTGGAACAGTCCTGAAGCGAATGCCACGAAGTGGTTCCTTCATCTTCGGAATCAAATCAAAGTCACAAGGACTTAAGTCCGGGGAGTATGGTAAGTGGGACTTCCCAGTCCAATCGACCAAACAGAGCAGCCACAGTTTGCGCTGTATGCGCCCATGCATTGTCGTGCAAAACGATGGGCGGGTTGCGCAGAAAGTGTCGTCGCTTCTTTCTCAAAGCTCGTAGCAGGAGATGCTCCAAAAACGAACAGTAATACTGTGCATTGACAGTCTACCGTGGACGCATGTAATGCGTTAGGATAACACCATCACAGTCGTACACGAGAATCACCGTAACTCTCACCATACTGGGGCTCTGACGCACTTTCGACTTTCGCGGCGACCCATAATGAGGCCATTCGTTGGATTGGCGTTTCAGTTTTGGCTCGTACGATGTAGCCTATGTCTCATCCAGTATAACGACACGGCGTAAGAAAGCCTCTTCTTTGCGCTCATACCGCTCCAAGTCCGTCAATTCATGCAGAACACATCGGATGCAATTTTTCGCATGCCCAGGCGTTCTTTCAGGATGCGAAGCACAGTCGTATGCGCAAATCTGGTTTCGTGGGCGACCTTACGTATCATATGGCGTCGATCACTATCCACTAACACGGCAACAGCATGCACTTCTTCAGAGGCGCTAGGATGATCTGCCCGATGCATGTCTACTACAGTTTGCCAACCTCGGTTGAAGGCTTTTACTCAACATGCCACTGTTCTGTACGGCAGTGCCGATTCTCCGCACGACTCTTGTAAACCTTGTGACACTGTCGTGCTGAACGACCTCTGGTACATTCAATCTTTATCCAACTCCGTTGACCAGCTGCTGTGGCCGAGTGGTTCTAGGCGCTACAGTCCGGAACCGCGCTGCTGTTACCGTCGCGGGTTCAAATCCTGCCTCGGGCTTGGATGTGTGTGACGTCCTTAGGTTAGTTAGGTTTCAGTAGTTCTAAGTCTAGGGGACTGATAACCTCAGATGTTAAGTCTCATAGTACTCAGAGCCATTTGAACCGACTCCGTTGTTCCTGTTTCGAAAACATAGTGACACGGTTACGTTAGACCGATCGCTCACAAGTGACCGTTTTTCCCTCGATTGTGCGCACGCCGGTGACATGGGGCGGGCGAGTCCATTTGCTCGGAGGTAAGATGTGCTAACAGCGACAATAGTAGTTTCCATTGCATAGTGTCACCACAGCAGTGTTGCCACTATTTATGTTCCAACAAACGAATAAATCAGGTTCAAACGTGTGATCATTTTACAAATGAGTCAATGCGTTAGACATTTGACGTTAAGCCTGTACGCGAGAAAAAGATAGAAACGGTTTGAAATAATGCTTAAAGTTTGTTTGAAGTCGCCAAATACTCTAATTATGAAATCGTGGATGAACATAGTATTGGTAATTCGCGCTCCATTGTAAGCAAAAGCAAGTTTTGCACGGGTCACAATGACGTTTTCTCTCCTGAACTAGGTGTCGTAAAGTCATATAATTTTGCAGATACATCCAGTGATGTATGTAGATGTGCTGCCAATAGAATTAGTAGTAAAGAATAATAAATTAAAGCGTCATGTCTTATGCTGAAGTTTACTGCATGAAGCGCGAAAATGTAGAAAGCCATAAAATTTGTTCCTTTCGTCATTTTGCGAGGAGCATCAGCGATAAAATATTTCGTAAAAGTACTCCCATTCTCAAATACTAATGAATGAAGTCCAGACATTTGTACGCCGTAAGTTATGCTGCTTCAAGACGAAGTCAGAGTTGCTTACTGTAATACTTGTATTGTTGTGTTATAATTTTAATATATGATTATACATTGAAGAGCCAAAAAATACTGGTACACCTGCCTAATACCGCTTAGGGCCCCCGTGAGCAAGCAGAAGTGCTGCAACACGACGTGGCATGGACTCGACTAATGTCTGAAGTAGGGCTGGAGGGAACAGAGCTATCCATAAACCCGTAAGAGTACGAGGAGGTTGAGATCTCTTCTGAGCAGCACGTTGCAAGGAATCCCAAATATGCTCAAGCGGAAGTGTTTACACTCATAAGAGTATTCCTGGAGCCACCCTGTAGCAATTCTGGACATGTGGGATGTCGCATTATCCTGTTGGAATTGCCCAAGTCCGCCATAATGCGCACAGGATGGTGACGTACATGACACCTGTCGGAGTCGTATCTAGACGTATCAGAGATCCCGTATCACTCCTAGTCCACACGCCCCACACCATTACAGAGCCTCTACCAGCTTGAACAGTCCCCTGCTGACGTCCAGGGTCCATGGATTCATGAGGTTGTCTCCATACCCGTACACATCCATCCACTAGATACGATTTGAAAGGAGACTCGTCCGGCCAGGCAACACTTTTCCGGTCATCGATAGTTCAATGTCGGTGTCGACGGGTCCAGGCGAGGCGCAAAGCTTTGTGTCGTGCAGCATTTGCGGAAATCTTGCACTGCTGCCACGTTGAACGATTCTCTTCAGTCATCGTTGGTCTCGTTCTTGCAGGATCTTTTTCCAGCCTCATCGATGTGGAGATTTGATGTTTTACGGGATTCTTGATATTCACGGTACAGTCGTGAAGTGGTCGTACGGGAAAATCTCCACTTCATCGCTACCTCGAAGATGCTATGCCCCATCACTCGTGCGCCGACTATAATTCACATTCAGATTCACATAAATCTCGATGACCTGCCATTGTAGCAGCAGTAACTGATCTTACAATTGCGCCAGACACTTGTCTTACATAGGCGTTGCCGACCGCAGCGCCGTATTCTGCCTGTTTACATATCTGTTGTATTTGAATGCACGTGCCTATACCAGTTTCTTTCGCGTTTCAGAGTATCTCTTAATGAATGTATTATGATAGCATTTACATTTTTTTATTTGGTCAACAATTCCGCCGAATGTTAGAAATCAAATATTTATTGCCCCTGAAAGGCGTTAGGCTGACAACCTGCAACTGGTATTGGGTTCCTGGTTCCGAGATAGTAATGTAGATATTTGACACTACCGATAGGTTCTAGTAAAGTAGTATCAGAGCAGTACTTCATCAAAACGGGAAAATACTTTCATCCATTCCGATTGTCTTTGTAGTTACGTACGCAAAGTCTCTGTGCTAGTTAGACACCTAGTAGCACTTTGGAGCTCACTAGTGGTGCTTTCGACGCATTTTTTACAACCACCCTCCTCGAAATTCTCCGGTCCTTTCCGCCAGTATGTGAGATCGGCCTAGTTTCGGATATCTGCTGTTGTTCCTTCGTATGTCCATTTTACAATCAAATCAACAACAGTCGACTTGGTCAGCATTAGAAGGGTTGAAAGGTCCATGAGGGATTTGTTACTCCGGTGACAATCAATGACCAGTTCACACTCGGAAACACTGTGCTCTGCATATCGACCCATTTTACTGTTACTGCTTCTCTACTGACAACACTGTGTCTCCCGCCCCGTCCCCCCCCCCCTCCCCTCTCCGCCGACCTCCTTTTACGCTGGTGGGTCTTCATCTTGTGACATCTAGTGGTCAATTCTCAATTCCATGAGAGCGTCCGGATACTTTTGATCAGATAGTATACTTTCCTTACTGTGTCATGTACCCACAATGCTACCAGACCGCTGTCAGTCTCGCTGTAGGTGGTGTCATAATGTTTTGACTTGTCAATGTAAAGACAGAAATGTACCAATGTATAACAACAAAGTTAGGCTGTTGTATGTCGTAGCTCTCGTGTACACGTCTGTGACCGTTCTCAACGTCCAGCATGTGTTCAGTAGCTGACACCACAACCCTTAAGAAACGCAACGACGAGCATTCAACCATGGGACGACTCTGGGTCTGCATAGAGTACGCCAATGACCATCGTCGTGTATCATCAGCTAAATGGTGCCACTACGCCATTAGACCAAATTGGCTCTCCTTGAGGCTCCTGCTGCTGTACACGCAACACTCTGTTACGCGCAGACGACAAATACGAGTGGCAGTACTGTTGCTAATTACGTAGTGGTTTTGTACAGCACGTCTGAGGTAACGTTTCTCAACTTTCGTGCCAGTTAATTTATCATGTACTGATTTCTTTTTTGTTTTCGTCGGTTTCTTGCGGTTTATAGGAGGAGAATTAATGTAACAACCTGTTGGCACACTCTGAGCCGGAACGATGCGTCGTGACGTTTTTACAACCGGCTGCAGACATCGCAACACGTACAGCTCTGCACATGGGGGCACATTGCGTAACGGCGGACGATGGATGACCTCATTAGATTCCGTCTCAGCACCAGCTGACGTTCCATTACCGGCGAGTAATGGAATGTACGAGTACCATCACTACTATTTCTTCGTTTCTTTCTTTCTTTACTTTTTTTTCTAACGGTTTCTCTAGAATGGTTATGCTACCGTCATCTCTCGTATAGTGTTACATCTTTATACGTCTTCCACGCCTTTCCACCTATTTAATGATCTCTCTTCTCCTGGTTTAATGGAAGAAGAGCCAGTTTGGACTTGCATTAACCAAGGAAAAACAAACAAAACAACATTTTCTATGAGAGAATAAAACTATATAATAAACAGCCCAAGGAGATGAAAAAGGTTACCAGAATACATAGATTGTCAAAACTGTGTCCAGAATACCAAACTTTAGGCACTATCTCTCATCATGGGCAATGCAGTGGCCGACGGCCTTCGCTTAATGACCGAGAGCAGCAGAGTTTGCTAGAGGTGTCAGCGTTAGCAGAAAAGCAACACTACGCGAAGGAAATGCAGAAATCATTGTGGGACGTACGATGAACAGACACTGCGGCGCGAGTGCCTTTGCTAACAGCACTACATGCCTGCAACGCCTCTCCTGGGGTGCGCTCTAGAGGACGGCAAAAGCGTGACCTGGTCGGATGATACTCGATTTCTGTTGGTAAGAGCTATTGGTAAGGTACGAGTGTGGTGCACACCACACGAAGCCATGGACCCAAGTTGTCAATAACGCATTGTGCAAGCTGGTGGTGGCTCCATAACGGTGTGGGCTGTGTTTGCATGGAATGGACTGGATCCTCTGGTCCAACTGAACTGGTCATTGACAGAAAATGGGATCATTTGCAGCTATTCGTCTTCCCAATTACCAATGGAATTTCTATGGATGGCAATGCACCATGTCTCTGAGCCACAATTGTTTGCGATTGGTTTGAAGAACACACTGAACAATTCGAGCGAATGATTTGACCATCCAGTTCTCCCAATATCAATCCTATCGAGCATTTATGGGACTTAATAGAGAGGTAAGTGGGTCTTCAAAATCCTGCACAGCCAACACTTTCGCAACTACGGACGTCTACAGAGGCAGCATGGCTCACTGTTTCCTCAGGGATCTTCCAACGACCTGTTGAGTCCTTGCCACGTCGAGTTGCTGCACTACACCGGGGAAAAGGAGGTCCTACACGATATTAAAAAGATATCCCATGACTTTTGTCAAAGTGTATTTCTCTTTTGGTTTTTGTCTCGCAGTCCTCGGCCGACAATTGGTTAGTGATTTTCTGACGTTTGGCAATCACGGGTGGCTGGCATTGTCAGAGATTCACCCTCCATTGCTTGTGATGGAGGATGTTTGATAATACTAATCTGTCATACCGAAGAAAGGTCAGAAAAATCATCAAACAAACGTCGACCTAATATTCCGAGACGAAAGGTAATATGTAATACGCCAACAGGTGGCCACGAACGCGTCAGTAATTTTGTATTTTTCCATTTACTTCTAATATTCTATGAGTTTGATGTTTTGGAGAGTATTTTTTGGTTTTTCCACACAGCTCGTTCCATAATGGATTTTCATAAATATGGTATCTAAAGGTCTGTATTATTTTTGTGTCTTTTTCGGTACGGTATGGTCATCACTTTGTAAGACTTGGATCATGTTTCTCGTGCTGTGTGTTTTCCTAACGTTGTTCCGATTGTTCTACCTCGTAGGTCACGTTTTGATCAGTTTTTACCTTTGTTAACCTAATGAAGTTCAACACCCAAATTCACGTGAATGTTCGGTTTTCCTGCGTTGAATTTTTTTTAGTTTTACCTGTACTTGAGAAACACTATATATTTAAGTGATTAACATTGCTAGATCACAGGTACGTGCGAGATAATCATTGAAAATGTGAAATGCCGGCACAATATTAGCCGGTGTAGCCGCCAGAATGTTCAATGCAAGGATGCAAACGTGCGTGCATTGTGTTATACAATGTTGGATATCAGGTTTTTGGATGAAGTTCCGTGCCTGTTGCAATTAGTCGGTCAATACAGGGCAGTTAATGCTGTTTGTGGATGACATTGGAGTTAACTGATGACGTCCCATATGTATTCTATTAGAGAAAGATTTGGTGATCGAGCACGCCAAGGCAACCTGTCGACACTGTAGAACATGATGGCTACCAACAGCGGTATATGGGCGAGCATTATCCTGTTGGAAAAGACCCTCTGAAATGCTCTTCATGAATGGCAGCACAAGAGGTCGAATCACCAATTGACATACAGTTCTGCAGTCAGGGTGCGTGGTGTAGCCCCTAGAGTGCTCCTGCTGTTACACGAAATCGTACTCCAGAGTATAACCCGGGTGTAGGTCGGGTGTATCTAGCACGCAGACAGGTTGGGTGCGGTACTCAACAGGACTCGTTCTAACCAACACATTGTCAATCACTGGCACGATACAGAACCAGCTTTCGTCAGAAAAAACGACTGACCTCCTTCCTGCCCTCCAATGAGCTCTCGCTTGACACCACTGAAGTCGCAGATCGTGGTGGTTTGGGTGAGTGGAATGCACACTATGCGGCGGTTGAATCGAAGCTGTCCGTGAAGTTGTAAAAGTTCGTTATGTCGCTGTGGTGTTGCTCATACTACTGCTGCAGATGCAGAACGATGCGACAGTGCCATGCGCAGAACACGATGGTCTTCACTCTCGGTAGTGCCACGTTGCCGTCCGGAGTCCGGACCACCGCTGCCAGCATGGTACATTCCTGCCACTTCTTTCTGCAATATCGCAGAAGGAACATACAGCTTCTCATAGCCCTCGTTCAAACTCAGTGACGTGTTGGTAATGATGTCTGTGTCACCTTCAAGGCATTCTTGACTAACATCAATTCACCGAGTCCAATCCCAAAGGTAACTAACGCTCGAGACCATTACAGCGTGTATTTAAACCAAACACGATTCGCATTCTCATAGTGGCGCTACTTGGGCGACTGGCACGAAATTTGTATAAACATCATCTTTCAGATGCAGAAACATGCCTACCATCTTCGTTTATGTCGCACAACTCCTTCTTAGTGTTGCGTTTTTTTGTTGTTTTTTTTTTAATGCTTAGAAAAAGTGAAACACCAAGACCGACAAATATGATCACAAAGAAGTCTATCCCACCGATTAGGGACAAGACTACAGAAATGATCACCATTACAGACCTGTACATTCACAGTGACTGTGGTAATTCAGTACAGAGTATTTAAACCATGTACTGCACTCAGAGCCGCTAGACGTCGTGGCCTGGAATCAAAGAGGACTTGAATATGCTGCTGGAAATGCCACGCGGTCCGTATGCACGTCCACAAACAACCAACTGTGAATGCTGGAGGACTTTAGTAAACAAGGTGCCGACCGACCATATCTCAGACACGTTCCATGGGCGACATGGCAGGCGAACAGGTACGCCAGGGATGCAGTGGTACCCGTCGTTCATCGTACAAGGCTTGCACATTCCTCGCCACAAGCGACCAGACATTGCACTGCTGAGATATAGCATGTGGAACGGCCTGAAGGAGGGTTACTGCCTCGGGCTGTAAAATCTGAGGTAGTGGAAGCTGTTCAGATTGCCCTTAGCAGAAAAAGGAGCCACTATGAATTTGTCAGAGGAAATGGAAAGACACACATATAAAAACGCTTTCCCTAATAATATCCTTAATGAGCTGACAGAATAGACTAACACTTCTTTCCTGAAAAACATCCACAAAGTATGTGCTATACTCCAATACAAATAATATTAGTACACCTACCTGCAGATCAAGTAAACAATCTTTTTTGTATTTACCAACAATAGTCAGTATTATTTGTGACACTAAATGATGTTTACCGTGATATAGAGAAACAAGTAAGATCTTTTTTTTACCTCACTCGTTAATAGAGTAAGGCGCACCATAATCGATTCACACCACTTAATTATTTTCATTGGGAAAGCAGTCCGTGCCAGCACTCCTGGTTGACGTCACTACCATTACGTAACCATCGCAAAGTAATAAAAGTTATTCTTGTTAAAACTTCGTTGTAACTATTTTATAATATGTGAAAGGAGATTATACCTAGTAAATTTTCAAAAAGGTTAAGGAAATATTTTTGTATTTATTGTATGTTTTCCAATGGATTTTACGATCGGCAGAAAGAAAAGTAACTGTCTGAATTTGCTACAAACAATCCTGTTGGAACAACATCAACAAGTGAGCATTATAGCAGAGGTTGCAAATACCGCTTTAGTTGTAAATTACTTTATTTTCACACGACCGGTTTAGGACTGTTATAAGCCCATCCTCAGGTGTCGTAGCTGTGCTGTGCAGGCGCACCTGGTACACGCGGCTCTCTGGAACCACAGCACAGCTACGACACCTGAGGATGGGCTTATAACAGTCCGAAACCGGTCGTGTGAAAATAAAGTAATTTACAGCTGAAGCGGTATTTTCAATATGTGCTGTCTGAATTTGGCAGAAACATGCAATTTGATATACAATATGCTTACAGTAGGATTTGTTTTTGTCTATTTGGAACACTAAATCAATTATGTTGGTTAAAATTAAGTTCTTTAATATTCAGTAGAATGTAAATACACTACTGGACATTAAAATTATTACACCACGAAGATGACGTGCTACAGACGCGAAATTTAACCGACAGGAAGAAGATGCTGTGATATGCAAATGATTAGCTTTGCAGAGCATTCACACAAGGCTGGCGCCGGTGGCGACACCTACAACGTGCTGACATGAGGAAAGTTTCAAACCGATTTCTCATACACAAACAGCAGTTGACCGGCGTTGCCTGGTAAAACGTTGTTGTCATGCCTCGTGTAAGGAGGAGAAATGCGTACCATCACATTTCCGACTTTGATAAAGGTCGGTTTATAGCCTATCGCGATTGCGGTTTATCGTATCGCGACATTGCTACTCGCGTTGGTAGAGATCCAATAACTGTTAGCAGAATATGGAATCGGTGGGTTCAGGAGGGTAATACGAAACGCCGTGCTGGATCCCAACGGCCTCGTATCACTAGCAGTCGAGATTACAGGCATCTTATCCGCATGGCTGTAACGGTTCGTGCAGCCACGTCTCGATCCCTGAGTCAACAGATGGGGACGTTTGCAACACAACAACCATTTGCACGAACAGTTCGACGACGTTTGCTGCAGCATGGACTATCAGCTCGGAGACCACGGCTGCGGTTACCCTTGACGCTGCATCATAGACAGGAGCGCCTGCGATGGTGTACTCAAAGACGAACATGGGTGCACGAATGGCAAAATGTTATTTTTTCGGATGAATCCAGGTTCTGTTTACAACATCATGATGGTCGCGTCCGTGTTTGGTGACATCGCGGTGAACCCACATTGTAAGCGTGTATTCGTCATCGCCATACTGGCGTATCACCCTGCGTGATGGTATGAGGTGCCATTGGTTACGTGTCTCGGTCACCTCCTGTTCGGATTGACGGCACTTTGAACAGTGGACGTTACATTTCAGATGTGTTACGACCCGTGACTCTAGCCTTCACTCGATCCCTGTTAAAACCTACATTTCAGCACGATAATGCACGACCGCATGTTGCAGGTCATTTACGGGCCTTTCTAGATACAGAAAACGTTCGGCTGCTGCCCTGGCCAGCACATTCTCCAGATCTCTCACCACTTGAAAACGTCTGGTCAATGGTGACTGAGCAACTGGCTTGTCACAATACGCCAGTCACTACTCTTGATGAACTGTGGTATCGTGTTGAAGCTGCATGGGCAGCTGTACATGTACGCGCCATCGAAGTTCTGTTTGACTCAATGCCCAGGCGTATCGAGGCCGTTATTACTGCCAGAGGTGGTTGTTCTGGGTACTGATTTCTCAGGATCTATGCACCCAAATTGTGTGAAAATGTAATCACATGTCAGTTCTAGTGTAATATATTTGTCCAATGAATACCCGTTTATCACCTGCATTTCTTCCTGGTGTAGCAATTTTAATGGCCAGTAGTGTATATTATCCAACTGCTATTTTTGACTTACAGTTTTGATATTCTCATATAGTGAGAAATCAAGTGTATTTTGATGTCGTATGGCTTTTGCCTATATTTCATGTCATGTACAGCTTTTGGCTATTGTAAGACAAGTATTTCAGCCACAATCCATTGTCTGAAAGATCCTATCACAGCACGTTGGTGTACGCGATATGTATTTAAATATAGCTATTCACTTTATTTTGCTACATAGGGTGATACTTTTTACTAGGTTTCACTCAGGATGAAATACCTTTCAACAGATAATTACAGGCTCACTGCCAAGTCCCATATGGGAAGGCAGTGATCGATTGTAATAGTCTGAGAGCAAAATGTGGGTCTGTGGACGGCTTGAAGAGGAGCCGGCTCTGTGGCGTAACGGCCTCCACGCCTATCTGGGCTCTGCTCTTCTTCGACTGCGTAGCGCTGTGTTAAATCGCCATTGTGAGCAATAGGGGAACATTCATTTCGCAACTACGTTGTGAAAGTAGAGTGAATTAAACAAAATTTCTATCAAATATTTTCCGTAATGTTAGCCTTGTCTAATACCGCATGACAGGAAGAAGTTATTTACGTTTTAGGAAATCAATTAGCATTATGCCAGTTTGAAGGAATTCACTGTATGACTACCACTAATCTGAAAGACAATTGTTTGAAAGAAATTCTTATATTGTTTCGACTTTAAAACAATTAAACTGCGTCTAAGGAATTTAGTGGCAATGAATGTGGCTGATAACCTTTCAGAATACAAGCAAACTTTGCTAAAGAAGTTTGTTAGATCATTTGGCAGACAGCAGTTTTCCCTTACTTGAATGGATACAGAACTTCTAGGACAGACAAATTGTCACGTCGAAACCACAATGAAGTCCAGATCTGAAGGTAGGGTCATCAGTGCAGTACAACACTTGAAACTGAAAGCACCAACGTAAAGTCAGAATAGAGCTGACATTCTGGAAAGAGTGCAGCTATTTATACAAACATCTAATATTTCAGAATGCTGGCATTTGTACAGACATCGAATATTCCAGAAATATTCTAGAAATGATAAATACTAAATAACAAGTAATCGCTGGTGGTGAAGCTTGAACTGGCGACCCACAGCATATCAGCTGCCAGTGCTCTCCACTACTGCTGAGTGAGTACAAACAACACTCGGCAATATTTCATTCTTGAGTCAAGATACCTGAAATAGGTAGAAATAGGCTATTATCAGCCAACAAGTTACT
This sequence comes from Schistocerca piceifrons, assembly GCF_021461385.2. NCBI lineage: Eukaryota > Metazoa > Arthropoda > Insecta > Orthoptera > Acrididae > Schistocerca > Schistocerca piceifrons. Next base: position 416,448,870 of record NC_060141.1, read on the forward strand.
TAGAGTATATTACACATCCAAATGCAGCATATCACAACTTATTTTTACCACACTTATTGTATTACATTTTTATTTATTTATTTTGACATTTGTATTATATAAATTATGAATTCTATTCTCCCCAGCTAGGCACAAAAAATTATGTAGACCCATTTTAACAATCGCAAAGCTTTAAATTCTGCGTAGCCTTAGAGAAATTTTTGTATATTATGTTCTTTGTACTATTTAAAACAGCATTAATCAGTGCATACTAATGTGATCGTAACTATAAGAAGCCTTTGCTATTAGATTTGGTAGCATTCTACCCACCTTAAATTTCAAGGCAGTGGGTTAATCTGTACTGTTAATGAAATAAGTAAGATACCCGAAAGGAGACTACAGCAGGAAGTCCTATGGAGAGACTGTTTTTCCATTATTTTTCAGAAACCACTCTGGTCGTATGTTCTGTCATAGTAGAGTGGGCAGCATCAGTGACTGCGTAACTGTGAAACTCCCTTCGAACAGGACTTGAAAGGCCCAAGGGTACCGACCGACCGCCGTATCATCCTCACTCACAGGCGTCACTGGATGCAGAGATGGAGGGGCATATGGTCAGCACACCGCTCTTCCGGCCGTACGTCAATTTACGAGACCGGAGCCGCTACTTCTCTGTCAAGTAGCTCCACAGTTTGCCTCACAAGAGCTGAGTGCACCCTGCTTGCTAACAGCGCTCGGCAGACTGGATGGTCACCCATCCAAGTGCTAGCCCAGCCCGACAGCACTTAACTTCGGTAATCTGACGGGAACCGATGTTACCACTGCGGCAAGGCTATTGGCGCATGACTGTGAAAGGAGGTATCTTAATCTAACATATGGTACGGCACCTTATTTCCTGCTGCAAGCCCAAGCAGACTCGCTACGCAAAACGGAAGCATCTTGATTTTGTCCTTAGTTACCACTCATAATAATTGTACCTTATTACCTGATCAATTGGGAAAAATATTTTGGTTTGATATCTAGCTTCGTGGTCGGATAATTCGTCCACGATACGTGCAAAGGTCGTACGGGATCCCGACTTGTGAAGGTAAAACATCTAAGCCCTATACTTTCTAATTGTTCTGACAAAAGGAAAAACAACAGAAAAACAATGGATAGGCTAGGATCCAGCACGACCAAGACTTCACGAAGCTACTTACATAGCTTGCTGATATCATACTAATAGTCTTTATATGAATAGGAGAATGAGTCTAAAAATAACAGTTAACCTGAGTTCAAGAATCTTGGCTTTGTTACAAAACTTAATACTAGATCGGAAATATGCGAAAAGTAGACATTCTTACACTACTTTTGTGTCCTATTCACACGTAAAGGAGTGGTGGATTTCGTTACTTTAGCATCGGAATTCAGCGCAAAAGCCTCTTCATACGTTTGGAATAATTATCTGATTTACAGTGGATGTATGGACATGCATTCATATAAGGAAACCTGAGAGACAGAAATTAGCAAGAGGAGAAGACCTGTCGCTCCAAAATACAATTAATTACAGGAAGCTACAGGTGACTCATTTAATTGTAAGATGGCAAGAACTATGCCCCTTACATGAAGTCATTAAAGATCACCTAACTCACGCTGAGCGAACAGTAGGGCTGAACAAAAATGACTGACAAGGCACAATGCATCTTGTAGAGGGTATAGTATGGACGTATTGGAATAATTAATGTTGGGTGATGGTTTTAAAGTAATTCACACGACATGAAAAACTTTATGGAAACGCATCGATTTACTGGAGGCTAGTTTACCACAGGGAAGTATTTGAGTTGACCGTGGCCGGCTGGGGAACAGCGAAGGGAAGCAACAATAGGCAGTTTAGGGTGGCTCAAGCTCTGAGAAAGCAGTAACAGGGCGCGGCCTCCAGCTGCCTTAAGATGAGTGGCAGTGAGTGGGTGGTTGACCCTATGCTGGTGTACCAGGAAGTAGACAGAGAACATGTACACCTGTTGATAAATGTCCATCGTCCTGTTTTCAGTGAAACATGCGAGAAAGCCACGCAAAGCTATGGTGGAGAGGTCAACAAAGGTCAAAATATGTGTGTTCGTGACTATAGCAACTTCAGGCTGAATTCACGGTTCACAGAGTCTGAAGTAAATCAGGTGAAGAACGACAGAATGAAATACACCAGCCTCAAATGGGAACGTTGGACCAAGGAATTTGAAGTACTCTCCTGGGAGTGAGAATTCCGGAAAAATTGGTGTTTGTGCAGATGCTAACCTTGATGGGTGGCCTGGGAGGAGCTAAATAGCAGAAGTTGAGAGGAAGGGAAATTTTGTGGGAATTTGTTCACTTCCCAGAGCAGGCATTGGTCGGCGCTGGGAAGTGACGCATAATTAACGCAACTTGCACTGCAATTGGCGTAAGTGATTTTGCTGGAGGGGAAACCAAGGTGAAGAGCAGACTGGGAGAAGTCTCCGTAGAGGTCTTCCGTTCCGAGCTTGCCTAGAGTGTGGACGTGGTCTTCTTTACTCAGCTTGCCTGAGAAAGAGTGAACATCTCTGCAGTTTAGCACTTAGCAAATGGAACGATTGAGCTTGAAGATAGAAAGTTTTCATTCAGCTATGTACTCAGGAAGATAGCTAGAAGTGAATAGACGAGCACAGCCCTGCAGCACCATGAGGTCTGCCGACGTCCACAAAACGACGACGCCCCGCCACGCTGAATTCGGTGATATTGCACCTGCTCCAGTCACTGATTAGTTTGTTGGATCATGTCGGCAAAGTTTCCATGAGGGTTTCATGGGCCATGTATTGTAGAATTCTTCTCGCACTTCGCATTACACCTAGGTCAGTCGATAGGAATTACTTTTGACTTATCGTGCTTTACTCCACTGCCTGAAAGGAGAGTCGTGTGATGTGATGATTGAAGGTCGTGAGTTAAAATAAATCTGTGCCAATCGACTGCATCTGTTTTCTATCAAGTAGTTGAAATATCAAGTCACTTTCTTAATTAATTTTATGTTCAACATTTGCATCTGGTGTTCAATAGCTGAATATAAATCAATGTGCACCCCTTTTTAATTAAAATGGATCAATTCTGAATCAGTTAATGTCAACACTGCCACCGCAGTTCAATCAGGAGTCACAGGGCCTTATTACTTTCTTTGTGTTATCTGATATTGCGGCAGTTTTGCACTCTCTGTTGATTTGTTAGTCAATTACCTGGGGTGAACACAAGCCAAAACCAGATAAGTGATGGGTGGGGTGTTACATATGGCTGACCCATGCCAGGGTTCGATACTTCGGGATTTGCTAGGAAGTAGTCTTGGAAAAGGAAATTTTTCCTTGTGATCCATTGCTTAGCCATTTTTAATTGAAAAACGGGTAGCAGTAGTTACAATAAGTTACATTGTCTTCTTCATGTGCTGTCCTTTCAAACTGACATTTATAGGTGCCTATGCATTATATTTGTGATTTGTTGGAGTACTTATGATGTGCAGTGCCGTAATCAGCCGATGCTGAGCACATAGAACACAATCATTGGTACTAGACCTTTTAGGGGAATGCTTCATGAACTATTTGTCGGGTCACTGCTCACACCCAGTGTATCAATTTGTGTCCTGATGTATGTTTTGCGTTATCTAATTATTGAGTGTAAGGGGTACTTGGGTTTTGAGTTTTCGTGTAACATAAAAGTGCAAATGATAACGAGGAGAAAAGCCAAGACAACGGCAGAATATAATCAGACTGTTACTCGGGAGAACATGGGTGATAGTAACGAAAGCTCTACCGATGAGCGTGACGAGCGCGAGTTGGAACTTCCTGAAATTTGGCCTCACAACCGGTTTAGTCCGCTGAATAGCAAGGATGTTGATTCAGGCAGTGATACTGAGGGCTCGGAGGACGCAGGGAGTACGGGATTAATCCATAAGTATGGAAGATCCAGCCTAAGAAGCCAGAGTGTGTTGGAACAAAACGGTGTCCGACCATTATCAAACGATTCATTCACAAGTGATCCGACGGGGGCGCGGAGACGGTACTTGTCTAGATATCGAAGGGTTCCTCAGAACAGAGGGGAAGAGTCGCATTTTCAACCACAAAAGAACGAGGATCAAAATGCGGCTACTCTCAAAAATATTACTGACCTGTTGCAACAGATGCAAACGGTGAACTTAGATCAGAGCGCCAACCTTAATGCCGAAATTAAAAAGGCGAATTCGGACCGGAACTATAGGCTCACAGAAGTTCATAGGGAAGTAAAAGAGGAGGTAAAGAATCTCGGCGTCAAAATAGAGAAAGAGATTGCCATCATCAAACGAACGGCAATCGAAGCCAAATTAATTGCGAAAGGTGCAAGGAAAATAGCGAAACTCGGGACTCCACGCAAAGCACGGCAAAAGTTGGAAAGGTCATGTTATCAAGGCTACAAGGCCGGATAAAACGTGTCGAAGAAAAGCAACAAGAGCAACCGGACATAGGCCTAACGAGATGTTGAAAGAGGGGGTAGCGATATTAAAAAGAAATTTAGAGGACGAGGTAAAACTTCTCGTTACAGAGACATTAGGAAAGGAGAAGGGTGTAATTACTGCGTCGACTGAGCCGTCACTTGCCGGAACACAGATAACCGCTTCACGGTGTGACGAAGTTGACACTATAAGCAACGGGAGCCACGCCTTGATTCACAGCTCTGATGCAACGAGCGAGGTAAACACGGACAGCGCGCAGCTGTCCAGTGAGCACAATTGCTGTCGGCTGATTAGATGTACCGAACAACTGTCGAACATACAGAGGGGGAGAGATGACGATAGCGTGTCGGAACGAATTAGTCCACGTCCCGAAGTTCATACGAATCGTAAGAACGGGCGAAATGATAACTGGAATGATGACCGGTTTGACTACAAGCATTTTGTATCAGTCCGAAAGTTCCATCACTACAAGGACGAAGGTAATAACTTGCATCCAAAAACTTTTATGGGACAATTCGAGTTATCTTTGCCCCCACACTTGCCATTGATGTATCAACTGGATTTTGTGTGCTCCCATATGGAAAGCGCGACCGCTGAGTACATGAGAAATGTAGCGAAGACGAGCGTCTCGTTCGAAGAATTCAAAAATGCCTTCTTGGGCAAGTAGTGGTCTAAAGAAACCCAAGAAAGGATCAAACAAGAAATTACGATGTCCAGAGATATGGAAGGGGCAGGGTACTGGAGTCCGGTCAAATTTTTTGAAAATATGACAAAAAGGAACCTGTACCTAGACAACCCATGTAGGGGTGCTGAAATCATCAGATTATGCTACATGAAACTTCCCATCTCGTATCAACACTCACTTGCCGGTCGTTGTGGTAACGATACTGAGGTATTTAAGGGCATTTTGCGCGAACTGGAATTCGCTTTTCAAGAGGAACAGGCGTGGGAGAAACGCCGACAGCGTGAACAAAATAACAACCGTCGCAATAATGGACCTCAGTGGGATAGTAGGCCAGTGCCGAACTACAACGGCCACAATCAAGATAAGAGTAATGCAAACTCGAAAAGAAGGTACACAGAAGAAGAGCGACACTCTCCGGTGCAACAATAAATTACAAAGGACTGGGGGCGGTAATCAGCAATCGGGAATGAACAGGAATAATGGTTACCAAAATAACAAACAGGAAGAGGTCGAAGTCCGCCCTCCGAAACCTGGTCCATCCTACCTTAACGGGCAGGATTACGAATGACTAGACCAGAGCGCGGACGTAGTAAATATAGGCTTAGAATAAGGATTTTTGCTAAAGTGTCTTGTTTGTTTGTGTATGTACTGATCTTAGTGGTAGAATGTCTCGTTTATATGTGCCTATATTTCGTGTTTTTATTATTAATAATGATATCTCGCCTCTCGATGTTTTGAAAGTGAAGTGCACTAGACTATTTTGTAAAAACACATAGCCGGCCGCGGTGGTCTAGTGGTTCTAGGCGCGCAGTCCGGAACCGCGGGACTGCTACGGTCGCAGGTTCGAATCCTGCCTCGGGCATGGATGTGTGTGATGTCCTTAGGTTAGTTAGGTTTAAGTAGTTCTAAGTTCTAGGGGACTGATGACCACAGATGTTAAGTCCCATAGTGTTCAGAGCCATTTGAACCATTTTTGAAAAACCCATGATTAAAGAATGGAAAACAAATATTTCTGGACGTACCCCTAGAAAAAGATAGATTAGGGACTCTGTAAGTTACAGGAAGGTTCACGGTAATTGTATCTCCGTCATTGGAGAACATATTTAAGGTGGCCAGTCGCGTAGGTCGTTACGAGGACGCACCGACGCATCTTGTATGCCCCTGAATACGTAAGAGATGGTCAGCTATGCGCAGTTGCTTGAATTAGCACACCCAGAGCATGTTATAATGAACCGGATGTAATTAATACGCCAGAAATACTTGTTGATACCAAGATAGCGTAACAACTGCGAGTGTGAGCAGTGAGCTATATTTGTGTTGTGCCATTGTGACATTGCTAATCCGAAACATGTTCACAGGCCTTATAAAACCATTCGTGACAAATGGAGAAAACGGGAAGAAAACAGAGGAGAGAAGAGGTGTCGCAATAGAACACGATAAATGACGCTATCCAAACTTCCAATAAAAATCTTGGTAAGACTGACACATGTCTGAGTTTGTTGTGTTTTATACATGTTCGCAGGCACAATAAGAGGGATGTCTGCCACATAGGGAATTCAGAAGAAAAAACAAGATTAGAGATAAAAAGTAGTAAATAGTAGAAACGTAGTCGGGTTGGCCAACACCGTGTTAGTCGTAGGAATTGGTAGTTAGAAATGGTGATGGGATCCTGTCCAGATAATCTTGATTCCCTATCCCTTGATTGTGTGTGTGTGTGTGTGTGTGTGTGTGTGTGAACGACTGTTAAGCAAGTCTTGTACATTTTTATGTTTAGGTATAAAATGAAAGTTCTGTTACATTTCTATTTTAATTGATCCTGAAGTTGATTTGCAAACAAGTAAAATTATTCATTTTGTAATGAAATAAGTGCATTGGTTTCAATCAAACGTAAAAAAAATATGGTACTGATGGTTAAACATGAGCACTTTCCATGTACTAAAATTAGTTGTCTTAGTTTATAAAGGTGGCGTAACTGAGCGAGAGGGAGTTGAAGCTACGACACCTGGCACACCACACACGGGCTAACAAGGAACGAGGACGACAGCAATGAGGGGAGCACACAGCTGACGATGATGAAGGCATGCAGACCACGCACTGAATCGACGGGACCGGTGGTCAACTCGGCAGCCAAGGAGAGGTGACATCCAGCACCTCTGTGTACAACAAAGAGGTCGGTCCTGGTATCTGTACACGGTGCGGACTGGGGGCAGCAGTGAAAAGGTCCAAGAAGGTTTCTATATTTGTTGCTCGCCACGCCAAGTGGAGCAACAGCCCAGCTGACCTTTTGTGCCTAATGACACCAACTTTGAGGACCTGAGCTAAAAATAGGCTCTCGTCTGATCACGGTCCGTCCCTTGCCCTAAAGCGTCTATAGAAGAAGCAATGACCTGTGACTGAGCTGCGAGAGGTCACCGATCGTAGATGCACCAATGGGGTCTTGGGCCTGTCGGACAAGATGTCAACAACGAGCTCTTAGGTGAGAGCCATCCTGTCTCAAGAAGATGCGGGTGCCTGTGGCGCCATCTCGGTAATCGACGTTGCTCTCTTCTCAGCCGTTAGTCATCCCTCAACTTGCTAGTCAGAACTAAAGTCACTTCCGTTCCTACAAGAAACTTGTGCCGTGTGTGTGAGTGTGTCAGTGTGGATTCAAATGAATAACATGCGCCTCAACGGACGTAAAGTACTCATTTGTTCTTTTTATGAATTATGTTATAAGAAGGTTATGATTTTATAAATGTGCCATTTGTTAAAACGTCATATATCTGTCATGCCACGCATCTTTGTGTTAGAATAAGATTTCATACCTATACCTTGCTACAAATACACAACAGTGGTTGCTCAATACGCAATGATTCTTGTTATTTTGGTTATGTTTTATAGATATGTATATATATAAAAAAGGTACATGTGTGTACACAATCCCAGACACTGGACTGGGCCAGACCTTGTTGAATTATGTAAAGATGACACTTACACCATGCACAATATAAACGTCCAGAGACACTAAGACACAAAAAAACTTTATTTATAAAATGTCAAATGAGCGTTCTCATATAATTGAATGAGAGCAACCACTATCAACTTCACAAAATGTTACACGAATATTGTTCATGTATGTGTTTAGTAATTTAAGTCGAGTAGGGATGGGTAACTGAGAGTGAATGGACCTTAAGTTATAATTGCGGGTCTTGCCATTCAAACGACAAGCACAGAGGTGCTTAAACATGTGTATCTGCCCTTTTCGACGTGTGTCCTTGTAATACAATTGTAGTTTTTTTTTAGTACACTGACCAATAATTCTCTCAGGAATCGGCAGGGATTAAAGTAAAATTAAGACCAAATAATGACCACATCTTTACCAGTAAATCCAGTCATTGAAGGCAGGTACCCTAGCAATGAGTGGAAGTTTGCATCAGAGAGGAGGCAGTGGTAATCAATCGCCCATAAGTAATCATGCAAACGGATTAAAATACCAGTTATGGAGATATTAATTTTGTACCACAGGTGCTAACACCATAGAAGTCATCACCTGTACCACAAAATTGATTTGAAGAGAGGGGCTATGTAAGATGGCAAGAACTATGCCCCTTACATGAAGTCATTAAAGATCACCTAACTCACGCTCAGCGAACAGTAGGGCTGAACAAAATTGACTGACAAGGCACAATGCTTCTTGTAAAGGGTATAGTATGGACGTATTGGAATAATTAATGTCGGGTGATGGGTTCAAAGTAATTCACACGACATGAAAAACTTTGTGGAAACGCATCGATTTACTGGAGGCTAGTTTACCACAGGGAAGTATTCGAGTTGACCGTGGCCAGCTGGGGAACGGCGAAGGGAAGCGACAATAGGCAGCTTAGAGTGGCTCAAGCTCTGAGAAAGCGGTAACGGGGTGCGGCCTCCAGCTGCTTTAAGATGAGTGACAGTGAGTGGGTGGTTGACCCCATGCTGGTGTACCGGGAAGCAGACGGAGAACTTGTACACCTGTTGATAAATGTCCATCATCCTGTTTTCAGTGAAACATGCGAGGAAGCCACGCAAAGTTGCGGTGGAGAGGTCAACAAAGGTCAAAATATGCGTGTTCGTGACTATAGCAACTTCACACTGAATTCACGGTCCACAGAGTCTGAAGTAAATCAGGTGAAGAGCGACAGTATGAAATACACCGGCCTCCAATGGGAATGTTGGACTAAGGAATTTGAAGTACTCTCCTGGGAGTGAGAATTCCGGAAAAATTGGTGTTTGTGCAGACGCTAACCTTGATGGGTGGCCTGGGAGGAGCTAAATAGCAGAAGTTGAGAGGAAGGGAAATTTTGTGGGAATTTGTTCACTTCCCAGAGCAGGCATTGGTCGGCGCTGGGAAATGATGCATAATTAACGTGACTTGCACTGCAATTGGCGTAAGTGATTTTGCTGGAGGGGAAACCAAGGTGAAGAGCAGACTGGGAGAAGTCTCCGTAGAGGTCTTCTGTTCTGAGCTTGCCTAGAGTGTGGACGTGGTCTTCTTTACTCAGCTTGCCTGAGAAAGAGTGAACATCTCTGCAGTTTAGGACTTAGCAAATGAAACGATTGAGCTTGGAGATAGAAAGTTTTCATTCAGCTATGTACTGAGGAGGATAGCTAGAAGTGAATAGACGAGCGCAGCCCTGCAGCACCACGAGGTCTGCCGATGTCCGCAAAACGACGACGCCCCACCATGCTGAATTCGGTGATATTGCACCCACTCCGGTCACTGATTAATTTGTTGGATCACGTCGGCAAAGTTTCCACGAGTGTTTCATGGGCCATGTATTGTAGAATTCGTCTCACATTTTGCATTACGCCTAGCTTTACTCCACTCAAACGTAATTTATTACCACTGCCTGATAGGAGAGTCATGTAATGTGATGATTGAAGGTCGTGAGTTAAAATAAATTTGTACTAATCGACTGCATCTGTCTTCAATCAAGTAGTTGAAATCCCAAGTCACTTTCTTAATTAATTTTATGTTCAACATTTGCATCTGGTGTTCAATAGCTGAATATAAATCAATGTGCACCCCTTTTTAATTAAAATGGATCAATTCTGAATCAATTAATGTCAATACTGCCACCGCAGTTCAATCAGGAGTCACAGGGCCTTATTACTTTCTTTGTGTTATCCTATATTGCGGCAGTTTTGCACTCTCTGTTGATCTTTTAGTCAATTACCTGGGGTGAACACACGCCAAAACCAGATAAGTGACAGGTGGGGTGTCACATAATACAATGACTATCGGTGTTCGATAGACTGAGTTTGTCCAGCTAAGAAAGTTAGAGTCAAAGTTGGATTGCCCGATGACTACGTGGAATCCGACACCTGGTTCAACAATGAATTTAGAAGAAATTGAATTAACACTTCAGCTACGTAGCTGTTTCTATTGTGGGGAAGAACTGTTGCAAAATTGATCGCCGATTTCTTAGCATGACCACGCGACTTAATACGAGCCAACGCGACAACGTGATTTCATAATTTTAAGTTCCACATGAAGTGATTAAACCTCATTTACAAACGCAGAAAACAAGTAAAGTGAATCAGTTCCTACTCCTGATGTTGCTGATACCAGCAGGATTGAATGTGACCTGACTTATAAAATATCAACCTGACTTAACACCTTACACTACGTTCCATCAGAGTGTGGGTACTCGCTGACTGCTTGGGTCTAGAGGTGTCTGAGGAAAATTCAGCAACCTACCCAGACGCTGTACCCAGAGTGAGTTCCTTATTGAGGGGGTGGCAACTGACCTATCCTCAACGCCTGTTAAAAAGTGTAGGCCGCTCATCAACCAGAGTGACCGGACAAGTGAAAGCGACTTTTACCGCTAGGTTCTTTCTGAACAGAGAAAGGTTTGTAAAAGTTCTAGCAAGTTCTGCACGTAATTCTAGAGGGCCAATGAAAGGACTAGATTTTAAAAAAGGCGGGAAGGTTTACTTCTCCCATTGAGACTTCTCCCCTCCAGGCAGGCATAAAGAAAGCCAATTAACTCTCCCACGGCTCCCAGAGGAAGAAACAAAAGGAGTCCTCTAACTTGAAGCTACGTCGCCATGTTTCCATCTGATGCGGCTGACTATGTTACATGAACGTTTTTCCCAAACTGTTCGATAAATGATGTAAAACCCGAATGAAAAAGTCAAAAGTAACCAGAGTAAATTAATCTCTATCGGTAAATGAAATATGAATCAGTAACAGTGATTGCTAATAATTAAATAAGGTGGAATGGGAACAGAAAAGATTAGGGCTCCTTTAAAAACCGTGGGAGACTGACACCGCACTCAGGTACCGCAAGTCAGAATGTTTGACAAAGTATAAAAACAGCTACCATTGATTATCCTAAATCATTTTTAAAAAAATGGTTCAAATGGCTCTGAGCACTATGGGACTTAACTTCTGATGTCATCAGTTCCCTAGAACGTAGAATTACTTACTCCTAACTGACATCACACACATCCATGCCCGAGGCAGCATCGAACCTGTGACCGTAGCGACGCGCGGTTCCAGACTGTAGCGCCCAGAACCGCTCGACCACAGCGGCCGGCTAAATCATTTTAAATTTCCACCAAGAAACATGGATCTCTTTACAGATGTCTACCCTTACTGGCCTGCATTCGCGCATAGACAGAGAGAGGGAGAAATCAGAACACAGTTTTGGTGCAGCAAGTATAACGATTTTGTAACTGATGAACCACCTATAATGGGAGTAGGGGAGGGAGACCAGTATCTTTTCGAGACTTCTTACTGGCCATCCGTCGCAATATTTATCATTCAAGTCAATAAAAAATTACGGGACGCCAGAAAACCCCAGAGAACCGAGTCTTCTTTGTCGGCAGTGCACAGTGGGAAGTTGCTTCGGAATCAGCGTCTTGACAGACATATTTCTCTGACATGGTTCTCCACGAGCGGACTTCGGAGACGAGGGCTGATCTGAGCTTAGACGCAGACGCAAGTTGTTGGTACACAGTCAATGACTGATTTTGCAGCCACTTCAGCCGGCAGCTGCAAAGTACGGGTATGAACAGACCACAGCGGCAACAGCGAGGCGAACTGTAGGGAAACTCATTTTTAACGATATTTAATAATTTCAATCTTCACTCTGAAGACATGTTTGCAGACAGAGGTTCAACATCCTGTCAACTCCGGCCATAGATGCAAACGATGCTCTTCTGTACTGTTTTCTATCCTTATGCACTAGCCTTTGACAATCACAAAACGACCTTCACGAATATTGATGTTTTATTCAGATACTTGTAGATTTGAATCACATACCAGGTTTTCCAAGGCGTTACCTTATTATTATCAACTATTGTTCTCTTTTGCATTCATGTGTAATAAACTAATTGAGATTATTGTTTAATTCCGCAGTAAAACGAACTCCTATATCATTGTTTTGTTTGGCAGCGATATAATTATGTCAGCTATACAGAGCCAAATTAATATATCCAATAAAAAAGTCAATTTAAAAGCTCTTCCCATCCAGCGACAACTTGCAATTGCAGTAGCCTTGGAATGTGGAAAGGAATGAGGCCATTGATCCGAATAATCAAATGGAAAATCAAATAAACTCTAATTCTAATGTCCAGCAGAAAATCTTCCTCCAAGCATCGTCATTTGACAAACAAAACTGTACCTTACGGTAATATTGAAGCAGTAGTTAATAAGAGAAATACAAAAGTATGAGGTACCTCTTTAACTGAACTAGTAATAAGCTGATTAGTTAGAGACGGAGTGCTGCGAATAATACTAGGACAGAGAATTGATCGCATATTATTTCGCCACTTAACCGTTTACCCGATAAGGACTGGCCTTCTGTGTTCTCGTACATGGCGCGTGTTCGTCACTGGTAGTATTCGTACATAGCGCCAGTCTCGTCAGCTAGAGTTGTATGTGTTATGCTGCACGGGTATATTTTGTCTTATTCCATTACTTCATCATTTCACTCATTTGGTCTACAGATATAGTAATGTCAAACTGAAATAATCACACCTCTGTCGTATTATATACTAATTAACATTGTCAAGCACGATGACCATAACCATACCCATCTCGATGACATATGCGGTGATTTAAGGGTGTTTATTCATCAACATGAGCACTGGGGCATGAAAAATAATTTTACAAAGCCTGAATACTTGGTTTCAGAGGGATCTTGTTATGGACCTATAGTAAAGTGTAGCCGTTCATATAAATACTTGGGGACAAGCATTTCGGACGAAGGTGGAAGTAACTAGGATCTCAAGCACAGAATAGGAAAGGGAAATGTGAAAATTAACCAATTAAACTTCATTATTTGGAATAAAACGACGTCAAAAAATCTGAAAAGGGGGAATAATGAAACTATAGTTGAGAAAATCTCTCTATATGGTGCTGAACTGCGGGAAATCTCCAGGGCCAATGAGAAGAAATTAAAGACAATGGAAATGGAGTTTTGGAGACGAAGTTTGTGAAGTAACAAGAGGAGACAAAATGAAGTGCTATGAGAACGAATGGGAGTTACAAAAGTTTTGTGGACACAATTGAAAATAAACGGCATCTTAGAAGAATGCCAGAGGAAAGATGGCCCTCTAAAATATGTTATTGGAGACATCCACGACACTGAAAAAGAGGAAGATGGAGTGAGGCATGTGATGCAAGAAAGAGCCATGCAAGAAGACGACTGGCAGGCTAGGAGGAGATGGGAACTTTGATGCCAGGGACGCCGTAGAAATTCGCGAAAAGAAAAAAAGAAGAAGAGCAATCATTAAAGGAACCCTGTTTCCCTACTGCACTGCTGTACCCGTCAAGAACTAACCGAAGTCGCAAACGCCATACGATGACTTCCGTTACAACAAGTACTAAATCGCAGTGCTCTCCAAGAGTACATCACGAACTTTCATGCAAATTTCTTGTATACAGTGAGGAAGCGAAACCAGTCAGTGGGATAGCAAGTTTGTACTTAACTTTTGTAGATGAAAGAAGAGTGCGACCTATTTTACGGAAGACGAAAATAGGGAAGAATGAGCAATAAAACGAAGTAAAATAGAAACGTGTCTCCTAAGAAATCTTCAAATAGTTTAAGTCTGTGCACAAAGTTGCTATGTTTACATTGGTCATCACTGATAAATGTCTCCACCAGTTTACGTTGTACTTTGTCTTGTTATGAACTGTTACTCATCTTGTAGATTATAGAATTTTCCAGAGCGATTCACACACACTTCGACAAGACCAAGTCGACCGTTACATCCAGCCTATGCGAAGAATTACATTTTATTAATCCATTAACCTAAATGCAAATGATAGATTCTAACAGATGATGAAGCCGTGTGTAGAATAATCCTAATCATGGGTCTTTTACATGCACACGATTAACATGGCAATTTGTTCCACTAAATTAATTAGGTGCAATATTGTGAAATTACCAGTGTATTGCGGAAGAATAGGACAATTAGACCGTGACGTCAGAATAATTATGAGCTTATCGCAAACTTTTATAAAAAATCTCAATATAGCTTTGACCGTTACGAAAAGCTGTTCCCGTTCAAATATGGTTTTATGCGGTCGCGAAGTGACATGAGTGTGTACAAGTATGTGCCCTTGCTCCGATGCCCGATGTAGTGGGGACAACCTTAACGCTTGAAAAGTCCCCGCCACCCCGTTAAAGGTGTCACAGAAGTTAAATCGGTCTATATTCCCTGCATGAATGGCAACGTCGCCTATGTTCTTACCCACGGAAGCGCACTACCCTGATTATAAAACAGCCGGACACCACGGTCTGACACATTCGTTCCTCATTCATTTGTCATTTGTCTGCTATTGCTTATTCGTTCTTTGATAACGCGTAAATTGGAGCAGTAGTCTTCACCAAACTAGATAACAGTATGCTCTGACCTTCATTATCTGGGAGACTTGCAGAGTTAAAATTAACTATCAATTCAGTCGCGCTACGAGAACATATCAACGGTGTTGTGGCCATGCACGCATGTGGTCGGCGGTGCGCGCTGTTGCCTATGCCGCTCCTTGCAACGAATCTCTCGAACTCTCATGGCTATTTAGAAACTATCTTCGTGTAGTTAATCCCTCGTTCGAGTGTATTTGAGATTAGAATAATTTTATTGTTTCCTAGGCAAGCATGATAGCTACTTCGTCTGCTGTCATTTGACGTTAGTTTAACCCTCCTACTACCATGACTTTTTGTCTCAATGAGTATTTCTGGAGTCGTATAGACTCGAAGTTATTAACACCGGATATATTGGCAGTGCTTTAAGATCTAACATAAAAACATACATCACAGTTTTTCAATGTAACATCAATGACGCTCTTTGCATAGATATTACGTTCAAGAACAAAAAAAAATAATTAAATTGTGGTCATATTGACCTCAGTGGTACTGAGTGCAAAAAACAAAGAATAAATTTTAATGTTTTGTAAATATAAAACTGAACAAAACATCACTGAATACAGTTGATTCTGAGGAAAAAACCATATATTTTGGAAAAAAGTAGCTTTGGAAATAAGGGACATATGTTTTCCCGAGTGCTTATGGGCTCATTGATCCCAGTGATATTAGAAAGGATACAATAGATGATGGAAAAAACACTAACAATGGGTACAAAAACAAGTGAAGGTAATATTATCATTGTTACAGATATTGCGTATAACAGCCGTTCAACATAACATTCGCCATTCTATCTTCATAAATGTTATGTTCAACAAATAAACTAAGAATTGAAGCTGCGGTCATATTGACACCACTGGTACGCAGAGCGAAAACACTGAATAAATTTTTATCTGTTGTAAATACAAAAATGAACGAAGTATTATCAGATACTATTGATTCAGAGGCAGGAAGGCATATACTCGTATTTTGAAAATAATCGTTTTAAAAACAAGAAAGATAAATGTTTGCATAGTGTGTGTGGGGTCATATTGACCCCAACAGTACTAGTAGGGTTGAACATACTACGGGCTGCAGTAATCGAAGTTCGCAATACCTTTTCAGGTTAAATCTTTCCCAGTTTATAGCAGGCTGTTCCCACTGACACGGATTAGAGGCTTCCACAATGGGAAGGCTGCCTCAAATTGCATTCGTGTTTTGAAAAATATATTTCAGTTACGTTGAAATTCCCCGTAATGTTTCTTGTGTGTAACAGCACCTGTCCCATACAAATTCGTATAGCAAGTCTCGACAGGAAGAATTACTTTATGAGGAGACGCTGTCATGGCCATGGTGACAGGGAAATATCTCTTGAGATAAGAGGTTGCTTATCTGAGAGTAGGGAAGAAAATTGTAGTTATGGAATGAGATAAATTCAGATTTATATCTTTATTATCATAGCAGTAGCCCCTTTGGCGAATTATTTCATCAGGCTGAGTTTACAAAATCCTACCAAATCAGTTGAACTCATACGTCCTTAGATTAAAGCCTAAGCTTTACGAATTGCCAAGCTGCGAATGAAATAAAATTAAAAAAGGACATGTGTGTGTACGACATGCGCTCTGAGGATAATGTACAGACTTTGCTATGTATATAGATAATTGATCTATAGGTTTTGATGAGAGAGTCTCCGAGTAGCAAAATATTTGACATAAATGAGCACATCTTTTGATTGCATTGACTTAGAAGCCAACTAAAACGGTTCATGAAGCTCAGAGACGCTGCATATCCGGGATAGAAACTACGTCCCACACCCGAAAATCATATGACCTACAAGCAGAAGCGGAACAGAGTCAAACAAGCTGTGAGAAACTCAAAATTCGGCATGCTCATGCACTAACGGACAACAGTAATAGTCCAGCTGTCCTATGAAAAAACCTGCGTGTTGTTAGTGCAGGCAAAGTAAAAGTTTCAGCTCATCCAACTGTCACAGCCGAAGAATAACGCGGATGCTTCACATTACCTAAAATTGGACTACAAACAATACACAGATTCATTGATTACTTCATGGGGGTAAACGACTACAGCCACGAAAATTTCAATGTAAAGCATGTTATTGTCAATACTGTCAAAAAAGCCATCATGCCTATCAGATCAGCATCCTGAGAGAAAGACAGGGGCACACGTACAACAAAGTGATCCCATAAGGGTTCCGTTCCTACCGATTACCTTACAGAATACTACAAAAGGAAGATGAGATTTTAACGTCTCATCGATGAGGAGATTTTCAGAGACAGAGTATAAGCTCGGAATGGGAAAGCTTGTTTCAAAGGAACTATCCCGACTTTTGCCCTAAAGGATCTAGGGAAATAATGGGAAATTTAAATCAGGGTGGCTACATGGACAGTGTTGCGAATAGGCTGCTGTCTGCTACCACATACTTTCAATGTATTCATGATATGAGACCGTCGTTGACAAGATGCAGTACAAGTGAACACGATTTTTTAGATAAAGTACAATGCATATCGCAATCATCCTGCGGACGATAGCTATGAAAGTTGTCAGCATCACGAATGCTTCTGAAATGTCTGTTTAGCATTTTAACCATCCTCAGAATGAATGTGTCAACAGCGGTTATGGCACAATTGACGTAACATTTAGTGTAATATCAAGGACGATAAAATGAAGCCTATATAGCCTGCTTCTAGCCTCTGGAAAATCTTTCAAATTCAGCAGCACTGTGACTACAGTTACTGTCCCTAAGTTTTTTTTTTTTCAATTTCCATTCTGAAATAAAAATACAGCGAAAGCAGAATTAGACGCCTCCAGATACTAGTGATTCGAGCCACCATGTGCCCCTTATCCTTGACGTCCAGTAATGTAAGCAGAGCAGCTGGTGCGGCTGCCTGTGTAACGCGCTGGAAGTGTAGCAGAGGCTAATCCTTGAAGGGTCCAGCACAGAATGATTATGAGGACCTTTTGTTTCCTTGATGGAATCTTAAATTTGAGTGTGACGTTTCTGACGTCTCTATTTCTCGGTATTACATTTCCTATAAGTCACCGAGGGAGGAGGCGCAATGGTTAGCACACTGGACTCGCATTCGGGAGGACGATGGTTCAAACTCACGTCCGGACATCCAGATTTAAGTTTTCCGCGATTTCCCTAAATCGCTCCAGGCAAATGATGGTGCCGTCGTAAGAGCACGGTCGATTTCCTTCCCCATCTTTGACACAATTCGAGCTTGTGCTCTGTCACTAATGACCACGATGTTGACGGACGTTAAACCCAATCTTCCTTCCAATAAGTCATAGACAACTGTCGGAAGTATTTCCACCGATAAACAAGACACACGTTCAAACAACTTTCGGGAATGCTGTCGGATGACACTTTCGACAACCGCCGATATTTCGTCTGATGAACACCCCGTCATTTTCAAGGCACAAGTGTAGTGAGAGAGCTGTAATTACGGACTCATGAAGGGTTGCCAGGAAAATAAGAAAAAAATCATATAGGTACGAATATTAGCAACAAGCGGATGGAGACATAAAATGCGGTTGCTTTCGCCAGTTCGGTGTGTGATCATACCCATCAAGAAAACGCTGATGTCACGCTCGCTGATTGCGAATTGGATTCAAAAAGCGCCACGCATCATATGTAAGCAAAAAGGCCCAAACGCAGTATATAGAGCCCTTCAATCGACAAGAAATACAGAGAGTTCCAACCAGCAGCAAAGTTCCACACTGACGTACTTCGAAAGCAGCGCCTCAGATGATTACTAGCCAACAATGAAAACTATGCGAGTGAGAAGACTTTCAATCAGTTAAGCTTGTACACTAAAAAGAGCTTGTAAAACTTTCCTCTCTGTAACTCTAGATTGTGGTTAGTACCTTCCCTTTGCACATTTGCCGATATGTACCTACACCTAGTTGTCAATCCCCTTGTAACGCGTAACTGAATCTAAGGGATTGATTAGAGCAGTGGTAACTGGCTCTTTCCATAACTCATTGTTTGAGAACCATGTTTAGACGTTACTGCGTGTACTCTCATCATAATAGAGCTATAGCCCTGTGTGGTCTTTCCTGCTACTGGTTAAAAAAATATCGTGAGGTTACAAGGATCCCTGCGATTTACACGCAGTTAAGTGGGTCTTAGGGCTCAACTGATAATCCAGTGCTCGTTCTCTTTGGTAT
Source organism: Schistocerca piceifrons (assembly GCF_021461385.2). Lineage (NCBI taxonomy): Eukaryota > Metazoa > Arthropoda > Insecta > Orthoptera > Acrididae > Schistocerca > Schistocerca piceifrons. Next base: position 416,468,050 of record NC_060141.1, read on the forward strand.
GTTCATGAAAACATGTTAAGAACCATTAAAAGCGGACCAAAAGCCAACCCAGAGTCTCATTTTCTTCTTGACATCATATCTACTTCCTTAGCCTGACATCCGACTACAAAGACCTAGAAACTCTCAACTTGACACCTATCGCCGTCTCACCCCAGCACGTAGCCTCTCGCGTGTCTGAAACGGATGATATTAAATCCCACGTCACCTCTACTCCAACTGTGGGATTCAAAGTAAGTATGTTTTGAGCCATGTCGGGTTACGGGAGAGCATTGTGCAAAGAAAATTTAAACCCTCGGTAGCCTAACCAAGAACGATTTTATATATATATATATATATATATATATATATATATATATATATATATATATATATATATATATATATATGTGTGTGTGTGTGTGTGTGTGTGTGTGCGTGTCGTCAAGAACCATGGTCAAGCAACCAAATATGATGGTGACCTTTGGTTGGGTGTTGGCCCTAGATGCTTACGTCGTATGTGTGGTCTTCCTGCATGTGCCATGTTATAATGTCGTACCATAATCGTTGCTTGAATGCTACCAGGACATTCTCCTAATTTTCCGGTATACTTCACTGAGAAAGTTACGGTAATTTTCTCCACCGGACGTGTTAGGCAGAAGATACGGCCGAATCAGATGGTAGTGAACAATACCAGCCTACGCATTTATGGTAAAAGTCTGACGACGGTGGAGAAATCGAGTTTCCTTAGGATTTTCCAGCTCCCAAACATTGTGGCTGTTTAACATTCCTTCCATTGTGAAGGTGGCCTCGTCAGTAAACAAAATATATGTCCAGAAATCCGTTACGTTTACAGTATGGTGTCTAACATTGTTGGCAGAATTCCATGAGATGGGGAAAGTCTTCAGCTGATTCTTCTTGTACATTCTGATACTTGAATGAATGCATGCCAGTGTCATGCAGGACGTGCCACACTCTGGCAGTAGACATGGTTCCTTCTCACTGGCTGGTGTGTTGGTGTTACTGTTATCCCCTATTGGCTGTAACACAGCTTTCTCAAATATATGAATGTATGGTGTCTATTCTTTCGGAGATGTCTAAAAGAACAGACCCCACACGTAATCCGTAGCTATGATATACACTCCTGGAAATTGAAATAAGAACACCGTGAATTCATTGTCCCAGGAAGGGGAAACTTTATTGACACATTCCTGGGGTCAGATACATCACATGATCACACTGACAGAACCACAGGCACATAGACACAGGCAACAGAGCATGCACAATGTCGGCACTAGTACAGTGTATATCCACCTTTCGCAGCAATGCAGGCTGCTATTCTCCCATGGAGACGATCGTAGAGATGCTGGATGTAGTCCTGTGGAACGGCTTGCCATGCCATTTCCACCTGGCGCCTCAGTTGGACCAGCGTTCGTGCTGGACGCGCAGACCGCGTGAGACGACGCTTCATCCAGTCCCAAATATGCTCAATGGGGGACAGATCCGGAGATCTTGCTGGCCAGGGTAGTTGACTTACACCTTCTAGAGCACGTTGGGTGGCACGGGATACATGCGGACGTGCACTGTCCTGTTGGAACAGCAAGTTCCCTTGCCGGTCTAGGAATGGTAGAACGATGGGTTCGATGAGGGTTTGGATGTACCGTGCACTATTCAGTGTCCCCTCGACGATCACCAGTGGTGTATGGCCAGTGTAGGAGATCGCTCCCCACACCATGATGCCGGGTGTTGGCCCTGTGTGCCTCGGTCGTATGCAGTCCTGATTGTGGCGCTCACCTGCACGGCGCCAAACACGCATACGACCATCATTGGCACCAAGGCAGAAGCGACTCTCATCGCTGAAGACGACACGTCGCCATTCGTCCCTCCATTCACGCCTGTCGCGACACCACTGGAGGCGGGCTGCACGATGTTGGGGCGTGAGGGGAAGACGGCCTAACGGTGTGCGGGACCGTAGCCCAGCTTCATGGAGACGGTTGCGAATGGTCCTCGCCGATACCCCAGGAGCAACAGTGTCCCTAATTTGCTGGGAAGTGGCGGTGCGGTCCCCTACGGCACTGCGTAGGATCCTACGGTCTTGGTGTGCATCCGTGCGTCGCTGCGGTCCGGTCCCAGGTCGACGGGCACGTGCACCTTCCGCCGACCACTGGCGACAACATCGATGTACTGTGGAGACCTCACGCCCCACGTGTTGAGCAATTCGGCGGTACGTCCACCCGGCCTCCCGCATGCCCACTATACGCCCTCGCTCAAAGTCCGTCAACTGCACATACGGTTCACGTCCACGCTGTCGCGGCATGCTACCAGTGTTAAAGACTGCGATGGAGCTCCGTATGCCACGGCAAACTGGCTGACACTGACGGCGGCGGTGCACAAATGCTGCGCAGCTAGCGCCATTCGACGGCCAACACCGCGGTTCCTGGTGTGTCCGCTGTGCCGTGCGTGTGATCATTGCTTGTACAGCCCTCTCGCAGTGTCCGGAGCAAGTATGGTGGGTCTGACACACCGGTGTCAATGTGTTCTTTTTTCCATTTCCAGGAGTGTATATCGTGTAAAATTCTGGTGGAGGAAGGATAAAGAGAAGGAAGGCCACTATTGATGGCAGCTGCATCGGAACTTTTATCCGGAGTCAGCGACGACGCGCGAAAATTTGTGATGGACCAAGATTCGAACCCAGGATCTCGTGCCTACTAGACACTTAGTTGATTTAACCACTGTGCCATCCAGACACAGTGGCTATCGCAGTTGCGTGGACTGTCTCGACACGAACACGATGTAGCTAACACCAACATTCCCTTTCCCTTTCATTTCCTTTCCCCCCCTCACCATCAGTTGATACAGTATGTATCACAGCTGTGTATTCCGCATGGTGTCTATCCTTTCGGATATTTCTGGACTATCAGACACCACGTGTTGATGTAACTGATTCGCCTCGATGGGCAATGAATTCACCATCTTCAGGCCGGATGCACAATTACGTTCGACTTCCTTCGGTGGGAATCTCAAAGTAGCGAGCATCGAGGACATGGACCGGTAGGTGGCGCTAGTTGGGAATGTGTGTCGGCCGGGAGGCATACCGAGATGGTCCGCGCAATTGCAGTAAACACTGAGTCCGATTGGCGCAGTGTTTAACCCAACTGCCTTGTGAGCAGGAGAGCCCGGATTCGAAACCTGGACTGGCAGAGATTTTCACTGGTCGTCGCTGATTCCGCATAAAAGTCCCCATGTACGTGACAAAATTAGTTCCTTCCGTTTCCTTTTATTGCTCCCCCCTACATTTTCAGTTCACACAATAGCTTTCTCAAACAGAAAAGTTCACATATTGCGAGGTCTAGCAGGCTCCCATTGGACAGTAGAAACTTTCATGTAAATAATAAACATTAACAGTAATAATATGACTGTTTATGCAGGCACATGGATACTATTACCAGTGATGAAAAGTTACCCGTCCTAGCAGTAAAATGCAGCTGCTGTTCAAATCGCAGTTCAATGTCAATGTATTGCATTTAGAGCAGTCAAAAAGGCAATGAACATTGACCTAAGGGAAGTCCAGTGTCAAACCCTTCAAGGACCCCTATTGGGAAAATAGTGCACATGTAGCGTTAGTGTTTATTATCTCTAATAACTCTATAAATTTGTATATGTAGTTATTTTTACACCCAATAAATTCAACAAGTAAGTTAACTGAGGATTCTATGTGTAAGTGCTTCTCTCAAACGAAGAGGTTGGCAGAGAACCGGGAGATATTGCATCAAATCAGTCAGAAAACTGGTATCATACACTCTCCCCCTCCCCTCTCAAATAAAAAAAAAAGCAGAGATAGAGCAAATGGAGAGTTTGCACCGATAAGTGTTCTAAAATAAGCACAGTATGTAAACTGATAATCAACCTCGCCATCATGCAAAATAAAACAAAGAGAGAGAGAGACAAAAGATCCGTTTGCATCGGTAAGTGTACTAAACTATGCACAGTACCAAAACGTACTGATGAAAGTGTTCCACACTTGCAGTTGGAACATAACCTTTCAGAAACGTTGCCGACGCACGGGTGGTTGCTTGCACAACATGCTTCAATGCATGTGTTTGCGCGCGGCTGCGCGTGTGTTTTGAGCTTTGATGTTAGTGGCAGCCGCTGCTATTCAGAGATGCACTGGCGGCGTCTCCTGTGATTTCAGCGCCGCTGCACAATGAGTGCTCTGCAGCTCGATACGATCTTGTCAGCGGACTAGTTCTGCCGCAATCCTCAGATTCTTTCATCTTACAAAATCACACATTCTTTGTCTTGACGATAGGTTAAGAGCATTTTAGGAACCCTCAATATTATATGTTAGCAGTCCGATGTCCAATTTGAGACGCCAAGAGCACGGAAGGAATCTGAGAAGAGCTGCGAAATGTAAGAAACTCTTGTGTACGGTACGAAAAGAAAATAGTGTCATCTAATACTAGCTGCATGTTTTTTGCTATCATGTGATACAATATACACTAATCAGACAGAACATTATGACCTCCTGCCCAATAGACGGCATGTCCACCTTTGGCACGGGTAACAGCAGCGGCTCGCCGTGACATGGAAGCAATGAAGCCTTCGTAGCTCGCTGGACGGAGATGGCACCAAACTGCGCACACCTAATTCCCGAAAATTCCGTGGAGAGGGGCGATGAGTTTTGACATCTTGTTCAATCACATAAAGATGCGTTTGATCGGGTTCAAATATGGCGAGACGGAGGACCAGCATATCAATTGGAACTGGCCACAGTGTTCCTCGAACCAATCCCTCACACTCCTGGCTCTGTGACAAAACGCATTATTTTGTTGAAAAATGCCACTGTCGTAGAGAAACATGATCGTCATGAAGAGGTGTACGTGGAATGCAACCAGTGTACGACACTCCTTGGCCGTCATGGTGGCTTGCACGAGCACCACTGAACCCATGGGTGTCCACGTGAATCTGCCCCAGAGCATAATGGAACTGCCGCCAGCTTTGTCTCCATCCCGTGGTACAGGTGTCAAGGAGCTGTTCTCCTGGAAGACGGCGGATGAAGGAGGTATCGGGATTCATCAGACTCAGCCACTGCGCCAACGATCAGTGCCGATGGCCACGTGTTTATTTCAGTCGTAGTAGCCGGTGTCGTGGTGTTAACATTGGCACATACATGGGTCGTCGGCTTTGGAGGCTCATTGTTAGGAGTGTTTTGTGCACTGTGTGTTCAGACACCCGTGTACTCTCCCAAGCATTAAAGTCTGATGTTGCTTCCGCACAGTTTGGCACCTGTCTTGTTTTATTTGTCTGCCCAGCCTACGACGTCTGACATCTGTAAAAGAGGAGAGGCCACTCAACCCCATGACATCTGGACGTGGTTTCACCTTGTTTTTGCCACGTGCTGAAGACACTCACAAGAGCACTCCAGCACCCGACAGATCATGCAGATTCCGGAATTAAAATAATTGTATGTGAAATTCAATCGCCCTTTGGATGATGAAAGTAAGAAATAAGAAGATAACCGAACAAGACAAGTGCTTGACGCAACGGCAATAGCAAACAGGAAAACACAGTCGCATTTAATTACAATCAAGTTTGGATTAAATAGGTATCGGTCACGGCTTCACACAAACAGAAAAGTGTATCGAAAGGTCTGCCTTGGGCTTAGTAACGAAGGAGTAATGAAAAATAAAAGTATCTTCATGGCATTTGGGCTGGTACGGTGGAATAAAATGTTCAAAAGGCTCAGAATGAACTTTCAAGGACGCGATGATAACTTTGGAACATTAGAGGAACAGATACGTCTGACAACATATCCCTTCTCACCGGGCACAATGATACTACAAAAAGCTACTGGAAAGACAGATTTTGGATGGCAGATTAACAAAGAGATGAGGACTATTAAAAATAAGACTAGTGATTTGCTTGTCGTCAAAATTGGGAAAGACACATTGAAAGACGTAAAAGATATCACCTAGCTCAGAAACAAGATAACACAAAACGCCTGAAACAAAAAAAGCATCAGTAGCATAACGTTTAAGACGAAGAAAGCTTTCGTCAAGAAAAGAAATTTAGTACTGTTAAATGTTGACATAAAGATGAATGAAGACATTTCTGAAGCAATAAGTATCGATTAGAATATCGGAGAAGAAACTTGATACATAACGAGTGTAGCACTAGTGTGTTAAAAAGTGGAGAATTAACGTACGAAATGAAGAAGTGCTTCGAAGACAAGGTAAAATATTTTCAGCAGAACACAGAGATGGTGCAGATATATTGATTTTCCTTTTACGTTGGTGCATTTTGCGCAGCAGCATAAATCAAGTGCCAATATACTCTGCGAAGTACGAGTAGTCGCATTTACACCGTTTCAGATAGTAGTCGTATTCTGTGTGCTCAAACGAAGAAACAGGATGCCGTAGCGTCACTAAGTTCTCTGTTCACGGTTTTTTGTCGCCAGCAGTATTTCGACCATAGTCAGTGAAGATTAATAACGACGCTGCTTCTTATTTTCCATAGCTGAGGTATTAATGGCTGAAATCCGACGTGGGCGCACTTCGCTTGAAGAGATTCACATGTAGAAAGTTGCAAAATTACAGATGTAAACATCGGTAAAGTATACAGCATGATATTGAACGGTCAGTGATCGAAGATGTATTAGACTTTAGACGGTGCAGTTTACTTCAAGTTTAGCAATGAAATAGATTTCTCAGAGATGGGCGCAGTATTTGTTTTCGAAAACTAATTTCTTAGTAATCTTTGAATCGCTTTAAAAAAGTTCCACTAATTGTAAATGCCGATTTGTTACTACGAATGAAATGTGAATCCACCATTTCACTTTAGAAACTACATAGCATTCAAATATATAAAAGGGATTCTTGTTGTCAGTTACCTGAAAAAGCGTGAAACAGTAACTGGCCAATATTTCTCAAAAGTTATGTAGCAACTGAGGTGAAAGTGCCTCAGAAGAAGCCTGGATTGCAGAACGAAGTTCATTATATTTTGTGAGGCTATTGCACCTGCACACAAACGTGTTTTACCAACGGGAAACTGAGGGATTTGAAGTGCGAACTGCTGGAACATCCAGCGTGTTCACTAGATTTGGCTATTCCGACACTGGTGGATGGTAAATGCTTGTCCCTCAACGTGTTTATGTAGATTGACATTTCAAAGGCCTGGAATGGTAAATAATCACAGATGATGATGGCGCTTGATGTGTGGGGCGCTCAACTGCGCGGTCATCAGCGCCCGTACAAAGTCCCAGTTTTTACATAGCCCAGTTTTTGTGCACAGTCCAATCTAGCCACTGTCACGAGTGATGACGATGATGAGGATGATGAAGTGATGAGGACAACACAAACACCCAGTCCTCGGGCAGAGAAAATCCTCAATCCGGCCGGGAATCGGACCCGGGACCCCGTGATCCAGAGGGAGCAACGCTAGCCACTAAACTACGAGCTGCGGACAATAATTTCAGAGTGACGAAGTTTGACAATGTTCACTGACCTAAAAGGAGGCTACATCGAAAAAAAGTGACTTGTTTTGTCTGAAAAATGTGTACTCACTGCCAGGCCGCTAAATTTTTATATTGTCCTCGTGAAGTGTAAAGACGAAGTAAGTATATGAGAGGTAGCTACCAGAAGAAATAACGGGTTCTTTGGACATTTGCTAAAACATTCACGGATAAATAACTGACGCCTAATGGCACAAAAATGGCGAAGAACTGTAGGAATTGACAAATGCTTTGCACTGAATAAGAATGACATGAAGAGGTAGAGGATGGTGAAGTAGTAATCCTAACTGCAGACTAAGGAAAAAAAAAAACCACTTCCTTGAGGCGTTAACTTTCTCTAGCGAAACGAATGTTCTCAATATGTGTATAGTGACAATGGAACCAAACTGAAGTTAGCACATCGACATGAGACAGCTGCAAGACATAGCTCCAAGAAGTAGTCTAGACTTGATTCTTCAGCCAATGAGGATTTAACGGTTGTTCCCTTCCCCGTGGGAGCAGTGTTTCAAGTATGCAGCAATGCGTCCGTTCTGTAAGCTTCCTTCAGTACTTACGCGCAGAACACGGCCGCTAAATTATTATACTTAAAGCCTAAAGTAAAATTATGCGGGCTGGGTGATGCTGAGTAAACTTCATTCAGTTAACAGATCCCGGAGAAGACACTCTAACAAGTCCTAACTCCTTCCAGTAACTTTAACTGTGCCCTTCCTCATTAACTAAGGAAAGAATATTGATACAAAGATGCAAGAAGTATTGCTTTCTTGTTGGTAGAACAGCAAAATTTGCTAAAACGTATCAGTACATTCGTGATGGATAATACCTGGTTACAATACGCAGAACTTGTAAAAGAAATAAATATATTTATTTTGTATTGGTTAATGTAATTGTAGGGATCTACAACAATGAAGTAATGGGTAAGAAGACAACGCACGCTACTAAGCCCGGGTGGCCGGTTGATGTCGAATTGCCATTTACAGATTTGTCGTGTTGGGTAACGATGCTGAACTGGAGGACATCGAATGAACACAAAGGGCAATTCTACACAACCAGATATTCCTCTGTGACCACAGCACTAAAATTCAAAAGCGTTACGGAGCTTTCAAATCGATCATCCGTATCAGATTTTATCATGGTAGTTGCTCATAATATTTCTATCGCCTGAACGTAAGTAACACCGACATAGGCACAAGTGATCATGAAATGGGAGTTATGAGCCATTAACTATTAACCTGTACGAACTGGCTACTGGATAACGACTCCAAGTGCTGGAACAATACTACAGACTTAATCTTAGGTGCAATTCCCATTATACAGCGTGTTACAAAAAGGTACGGCCAAACTTTCAGGAAACATTCCTCACACACAAAGAAAGAAAATATGTTATGTGGACATGTGTCCGGAAACGCTTACTTTCCATGTTACAGCTCATTTTATTACTTCTCTTCAAATCACATTAATCATGGAATGGAAACACACAGCAACAGAACCTACCAGCGTGACTTCAAACACTTTGTTACAGGAAATGTTCAAAATGTCCTCCGTTAGCAAGGATACATGCATCCGCCCTCCGTCGCATGGAATCCCTGATGCGCTGATGCAGCCCTGGAGAATGGCGTATTGTATCACAGCCGTCCACAATACGAGCACGAAAAGTCTCTACATTTGGTACCGGGGTTCCGTAGACAAGAGCTTTCAAATGCCCCCATAAATGAAAGTCAAGAGGGTTGAGGTCAGGAGAGCGTGGAGGCCATGGTATTGGTCCGCCTCTACCAATCTATCGGTCACCGAATCTGTTGTTGAGAAGCGTACGAACACTTCGACTGAAATGTGCAGGAGCTCCATCGTGCATGAACCACATGTTGTGTCGTACTTGTAAAGGCACATGTTCTAGCAGCACAGGTAGAGTATCCCGTATGAAATCATGATAACGTGCTCCATTGAGCGTAGATGGAGGAACATGGGGCCCAATCAAGACATCACCAACAACACCTGCCCAAACGTTCACAGAAAATCTGTGTTGATGACGTGATTGCACAATTGCGTGCGGATTCTCGTCAGCCCACACATGTTGATTATGAAAACTTACAATTTGATCACGTTGGAATGAAGCCTCATCCGTAAACTAAAATGAGCTCTAACATGGAAATTAAGCGTTTCCGGACACATGTCCACATAACATCTTTTCTTTATTTGTGTGTGAGGAATGTTTCCTGAAAGTTTGGCCGTACCTTTTTGTAACACCCTGTAGATGCACTGTACTTTCGCAGAACTCTCCCAACAACCATAAGTCTTGCATTCGCTTTCCGTAATACTGATTTTATATGTTCACTCATATAATATCGCTTTTTGCTATTACTTCAACTAGTACGACGTGACGAGCACAAGATCTTGTAGTCTCATGCTGCCAGGTTCTTGTATGGGTTTAGCGACTAGTGTTGTAGGGTTATCCCAAAACTAATGCCTCCTATTTTTCTTCTAGAGTCCGAGCCGGATAATGTTTCTAATTTTTGCTTAAATGGCTTTCGAGTCGCACGCATACAGCCATCTTACGAGTGGAACGTCAGGTACAACGATATGAGCTTAATGACAACACAACACCCAGTCCCCATGTGGAGAAACTTCCCGACCCGGCCGGGAATCGACCCCGAGACCTTTTGGTTGCCAGTTCGCCGTGCTGACCGTGCAGCTGCCGAGGTGGACTTTGATAGAGTTGGTGTAGTACTAAGTTCAGAATTTTTCAGCTAATCTTCTGTTGGTCCCATTGTTCTGCGACAGATATCAGCAGCAGCGTGAGACCGCTTCAACATGGCGTCTGACGACGAGGTATGCATAAAACAGGGCTATGTCATTAAATTCCTGAAAACAGAACAAATAATACTAGATGGGTCCTGTTGGAAATTTGTCAGGACAGGATGAAGGTGATGATTTTCTGAACCTTATCACTACTGAAGGTGCAGCATGGTGTCACCACTATGGACCAGAATCCAAAAGAAAGTCTATGGAGTATCAACATGCGAATTCTTCAACAAAGAAGTTGTTCAGGACACAGCTATCTGCAGGCAAAGTAACAAGCACTGTCTTCTGGGAAAGGCCGGGTGTAATTCTTTTCCAAGTCTTGGAGCCTAAAAGACGAGGTGAAAGTCTTTGAAAGACGACATTAAGTGGGCTGAAAGCGCAAAGTTGCGGAGCCAGACCAGAAAAGAAGACAAACTTCCTCTTGCAACACGGTAAAAATGGACATCTCAACAGTTTTGCGCCCATGAAACCCATTGCAAATTTGGCTGGGCTGTCGTTCCACATCCACTTTGCAGTCTTCATTTAGCATCTTCAGACTTCCATCTCTTTGGACCTATGAAAGTTAGACTACGTCACCAATGTTTTCCAGACTCACGATGCTGTGGTCAAAGCTATAAGACACAGGATAGCCTCAGTAGGTAGAGGCTTTTATAAGTGTGCCATGCAGACTTCTGTTTATCGTCGGTAAAAGTACATAACGAATGGTGCGTGCTGTTCAGAGGCAATGCCTATTAGATCTTTATTTTATTTATTTATTTATTTTTTGAATCATCAGTCTGCCGATGGGTTTGATACAACCCGCCACGAATTCCTCTTTAGCTCTAAAATCTTCTTCTCAGATTAGCAATTGCTCACTACATCCTAAATTATTTACTGGATGTATTTCAATCTCTGTTTTCCTGTATAGTTTTTACGCTCTGTAGATCCCTCTGTACATGAATGTTATTCCCACATGTCTTAATGCATGCCCTATCACCCTGTCCGTCCGTCATGTCAACGTTTTCCATTTATTACTTTCTTCGCCGATTCTTCTTGGAACCTTCTCATATCTTATCACTCCACCTATTTATTAAGAGTCTTCTGTAAAGCAACATCTCAAACACATAATTTCCCTTCTGTTCCGATTTTCCTACTGACCGTGACTGTCTACCACACAATATTATGCTCCAAACGTACTTTCTCAGAAATTTCTTCCTCATATGAAGGACTATGTTTGATATCAGCAGACTTCTCTTGCCCAGGAAAACCCTCTTTGTCCGTGCTAGTCTGCTTTTCATGTCCAGCTTGCTTCACCAATCATGGACAATTTTGCTTCCAAGCCATCAGAACTGCTTAACTTTGTCTAATCATGATCCATACTTTTGATATTAAGTTTCTCGCTATTTCTACTTCTCCTCATTACTCTCAATCCATATTCTGCACTCATTACACTGTTATTTCCATTAAGCGGATCATGTAAGTCTTCTTCTCTTCCACTCACCATAACAATTTTATCAGCGAATCGTATCATTGATATACTTTCGCCTTGAATTTTCATCTCACTACTGAAACTACCTTTTATTTCTACCATTGCTTCTTCGATGTCCAGATTGAACAGTAGGGTCAAGAGAGCATTTCGTTCTTGGTCGCCCATTCTTATTATTCCCTCTTGGCTCTTGAACATATTGTATATTACCTGTCTCTTCCCTACAGCTTACCCCTATTTTACTCGGAATCTTGTACCATTTTACATTGTTTAATGCTTTTTCCGGGCCGAAAAATCCTGTGACGTGTCGATTTTTTCTGTAGTCTTACTTCCATTATCAATCGCAACGACAGAATGCCTCTCTGATGCCTCTACCTTACCTAAACCAAAACTTATCGTGACCTACCACATCTTCAATTTTCTTTTCTATTCTTCTGTATACTATTCTTGTCAGAAACTTATATGCATGAGCTATTAAGCTGATTGTAGGATAATTCACGCACTTGTCAACTCTTGCAGTCTTCGGAATTGGGTGGATGACAATTTCCCAAAAGTCAAATTATATGTCAGCAGATTCATACATTCTAGACACCAACGTGAATAGACGTTTTGTTGCCACTTCCCCCAATGATTTTAGAAATGCTGATGGAAGGTTATCTACCCTTTCTGCCTTTATTTGATCTTAAGTCCTCCAAAGACCTCGTAAATTCTGATTCTAATACTGGCTCCTTTATCTCTTGTAAATAGACTTCTGTTTCTTCTTCTATATTCCCCCTCACAGAGGCGTTCAGTATACTCTCTCCACCTATCCGCTCTCTCCTCTGCATTTAACAGTGGAATTCCCGTTCCACTCTTAATGATACCACCCTTGCTTTTAATTTTACCTAAGGTCGTTTTGACTTTCCTATATGCTGAGTCAGTCATTCCGTCAATCATTTCTTTTTCGATTTCTTCTCTTTTTCATGTAGCCATTTTGTCTTTGCTTCCCTGCACTTCCTCAGTGACCTGTATTTCTGTATTCCTATAGCCTTAGAGAACTTCAAGGGTATCTCGTCATTCGTATCTCGTCATCCCTTAGTACTTCCGTATCCCACTTCTCTGCGTACTGATTCTGCATGACTAATCTCTTAAACTTTAGCCTATTATTCATCACTACTACAGTATGATCTGAGTCTGTATCTGCTCCTGGGTGCGCCTTACAATACAGTATCTGATTTTGTAACGTCTGTATGACCATCATACGGTCTTTTCCAAGTATACCCCCTCCTCTTGTGATTCTTGAACAGAGTATTCGCTAGTACTAGCTGAAATTTATTACAGAACTCAATTAGTCTTTCTTCTTTCTCATTCCTTCTCCAAAGTGCATATTCTTCAGTAACCTTTTCTTCTACTCCTTCTCTTACAACAGTATTCCAGTCCCCCATGACTATTAGGTTTTCATCTCCCTTTACGTGCTATATTATCAAAAAATGGTTCAAATGGCTCTGAGCACTATGGGACTTAACATCTGTGGTCATCAGTCCCCTAGAACTTCGAACTACTTAAACATAACTAACCTAAGGACACCACATACATCCATGCCCGAGGCAGGATTCGAACCTGCGACCGTAGCGGTCGCGCTGTTCCGGACTGAGCGCCTAGAACCGCGAGACCACCGCGGCTGGCGCTATATTATCCTTTCAATGTCAACATATGATTTCTCTACCTCTTCATCTTCATCCTGCGACGTCGGCACACATACCTGAACATTTGTTGTCGGTGTTGGTTTGCTATCGGTTCTGCTAATAACAACCCTATCACCTTCCTAATAATAACGAATCCTAATCCCGTTATATCATTTTCTGCTGCTTTTGATATTACCCTATAATCATCTCAGCAGAAATCCTTGTCTTCTTTCCATTTCACTTCACTGGCACCTACTGCATCTAGATTGAGCCCTTGCATTTCCTTTTTCACATTTTCTAGCTTCCCTACCACGTTCAAGCTTCTGACATTCCACTCCCCGACTCGTAGAGTTGTGATTTCGTTGGTTACTCATGCTTTTTCTCATGGTCACCTCTCCCTTGGCAGTCGCTTCCCGCAGATCTGAATGGGGGACTACTCTGAAATCTTTTGCCAATAGTGAGATCATCATTACACTTCTTCAATTACAATCCACCCGTCCTGTGGATACACGTTATGTGTCTTTAATGCAGTGGTTTCCATTGCTTTCTGCATCCTCATGCCGTTGATCATTGTCGATTCTTCCGCCTATAGGGGCAATTTCCCACCGCAAGGACAAGATTGTGCCCTGAACCTCTATCTGCTCCTCCACCACCATTGACAAGACCGTTGGCAGAAAGATGGTGACTTCTTATGCCGGAACTCTTCTGCCGGCAACGCTGATTATTAATCAAAGTTCAAGCTTTGGCTGGTTTCGAACCCACCAGAGCACGTGCATTGACCCCTGCCCTGGGTCCTTGGAGACAGGGATCTATGCCCGTGGTATTCACCCTATTTTTGTCAGAATTTCGAACATTTTGCACCATTTTAATGTCACACACTTTTGCTAGGTCGACAATCCGATGAGCGTCTCTTGATTTTTCTTCAATCTTGCTTCCATTAACAATTGCAACTTCAAAATAATGGTACGCTGGAAGTGTGGAGCGTGTCTGCGTGTATGCGGTATGCTAAATAATTTGTTAACTCTACACCAAGTGTGAGACTTCGCATTGTATTGCTGCACGGAAGGCTGCACTGTTCAAACGCCACACGCTGGCCGGAAACGACCTTACCGCATTTGGCACACAAAGATCAACCATTTCCTCACATTGCCGAGACGATGAAGGTCACAGCGAACCAGGACCGCATTCCAGCTCTGGGCTCGAACGATCCAGTCATGCGAATTCAATGCAGGTCAGAGTCCACTGCTGTCCAAGTTTGAACGACCGCCATACTGCGGGATAGATACTGGTCACAACGACTTAACTGTACACAAAATCGAGAGAACTTACGTAGTGTTTCAGGCTCGGTTACTATGTGAAGAACCGGCCAAGGAGGCAGAAGTTTGCTTCTGGTCAGCTGTGGTATGCTACGTGGTTGCTAAGATGTGAGTCAGGATCGCTGAACGATGTAACTGATTGGTAGCTTACTACCTGTAGCAATTGGCAGCGACTTTATTTTATTTTAATTTACGGTAGACTTATGGTTATTAAGCTTGATTAATAGTGTATATATTCAGAAAAAGGAAAGATTAACTGAAGATAATTTTGATAATACAGAAATACAATATTATATCACTAATACTTTACATGAGGCAGCCAAAGAAGATTTAAGACAAGCAATTAATTGCAAGAGGACAGAATCAATGCATTATTTTCATTCAAATGTGGAAAAAGCGGTCAAAGTAACATGTGTAATGCCTAAATACACACCATACTCTGGACAAGATAGAATTAAGAGTACAACAAGCAAAAATTAGAAAAAAATGGTGACAGAAGCAAGAAACTAAGATTTGCGAAAAGACTTGATAATACTCATAATCTTGTTGAATGACCACGGAGCTCACAGGCAGGAAGGATATAGAAAATACTGAGGAGGAAGTCTAAAGAAATACAACAACTTAGCCGCGCAGAGTGGCTGCGATGTTTGAAGCGCCATGTCACTCATTGCGCGGCCCCTCCAACCGGAGGTTCGAGTCCTCCCTTGTGCATGGGTGTGTGCATTGTTCTTAGCATAAGTTAGTTTAAGCAGTGTGTAAGTCTAGGGACCGATGACCTCAGCAGTTTGGTCCCTTAGGAATTCACATACAATTGAACACTTTCAACAACAAATTAAATACATTAGTCAAGTCTGTTTACATTGTCGACTAGCAGATACAGGATATATTATACTTTTTTAAAATTTTTCTTAGGGACTGTGTGATCTTGAATCTATGGGTTTTCTATCCCTAACATAAATAAAATATATTAGTATTCGTTCGACGGAAACCTATTTTAAAGGATTGTTGACAGAAAATAAGAAAGAGCTTTTAGATACAATTATAAAGGAACAGAGTTAGCAGAAGGGATTTCTTTGGGCTTGGAAGTAATAGTAGATGCAATCAAAAAGGAACTGGCGGAACCCCCACTGACCTGTTGAAATATTGTACAGTTAAACTGCGGGAAATTTTGAGAGGTTTTTTTGAAAATTTTTTAAATGACGAGCCCATTCCAGAAGACTGGAAAGATGGATTTATGTCAACAGTTCATAGAAAAGAAAAAAGATATGAGTGTAAGAATTACGGAGGACTAGCTGTGGCTACGATATTTACCAGACGTTAGGAAATGTTATTAACCAAGGCTTCAAAATCATCTAATATTAATCCTACCACCTTTAAAGCAGTTCAGAACCTATATTAAACTCTATAGCAAGAATAAAAATGCCGAACATTCTTTCACCTGGATTTAAAGTTACGAAGGGATAACGTCAGGGATGCAGCCTATCAGGGACAGTTTATAAAATACATACAGGGAAAGCGTTGGAAAATTGGAAGAAGAAATGTATGACATAGGAATCCCAATAACTGATGAAACTAGATTGTCACTACAATTTGCTGATGACGAGCTAATTTTAATACAAGATAAGCAAGACATGGTATATATCACCATCAAATTAGATGATTATAAAAAAGAGGACCTGCAGGTCAATATCAATGAAACATAATACATGGTAATAGGAGGAGTAAATAAAGATTTGACACTGGAAGATGGTATGAAAACGTACTGATGAATACAAATATCCAGGAGCGAAGCTCGCACAGGATGGTAAATTACGTAAGGAATTATTTCACTATTAGTGTAATCAATAGACACTACTGGCCATTAAAATTGCTACACCAAGAAGAAATGCAGTTGATATACCGGTATTCATTGGACAAATATATTATACTAGAACTGACATGTGATTACATTTTCGCGCAGTTTGGGTGAATAGATCTTGAGAAATCAGTACCAAGAACAACCACCTCAGGCCGTAATAACGGCCTTGATACGCCTGGGCATTGGGTCACACAGACCTTAGATGGCGTGTACAGGTACAGCTGCCCATGCAGCTTCAACACGATACCACAGTTCATCGAGAGTAGTGCCTGGCGTATTGTGACGAGCCAGTTGCTCAGCCACCATTGACGAGACGTTTTCAATTGGTGAGAGATCTGGAGAATGTGCTGGCCAGGGCAACAGGCGAACATTTTCTGTATCCAGAAAGGCCCGTACACGACCTGCAACATGCGGTCGTGCATTATCCTGCTCAAATGTAGGGTTTAGCAGGGATTGAGTGAAGGGTAGAGCCACGGGTCATAACACATCTGAAATGTAACATCCACTGTTCAAACTGCTGTCAGTGCGAACAAGAGGTGACCGAGACGTGTAACCAATGGCACCCCATACCATCACGCCGGGTGATACACCAGTA
Source organism: Schistocerca piceifrons (assembly GCF_021461385.2). Classification (NCBI taxonomy): domain Eukaryota; kingdom Metazoa; phylum Arthropoda; class Insecta; order Orthoptera; family Acrididae; genus Schistocerca; species Schistocerca piceifrons. Next base: position 416,485,230 of record NC_060141.1, read on the forward strand.
TGGCGATGACGAATAAACGCTTCCAATGTGCGTTCACCGCGATGTCGCCGAACACTGATGCGACCATCATGATGCTGTAAACAGAACCTGGATTCATCCGAAAAGGTTCGTCGTTGAGTACACCATCGCAGGCGCTGCTGTCTTTGATGAGCGTCAAGGGTAACCGCAGCCATGGTCTCCGAGCTGGTAGTCCATGCTGCTGCAAACGTCGTCGAACTGTTCGTGCAGATGGTTGTTGTCTTGCAAACGTCCCCATCTGTTGACTCGGGGATCGAGACGTGGCTGCACGTTTCATTACACCCATGGGGGAAAGAAATACAGTAGAAGAAGAATGGTCGCTCTGAGGGATGAAGTAGTGAAGGCAACAGAGGATCAAATAGGTAAAAAGACGAGGGCTAATAGAACTCCTTGGGTAACAGATGAGATATTGAATTTAATTGATGAAAGGAGAAAATATAAAAATGCAGGAAATGAAGCAGGCAAAAACGAATACAAACGTCCGGCCGCGGTGGCCGAGCGGTTCTAGGCGCTCAGTCCGGAACCGCGCGACTGCTACGGTCGCAGGTTCGAATCCTGCCTCGGGCATGGATGTGTGAGATGTCCTTAGGTTAGTTGCGTTTAATTAGTTCTAAGTTCTAGGGGACTGATGACCTCAGATGTTAAGTCCCTTAGTGCTCAGAGCCATTTGAACCATTTGAATACAAACGTCTCAAAAATGAGATCGACAGGAAGTGCAAAATGGCTAAGCAGGGATGGCTAGAGGACAAAAGTAAGGATGTAGAGGCTTATCTCACTAGGGGTAAGATAGATATTGCCTACAGGAAAATTAAAGAGACCTTTGGAGGAAAGAGAGCCACTTGTACGAATATCAACAGCTCAGATAGAAACCCAGTTCTAAGCAAAGAAGGGAAAGCAGAAAGGTTCAAGGAGTATATAGAGGGTCTATACAAGTGCCATGTACTTGAGGACAATATTATAGAAATGGATGAGGATGTAGATGAAGATCAAATGGGAGATACGATACTGCGTGAAGAGTTTGACAGAGCACTGAAAGACCTGAGTCGAAGCAAGGCCCCGGGAGTAGACAACATTCCGTTAGAACTACTGACGGCGTTGGGAGAGCCAGTCCTGACAAAACTCTACCATCTGGTGAGCAAGATGTATGAGACAGGCGAAATACCCTCAGACTTCAAGAAGAATATATTAATTCCAATACCAAAGAAAGCAGGTGGTGACAGATGTGAAAATTACCGAACTCTCAGTTTAATAAGTCACAGCTGCAAATACTAACGCGAATTCTTTACAGACGAATGGAAAAACTGGTACAAGCTGACCTCGGCGAAGATCAGTTTGGATTCCGTAGAAATGTTGGAACACGTGAGGCAATACTGACCCTACGACGTATTTTAGAAAATATATTAAGGAAAGGCAAAGCTACATTTCTAGCATTTGTAGACTTAGAGAAAGCTTTAGACAATGTTGACTGGAATACTCTCTTTCAAATTCTGAAGGTGGCAGGGGTAAAATACAGGGAGCGAAAGGCTATTTACAATTTGTACAGAAACCAGAGGGTAGTTATAAGAGTCGTGGGACATGAAACGGGAGCAGTGGTTGGGAAGGGAGTGAGACAGGGTTGTAGCCTATCGCCGATGTTATTCAATCTGTATATTGAGCAAGTAGTGAAGGAAACAAAGGAAAAATTCGTAGTAGGTATTAAAATCCAGGAGAAGAAATAAAAAGTTTGAGGTTCGCCGATGACATTGTAATTCTGTCAGAGACAGCAAAGGACTTAGAAGAGCACTTGAACGGAATGGACAGTACCTTGAAAGGAGGATATAAGATGAACATCAACAAAAGCAAAACGAGGATAATGGAATGTAGTCGAATTAAGTCGGGTGATGCTGAGGGAATTAGATTAGGAAATGAGACACTTAAAGTAGTAAAGGAGTTTTGCTATTTGGGGAGCAAAATAACTGATGATGGTGGAAGTACAGAGGATATAAAATGTAGACTGGCAATGGCAAGGAAAGCGTTTCTGAAGAAGAGAAATTTGTTAACATCGAGTATAGATTTAAGTGTCAGGAAGTCGTTTCTGAAAGTATTTGTATGGAGTGTAACCATGTATGGAAGTGAAACATGGACGATAAATAGTTTGGACAAGAAGAGAATAGAAGCTGTCGAAATGTGGTGCTACAGAAGAATGCTGAAGATTAGATGGGTAGATCACATAACTAAGGAGGTGGTATTGAATAAAATTGGGGAGAAGAGGAGTTTGTGGCACAACTTGACAAGAAGAAGGGACCGGTTGGTAGGACATGTTCTGAGGCATCAACGAATCACAAATGTAGCATTGGAGGGCAGCGTGGAGGGTAAAAATCGTAGAGGGAGACCAAGAGATGAATACACTAAGCAGATTCAGAAGGATGTAGGTTGCAGTAAGTACTGGGAGATGAAGAAGCTCGCACAGGATAGAGTAGCATGGAGAGCTGCATCAAATCAGTCTCAGGACTGAAGACAACAACAACAACCTGCGGAAAAGATGCCAAGATAGAGTAGCATGGAGAGCTGCATCAAACCAGTCTCAGGACTGAAGACAACAACAACAACATGCGGATAAGATGCCTGTCACCTCGACTGCTAGTGATACGAGGCCGTTGGGATCCAGCACGTCGTTCCGTATTACCCTCCTGAACCCACCGATTCCATATTATGTTAACAGTCATCGGATCTCGACCAACGCGAGCAGCAATGTCGCGATACGATAAACCACAATCGCGATAGGCTACAATCCGACCTTTATCAAAGTCGGAAACGTGATGGTACGCATTTCTGCTCCTTAAACGAGGCATCACAACAACGTTTCACCAGGCAACCCCGGTCAACTGCTGTTTGTCTATGAGAAATCGGTTGGAAACTTTCCTCATGTCAGCACGTTGTAGGTGTCGCCACCGGCGCCAACCTAGTGTGAATGCTCTGAAAAGCTAATCATTTGCATATCACGGCATCTTCTTCCTGTCGGTTAAATTTCGCGTCTGTAACACGTCATCTTCGTGGTGTAGCAATTTTAATGGTTAGTAGTGTATTATAATGGAAACATAAGAGAGCAAGTAATTAATTATTAGAAGCATTATGACACACAGACAATTAAATCCCAATTAATGAAAAACTTGGGGACAAGTGAGTTTGAGCTTTGGAGACGTGCAGGCGAGAATGGGCCAGACATGAGGTCATCAGGAAGAAAATGGTTGTCTTATTGATTTCGTGGAAGAAAAACAACTCACGTGGTATAACATACGAAAAGGATTTCAGAGGAGAGATTGCCACGACGCATCATGGAATGGGGACCGCCAGGAAAGAAAAAAAAGAGGTAGACTACCGCCCATATGGTTACGTGGAATTGAGAAATAACTTAGAGGAAGGAATATGGAAGAAAATTTAACGACAGATAACCATAGATGGAGGGCGAAAAATAAATTTGCCCGCATCTCGTGGTCGTGCGGTAGCGTTCTCGCTTCCCACGCCCGGGTTCCCGGGTTCGATTCCCGGCGGGGTCAGGGATTTTCTCTGCCTCGTGATGGCTGGGTGTTGTGTGCTGTCCTTAGGTTAGTTAGGTTTAAGTAGTTCTAAGTTCTAGGGGACTTATGACCACAGCAGTTGAGTCCCATAGTGCTCAGAGCCATTTGAACCATTTTTGAAAAATAAATTTGATGTATAATTTTGAGTTAATGGAAAATGTAAACATATTGTACAAACATGGATAATAATAATAATAATAATAGCCGATGCATGAATGATTCAGGATGACTGAGTAAAGAACCAGTAACAATCACGATTTCGTCGTCTACTCCTTTGTTGAGTCTCGTCACGTAGTTGATGTCAATATTACGTCGAGACCGAATATGGCATGGACTCTTGAGAGTTTCCGGGTGTTAATTTGTTTTGTGTTCAGGGATTTTCTCCTGACCTAATCTGTTGCGTTATAAAAACCGAAATAAGTGACAAAAGTACGTGTTGTACGGAAGACGGAGAGCCTGGAATCACAATTAAGAAACCACATAAAACCTTGGTAACAGCACGCTGTGTTGAAAAAATTCACAGTACATATCTGAAATCTTGCTCTATATAACCGTTTTATACAGTTATATAACAGTGTTCAGCATATACCCGCCCGGAGCAGGGAAGTGAGACGGCCAGCCTAGGTGCGGTTTTTAGGCGGTTTCCCACGTCCTAAAAGATCAAATCCGGGATGATGACTAAGTCTCGCCTCATTTACACGATTCATAAACACTCAGAACACTTTCGCAGTCTTTCACATGACTCACACCACACGCAGACAGTTTGGGTACACACAGTCTGAGCCTTTGGTAACGGGCCGGCGACACGGAGGGCAACTGGTCATCATTTATACTAACCTTGTCAGATTCCTTTTGTAACCGTGCCTACACTCAGAGAAAGGCAACATAAAAATAAGGGGAATATTTTGTTTTCAGTATCTGTATGAAAATATAAATGGCAGTCAAACCAAAATGAGACAGATGGAAAAGACTTTCTTACTTCAAATGTAAGCAATGAAACTGGTAATACATTTGTCCTACTGTGAGGTTGTATGGTCAGTGCTTTCAAGGAAAAATGTGTGCAGTTGTCTACGGAATCAGGATTGTAGCCGGGAGTGCACCTCTTCGTCCGAAGAAAATTGACGGTCACGAATGTTTTTCTTCAGGGCTCCAAAGATATGGAAACCGCATGGGGCGAGTTTGGGATTGTATAGAGGAAATATCTGCAGCGTAGTTGAAACAACGGGCACGACAGCTCCGGGAAAGTCATGATTACCTTCTTCTTTGATTACAAGGATCCGCTGCTCATTGACTTTCTGGAACAAAAAAATGGTTCAAATGGTTCTGAGCACTATGGGACTTAACAGCTGTGGTCATCAGTCCCCTAGAACTTGGAACTACTTAAACCTAACTAACTAAGGACATCACACACATCCATGCCCGAGGCAGGATTCGAACGCGCGACCGTAGCGATTTTCTGGAACATGGCGCCACAATTAACGCTCAGTGGAACGTGGACATGTTGCGAATATTGAAGCAGGCCATCAAGTCGAAAGCGCTAGGTACGTTGACGGACGGCGTCATTCTGTTGCACAACAATGCCCACCCACACGTTTCTTGGGATGTTCCGATAAACGATACAGAAATTTCGCTGGGAAACCCTGATACATCCTCCATAAAGCCGCGATTTATCCTTATGTTATTTCCATATATTTTGAGCGCTGAAGAAAGACACTCGTGTCCGATGATTTGCTTCATACGAAGTGGTGCACCCCTGAGTACAATCACGGTGGAGTAGGGTGCTGCAAACATTTTTCCACGAAGGCACTGACTGTTTTGTGTGACACTAGTATCGCTATATTAACATTTATGGCAGATACTTTTGCAGTAATGAACAGCTTACCTCAAGGCCGGCCAAGGTGTGCCAAACTTCAGAGCGTGCTGACCGCCGGCGGGCCAAGACCCCGTCTGTCTCGGCTCCTCTTGTTCCTAGTCAGAACTAACCGGAACAAAGCGACTTTTCATTGAGTATTGCGATGTGGCGTTTATCGGTCGGCTCAGCTCTCAAGTCGGAAGAACCGTATTGTCAGTGCTGTTTATCCTTCGCTATTTGTTCGTGGTATGGAGGACGTTGACAGATGCAGTGGCTGTTTGCACAAAAAGATCCGCCCTAGGGGTCTGTCGCCACAAGTCTTTAAAATGAATGGAAATAACAGAAGTGAGGGATGAGAATTCTCGGTATATATTATGCAGTGACATACGAGATGGTTGCTGCAAATTTTCTATGAAACGACATTGCAGTATCACGCAGAAAGAATTTAAAGATTTACTTCGCAATGAAAGGGCAAAAAATTACAAAGATCGGCAAGCGGGATTTGTTGTTCTGTACATCAAGAAGCAGTTTGTGCTAATTTGTAGGCAAGGAGCACGAGAAGAAACTGATGGTACGAATTGTACAATTTATGACGTCGGCCGCATTATTCCGCTATCAGTTGCAACGGTTTTCGATGGAATTAATCGAAGAGCATGGAATCTTTATACATTATTGTAAAGTACGTTGTTTAAGCCAAAGTTTCAATTCTGGGATGATCTTTCGATTTAAAACACCCTGTTGTTGAATTTGTGGAGAAAAAAGGTGTGCAGTAACGAAAATTACAACATCCGGAAGGGATTGCAGACGTGGTGTTTTAATTGGACTTGACTGCACACTGACCACAGTAAGACACTTGCACAGAGAGAAGCAAATTGTTTTCACTTGATTCAGGGGGGGGGGGGGGGGGGGGACGTTTACAAACGAAATAGCATTGTAGAAGGGACGCATTCTAACAGGCAGTCTAGATTCCTCACTGACGTGAAAAGAACCACGAGGTTCGAAGATCCCTTTGACGTTATGACTGTCTACACTGGATTCCTTAGGTAGAGTCTTCAAGTCTCCGTAAGGAGGCTGCAAAAGTGCTACAACGTTTCGAGCAACATAAGTGTGTGAAGGACGTTTTTGCGGTTACGAAGCTAAATAAGTCATGATTACGTGGAAACCTGAGTACGAAAACCTGTGAAATTTTCTGCGTTTGTCCGAATACCGACAGTTTGAACCAGATAAAACGTATATGTCTTCACCGCACCAAAAATAATTAAATTATACTCAAAATTTGTTTTGTTTTCTGCCTATGTTTTTGAGAAATGATAAATACAAAACCAGACCACGTCGTGCGTAGTGCAACAGCACTGCCATTTACACTGAGGTGACAAAAGTCAGGGGATGTGATATGCACGTATAGCCCTACGATGGCGGTAGTATCGCGCACACAACGTATAAAAGACAGTGCATTGCCGCAGATGTTATTTGTACTTAGATAATTCGTGTGAAAAGATTTCCGAACACACTTTGAATGCGGAATGGTAGCGCGAGGTAAACGCATGGGATATTCCTGTTCGGAAGTCGTTAAGAAATTCAGTATTCCGAGATCCACAATGTCAAGAGTGTGCCGAGAATACCATGTTTCAGGCATTACCTCATCCCGCGGACAACGCAGTGGCCGACGGCCTTCAACTTAACGACAGAGAGCAGCAGCGTTTGTGTAGAGTTGTTGGTGCTCGGCCGCTGGGACGTACAGAGGGCGCTAACAGGAATCCAAGTCGAAGGTAAACTATTTTCCTATAACTGTAACAAACATTAAAAAAACAATGCGCTTACAATGTTTCGCGTCTGCTTATTGAATGAGCGGGAAGGACGTATGGCGACTCCTACAATTACTGCAATTGTCGTCGGCTAACCAATGTGCTGACAGTGATACCCAGTGATGACGTACACATAATAGATACAGTATCCACAGAACACACTTCACATTCGGTGTCCCTTCTTCCACATACACTGCTGGCCACCGTAAATGCAACACCAAGAAAGACAAGAGGTAGCACAACAAGATTTATTTTGTAGATAACATGTTGACCAAGTATCAAATGATTACGTTTACAGACGTCTGTGACATGTGGTTCCTGCCAGAATCAGTAGCCAGAGTAGCCGCCATTGTTGGAGATCACCGCTGCCACACGTCTCGGCATTGAGTCAAAGAGACGTTGGATGTGTTTCTGGGGTACAGCAGCCCAAGCAGCTTCCACACGTTGTCAAAGATCATCTGGTGTGGCAGCTGGGGATGTAATCTGGGTCACTCGTTGAGCAACCATGGACCACATGTTTTCTATCGGTGAAAGATCCGGAGAGCGAGCCGGCCAGGGAAGCAATTCAATCTGGTTATTGACGAAGAACCTTTGGACAATGCGTGCCACGTGTGGTCGCGCATTATCCTTTTAAAATATGGCTGTGGCCGAGCCCTGAAGGTAAGGAAGGACAACTGGCTCCAGCACCTCGGATATGTAGCGCCGGCTATTTAAAAAACCGGCAATGCGTACTAGAGGCGTGCGAGAGTAATATCCAATACCGCCCCATACCATAATACCCGGTGCAAGACCAGTGTGGCGGTGCGTAATGCAGCTGTCCAGCATCCTCTCTCCACGGTGTCTCCACACTCGAATCCGACCATCGTGGTGCTGCAGACAGAAGCGTGCCTCGTCAGTAAAGACAACGTCATTCCATTCTGTCGTCCACATCCGTTTGTCATCACACCATTGGCGACGGAGACGTCTGTGGTTCTGCGTCAATGGTAGACGAAGCAATGGACGTCTTGCGGACAGACCACTCTGCTGTAAACGGCGTCGAATGGTACGCGCAGACACTGGATGATGCGTTACAGACGCAATGTGCTGTGCTATGGTTCGGGATGTCACTGAGCGATCCGTCACTGCCATGCGCACAATTTGTCTATCAGCACGCGCAGTGGTGCACCGAGGAGAATGCGATCGACCACGTCGGTCCGTCGTACCCTCCTGCATCCAACGGTCACATATCCGCATTACAGTTGTTTGGTTTCGTCCAACACGACTAGCGATTTCTCTGTATGATAATCCACAATCTCGGTAAGCCACTATCCTTCCTCTGTCGAACTCGGATACTTGATCAAAAGATGTTCGCTGTTGTCTACGAGGCATAACTGATCGTCTTGTGAAACAACCACAAGGTAAACACACGTGCCGAACGTACACTCGACGAAATCGCCAAGCCTTAAATGGCGCTATGAGGTGGCGCCACAGGCGCGCGTGATGTGCGTCTGCGCTGAAATTCTAATCAGTTGCATATCTCATCGCTGCAAACCCATGGTGTAAATTTCACTTGATTCGGATGCTTCCTTCAGGGTGTTGCATTTACAGTGGCTAGCAGTGTAGTTTGAATTTAAGAAACACTGACGCCAATAATATATAATAATCTACAATATACATGAGTAAAGATAGAAATAAAGACTGCCGTATACCTATAGCGTCAAAATTACAGGTTGTAGAGGATCCTTAAGTGAAAACATTAAGATAGGGAACTAATGGACCAACTTACAGCTTACAGTAAACCCTTAAATCATGGAAACTGCCAAAAGTGATGGGTGCGTGTCGGTGTATCAACTACAACTGCAGAAATCAATGTGGGGCGTACGGTGAACATATCCGTTACGACAGTGAGGCCAACACTGGCGTTAATGGGCTATGGCAGCAGACGATCTACGCGAGTGGCTTTGCTAACAGCACAACACCGACTGCAGCGCTTCTCCTGTGCTCGTGACCATATCAGTTGCACCCCAGACAATCGGAAAACCAGGCCTGGTGAGATGAGTTCCGATTTCAGATCGTAAGAGCTGATGGTAGGGTTTGAGTGTGTCAGGTTGGCAACAACGCACTGTGCAAGCTGGTGGTGGTTCCATAATGATGTAGGCTGTGTTTGTATGGAGTAGACTGGGCACTGTGGTCCAACTGAACCGACCATTGATTGGAAATGGTTATGATCCACTACTTGGAGACCATCTGTAACCATACGGGAATATCATGTTCCCAGACAAAAATGGAATTTTATACGATATTGAAGTGCCAGCGTTATTATGATTACGATGCACTGCTGCTACCACTGCCGGTACGAAACACATAAACTGAATTCGCAGTTGTGAAGAAGGATTACTATTATCTGTAGAATGGAATGACGACAATGAAAATTGGTGCCGGATCGGGACTCGAACCCGGATTTCCCGCTTAGTGGTAGCGGTCGCCATATCATTTTTTTTTTTTTTCTTTGTTGAACTCATTTTGTTTCATATTGTTCATTGAATTTGTTGGGGGCGGACGTCCGATGACACCCGTTCATCTTCATTGACCCATTCACTCAGTTTTTTTTAAATTTTTTTTTATTACGGAGGGTAGCTAACCACCATTTGGTTATCGTGCACGACTCACGGTGGGACCCAAACTTGCATATGTCGTTAATACACATAATGGATGTACGAGTACAGATCGCGGACACATGGTTGACGACGCTCTCAATAAGCGCGAGATCCGGGTTCGAGACCCGGTCTTTCCATTTTATAGCTGATGATAGTCTTTATTCGCAATTGCGAATTCACTTGATATGGAACTTTACGACTCACAATTTGCCATGCCACAAGGCCACAATTGCTCTTCATTGGTTTGAAGAATATTCTGGATAGTTCTACCGAATGATTTGACCAGCCAGATTGCCCGACATGAATCCCATCGAATATTCATGGGACATAATCGAGAGGTCAATTCGTACACATCTTGCACCGGCAGAACTTCCGCAAAATCAACGGCTGTAGAGGCAGCAAAGCTCAATATTTCTACACGGGACTTCCAACGATTTTTCGAGTCCATGCAACGTCGATCTGCTGCACCACGCCGGAAAAAAAGAAACTATTAGGAGGTATCCCATGATTTGCGTCAACTCACTGCACTTTGAAATAATAAGCATTTTACTTACTTCTTTCCATCTGTCTCGTTTGTACAAGAGAGGAATTACACTACTGGCGATTAAAATTGCTACATCACGAAGATGACGTGCTACAGACGCGAAATTTAACCGACAGGAAGAAGACGCTGTGATAGGCAAATGATTAGCTTTTCAGAGCATTTATAGGTGTGGTGTCACCGCCAGACACCACACTTGCTAGGTGGTAGCTTTAAATCGGCCGCGGTCCATTAGTACATGTCGGACCTGCGTGTCGCCACTTTCAGTGATAGCAGACCGAGCGCCACCACACGGCAGGTCTAGAGAGACGTACTAGCACTCGCCCCAGTTGTACGGACGACGTAGCTAGCGATGCACACTGACGAAGCCTCGATCATTTGCAGAGCAGATAGTTAGAATAGCCTTCAGCAAAGTCAATGGCTACGACCTAGCAAGGCGCCATTAGCAGTATATTGTCTGAAACTATAGAGTCTCACTTGTATCGTCAATAGCGATGTACCAAGGATGGATTAAAGTTTGGTATTCCAGAAGCTACGTACTTTTCTTTATAGCATTCATTACGTATCCTGTTTCAGACCTCACGCCACCCTGCGTGAGCTTATAGCGTGCATTGCGGTCTCCTCAGACCACACTGTGTCGGCACTTCTGTCGACACATCAATAAGACTTCATCAATGGATAATAACTGATTTTAGAACCATCACAATGTCTTTAATTTTAGACTGACTTCGGTAATCAATGTTTGTTTCTTGGAGATTGGGTAAAATTCTGACCAGCTTGAAACTGTCAGAAGACGAATATATTTTTCATAGGGTTAAACTTCTTTTTTTGAAATCTTGCTTTCGAGTAAATAACTGAAAATATTTTAAAGATCTGTACTCTTATATGAACTTTCGTTTAATTCCTTTGCATAATTGTTTGTACGTTATACATGCATCAGCGACCTCTATAATCGCCATGCATTCTATATATAATTGGTTGAAGCTTGAATGGAAGTTCTGATTCGTGTTATTTTTACGTCTTATGATTTGCTGCAGTGCAGCAGAATGAGAGGTATACCGTGTTTTTTTATAAATATTATCATTTGTTTTTAATCTCCTAATGTAGTAGCTTGTAATATACTTTCTTACATTTTTGTTTTTATTGTAGATTCTGAAGATGGCTATTGCACATCCAAAACCGGTCATTTTGTTCAAGAAACTTTGCGATCAGGACAATCAAATAACATTTATGTGCATCATGATGACTCTCCAGATTGTCCTTTTATGCCAAATTTTGTTCAACATATCCCGAACCTGCTGAGATATGGGCCACTGGAGATCCGGTGTTCACAGTGTGCATTTATTTATAGATGAGGCACGATTTACAAGGGATGGCATAGTAAATTGCCGCAATGCGCACGTGTGCTCAAGTGCAATTACTCGAGCAATTGTAGCGGTGAGGATTCAGGATCACGCCAGTATCATTATATAAGCAGGAACTGGCGGTGTCTCTCATAGTGCTGAGCAGTTTAGCAAACAGATTAACAAGTGCTGTGCACCTCCGGGTTCTGCGCAATGAATTATCAGGTCCATTGGAGAAAGTTATTCTTGCCCAAAGACAAGGACTGTAGTTTATGAATGACGGGTAGCGCCCCATTTTCTACGGATAGTGCGACGCTGTATAATCACAACTTCTCATAGTTGATGGATCGATCGAGGTCTGGTAGCATTCCTCCCCCCTCCCCCCCCCCCTCCCCCTCCTCGTTCACCGGACTATAATCCGTTGTATTTCTGGCTATGGGGACACTGAAAGGGGTATTGGTATGTGTGCCCAGCCCATCGACATCGTGCAGGCGCTACATGAGCAAATGGCCAAGGCACCTGACGGAATCCGAATGGAGCCAGGTGTATTAGAAGAGTGCGTGATTCACTGCCAGAAAGGGCTGAAAGATGTGTCAGGATGAGCGGTAACCACATGCTGCTCTGTCTATAACGTCTGCTTCTACGTAACAGACAGATGAGTATGTGAGACAGATTGGTCCATATCCGATATTTGTTTCCGGACGTATCATTCTGCGATCTTTTCTTCTACGTGACGTCTCCCATAAATAAGGTCACGTGACCAATATTTAACTGATGGCAGACCTGAACAAAGTTTCACGCATGCAGCGCTGTCTACCGACTCTTTAGAAAACCACTGCAGTGTTGTTTTCATTCAGTGGTCGTTTGCCAGTCGCTGAGAGCAGATTGCCATGGCCGAGACAATCGTAGATCCCGCCTGTTGTGGTGTGCGGGGTGTGATTAGATTTTTGCCGGCAAAAGAATCTTAAGCTGCTGAAGTTCATCTTGAGTTTTCCCTAATGTATGTACCTGAAATAATGAGTGACAAACAAATTCGAAAATGGTGTTGACAACTTCAAAGTGGCCGCAAAAATGTTCACGATGAACAGCGGAGTGGCAGGCCAAGTATTCGGACTGACGACATCGTCGATCAAGTGAACCAAAAACTTGGAAGCGATCAGCAACTGTCGATTAACAGTGTGACTAATGAATTCCTAAATGTTACCCGAACCACAGTTTACATGATTGTGGCGTAATAGCTTGGATATCGCAAACTGTGTGCGAGGTGGGTTCCAAAAATGTCCACTGATCAGCACAAACAGCAAAGAATGCGTAGTGCATGACAGTTTTAGGAGCGCTATAGACAAGATGAAGATGATTTGTTATCCCACATTGTTACCGGCGACGAGACGTGGAGATCCCACACCAACGGAGAGTCGAAACGCGATTTCTCTGTTTTCGACAAACAATCCTGTCGGAGGAACACCCGAAATTGAGCATTATACCAGGTTGAAAATACCGCTGCAGACGTAAGGTTCTTATATTTAGAACGCGACCGGTTTCGGGCTATTATACTCCCATCTTCAGGTGTTATTAGTTCGTGCTGTGACCCCGAGCGACACGGTAGTATAGTGCAGGACGTTGTGTGTTACCTGGGGTGTAGAGCACGGAGTCAACACCTGAAGATAGGCGTATAAGGACCGGAAACCGGTTGTGTTCTAAATAAAAGGACTTTACATCTGCAGCCGTATTTTCAGCATCTGGCTTTATTTTCGAATCGAAAAATGCTGGCTACATTTTTTTTTTCATGTAGTTTGGGTCAACAATTACAGCTGATGTATGTTGTGAATCGCTAAGCAAACAGGGCAGTGCGATCCACAATGGACTCCGCAGGAAACTGCCTTCCGGCATAATCATCCTTCACGACAACATAGCCCCTCACACCGCTGCCAATAATCAAAATTGTTTCTGGAAGTTTCCGTGCACCTTCCGTACAGTCCCAACAATGCATCAAGTAACTATTTTTTATTCTTATATTTGAAAACCAAACGAGGATAATGGAATGTAGTCGAATTAAGTCGGGTGATGCTGAGGGAATTAGATTAGGAAATGAGACACTTAAAGTAGTAAAGGAGTTTTGCTATTTGGGGAGCAAAATAAGTGATGATTGTCGAAATAGAGACGATATAAAATGACAGGCAATGGCAAGAAAAGCGTTTCTGAAGAAGAAAAATTTGTTAACATTGAGTATAGATTTAAATGTCAGGAAGACGTTTCTGAAAGTATTTGTATGGAGTGTAGCCATGTATGGAAATGAAACGTGGACGATAAATGGTTTGGACAAGAAGAGAATAGAAGCTTTCGAAATGTGGTGCTACAGAAGAATGCTGAAGACTAGATGGATAGATCACATAACTAATGAGGAGGTATTGAATAAGATTGGGGAGAAGAGGAGTTTGTGGCACAACTTGACTAGAAGAAGGGATCGGTTGGTAGGACATGTTCTGAGGCATCAAGCGATCACCAATTTAGTATTGCAGGGCAGCGTGGAGGGTAAAAATCGTAGAGGGAGACCAAGAGATGAATACACTAAGCAGATTCAGAAGGATGTAGGTTGCAGTAAGTACTGGGAGATGAAGAAGCTTGCACAGGATAGAGTAGCATGGAGAGCTGCATCAAACCAGTCTCAGGACTGAAGACCACAACAACAACAACAACATATGAAAAAGTGGCTGGGTGGACCACGATTTCAACACTACGAGGAACTCAAGACTGGCGTTACGAACTGATTCAGTTCCCAAGCGGCAGACTTTTATGTAGAGGGGTAAAAAATGTGGTGCAGCGTTGCAGAAAGTATATAGAAGTGAACGGCAGTTACGTGGAAAAGTAAAGTAGATATGTGGTAAAATGTTACTGGCGATACAAAGTTTTTCTCATGAGCTTTTTTTCTTTTTTGACCGAACTGTCCTTGGTTTTGGAATACCCCTCGTATTTTTCACCCGTGCTACCTGCCGTAGGAATATATGACACTTGACTTTCTTGTTTTAAACACGCTGTGGTGTGGACGAGGTAACGGTGAGGCAGAGCACGTGAGGTCCTTAGGGTCGCGGGCTCGGCGCAGCCGCAGCCGGCACATTCGCGGCGGGCCGTAAACGTCACGGCTCCAGAATTAACGCTGGCCGCGGTGGCAGTAAAACACGGCGGTTTGCTATTGCAACCGCAAGAATCAATATACAGCGCGGCGAGGCGAGCGGGCACAGGGCTGCGCACAGCCTGCGGGCACCCGCGGGCTCCACCAGCCAGCAGGCAGCGGGCGGCGGCCAGAGACCGCGGAAGCGGAGCGGCGACTGACCGCGGGCTGTGCTCAGCTCTGCTGGGCGACACTGTCCTGCCTGGTGCTGCACGAAAACCTGGCGACCACTGAAGAGGAGGGCGGTTCTGAAACTGCACTACCGGCCATTGAAATTGCTACACCGAGAAGAAATGCAGGTGAAAACGGGTATTCATTGGACAAATATACTATACTTGTGATTATATTTTCACGCATTTTGGGTGCATAGATCATGAGAAATCAGTACCCAGAACAACCACCTCTGGCCGTAATAACGGCCTTGATACGCCTGGGCATTGAGTCAAACAGAGCTTGGATGGCGTGTACAGGTACAGCTGCCCATGCAGCTTCAACACTATACCACAGTTCATCAAGAGTAGTGACTGGCTTATTGTGACGAACCAGTTGCTCAGCCACCATTGACCAGACGTTTTCAATTGGTGAGAGATCTGGAGAATCTGCTGGCGAGCGAAGCATTCGAAAATATTCTCTATACAGAAAGGCCCCTTACAGGACCTGGAACATGTGGTCGTGCATTATCCTGCTGAAATGTAGGGTTTCGCTGGGATGGAATGGATGGTGGAGCCACAGGTCGTAACACATCTGAAATGTAACGTCCAGTGTTCTAAGTGCCGTCAGTGTGAACAAGAGGTGACCGGGACGTGTAACCAATGGCACCCCATACCATCACGCCGGGTGATACGCCAGTAAGGCGATGATGAATACACGCTTCCAATGTGCGTTCACCGCGATGTCGCCAAGCACGGATGCAACCGTCATGATGCTGTAAACAGAACCTGGATTCATCCGAAAAATGACGTTTTGCTATTCGTGCACCCAGGTTCGTCTCTGAGTACACCATCGCAGGCGCTCTTGTCTGTGATGCAGCGTCAAGGGTAACAGCAGCCCTGGTCTCCGAGCTGATAGTCCGTGCTGCTGCAAAAGCCGTCGAACTGTTCGTGTAAATGATTGTTGTCTTACAAATGTCCCCATCTGTTGACTCAGCGATCGAGACGTGGCTGCACAATCCGTTAGAGCCATGCGGATAAGGTGCCTGTCATCACGACTGCTAGTGATACGAGGCTGTTGGGATCCAGCACGGCGTTCCGTATTACCCTCCTGAACCCACCGACTCCATATTCTGCTAACAGTTATTGGATCTCGACCAACGCGAGCAGCAATGTCGCAATACGATAAACCGCAATCGCGATAGGCTACAATCCGACCTTTATCAAAGTCGGAAACGTGATGGTACGCATTTCTCCTCCTTAAACGAGGCATCACAACAACGTTTCACCAGGCAACGCCGGTCAACTGCTGTTTGTCTATGAGAAATCGGTAGGAAACTTTCCTCATGTCAGCACGCTGTACATATTGCCCTGTTTCTCATATCCCAATTTATGTTTTGATTCGAACAGTAAGTTATAAAAATGTTATTGTTCGAATCAAATATAAACTGAAATATCAGAAACAGGACAATATGCACGTTCTCGAATTTTTTCCATCTTCTTTTATAAGACCAATTTTAGAGCCTTCATAATGTCTTCAGTTTTAGACTGATTTTGAAATCGGATTTTAGTTTTTGAACATTAAATTATGACCAGCTTTAAACTGTCACAAGACGAATACATTTTTCACATCGTTGAACTTTTTAAAAATCTTGATTTCGTACATACAACTGAAAATATTTTAAAAATCTGTATTTTTAAATGCAATTTCTTTTAAATACTTTGCACAATTATTTGTACGTTATGCATGCATCAACAGCCTCTATGGTCGCCTTGCGTCCTATATATAACTGGTTGAAGCTTGCATGGCATTTCTGACTCGTGTTAATTTTACATCCTATGACTTGTTTCATGCAGCAGAATGAGAGTCTTATCGGTTTTTTTATAATTATTGTCATTTATTTTTAATCTGCTAATGCAGTAGCTAGTAATGTACTTTTTTTACAATTTTTACTTTTATTGTATATTCTGAAGATAGTTACTGCATAGCCGAAACCGGTAATTAATTCAAGAAGCTTTGCGATCAAGACAATCAAATAAAAATTTTGGGTATGTAATAGCAGGATTTTTTTTTCTTCTAGCTTTGAACAATGCTACCTTCTGTAGTAACACTTGAACCTTTTTTTCTTACACCCTGTATACTCCGCTGGTTTCCTTATGATGCGCTGTAGGAAGAACGGGTATTGTAATGGATTACCCCTATTTTAGGGTTCGAACAGTTATCTCGTATCGACCTTGTGCCATATGCTAAAATCCCGTATTTACTGTTTTTGCGATAATTTATCTTATTCGTGTAAATCATAGTCGAAATTTTATCAATTAAGGCTATCAGTATAGTGAATTATGAATTTGTCCTTAACATTTTTGTCAGAAATACAACTTATTTGTTATTAGATAATGTACTTAAGTTTGAATTTGCGTTGTTCAAACAGTAGCTTATCCCAATTTTCAAAATAAATTATGAAGTCGTACCGCGAGATGTGATGCAGAACTAAAACGACGAATAAACCCTTAACGAGTGGCTAATAGTGTAATTTCGACCACTCTCACACGCTTTCGAAGTAAACCATTTAATTGCTGTAGCAAACTCTAAATTTTGAATCAATGGAGAGATGATCCATATAAAAAATGTTCGGAATCTTAAGTTTTCAGAATTCCATGTGCCAAAGAGAACAAAGGGGAGGCCAAGGTTGTAAAAGTCTTAAGTACCAGGAAACAGGAACGGTTAGCTCGTTCTCAAAAAATGTCTGTGGGACATGTTTTCTTTTCGTTTAAGTAACAAAAAAATGGCTCTGAGCACTATGGGACTTAACATCTGAGGTCATCAGTCCCCTAGACTTAGAACTACTTAAACCTGCCCGGGGCAGGATTCGAACCTGCGACCGCAGCAGCAGCGCGGCTCCGGGCTGAAGCGCCTAGAACCGCTCGGCCACAGCGGCCGGCAGCTCGTCCTCATTTGGAAGGAACATACCTGTAAGAGTCAGAAATCACCATAAAAATTTCTTGTCGATACATCAATTACTACAGGGGCTACTGAGGAAAAACTAGGTTCTTTTCTAGAATACTAGTCTACGACCCGAATAGAGGTTAGGCGAAAATATCTAGGCTAAGTAGCCCTATAATGTGGTTCTGCATAGTATCTAAAGAATGTCAGATATAGGAATTTTGAGGGGGTCAGTCGCAAGCGGTCGAAAAATAGAAACGTCATTTGAAAAAATCCTCTCGTAAGATGTGTAATCTCCAACTGAGACGGGCAAACAGAGGGTAGCCGTTTTACAACCACTACACGTGTGTGTCGTTTTTGAATTGATATTACTTACAAAAACCTTTTTGTCTGTAAGTTAGCACTCTGAGAGGCCTTCGAGGAACTTCTTACATGTGATGGCTACAGATGGCTGACCGTCGTATGATGACATCTACGACTTACACAACGCAGTGAACGGGTGGTTTCGTTTAACAGTGGCGATCCGGACAAAGGACTGACCTTCACCATTATTGTGAATGGGCAACTGCCGAAATTATCTCATGAAGGACTGGTAAATATGTCGTGGTTATACGGACAGTCTATCTGTCATGACTCAGTAACTGCATGTTTTTGGGTGAAATAAGTTTATTACGGGAATAATTGCAGAGCGTGTGATAAAGAGCATACTATAAAGAATCATCTCTATACTCACCTTAAAAAATACTTAATGTAGGGAGATCTGTGAGGTATGTTAAAGACAATAAGGTGTAAAAACGTGCCTCTACATCTACATCTACATCCATACTCCGCAAGCCACTTGACGGTGTGTGGCGGAGGGTACCCTGAGTACCTCAATCGGTTCTCCCTTCTATTCCAGTCTCGTATTGTTCGCGGAAAGAAGGATTGTCGGTATGCTTCTGTATGGGCTCTAATCTCTCTGATTTTATCCTCATGGTCTCTTCGCGAGATATACGTAGGAGGGAGCAATATACTGCTTGACTCTTCGGTGAAGGTATGTTCTCGAAACTTTAACAAAAGCCCGTACTGAGCTACTGAGCGTCTCTCCCGCAGAGTCTTCCACTGGAGTTTATCTATCATCTCCGTAACGCTTTCGCGATTACTAAATGATCCTGTAACGAAGCGCGCTGCTCTCCGTTGGATCTTCTCTATCTCTTCTATCAACCCTATCTGGTACGGATCTCACACTGCTGGGCAGTATTCAAGCAGTGGGCGAACAAGCGTACTGTAACCTACTTCCTTTGTTTTCGGATTGCATTTCCTTAGGATTCTTCCAATACATCTCAGTCTGGCATCTGCTTTACCGACGATCAGCTTTATATGATCATTCCATTTTAAATCACTCCTAATGCGTACTCCCAGATAATTTATGGAATTAACTGCTTCTAGTTGCTGACCTGCTATTTTGTAGCTAAATGATAAGGGATCTATCTTTCTACGTATTCGCAGCACATTACACTTGTCTACATTGAGATTCAATTGCCATTCCCTGCACCATGCGTCAATTCGCTGCAGATCCTCCTGCATTTCAGTACAATTTTCCATTGTCACAACCTCTCGATACACCACAGCATCATCTGCAAAAAGCCTCAGTGAACTTCCGATGTCATCCACAAGGTCATTTATGGATATTGTGAATAGCAACGGTCCTATGACACTCCCCTGCGGCACACCTGAAATCACTCTTACTTCGGAAGACTTCTCTCCATTGAGAATGACATGCTGCGTTCTGTTATCTAGGAACTCTTCAATCCAATCACACAATTGGTCTGATAGTCTATATGCTCTTACTTTGTTCATTAAACGACTGTGGGGAACTGTATCGAACGCCTTGCGGAAGTCAAGAAACACGGCATCTACCTGTAAACCCGTGTCTATGGCCCTCTGAGTCTCGTGGACGAATAGCGCGAGCTGGGTTTCACACGACCGTCTTTTTCGAAATCCATGCTGATTCCTACAGAGTAGATTTCTAGCCTCCAGAAAAGTCATTATACTCGAACGTAATACGTGTTCCAAAATTCTACAACTGATCGACGTTAGAGATATAGGTCTATAGTTCTGCACATCTGTTCGACGTCCCTTCTTGAAAACGGGGATGACCTGTGCCCTTTTCCAATCCTTTGGAACGCTACGCTCTTCTAGAGACCTACGGTACACCGCTGCAAGAAGGGGGGCAAGTTCCTTCTCATACTCTGTGTAAAATCGAACTGGTATCGCATCAGGTCCAGCGGCCTTTCCTCTTTTGAGCGATTTTAATTGTTTCTCTGTCCCTCTGTCGTCTATTTCCATATCTACCATTTTGTCATCTGTGCGACAATCTACTCGTAGATAAGGAACTACAGTGCAGTCTTCCTCTGTGAAACAGCTTTGGAAAAAGACATTTAGTATTTCGGCCTTTAGTCTGTCATCCTCTGTTTCAGTACCACTTTGGTCACAGAGTGTCTGGACATTTTGTTTTGATCCACCTACCGCTTTGACATAAGACCAAAATTTCTTAGGATTTTCTGCCAAGTCAGTACATAGAACTTTACTTTCGAATTCATTGAACGCCTCTCGCATAGCCCTCCTCACACTACATTTCGCTTCGTGTAATTTTTGTTTTGTCTCCAAGGCTTTGGCTATGTTTATGTTTGCTGTGAAGTTCCCTTTGCCTCCGCAGCAGTTTCTAACTCGGTTGTTGTACCACGGTGGCTCTTTTCCATCACTTACGATCTTGCTTGGCACATACTCATCTAACGCATATTGTACAATGGTTTTGAACTTTGTCCATTGATCCACAACACTATCTGTACTTGAGACAAAACTTTTGTGTTGAGCCGTCAGGTACTCTGTAATCTGCATTTTGTCACTTTTGCTAAACAGAAAAATCTTCCTACCTTTTTTAATATTTCTATTTACGGCTGAAATCATCGATGCAGTAACCGCTTTATGATCGCTGATTCCCTGTTCTGCGTTAACTGTTTCAAATAGTTCGGGTCTGTTTGTCACCAGAAGGTCTAATATGTTATCGCCACGAGTCAGTTCTCTGTTTAACTGCTCAAGGTAGTTTTCAGATAAAGCACTTAAAAAAATTTCGCTGGATTCTTTGTCCCTGCCGCCGTTATGAACGTTTGGTCTCCCAGTCTATATCCAGCAAATTAAAATCTCCACCCAGAACTATAACATGGTGGGGGAAATCTACTCGAAATATTTTCCAAATTATCCTTCAGGTGCTCAGCCACAACAGCTGCTGAGCCAGGGGGCCTATAGAGACATCCAATTACCGTGTCTGAGCCTGCTTTAACCGTGACCTTCACCCAAATTATTTCACATTTCGTATCTCCGTCAATTTCCTTCGATACTATTGCACTTCTTACAGCTATAAACACGCCTCCCCCTTCACTGTCCAGCCTGTCTCTGCGGTATGCATTCCAATCTGAGTTTAGGATTTCATTACTGTTTACGTCTGGTTTCAGCCAACTTTCTGTCCCTAGTACTATATGGGCGTTGTGACCGTTTATTAATGAGAGCAGTTCTGGGACCTTTCTATAGACGCTCCTGCAGTTTACTATTAGCACATTAATATTGTTATTCCCTGTTGCATTTTGCCTACTCCTACCTTGCCGCGTCTCAGGAGGCGTCTTGTCGGGCCTAGGGAGGGAATTCTCTAACCTAAAAAACCCACATGTGCACTCCACACGTACTCCGCTACCCTTGTAGCCGCTTCCGGCGTGTAGTGCACGCTTGACCTATTCAGGGGGACATTTCTCCACCCGATAGCGGAGGTAGAGAAATTTGCACCCCAGATCTCCGCAGAATCGTCTGAGTCTCTGGTTTAAGCCTTCCACTCGGCTCCAAACCAGAGGACCGCGATCGATTCTGGGAACGATACTACAAATAGTTAGCTCTGATTCCACCCCGTGAGCGAGGCTTTCCGCCTTCACCAATTCCGCCAACCGCCTGTACGAACTGATGATGACCTCTGAACCCAGGCGGCAGGAGTCATTGGTGCCGACATGAGCAACAATTTGCAGTCGGGTGCACCCAGTGCTCTCTGTCGCCGCCGGCAGGGCCTCCTCCACATCTCGGATGAGACCCCCCGGCAAGCAGACAGAGTGAACACTGGCCTTCTTCCCGACCTTTCCGCTATTTCCCTAAGGGGCTCCATCACCCGCCTAACGTTGGAGCTCCCAATAACTAATAAACCCCTCGCCCCGTGTGCCTGCTCGGACCTTGCTGAAGGAGCGGCCACATGTCCACTCACAGGCAGAGCGGGCGACGCCACACGGCCAGCCTCCACATTGACCCTCCGCCTCGTGCGCCGCGAACGTCGCTGAACTCGCCACTCCCCTTGGGGAGAGGGTGGCCCAACCGTGCCCGGTACCCGCGAAGATGTCTCGACAGCAGGGACAGTGGGTGAAGCAAGTAACACCTGGGGTGTACCATGCGACGCACCAGACTCCCCACTGCCGCTACACTCCGAGGCAGCAGCCTGAAGACGGCTGACCGCGGCCATCAACACGTTCAGCTGTTCGCGAACAGTGGCCAGCTCCTCCTGCGTCCGTACACAGCAGTCACACATCCTATCCATCCTAAGAAATCAATTTACTGTAGAGAGTTAATCAACTTTTAACTAGACTGCTAATTCACTGCAGGCGGCTGATTGTTGACTAAACTGTGGTTGCTAGCCACTTCTTGTAGAAAACAATGAAAATAGCACTACCTGTCTCTGGACGGTACTGAAAACAAACACTAGCACTACTGGCACTATGGCTGACTAAAGGGACTCTCTCTGACTGTATTCAAAACAAACACGAAATCTATGGAACACTATTACTAGCACTCGACAATTAAAGCTTCCTAAAAGCAAAAACACACGGAAGAAGAAGTGACAGGTAATAAAAATACAGTTAATACTTAAATTAAGGTAGCTCGCTGCACAGCAGACGTGAAGCAGAACTCTAATTTCAATAATAACCACAGTCAGACTTTACACAGACGTTATCACTATGGATTTTCGATGTACAAGTTCAGGAAGGAAGGTTAGTACATTCCTGAGATCGTCTGGCCGATACCAACGAGGCCGGAAGCAGGTGGGAATAGAGAGACAGAATATTTTCGCCAACACTTTAGTTCTGTATTATCGTAGATTGTAATAATAAGTAGGATAGCCCTTCGAGGTACTCTTTGCAACATGTATGTGCAAAAACCTGACACACTATAAGCTTTGAAAAAAAATTTGCGAAAGTAAAGAAATGTGTCCATGCAAGGCCGCGTTCCCGCAGTGTCACAAAAGTACCCACGAAAATATTGATAATAATATATCAAAAAGTTGACGAAAGAGGATTTTGTACTAGCCAAGAAGAGGGGAGGGGAGGTGTAGAGAAATTATTAATGATCTAGATCGAACTATTCAAATGACAGAATCGAAATTACATTCATTTTGGTTGCAGAAGTGTTGCATCTCATCTTGCATTGCGTCATGGCTTTTTTTTTAATTTTTAGTCATCAGTCTTCTGATTGGTTTGATGCGGCGAGCCACGAATTCCACTCCTGTGCTAACATCTTCATCTCAGAGTAGCATTTGCACCCTACGTCCTCAATTATTTGCTGGATGTATTACAATCCCTGTCTTCCTCTACAATTTTTGCCCTCTACAGCACCCTCTATTACCATGGAAGTCATTCCCTCACGTCTTAACAGATGTGCTATCACCCTGTCCCTTTTTCTTGTCTGTGTTTTCCACATATTCCTTTCCTCTCCGTTTCTGCACAGAACCTCCTCATTCCTTAGCTTACCAGTCGACCTAATTTTCAACATTCGTCTGTAGCACCACATCTCAAATGCTTTGATTCTCTTCTGTTCCGGTTCTCCCACAGTCCCTGTTTCACTACCATAAAATGTGGTGCTCCAAACGTACATTCTGAGAAATTTTTTCCTCAAATTAAGGCCTATGATTGATACTAGTAGACTTCTCTTTGCCAGGTTGTGTCATAAAAGTTCTACAATGCGATACGTTAAAAGTATTGCCATGTTTTAACTTTAAAATAAGTGATATTCTAACATGTTGGAAATTTGAAATAGCATGCTTTACCAAGTAAAAGCTAAAAGCAATATCTTAGATTTAATAAAAATCTGAAATAACTGCAGTGGTCGGTGCCTGTGGGTCGAGTGTAAAGCAACGTCCCCTGGCGGGAGCTGGCAAAAGTTAAAACACTGGCGCCAGCGTGTCTTGGACGCATCGTGGACTGATTATAAGAAAGTGTTGACTAACATCTGGGTGCAGGCAGAAACTTACATAGTATCTTTAAAGGAAGTTGTCAATTGGTGGAGCGTATGCTGCCAATCCATTTCTTTATGCAGTCGAAGAGATGATCATCATTCACTTGCTGTACGATAACAGCACATATCTAAAACAATCAAAACTTTGAAATTTACTGCAGATAAAAATGTGTGCAGGACCGGACTCCAATCAGTGGACACTCTACTGCAGAGCAAAAATTCATTGCGAAACAAACTAATCTTTGCTGAAAACTGACACCCAGAAGTGTAAGTGTTGTTGGACGGCCCGCAAAGTCTGCATACTTAAATCCAATCATTTGGACATTGTTGGCTCGAGACCAGAAGCTACGTCAGGAATGTGCCCGAGAGACTCTCCAAAATCATGTTTTTGGTGTGTGGGAGAGCAGCAGCATATTCGTAACCCCCTCGTAACCTCCGTCCCTTAACGACCGAGCGAAGTGCTGTTGAGTGAGGGCTGGAGAACATTTTACTAAAACTAAAACAGGCAATTTTTGTTTTCGTTTTTTATCATTCATGTAGCTTCTTTTTTCCTTTTCGCAAAAGA
Source organism: Schistocerca piceifrons (assembly GCF_021461385.2). NCBI lineage: Eukaryota > Metazoa > Arthropoda > Insecta > Orthoptera > Acrididae > Schistocerca > Schistocerca piceifrons. Next base: position 416,510,109 of record NC_060141.1, read on the forward strand.
CTGCAGTGACTTCAATATCTCTCGATGGAAAAATTGTTTGGGAAATGAGGATTTGTGGTGGCATGTAAATAGCAAAAGAGAAATTTTCCAGTTTTAAATTTTTGAAATCGCTATGTCACTGGGTTTCCTCCCACCGAAAATGACTTATCTCTCATGTTTTGACAAGTCTTTTAACTATGAAGAAAATATTATTCATTGGACGCTTATTTTTATTTCGTAATTATTCATTTCATGTCAGTATAGAAAAGTTTCTTCAGCTAACCAGCATAGTGCAATCATATCACATATGAAAACAGTCACTTCGTTTCTGCATAAAAATCCAGCAACCAACTATTTTTAAGAAATATTTACTGTTGGTCCTTTATTAATTCCGAAAGTCTTTTTCCAGTGAATTTTCTTGCTATCTTGAGATGGCGTAAAATGTAATTAATTGAGAACGAGTTGCAAATATGAGTTTTTACTAAAGGTGATCGTCTCTGTAACCTTATAATAGAAACGATGTAAGCAATTCTTTGAAGTAATTTAGGGAAACCATTGAAAACCTTAATCATGATGATCGAATCGATACTGTATCTACATCTACATCTACATTTATACTCCGCAAGCCACCCAACGGTGTGTGGCGGAGGGCACTTAACGTGCCACTGTCATTACCTCCCTTTCCTGTTCCAGTCGCGTATGGTTCGCGGGAAGAACGACTGTCTGAAAGCCTCCGTGCGCGCTCTAATCTCTCTAATTTTACATTCGTGATCTCCTCGGGAGGTATAAGTAGGGGGAAGCAATATATTCGATACCTCATCCAGAAACGCATCCTCTCGAAACCTGGAGAGAAAGCTACACCGCGATGCTGAGCGCTTCTCTTGCAGAGTCTGCCACTTGAGTTTGTTAAACATCTCCGTAACGCTATCACGGTTTCCAAATAACCCTGTGACGAAATGCGCCGCTCTTCTTTGGATCTTCTCTATCTCCTCCGTCAACCCGATCTGGTACGGATCCCACACTGATGAGCAATACTCAAGTATAGGTCGAACGAGTGTTTTGTAAGCCACCTCCTTTGTTGATGGACTACATTTTCTAAGGACTCTCCCAATGAATCTCAACCTGGTACCCGCCTTACCAACAATCAATTTTATATGATCGTTCCACTTCAAATCGTTCCGCACGCATACTCCCAGATATTTTACAGAAGTAACTGCTGCCAGTGTTTGTTCCGCTATCATATAATCATACAATAAAGGATCCTTCTTTCTATGTATCCGCAATACATTACATTTGTCTATGTTAAGGGTCAATTGCCACTCCCTGCACCAAGTGCCTATCCGCTGCAGATCTTCCTGCATTTCGCTACAATTTTCTAATGCTGCAACTTCTCTGTATACTACAGCATCTTCCGCGAAAAGCCGCATGGGACTTCCGACACTATCTACTAGGTCATTTATATATATTGCGAAAAGCAATGGTCCCATAACACTCCCCTGTGGCACGCCAGAGGTTACTTTAACGTCTGTAGACGTCTCTCCATTGATAACAACATGCTGTGTTCTGTTTGCTAAAAACTCTTCAATCCAGCCACACAGCTGGTCTGATATTCCGTAGGCTCTTACTTTGTTTATCAGGCGACAGTGCGGAACTGTATCGAACGCCTTTCGGAAGTCAAGGAAAATAGCATCTACCTGGGAGCCTGTATCTAATATTTTCTGGGTCTCATGAACAAATAAAGCGAGTTGGGTCTCACACGATCGCTGTTTCCGGAATCCATGTTGATTCCTACATAGTAGATTCTGGGTTTCCAAAAACGACATGATACTCGAGCAAAAAACATGTTCTAAAATTCTACAACAGATCGACGTCAGAGATATAGGTCTATAGTTTTGCGCATCTGCTCGACGACCCTTCTTGAAGACTGGGACTACCTGTGCTCTTTTCCAATCATTTGGAACCTTCCGTTCCTCTAGAGACTTGCGGTACACGGCTGTTAGAAGGGGGCAAGTTCTTTCGCGTACTCTGTGTAGAATCGAATTGGTATCCCGTCAGGTCCAGTGGACTTTCCTCTGTTGAGTGATTCCAGTTGCTTTTCTATTCCTTGGACACTTATTTCGATGTCAGCCATTTTTTCGTTTGTGCGAGGATTTAGAGAAGGAACTGCAGTGCGCTCTTCCTCTGTGAAACAGCTTTGGAAAAAGGTGTTTAGTATTTCAGCTTTACGCATGTCATCCTCTGTTTCAATGTCATCATCATCCCGGAGTGTCTGGATATGCTGTTTCGAGCCACTTACTGATTTAACGTAAGACCAGAACTTCCTAGGATTTTCTGTCAAGTCGGTACATAGAATTTTACTTTCGAATTCACTGAAGGCTTCACGCATAGCCCTCCTTACGCTAACTTTGACATCGTTTAGCTTCTGTTTGTCTGAGAGGTTTTGGCTGCGTTTAAACTTAGAGTGAAGCTCTCTTTGCTTTCGCAGTAGTTTCCTAACTTTGTTGTTGTACCACGGTGGGTTTTTCCCGTCCCTCGCAGTTTTACTCGGCACGTACCTGCCTAAAACGCATTTTACGATTGCCTTGAACTTTTTCCATAAACACTGAACATTGTCAGTGTCGGAACAGAAATTTTCGTTTTGATCTGTTAGGTAGTCTGAAATCTGCCTTCTATTACTCTTGCTAAACAGATAAACCTTCCTCCCTTTTTTTATATTCCTACTAACTTCCATATTCAGGGATGCTGCAACGGCCTTATGATCACTGATTCCCTGTTCTGTACATACAGAGTCGAAAAGTTTGGGTCTGTTTGTTATCAGTAGGTCCATGATGTTATCTCCACGAGTCGGTTCTCTGTTTAATTGGTCGAGGTAATTTTCGGATAGTGCACTCAGTATAATGTCACTCGATGCTCTGTCCCTACCACCCGTCCTAAACATCTGAGTGTCCCAGTCTATATCTGGTAAATTGAAATCTCCACCTAAGACTATAACATGCTGAGAAAAATTATGTGAAATGTATTCCAAATTTTCTCTCAGTTGTTCTGCCACTGATGCTGCTGAGTCGGGAGGTCGGTAAAAGGAGCCAATTATTAACCTAGCTCGGTTGTTGAGTGTAACCTCCACCCATAATAATTCACAGGAACTATCCACTTCTATTTCACTACAGGATAAACTACTACTAACAGCGACGAACACTCCACCACCGGTTGCATGCAATCTATCCTTTCTAAACACCGTCTGTACCTTTGTAAAAATTTGGGCAGAATTTATCTCTGGCTTCAACCAGCTTTCTGTACCTATAACGATTTCGGCTTCAGTGCTTTCTATCAGCGCTTGAAGTTCCGGTACTTTACCAACGCAGCTTCGACAGTTTACAATTACAATACCGATTGCTGCTTGGTCCCCGCATGTCCTGACTTTGCCCTGCACCCGTTGTGGCTGTTGCCCTTTCTGTACTTGCCCAAGGCCATCTAACCTAAAAAGCCGCCCAGCCCACGCTACACAACCCCTGCTACCCGTGAAGCCTCCTGTTGCGTGTAGTGGACTCCTGACCTATCCAGCGGAACCAGAAGCCCCACCACCCTATGGCGCAAGTCGAGCAATCTGCAGCCCACACGGTCGCAGAACCGTCTCAGCCTCTGATTCAGACCCTCCACTCGTCTCTGTACCAAAGGTCCGCAGTCAGTCCTGTCGACGATGCTGCAGATGGTGAGCTCTGCTTTCATCCCGCTACCGAGACTGGCAGTCTTCACCAAATCAGATAGCCACCGGAAGCCAGAGAGGATTTCCTCGGATCCATAGCGACACACATCTTTGGTGCCGACATGAGCGACCACCTGCAGATGGGTGCACCCTGTACCCTTCATGGCATCCGGAAGGACCCTTTCCACATCTGGAATGACTCCCCCCGGTATGCACACGGAGTGCACATTGGTTTTCTTCCCCTCTCTTGCTGCCATATCCCTAAGGGGCCCCATTACGCGCCTGACGTTGGAGCTCCCAACTACCAGTAAGCCCACCCCCTGCGACCGCCCGGATCTTGCAGACTGAGGGGCAACCTCTGGAACAGGACAAGTAGCCATGTCAGGCCGAAGATCAGTATCAGCCTGAGACAGAGCCTGAAACCGGTTCGTCAGACAAACTGGAGAGGCCTTCCGTTCAGCCCTCCGGAATGTCTTTCGCCCCCTGCCACACCTTGAGACGACCTCCCACTCTACCACAGGTGAGGGATCAGCCTCAATGCGGACAGTATCCCGGGCAACCACAGTCGTAGTCCGATCGGGGGATGCGTGGGACGAGCTGGCCGTCCCCGACAAACCCCCATCCGGAACCCCACAGTGATGCCCATTGGCAACAGCCTCAAGCTGTGTGACCGAAGCCAACACTGCCTGAAGCTGGGAGCGAAAGGATGCCAACTCAGCCTGCATCCGAACACAGCAGTTGCAGTCCCTATCCATGCTAAAAACTGTTGTGCAAAGAACGTCTGAACTAATCTACAGAGAGCGCAAACAAATCGACACAAAATTTAAACGGTTATTAAAATACAAGGTTGCCTAGTAAATGCAGTAATGCTGCTACTTGCGCACTGCTGACACTGCTCGGCGGCGGAAGGAGACTACGCGAATTTACACTATTCAGGTACTAAAACGCGATGCTACAACTCTCAAATACTATAATACGCCCGAAATTTATGAATTTGAACAATGCAAGTACCAAAAACACGCAAAGAAATTAAGAATTAAACTATGTAACAAATGAGTGAGCTAGGAGTATACGACTTTATGCTGCAGCTGCTTATCCAACGGCGGCAGGGAGCACTTCTATCTTGCGGAATATTACGCCAGTTTGTTTAAAAGAGCACAACCCCATTCCCTCAGTATATATATACTCCTGGAAATTGAAATAAGAACACCGTGAATTCATTGTCCCAGGAAGGGGAAACTTTATTGACACATTCCTGGGGTCAGATACATCACATGATCACACTGACAGAACCACAGGCACATAGACACAGGCAACAGAGCATGCACAATGTCGCCAGTAGTACAGTGTATATCCACCTTTCGCAGCAATGCAGGCTGCTATTCTCCCATGGAGACGATCGTAGAGATGCTGGATGTAGTCCTGTGGAACGGCTTGCCATGCCATTTCCACCTGGCGCCTCAGTTGGACCAGCGTTCGTGCTGGACGTGCAGACCGCGTGAGACGACGCTTCATCCAGTCCCAAACATGCTCAATGGGGGACAGATCCGGAGATCTTGCTGGCCAGGGTAGTTGACTTACACCTTCTAGAGCACGTTGGGTGGCACGGGATACATGCGGACGTGCATTGTCCTGTTGGAACAGCAAGTTCCCTTGCCGGTCTAGGAATGGTAGAACGATGGGTTCGATGACGGTTTGGATGTACCGTGCACTATTCAGTGTCCCCTCGACGATCACCAGTGGTGTACGGCCAGTGTAGGAGATCGCTCCCCACACCATGATGCCGGGTGTTGGCCCTGTGTGCCTCGGTCGTATGCAGTCCTGATTGTGGCGCTCACCTGCACGGCGCCAAACACGCATACGACCATCATTGGCACCAAGGCAGAAGCGACTCTCATCGATGAAGACGACATGTCTCCATTCGTCCCTCCATTCACGCCTGTCGCGACACCACTGGAGGCGGGCTGCACGATGTTGGGGCGTGAGCGGAAGACGGCCTAACGGTGTGCGGGACCGTAGCCCAGCTTCATGGAGACGGTTGCGAATGGTCCTCGCCGATACCCCAGGAGCAACAGTGTCCCTAATTTGCTGGGAAGTGGCGGTGCGGTCCCCTACGGCACTGCGTAGGATCCTACGGTCTTGGCGTGCATCCGTGCGTTGCTGCGGTCCGGTCCCAGGTCGACGGGCACGTGCACCTTCCGCCGACCACTGGCGACAACATCGATGTACTGTGGAGACCTCACGCCCCACGTGTTGAGCAATTCGGCGGTACGTCCACCCGGCCTCCCGCATGCCCACTATACGCCCTCGCTCAAAGTCCGTCAACTGCACATACGGTTCACGTCCACGCTGTCGCGGCATGCTACCAGTGTTAAAGACTGCGATGGAGCTCCGTATGCCACGGCAAACTGGCTGACACTGACGGCGGCGGTGCACAAATGCTGCGCAGCTAGCGCCATTCGACGGCCAACACCGCGGTTCCTGGTGTGTCCGCTGTGCCGTGCGTGTGATCATTGCTTGTACAGCCCTCTCGCAGTGTCCGGAGCAAGTATGGTGGGTCTGACACACCGGTGTCAATGTGTTCTTTTTTCCATTTCCAGGAGTGTATATATATCTTCCCCCCATGAACCATGGACCTTGCCGTTGGTGGGGAGGCTTGCGTGCCTCAGCGATACAGATAGCCGTACCGTAGTGCAACCACAACGGAGGGGTATCTGTTGAGAGGCCAGACAAACGTGTGGTTCCTGAAGAGGGGCAGCAGCCTTTTCAGTAGTTGCAAGGGCAACAGTCTGGATGATTGACTGATCTGGCCTTGTAACAATAACCAAAACGGCCTTGCTGTGCTGGTACTGCGAACGGCTGAAAGCAAGGGGAAACTACAGCCGTAATTTTTCCCGAGGGAATGCAGCTTTACTGTATGATTAAATGATGATGGCGTCCTCTTGGGTAAAATATTCCGGAGGTAAAATAGTCCCCCATTCGGATCTCCGGGCGGGGACTACTCGGGAGGATGTCGTTATCAGGAGAAAGAAAACTAGCGTTCTACGGATCGGAGCGTGGAATGTCAGATCCCTTAATCGGGCAGGTAGGTTAGAAAATTTAAAAAGGGAAAAGGATAGGTTGAAGTTAGATATAGTGGGAATTAGTGAAGTTCGGTGGCAGGAGGAACAAGACTTCTGGTCAGGTGACTACAGGGTTATAAACACAAAATCAAGTAGGGGTAATGCAGGAGTAGGTTTAATAATGAATAGGAAAATAGGAATGCGGGTAAGCTACTACAAACAGCATAGCGAACGCATTATTGTGGCCAAGATAGATACGAAGCCCACACCTACTACAGTAGTACAAGTTTATATGCCAAATAGCTCTGCAGATGACGAAGAAATTGAAGAAATGTATAATGAAATAAAAGAAATTATTCAGATAGTGAAGGGAGACGAAAATTTAATAGTCATGGGTGACTGGAATTCGAGTGTAGGAAAATGGAGAGAAGGAAACATAGTCGGTGAATATGGATTGGGGCTAAGAAATGAAAGAGGAAGCCGCCTGGTAGAATTTTGCACAGAGCACAACATAATCATAGCTAACACTTGGTTTAAGAATCATGAAAGAAGGTTGTATACATCGAAGAACCCTGAAGATACTAAAAGGTATCAGATTGATTATATAATGGTAAGACAGAGAGTTAGGAACCAGGTTATAAATTGTAAGACATTTCCAGGGGCAGATGTGGACTCTGACCACAATCTATTGGTTATGACCTGTAGATTAAAACTGAAGAAACTGCAAAAAGGTGGGAATTTAAGGAGATGGGACCTGGATAAACTGAAAGAACCAGAGGTTGTACAGAGTTTCAGGGAGAGCATTAGGGAGCAATTGACAGGAATGGGGGAAAGAAATACAGTAGAAGAAGAATGGGTAGCTTTGAGGGATGAAGTAGTGAAGGCAGCAGAGGATCAAGTAGGTAAAAAGACGAGGGCTAGTAGAAATCCTTGGGTAACAGAAGAAATATTGAATTTAATTGATAAAAGGAGAAAATATAAAAATGCAGTAAATGAAGCAGGCAAAAAGGAATACAAACGTCTCAAAAATGAGATCGACAGGAAGTGCAAAATGGCTAAGCAGGGATGGCTAGAGGACAAATGTAAGGATGTAGAGGCTTATCTCACTAGGGGTAAGATAGATACTGCCTACAGGAAAATTAAAGAGACCTTTGGAGATAAGAGAACGACTTGTATGAATATCAAGAGCTGAGATGGAAACCCAGTTCTAAGCAAAGAAGGGAAAGCAGAAAGGTGGAAGGAGTAAAGGAGTATCTAGAGGGTCTATACAAGGGCCATGTGCTTGCGGACAATATTGTGGAAATGGAAGAGGATGTAGATGAAGATGAAATGGGAGATACGATACTGCGTGAAGAGTTTGACAAAGCACTGAAAGACCTGAGTCGAAACAAGGCCCCCGGAGTAGACAACATTCCATTGGAACTACTGACGGCCTTGGGAGAGCCAGTCCTGACAAGACTCTACCATCTGGTGAGCAAGATGTATGAAACAGGCGAAATACCCTCAGACTTCAAGAAGAATATATTAATTCCAATATTAAAGAAAGCAGGTGTTGAAAGATGTGAAAATTACCGAACTATCAGTTTCATAAGTCACAGCTCCAAAATACTAACACGAATTCTTTAAAGACGAATGGAAAAACTAGTAGAAGCCAACCTCGGGGAAGATCAGTTTGGATTCCGTAGAAATACTGGAACACGTGAGGCAATACTGACCTTACGATTTATCTTAGAAGAAAGATTAAGGAAAGGCAAACCTACGTTTCTAGCATTTGTAGACTTAGAGAAAGCTTTTGACAATGTTGACTGGATTACTCTCTTTCAAATTCTAAAGGTGGCAGGGGTAAAATAGAGGGAGCGAAAGGCTATTTACAATTTGTACAGAAACCAGATGGCAGTTATAAGAGTCGAGGGACATGAAAGGGGAGCGGTGGTTGGGAAGGGAGTAAGACAGGGTTGTAGCCTCTCCCCGATGTTGTTCAATCTGTATATTGAGCAAGCAGTAAAGGAAACAAAAGAAAAATTCGGAGTAGGTATTAAAATCCATGGAGAAGAAATAAAAAGTTTGAGGTTCGCCGATGACATTGTAATTCTGTCAGAGACAGCAAAGGACTTAGAAGAGCAGTTGAATGGAATGGACAGTGTCTTGAAAGGAGGATATAAGATGAACATCAACAAAAGCAAAACGAGGATAATGAAATGTAGTCGAATTAAGTCGGGTGATGCTGAGGGAATTAGATTAGGAAATGAGACACTTAAAGTAGTAAATGAGTTTTGCTATTTGGGGAGCAAAATAACTGATGATGGTCGAAGTAGAGAGAATATAAAATGTAGACTGGCAATGGCAAGGACAGCTTTTCTGAAGAAGAGAAATTTGTTAACATCGAGTATAGATTTAAGTGTCAGGAAGTCATTTCTGAAAGTATTTGTATGGAGTGTAGCCATGTATGGAAGTGAAACATGGACGATAAATAGTTTGGACAAGAAGAGAATAGAAGCATTCGAAATGTGGTGCTACAGAAGAATGAGGAAGTATTGAATAGGATTGGGGAGAAGAGAAGTTTGTGGCACAACTTGACCAGAAGACGGGATCGGTTGGTAGGACATGTTCTGAGGCATCAAGGGATCGCCAATTTAGTATTGGAGGGCAGCGTGGAGGGTAAAAATCGTAGAGGGAGACCAAGAGATGAATACACTAAGCAGATTCAGAAGGATGTAGATTGCAGTAGGTACTGGGAGATGAAGAAGCTTGCACAGGATAGAGTAGCATGGAGAGCTGCATCAAACCAGTCTCAGGACTGAAGACCACAACAACAAGATATATATATATATATATATATATATATATATATATATATATATATATATATATATATATATATATAAGAGAAGTTATTTAATAATCTAAAAAGTGAAGCTACACTGTTCATTAGCATGTCGACACCGATCACTACACACATTATACACACATCATTTCACAATATAACACTATACAAACTGTCAGCTGACATCAGGCCATGACTACTATGTGCGGCTTCCACTATTTTGTGCCGCAACTTCCAATTTGCTTGCCTGAAAAACTGAGTCAGTATTCCTCCATAATGAATGAGATGGTGACATCAGAAAGAGGAAAAGATGTTAGTATTATCCATTATATACTTATGGTGTAAGGTTTTCCACAAAAGATGAAAAATTCACAATGCACAAATTGTGTTGTTTTTTTACCAAACACATTTTCCATACCACCCAAGTACTCCCTCATTGTATAGAATATACCTCTTAAAAGATACTCTCAACTATCTTTTTAATTAAGTTCATTTTAGAAGGGGAAGCCACGGCTCTCGGATCACAAATTTACTTCAAACTTTCCACGCCTTTAGTAGGCCATTAAAAAAACATAATGTGGTGTCACCGCCAGACACCACACTTGCTAGGTGGTAGCCTTTAAATCGGCCGCGGTCCATTAGTATACGTCGGACCCGCGTGTCGCCACTGTCAGTGATCGCAGACCGAGCGCCACCACACGGCAGGTCCAGAGAGACGTCCTGGCACTCGCCCCAGTTGTACAGCCGACGTTCATAGCAATGGTTCACTGACAACTACGCTCTCATTTGCCGAGACGATAGTTAGCATAGCCTTCAGCTACATTTGCTACGACCTAGCAAGGCGCCGTATTCAATTGATAATTAATATTGTGAAGCATGTATCATCAAGAGCGATGTTCTACAAATGTGGATTAAAGTTAAGTATTACAGCAACTGCGTCCATTTTCTAAGTTCTCATTTCCTTTTAACTGTTCCAGACCTCTCGCCAATCTGCGTGAGCTTAACGCGTGCCTTTCGGCTTTCTCTCGTTGTGACTTGGCTGTCGTGCTAAGTCACAACACATAATGTGCAAGCAGGAAGGTGCACTACTCTGGCAATTCCGAGAAAATCGCAGGAGACGTTTAACACGTCTGTTGTGTTAACTGTTGTATCTGTGCGTAGAGACAGGGGCCAGACGTTAGAGTTCATGGTGGACAAGTGGTAAAGAAAAAAAGAAGAAGGAAAGGTTAGCGTTCGAGCTTCAGAAGACAAACGTGTATGAGATGACATTAGGCTCCCTCTCAAACCTTCGTTTTTGTAGTACTAGTGTAAATTCTCTGATATTCAAAAAAATTGCACCTACACTGCTAGTTTTTCATACTTAAGCAACATCTCACAACTACACAGGTTAACTGCCAAGTGGAACCGGCCTCTGTGTCAGCAGCTCGAAGCGTCGAGGTGCAAAGTAGTTCCGGGTACTTTACCAGACTGCATGTATAAAGAATTCCGCAAATCACGACAGGCATACATTTTCAGGAAAGCTCTATGCGTTTCTTCGTTTACTTGTCGATAGTTATAAATATGTTTCTCCTAATAATTAAATTTAATTAAAACAGTAAGTAGTCAAATAACATGATATTCACCGAAACTTCATGGAATGTTTCTTTAACTTATTACCTCTCAAATGTCATATAAATTAAATAATATGACAAGTGATGAAAAAACTATAGATTAAAAATTAAGACTGAGCAGGAGTCAGACCGTTCCCTCATACAGGTACGTCTTACGTAGCTCGAATGCTAACCACAGTTTTTTTATTTTCTTTTTCGCGGCGGATGTCCCATGACACCCAATTTTTTTTCTTACCAATTGACCACCATGAACGCTATCGACCGAGACCTACGCACATCAGTTGCATATAATAGACGCGTAAAACTTCTCTTCCGATTTTCTCGGAAAGTGCGAGAGTAGAGCACCTTTCTATTTCCACATTATGTTGTTTTAATGGCCTACTAAAAGTGTACAAAGTTTGAAGTAAATCCGTGATGCCAACGTCGTGGCCTCCCCTTGTTAGTAATCTCTTTAACTCCCTAGACAATTAAAATATTTTATTCTTTTGTAAAAACGCTATTTTTTGTCGTATGTTTATTCTTTCTTGGTGAGTGTAAGTTCAGTCTACATATCGTTGCAAGGTTATGAAAAGATCTGTTTGTGCAGTAATTATCAAAGTTGTATTTGATGTTCATAGCTGACTGATCAAAGTGTAGATATTGTGTACTTAAGGTCTCCATCGTTTTGAAAAGATCTTTACACTGAGCTCGATTACAATTTTTAGTTATGGTATTATTCTTATGGTCTTGTTATGTAGATTCAAAACTGTGTTCATATTTCGAGCCTTTGTTACTCAGCAAGAGTTCCATGAATACATTTGTGGTTCCTTCCGCCACCTCTTGGAAGAACACAATCACATTTAAGGCCGAAAAACGTGTGTATTATGTAACCAAAGCTAATAGTTGCTATACATTGATAATAGGACTCTAAGGGTATAACATGCTGGTGACATTTTGTTTGTGAGTACTTTTGCGTGTTCACACCACTGCAACTGAGAATTAATATTTAATCCTAGAAATTCTGCCTGTCTCACTCAATCTACAGAGGTATAATTTACAGTTCACATAGTAGTGCCATTTCCCCCTCATTAAACTGAAATTGGTGGCGTTAGTTTTCTTTGCATATAATGTAATTTTATTGAATATTGAGCAATTGTTAAATTCCTTGAGGGTTTCATCTACAAAGATTTATCTTGTTTTCGCAGTAACCATGATGTTTCTGTAATCAGCAAAGACAACTTTTCCCATGTCTCTACCGGGAAAGTCACTGATCTATACGCTATCTTGAGAAACTCCTACATTAATTTATCATCGTGCGAATATTACAACCCTGCCATGTCACTTAATGATGGACATAAAAGGATGGCGTGCTAAATTCTGTGCATGTTATTTGCTACATATTATGGGAAAGGATAATATGGCACACGAGAAATTCTGAATGTTAGTTACTGTTTTGCCTCTTTCCTGCAAAAGTAGCTTAATGTGCAAGACGTGAGAGCTGTTTATTAAATGAGAGTCTCTAATTAACTTTGCTTCCTTTTATACAGTTATTGATGCGTAAGGGCATGGTCCATAGCTATTTGCCAGACACAGTCAGTCAAAATAGGCAAAAAACAGTAATGTAATAAAATATTACAACGAACACGCTGCTAGCTAAAAAATATTTTTCTCTGTTTTGAAATTACCATTCGGTGAACGTAAGCTGTAGTTATTGTCGTTTTTCATAATTCGAAATGGAAATTGAAAATCTGTGGTAAGTTCTATGGGACCAGATTGCTGAGGTCACACTACTTAATCTAACTTAAACTAACTTGCGCTAAGGACACCAAACACACCCATGCCCAAGAGAGGACTCGAAGCTCCGACGGAGGGGAGCCGCGCGAACCGTGGCAAGGCGCTCAAGACCGTACAGCTACCCCGCGGGGCTCATCATTCGACCTAGCTGACTGTTAGAGTCACGTTGTCACATAACATCTGCTGCTACAGTGTTCTTTAAGATATACGAACGTCATTCAACAAGTAATACAGCATATTTTTCCTCTGCTAATTTCGGTTTAAGATATTGGGAATTCCGTGAGGGACAGCACAGAATATTTCCGCTACAGCCCCTATTTTCATTAAGTTCTGATAGGTGGCGTCGCTATACGAATGGCGTCTGTAGCGTAGGTGCTTTCCAAGCAGAGAGCTATCGTTGTGTTTCTTTTGGCGGAAAACCGAAGGATACCAGATATTCACAGGCGCTTGCAGAATGTCTATGCAGACCTCACAGTGAACAAAAGCACGATTAATCGTTGGGCGAAGCGTTTGTCATCATCACAACATGGTTGCGGAGACCTGTCCGATATCCCATGTGCCGGCCGGCCGCACGTTGCTATGACCCCTGCAATGTTGGAACGTGCTGACACTCTCATTCGAGCTGATTGATGGATCACAGTCAAACACCTCGATGCACTACTGGACATGTCTGTTGGTATCGCTGACACACTCGTCCACCATTTGGGCTACTCAAAGGTGTGTGCCCGCTGGCTTTCTCGTCGCTCAACAAAAGACCATGAAGTCCAATGAAGGACCATCTGTGCGGAATGTCTTCCACGTTCCGAGGCTGATCTTGACAATTTTTGTCAAAAACCGTCACAAGCGACAAAATGTGAGTTAACCACGTCGAACAGCAAACAAAACAGCGATCCATAGAGTGGTGCTACACCCCCTGTCCTCCGAAGAAAAAGTTCAAATGCGCATCCTCATGGCGACGGTCTGCTGGGACTCTGAAGGGATTATTCTGTTTCATGTCCTCCCTCACGGTGCAACGATCAACTCTCAAGTGTATTGTGCTACCCTCAGGAAAGTGAAGAAATAACTTCAGCGTGTTCCTCGCTACCAAAATGAAAACGAACTTCTCCTTCCCCTTGAGAACGCAAGATCTCACACAAGTCTGCGAATCTGAGAGGAAGTCAAAAAACGTCGTTGGACTGTTCTTCACCTTCCACCCTACAGCCCGGATCTCGCACCTTTCGACTTCTATCTGTCTGGCCCAACGAAGGATGCACTCCGCGGGAAGCAGTACATGGGATGATGCGTTTGTTGTACTGAGGCACCACACAAGACGGGTTTGCGAAAGTTGGTACCAGAAGTACGGTGGACGTCTGTCGGCAGCAGAAACATCGCTTCACGCAAAGTAATCACTCCGGCTGCGAGAACCACGCCCTCTGGAGCTGCTGTGCCACCAAGAACAGAGACGTGCTCTAAGTTACCGTGCACAAGCTAGAGTTGCGGAAGTTATAAGTCAGTTCGAGTCTTACTAGGGAGTTCCATAGAACCCTCGTCCTTCAAGGTATCAAGCCGTCGAGCGAGATAGAAACAGTGGCCGGTGGACAGTCTACAGTAGAAATATAACAGTGAAGAGAATGATCGTGGATCGACAGAGACCGCTTGCCTAGACACTAACTGAGTACTGTTTCTTTGGAACTATTCTTCGAATAGTACATGAAGACGGAAGTTTAGTTTTTTTATGACTTTAATTCAGAGAACATTATTCAGTTTATTTTCATGGTACTGTGTCAACGCTGGACAGATGGGCTAAACCTGCATGCTACAATTGTTGTAACAAGTCTCAGCTAATTTGAGTAATATATTTTACTGTTAACTGTTCTGTGTTACTTTCCTTGTGCTGCACGTATTCGTTTTACCATGACATCTTTATTACACTTTTGCAGTCGCAGAGAGATTTTCATAATACTGGACGCCCCAAATCCATAACAATGGGGATGTTATTGATGCATAAAAACATTGGCTCCGGCCAGTACAGTGGAATCATGGGGGCATACAGGCCTTCACAGTATGGAGGCGTAAGGCCCTCTCATTGACCGAGATTATGTTGAAATATAGCGATTTGTGGCCAGAAGAGTGGGGAATAATATGGTGCAATGGTATCCCGAATAAAACCAACCTGTTTTCTCAAAGATAGTGTGCTGCATTATTTACTGGACGCCCATAGTATTCAGTTAACATTTTAACCATTTCTGCATTTCTTATACACTGAAGCACCAAAGCAACTGGCATATTCATGCGTACTCAAATACAGAGATATGAATACAGCCAGAATACGGCGCTGTAGACGGCAACGCGTATATAAGACAACAAGTGTCTGGCGTAGTTGTTAGAAAGGTTACTGCTGCCTATAATGGCAGGTTATCAAGGTTGAAGTGAGTTTGAACGTGGTGTTATAGTTGGCGCCCGAGCGATGGGACACAGCATCTCCAAGATAGCGTTGAGGTGTGGATCTTCCCCGTACGACCATTTCACGAGTGTATTGTACCAGAAATCCGGTAAAACATCAAATGTCCGACATCGCTGCAGCCGGAAAAAGATCATGCAAGTACAGGACCTACAATGACTGAAGAGAATCGTTCAACGTAACGGAAGTGCAACTCTTCAGCAAATTGCTGCAGGTTTCAATGCTGGAGCATCAACAAGCGTGAGTTAGCGAATCATTCTGCGAAACATCATCGATATGGGCTTTCGGAGCCGAAGGCCCGCTCATGTACACTTGATGAATGCACGACATAAAGCTTTATGCATCGCCTGGGTCCGTCAACCCGAACATTGGACTGTTGATGACTGGAAACAGGTTGGCTGGTTGGACGAGTCACTTTTCAAATTGCATCGAGTGGATGGACGTGTATGAGTGTGGAGACAACCTCATGAATCCATGGACCCTGCTTGTCACCAGGGGCCTGTTCAAGCTGGTGGGGGCTTTGTAATGGTGTGGAGCATGTGCAGTTGGAGTGATGTTCGACCCCTGATACGTCTAGATACGACTTTGACAGGTGACACGTATGTAAGCATCCTCTCTGTTCACCTGCATTCGTTCATGTCAGTTGTGCATTCCGACGGACTTGGGCAATTCCAGCAGGACAATGCCACACCTCACATGTCCAGAATTGCTACAGAGTGGCTCCAGAAACACTCTTCTGAGTTTAAACACTTCCACTGGCCACCAAACTCCCCAGACATGAACATTATTGAGCATAGCTGGGATGCCTTACAACGTCCTGTTCACAACAGAACTTCACCCCTCGTAGTCTTACAGATTTATGGACTCCGGTGTAGGGTTTATGGTGTCAGTTCCGTCCAGCATTACCTCAGACATCAGTCGAGTCCATGCTACTCGCCATGCGGCACTTTTGCGTGTTCGCGGGGGCGCTACACGATATGAGGCAGGTATGCGTTTCGTTGGCTTTTCAGTTGTAACCTCCCCACAGAATTCTTTTCCGTAACCCCCCAACAGAAAATATTAACATTAATAATATTCACGTTTCGTGTAACCTCAAAACAGAATTCTTTCACATTTAACCTCCCCACGAAAATTTATTCAAATTTAATCTACCCACAAAACTCTTTTCTCATTTAATGTAACCTCAAAACAGAAAAAAATTCCTAAACCTCTTAACAGTAAAAATTATAATTATGTCGTTCACACTCAGTGTAACGTCCCAACAAAAAATAAATTCAGTAACCTGGTAATAATACAATGTAACTAACGTCTCAATTAAATAGTCGCTCACTTATGATTTTTCAATAATTGACTGTGAATTTAACCTGGTAAATTTTGGACGTCAGCAGTGGTGCGTCATGGCCCTGAAAGATCGTTCTGAATAAAAAAAAGAAAAATTCTTACCTCAATGAAGTCGCCGGATAACGCATATATATCTGCACTTACAATAATTTTTTCTGGCGCAGCCCTGTGCAATGCTGGCCGATAGATTTGTCATTTATGAAAGGGAAACAACTGATTTTTCTTTTGCAATAATCGGGATGATCATGGATTGGAGAAATTAGTAAATTCTTTAAATTGAAATGAATGGTTGTTAAAAAATTACTTTATATGAGAAAGATTATTATTTGGACATTTTTAAAACATTTACATGGGAGTTGAGATAACATTACTACATATGCGCGAGGCTGCTTTTTACCTTATACAATAATACTCAGGCTCCGGCATCGCTGCGCCGTGACCGGCCCATCCAACATGATACACCAGACCAGAGCAGACTGCAGACTAGCAACAACTTACTGCTACAGCTACACAGTTCCTACTGCAATCAACAATGCTCTCTGGTCAGAGATTCTCGTATACCTTGGATATCGCAGGCAGTGCATGAGCAATACATCAAAATTACATCTGCTCGGACCTCTTACATAAAATTACATCTGCTCGGACCTCTTACATATCCCTCCACTGGGGGGAGGGGCAAAAATTTGGCAGCGATGGTGAGTCAATTGGACTTGCCATGAGCAACAAATTTTTTTTAATTAACTAAGTTTACAGTAACAGAGTATATACATATATATAAGTGCAGAACATGAAATGAAATAGAGTGCACATGCACTGAGTACAGAACATATCAAGAAATGACAAAATGTATACGCAATGAGTACAAAACATATTAACAAATGACATAAAGTGCACACGCACTGTATATATTTTTACCATTTTACAAGAACTAGGAAAGGAAAGGGAAGGATTGCATCATGGTTGTAGCACAGTAGGTTGCACATAGCTGCACTGAAAGTCCATATCTTTCTACAGAAGCACAACACCAAGTGAGACAATCTGAAGTTCTCTTCCCTGAAGTATTAATCAGTGCAGCCAACACACTGAAATGTTGTATTAATGTTCAATGTTATCATTTTGGTAGTACATTAGGTACACCAAACAGTAGGACCGTAATAACATCTCCATCATTCAAGGTGGTGGACAGCATGATGTGTCAACACCACAGTCTTGTAGAATCCATACTCTTTCACCAACGTAGAATTAGTGCAAAATCCAAATATAGTGCTCCATGATCATGAGGATGGACAGGACAAACGGATATTGCAGTAATTTCTGGTAATTAGGTCAGAAGGTGAAGGACATTAAGTCTTATGCTAGTCATCATTGAGAATTACACAAGTCTATCAACCGATTTGAGTAATTGTTGGCGCTCATTGCCTAGTTACTAAACATTTCTGTACTATGTATGGAGTATTACAGAACATTATTCATAAGTCATTTGATTACAGTAAACATTGGCACTCATTGGCCAGTTACAAACCATTTTTATGCATTGTTCAGAAGTGATAATTCAAAACAAGAGTTAATTAATGGCATAGCATTTACATAATTCATCTAATTATAGTAATCATTGGCACTCATTGGCCAGTTACAAACCATTTTTATGCATTGTTCAGAAGTCATCATTCAAAACAAGAGTTAATTAATGGCATAGCATTTACATAATTCATCTAATTATAGTAATCATTGGCACTCATTGGCCAGTTACAAACCATTTTTATGCATTGTTCAGAAGTGATCAATCGAAACAAGAGTTAATTAATGGCATATCATTTATAGAGTATAACAAAAATATTATTTACAGAAATTATTGGCATAGCATTTATGCATTATTACAAAACATCATTCAGTATTACTCAGAACTCATCATTCAAGTGACATAGGACATATTTAAAATGTAACACACTATAACTACTACTCAAGGTCTGTGGTCCAATAATACATAGATATAATGGATTCAATACATCTGAGAAATTTGCATTATATTTAGAATTAGAAATACATCTTAAACTGGTAGAATTATTTGGCACTGGTAATACATTTTTTTGTGCTAGCAATGCATTGCGTTGAGATCGATAATTAATTGCTGGGGCATGAAAATATTTGCTTTTGACTTATTTCTGCAAATAACGATTAATAACATCATTCGTCATGAGTCAGCTGTAGCAAGGTTATGAAACAAGTAGAGTATATGTGATCACATTCATGAATGACGCACACAAATGGGTAAAAAAATGCAAGCACTTGAACAGGTTTAATGACTAACTGCTTATAGCACATTAATTTCATGAATATCTTCTCCTGGAAAAAATACAAAATGGATTATTGAGCTGAAAGAAGAAACACATATTATGCTGAAAAGTAGTGAACTTCGAATTAACAGGTAATGAAACGTGTACTAAATATGTATGTACTCTAGCTGTCCTTTCCAAAACATTCAGTAATTATACCATGCGACATAAGACATACTGTCAAAACGAACTGCAACATATACTTAAATAACTACATAGCATCTCTTAACTAATAGTAAATATATAATCTTCATCACTATTCTCATCTGCAAGGAAAAACTTCATTGTTTATATTACCATAACTTCATTACTATCATCACCTGCAAAGAGAAACTTCATTATTCATATTAGCATATTCTTCTCTTAACTAATAGTAAATATATAAACTTCATCTTTACTCTCATCTGCAAGGAAAAACTTCATTATTCATATTACCATAACTTCATTACTATCATCACCTGCAAAGAAAAACTTCATTATTCATATTATCATATTCTTCATATAACTATTCATCATCATTCATTATCATCTGCAAAAAAGACACTTCATTATTCATTATTCATATTACCATTTACTTCATAAAACCATTCATAGTATAGAGTTTCTTATTTCTAGACTATTTCATCACTAAAACTAAGATATGTAGTTCTGTCTGACAGCCTGCATCAATCGCCTCGTATACTGAAAGAAAAATAATTAGTTAAGACTGCTATCATACGATGTGTATAGCATATTATTGTTAATGCTTGTTAATTCTGATCCATTTACTCTTCATGACATGGTATTGCATTTTCTTTCGTTCATTCCGAAGGTGAAATTCCCATTACATAGTAATCCACTGTGGTTTGTTTAAGTTAGTTCTTTTACACGTTATTGCTTTCTGAAAATGATGAATAAGGATTAATATCTTGCATTTAAATCATATACTCATTAAATAAAAACTTGTTTCTAGTGATATAATTAAGCATACACCATAGCATGACATAAAATGTATTATGTCAAAAACATAGACAGTGTTCAGGTGCAAAAATGTACACACAGTCTCATACTGCAGTGGCAAAAAAAAAAAAAGTAGAATAGTCACGATGTTGTGATATCATAAGGAAAAATGTCAAAGTCAACTGATGTTTGTTATATCTTAAAGATTTCGTAGTGCATACAAACAAAACAGGAAAACAATCATACATATACGAAAAATGCAAAATGTCCACGGGGTGATATATAACGACAAGAAAAGCGACCTGCTAACCTTACCTTGCCGAGCACTTGCCAAGAAAAAATATGATAATCATCAGTAAGTAGTCACATAGATAGAATTGCATAATTGGTCATAAAATATGTAAGTTTATCTGGAAAAAATGTGCACGGTCTGATGTGTAACGACAAGAAAAGCGGCCTGCTAACCTTACCTTGATGGGCACTTGCCAGAAAAAAATATGATAATCATCAGTAAGTGTTCATACAAATATAATTGCATAAGTGGTCATATAAAAATCTGGAAATGGCATTACAGTGTGATAAATCATAGAGTATGTTCATTCAATAAAGGGTTTAATATTGGAGACATGGTGATTGCCTTTACTTTTTCTGGTTCTCAGAGTTTCGACGTGTACTACATTGGGGTGAGGAATGCTGCGAATTCTATATGGACCTGCGTATAGAAGCTCAAACTTACTACATCTACTCTTTCCTCTGTTGGATAAATAGTGTGTACATACTAATATCTTCTGTCCTATGTGAAAGTCACGGCGTGTACAAACCTGTTTTCGCTGTCTTCTCCGGCGCTCTGCGGTACGTTTGATGTTGTTGAGTGTAATGTCAATTATTTCATGGTGGCGTAGTCGACGAGATGTAGGAAAAGAAACTAAGTCTTTAATTTTGTTAGGTGGTTCAACATTTTTCAGTATAACAGTCGGAGATAGCATAGTAGATTCATTTGGTATGGAGTTAATTACATCCTGGAATGAGAGTATGTGTGTATCCCAATCAATATGTTGTTTTATGGCAGTATATTCTATATAGTTTACCAATTTCTTTCATTAGTCGTTCACAAGGGTTCGAAGAAGCGTGATACCTGGATATATAGATCGGAGAAATGTTTCTTGCTCGTAACATATGTGTCCATACAGCAGATCAAAATTGGGGTTCATTGTCGGAAATTACTTTCAATACATGCCCTACATGAAATAAAAAAATGTTTTACAAATGCATTCGAAATTGATTCAGCAGTAGCTTTGCGTAACGGAGTGAAGGTAACAAATTTCGAAGTGAGTTCAACAGCGACAAAGATGTAACAAAAAATGTAACAAAAACCTCTATTAGCTCTGGGAATCGGACCAAAAATGTCTACAGCGGCCATGTGTCTCAATTTAACAAGTACAATGGGATGTAACGGAGGAATATGTGAAGTCGTGTCTGACTTAGCTTTCTGGCAGATTTTACATGACGCTAAAACTCGTCGAATACGTTTCTCCATGTTGGCAAAATAACAGTTCTGTCTCAGTATAAGAAAACATTTTCTGGCTCCGTAATGTGCGTAACTTAAATGAGTATACCAAATTAATTTGTTAACAAGTTCGTCAGGAATGCATAGTAACCAGTTGTTGCTGTCAGGGTGAGAGCGGCGAAACAGAATGTTATTGCGTACAGTGTAATGGTTTCTGATGGTAACATTATTCATATCTTGCCAAAAGTGTTTAATTTCTTTCCATACGTTGTCTTTGCTCTGCTCTTGTGCTATGTCTCGTAATGATGCCGAAATAAAATTTTCGAATGCAGCTCGTTGAATATACATGATGCTAAAATTTGCTTGGCAGAAGTTGGTTGCGATGTCTTGCTGATTGTTGCTGAGAGAACGGGATAGTGCGTGTGCTACAATATTTTATGTACCGGGAATATGAACAACTGTAAAATTAAATTCCTGTAAATAAAGTTTCCATCTACCTAACCTGTCGTGTGTAAATCTTGCTGAAAGTAAAAACTGTATAGCTCTATGATCTGTGTAAGCGGTCGGATGTCTTCCGTAAAGAAAATGCCTAAATCTCGTAAATGCCCATACAACACATAATGTTTCAAGTTCTGTAACAGAATAATTGCGTTCAGCAGGTGACAGAATGCGACTCGCAAAGGCGATGTTTTTAATTACTGTATTACCGTCTTCTTCAATTTCCTGAAAAATGTGTACGTCTAAAGCCGTGTTAAAACTGTCGGTGGCAATGGAAAAGTTTCTAGTAAGAACTGGATGCGATAAAAGTGGTCCATTCAACAAAGCTTGTTTCAGATTGACAAATTCAGACTGCGCTTGGCTATCCCAGGACCAAATAGTGTTTTTACCTGTCAATTGACATAACCTAGGGGTGTCTAAAGCAGAGTAATGAATAAATTTACGAAAAAAGTTAATTAAACCCAAAAAGCTGCGTAGTTGTTTCTTCGTCGTAGGTACAGTAATGTCACACGTAAAGCTTGAAGTTTTTCTGGGTCAGGCGCAATGACTTCTGCTGAAATTACATGTCCAAGAAATTTTATGGAAGTTTTACCAAAGTGCGATTTGCTAAGATTAACTGTGAGTCCTTGTGCACGAAAAGTTTGCAACAGTTGTTCAAGAATCAGATTGTGTTCAGACCAGTTAGCTTCTGCAATAAGATGTCGTCTACATACGTTGTGATTCTGTCTTTAAGTTCTGTCGGAAGTATAGTATTTAAACCGCGAATAAATGCTGCTGAAGAAATAGTTAAACCGAACGGTAATTTGCAAAATTGATAACAGACACCAAAACAGAGAAATGCTGTGTACTTTCTGCAGTTCGGATGGAGCTGAATTTGCCAAAATCCCGATTTCAAATCTAACGTGGAATAAATAGCAGTACTATGAAATTTCTGTAGAAGTTCTTCTAGTGTCTGTGGGCGATCTGTTTCATTAATAATAATGTCATTGATGTGACGCGAATCAAGTACGAGGCGAAGTGAGCCATCCTTTTTCTTAACGACATGGAGCGGGACTAACTGCCGGTTCAATAATTCCTTGGTCAAGCATAGCTTGCAATTCTTTCTTCACTTGTTCTCTGTGAATATACGGAACGGAATAATGTTTGGCTTTAAACGTGTCGTGCTGTTTAACTTGAAATTCATACATAAAACCGGACATAGTACCAGGGATGTTGTCAAAAACTGGAGCTTGCTGTAAAAGAATTTAGCGTAGTTGAGTACGTTCGTCGTCCGTATTTGCGCTGCTCTGTGGAACTTTATCAGAAATCATTTGCATAACGTCATACTCGGCTTCGTCTGGAGTATTATAGTTGTGTGCGTACGTATCTGTGAACAATGTGGAATGACAGTCTATGTTACGTGACGCAGAAATGACCTCTGTACGATTAATTGTTTGTTCTTCTGCAGATAAAGAGTGCTGAAATTCTAATGCCAGTTGTACATTTTCATCCTTTAACATCAAATAGGAATTTTGAAAGTCAATAACTGCGTCGTGTTGTACCAGAAAATTCGTACCTAAAATAACGTCTGTTGTCAATAAGGGAACAATCCAAAAATTTGAGTGAAACGTATGACCTGCAATACAAAACGATAAGTGTGTCTGTAACTTTACATCTACTACTTTACCATATACTGCTCCTTTTACTTTAGTTTTGCCTAATGGTAACGTAGGATAGGTATTCTCATTGTTACATTCGTTGAAAGTTTCCTCATTTATAACTGACATGGGTGATCCAGAATCGATTACTGCCGAAAATTTGGATGATCCAATCTTTACTTCAATGACAGGGTGTGAAATGGTTTTTTGAATAACTGGTTTTTCATGCAAAAGAGTGTCTCGGATGTCGTCAAAAGTAATAACATTTTCGTGAACAAGATTCTCTGTGTCAAAAGTATTGCTTGCGTTGCTGGAAGATGCAACCTGTACTGTATCTAGTCAACTTCTTTCTGACGTGCTGTTATTTGCGGGAGGATGCTGTGGCATTTCAACTATTTGTACTGTTCTGTTATTTCGTCGTGACGTATTACGTTCGGGATGATATCTACTGTCTGGTTCATTCATGATAATTTGTTGTTGCGGATGATTCTGCTGCTGGTAAGACCGACTGTTACGCTGAAAATTGTGCTCATTACTTTTACGTCTTTCATAATAATCATTGCTATACGGCGCATTGCGATGTGAGTTGAAATGGTGTGATCTCTGTACGTAGTGATTTCCTTGTTGCTGTGCGTTACTATTTGGCGGAGCCGACGCTATACGTGTAGGCGGCGAAACATTAAAGCTTGGTTGACCTTGCACATTACATTGTTGGTTAGGTATGCTAACCGGCTGGCTTTTATGCTGTTGCGGAGAAACCCTCTATTGTTACCAAAATGTGGTTCCTGTTGCTGATAATTTTGTACATGCTGATGATTAAAATTTTGTCTATTATTAAAATCACGCTGATAGTTCTTGTCATTTCTGGAGTGTCTAATGAAACTGTCACTTTCGGTAAAACTTGTCATATCAGGTTTTCTTTACTCATTCTTAATTCTAGATAGATCTATAGTTGAAGAGCTGTTTTGATAGATATAAAGGATAGTAAAAGAGAAGGCAGCAGTGCAGAAAACTAAAGAGGAAACAGCACTACTACGGCTCGGGGCCCCGTGCACGCTACGGCACATATTCATTGAAGTGTAATGAATCCCCTAAGGTCGCTTACGCGCTGCTAATAAATTTTAGTTTCTGCGTTACAGGCAATGGCGGTGAAAATTCAAAAGCAAATTGTTGTATCCAGTCCAATTCTAGTTTCTGCGTTACAGGAAATGCCGGTGAAAATTCAAAAGCAAATTGTCGTATCCAGTCGAAAGAGTGAGTCTGTGTTCTGTCATTTTTAAATGCCTTAGATTTTTTTACAGATAAAAATTGCTTATAATCAACGTTATCGTCTCTGAATGTGTCAACTGGTTCAGGATTGTATGATAATCTGTTTGTCTGTGACTGTTCGGAATCTAAGTCACGTAACGAACAGATAATTGTTTCTAACGTAGGTGAACAATATACACAAAACACGCCAAGTTTATTTGATTCCGGTGTAACGACAAACAGTGTACATCCGATTGACAAACCTTTTTGTGAATCAGACAATAACCAAATGGTTACACAAAACGTGACACATGCAGATACACCATCACACAGTACAGAGAATAGAGCCGCTAATTTTGGCTGGGATCTAACCTAAATTACACTGGCTGTGTGAGTCTGACAAATGTTCGGAGAGTGGCGTATGCTGTGATGTGTTAGTGACTGAAACATTTTTCATTCCTGTCACTTTAAAACGTTCGTCAGTTTGGCTGTTCTGTTGTTCAAATTTCTTATCGACTTCCGCATCCAGCGTGTGTGAAAGTTCTGCTGACATTAATTTAAACTCGTCGCGTAACTGTGTTGATTTTTCAGAACATTGTTCAGTGACTGCACTACTTTCATCTCTAAGTAATTTCGTTGTGGCTACACGTGTACTACTTAATTCTTGTGCAACAGATCTAATTTCGCCACTACTCTTCCTAGCACAAGCCTTAATTTCCTCACGTAATTGTTCTTTAGTACCATGACGTTGCACGGTAACGGCTGTAATCTGTTCACTAAGTTGTTTGTTCTGTTCGTTAAGGTTGTCGTGTTTTTCATTCAACTGTTTGGAATTGTTGTCTAGTTTTTCATTAAGTTGTTTGAAATGGTTGTCGAATTTTTCATTACGTTGTTTGTACGATTCATTAAGTCATTTGAGATTTTCATTAAGTTGTGTGTGCTGATTGTCTAGTTTTTCATTGATTTGTAGTAATAATGCCATAACTTGATCCCAGCCAAAATTAGCGGCTCTATTCTCTGTACTGTGTGATGGTGTATCTGCATGTGTCACGTTTTGTGTAACCATTTGGCTATTGTCTGATTCACAAAAAGGTTTGTCAATCGGATGTACACTGTTTGTCGTTACACCGGAATCAAATAAACTTGGCGTGTTTTGTGTATATTGTTCACCTACGTTAGAAACAATTATCTGTTCGTTACGTAAATTTTGCAAATCGGGTGTGTCAAGCTGGGCAGCGTTCATTGCAACGGAACGTGCCGCGTCATCAATTGTTACATTTACTCTGGATATAATTGAATTCGTTTGCTCATCATTAGGATTTGACTCAATACTAGTGATCGGCAGGCATCGATTATCTGTAATTAGAGGATTATTGCTATTACACTGTCGCAAGTATTATCGGTCAAATTATTCGAGTCGGCAATTTCACTCATTGTACATCGCGATGTACTGTTAACAGTTTTTCGCGGCATTTTTCACAAATCAAAAATTAAGCACAAAATGAAACAAAGACGAAGCAAAAATGGAACAAGCAATTACAACAAAGAGCAATAAATTGCCGATGATCTGTGAAAGAAAGAGTGACAAATTAGTAAATACGTTGCGCCAGATGCAAACTACATTTAAGTAAATAAGAGCAGATATATGACTACTTTTCAGAAATTCACAAAGAAAATACGATCCTGGCCGGTTGTCGCCAAGTGTAACTTCCCCACAGAATTCTTTTCCGTAACCTCCCAACAGAAAATATTAACGTTAATAATATTCACGTTTAGTGTAACCTCAAAACAGAATTCTTTCACATTTAACCTCCCCACGAAAATTTATTCAAATTTAATCTACCCACAAAACTCTTTTCTCGTTTAATGTAACCTCAAAACAGAAAAAAATTGCTAAACCTCTTAACAGTAAAAATTATAATTATGTCGTTCACATTCAGTGTAACGTCCCAACAAAAAATAAATTCAGTAACCTGGTAATAATACAATGTAACTAACGTCTCAATTAAACAGTCGCTCACTTATGATTTTTCAATAATTGACTGTGAATTTAACCTGGTAAATTTTGGACGTCAGCAGTGCTGCGTCATGGCCCTGAAAGATCATTCTGAATAAAAAAAAAAGAAAAATTCTTACCTCAATGAAGTCGCCAGATAACGCATATACAGGTTTATTACAAATGATTGAAGCGATTTCACAGCTCTACAATAACTTTATTATTTGAGAGATTTTCACAATGCTTTGCACACACATACAAAAACTCAAAAAGTTTTTTTAGGCATTCACAAATGTTCGATATGTGCCCCTTTAGTGGTTCGGCAGACATCAAGCCGATAATCAAGTTCCTCCCACACTCGGCGCAGCATGTCCCCATCAATGAGTTCGAAAGCATCGTTGATGCGAGCTCGCAGTTCTGGCACGTTTCTTGGTAGAGGAGGTTTAAACACTGAATCTTTCACATAACCCCACAGAAAGAAATCGCATGGGGTTAAGTCGGGAGAGCGTGGAGGCCATGACATGAATTGCTGATCATGATCTCCACCACGACCGATCCATCGGTTTTCCAATCTCCTGTTTAAGAAATGCCGAACATCATGATGGAAGTGCGGTGGAGCACCATCCTGTTGAAAGATGAATTCGGCGCTGTCGGTCTCCAGTTGTGGCATGAGCCAATTTTCCAGCATGCCCAGATACACGTGTCCTGCAACGTTTTTTTTCGCAGAAGAAAAAGGGGCCGTAAACTGTAAACCGTGAGATTGCACAAAACACGTTAACTTTTGGTGAATTGCGAATTTTCTGCACGAATGCGTGAGGACTCTCTACCGCCCAGATTCGCACATTGTGTCTGTTCACTTCACCATTAAGAAAAAATGTTGCTTCATCACTGAAAACAAGTTTCGCACTGAACGCATCCTCTTCCATGAGCTGTCGCAACCGCGCCGAAAATTCAAAGCGTTTGACTTTGTCATCGGGTGTCAGGGCTTGTAGCAATTGTAAACGGTAAGACTTCTGCTTTAGCCTTTTCCGTAAGATTTTCCAAACCGTCGGCTGTGGTACGTTTAGCTCCCTGCTTGCTTTATTCGTCGACTTCCGCGGGCTACGCGTGAAACTTGCCCGCACGCGTTCAACCGTTTCTTCGCTCACTGCAGGCCGACCCGTTGATTTCTCCTTACAGAGGCATCCAGAAGCTTTAAACTGCGCATACCATCGCCGAATGGAGTTAGCAGTTGGTGGATCTTTGTTGAACTTCGTCCTGAAGTGTCGTTGCACTGTTATGACTGACTGATGTGAGTGCATTTCAAGTACGACATACGCTTTCTCGGCTCCTGTCGCCATTTTGTCTCACTGCGCTCTCGAGCGCTCTGGCGGCAGAAACCTGAAGTGCGGCTTCAGCCGAACAAAACTTTACGAGTTTTTCTACGTATCTGTAGTGTGTCGTGACCATATGTCAATGAATGGAGCTACAGTGAATTTATGAAATGACTTCAATCATTTGTAATAGCCCTGTATATCTGCTCTTGCAATAATTTTTTTCTGGCGCAGCCCTGTGCAATGCTGGCCGATAGATTTGTCTTTTATGAAAGGGAAACAACTGATTTTTCTTTTGCAATAATCGGGATGATCATGGATTGGAGAAATTAGAAAATTCTTTAAATTGAAATGAATGGTTGTTAAAAAATTACTTTATATGAGAAAGATTATTATTTGGACATCTTTAAAACATTTACATGGGAGTTGAGATAACATTACTACATATGCGCGAGGCTGCTTTTTACCTTATACAATAATACTCAGGCTCCGGCATCGCTGCACCGCGACCGGCCCATCCAACACGATACACCAGAGCAGACTGCAGACTAGCAACAACTTTCTGCTACAGCTACACAGTTCCTACTGCAGTCAACACTGCTCTCTGGTCAGAGATTCTCTTATACCTTGGATATCGCAGGCAGCGCATGAGCAATACATCAAAATTACATCTGCTCGGACCTCTTACATAAAATTACATCTGCTCGGACCTCTTACACAGTGTATTTTATTATTAATTTTTCTTGTGTGTCTGCTGCCCTAGAGTCCCACGCATACGTCCTACTAGGACAGTTTTATTAGTCTTTTTCAGCGGCAGCGAGATTTTCATAAAAGCGCGCGCTCTCAGTCCACAACAATGGGGAGGTTGTTGATACGGCAAGGCACTGGCTCCAACGTCGACCAGTGGAGTGGTACCATGCGGGTATACAGGGCCTTCCAGTAAGGGGATTGAACGGAGATTATGTTGAAAAATAATGTTTTGTGACCAGAAGAGTGGGGAATAATATGTTGAATTGAAATCCTGAATAAAACCAAGCTGCTTTCTACAAAAATAGTGTGCTGCATTACTTACTGGACGCCCGTGGTATTCAAGCAACGTTTTAACCACTTCTGGATTTCTTATACGAGTCGACAAAACAATGACACTCTTTAGTAACCCTCATACGAGGGTTGCCCACAAAGTAAAGCACTGCATTGTTTTTCTCAGCCGAAAACAATGCTACGAATGCGGAACGTTACGTATGTATTACTTGAAGTCTCCTGAATGAACGCGCCTACTTTTCGTCACTGGCGACAGATAGCGTAGCTGCAGGACAGTTTCAAAATGGAGTCTGTAGGTGATGTACGTTACAACCAGCGTGCCGTCATGCAATTTCTCACTGCAGAGAAAGAAACTGTAGGGAATATTCACGAACCCTTATGCCAAGTGAATAGAGATGGGTCGTTCGCGAACTAACGTGTGCAAATGAACGGTTCACCAAGATGAACGGAAGAAACGAGGAACGAATTGTAAAGAACGGTCTTTCATAGTTCACTTGGGTCGCGGCATTCTACTTACAGTTCCCGGGAACGGGTAACGGTCGGCCTCGTTCCCGCAACGGCACGTCGACCGGTCTAGTTCCAGCCTCGGTCCCGTTCCCGTCTCTGTCTCGGTCTCCCTCGGCCGAACTCGTCCTCCGCGCGGCCATTCGTCGCAGTTACACTGCCTACTGTGCCCAGTTAGTTCAGTACCGAGTTGTTGTTCGTCTCGTTCGGTACACACGCCCATTCTGGATCTGTTTCAAACCTGAACTCTGGACTTCTGGTTCTTTTCGTATTGTATTCAGCGACCACGACCGGTAACTAAAACGTATTTTATAATTACATAAATTACATAAAAATTACGTTGTTTCGCGTTAGAGGAAGGCCATAGAACGGGTCGGAGATTGCGCGGAAAAATAGTGCGTGTAGATAAAACACCATTCTTTCGCTTGCGTAATTCTCATCACGTTCAATAACGAATTGTCGAACAAAAATGCGGTGCATTACTTTCTGGGCAACCCTCGTACTGTGCAGTAAGTGAATTAGAGCACGACTAGCTCGGTTTATTAGACCATTGCCCCACAGCAGTCACTGTTGCTCGACCTGCCGACGAGTGCCGCGAGTGTCGGGACGCGCTGTTTACCGGAGCTATGCAGGCAGCGGACTGCGGAAGCCACTAACAAAGCGGCGTCATCCGCGCACAGCGAGAGGGGCGCCAGCCGGAGACGACGCGGCGCTGGAAATAGCCGGCCATTAACCCGCCATATTGATGCGCGCATTGTCCAGCTGCGCAAATATTTGCGCGTGGGCGTAGCAGCTAGCAGGTGCGGTCGCAACTCATCCGCCGGCGGCGCAGCGCGCTAATGGCCGGCCAGCGCCGCGGGCAGCGCCGGCCGCCTGCGTCACGCGGCCTGCGTCACGCACCCCGCCACGCACCGAGCGGGCCGCCGTATTTCCGTCCGCTCGCAAACAGCCGCGGGCTGCTCTTCGCCGCGCTCCAGCCAAAGACGTGTCCTCCTAACAACAACATTCCACCCACGGGCACGCGCACAACGTCGTCTACCGATTAGTTTCTTTTGCACGAGCGTTAGCGGCAAAGTATTAATTGTCATCTCAGAAGTGAAGTTATTTATTATACTCAAAAACAAGATCTAAAAACTGCCTACAGAACTGATACCTCAGTACGCAGAAAAAATTGGTTCAAATGGCTCTGAGCACTATGGGACTTAACATCTGAGGTCATCAGTCCCCTAGAAGGTAGAACTACTTAAACCTAACTAACCTAAGGACACCACACACATCCATGCCCGAGACAGGATTCGAACCTGCGACCGTAGCAGTCGCGCAGTTCCGGACTGAAGCGCCAAGAGCCACTCGGTCACAGCGGCCGGCTACAGAGAAAACTAAGAGCAACCAAAACAAACACAAACATAAAACATAACGTGTTTACCAACGAACATTGCAGAAGCGCTAATAGATTTATATACACTGACGGGAAAAAGAATCGCAGCACCAAAAGGGAACTCAGAAATATAAACTAAAGTTGCTAGACGTGTTTCTATATCTGAAACTAGATGTTGAAACATCCCCTTAGAAAAAAAAAATTATGAACTACAGTGCTGGTAAGCTTCTACGTTATTTGATACTCAAACAGCTGAGCAAAACTCAACCTACTCAGACGTTTCTGTCTTTACTTCTTCTGATCAACACTAAACTGACACACAATATTTTTAGCGCAGCGCAATCTGACTTTCAATAATACATACAAAAGAATGGCCCTGACTAACAATAACCTATACCTTTCATGAATCACTTACCTCACAAAAATCTTCGTTACTCGAACTACTGCAATACAGCGAGCGCCAATATCATCATCATCATCATTTAAGACTGATTACGCCTTTCAGCGTTCAGTCTGGAGAATAGTCCCCCTTATAAAATTCCTCCGTGATCCGCTATTCAGTGCTAACATTGGTGCCTCTTCTGATGTTAAGTCTATTACCTCAAAATAATTCTTAACCGAATCCAGGTACCTTCTCCTTGGTCTACCCCGACTCCTCCTACCCTCTAATGCTGAACCCATGAGTCTCTTGGGTAACCTTGCTTCCCCCATGCGTGTAACATGACCCCACCATCTAAGCCTGTTCGCCCTGACTGCGACATCAATAGAGTTCATTCCCAGTTTTTCTTTGATTTTCTCATTGTGGACACCCTCCTGCCATTGTTCCCATCTACTAGTACCTGCAATAATCCTAGCTACTTTCATATCCGTAACCTCAACCTTATTGATAAGGTAATCTGAATCCACCCAGATTTCGCTCCAATACAACAAAGTTGGTCGAAAGATTGAACGGTGCACAGATAACTTAGCCTTTGTACTGACTTCCTTCCTACAGGTGAGAGTAGATCGTAGCTGAGCGCTCACTGCATTAGCTCTGCTACATCTCGCTTCCAGCTCTTTCACTATGTTGCTATTCTGTGAGAATATGCATCCTAAGTAGTTGGAACCGTCCACCTGCTCTAACTTTGTTCCTCCTATTTGGCACTCAATCCGTTTATATCTCTTTCCCACTGACATTACTTTCGTTTTGGAGATGCTAGTCTTCATACCATAGTCCTTACATTTCTGATCTAGCTCTGAAATATTACTTTGCACACTTTCAATCGAATCTGCCATCACAACTAAGTCATCCGCATATGCGAGACTGCTTATTTTGTGTTCACATATCTTAATCTCACCCAGCCAGTCTATTGTTTCCAACACATGATCCATAAATAATATGAACAACAGTGGAGACAGGTTGCAGCCTTGTCTTACCCCTGAAACTACTCTGAACCATGAACTCAATTTACCGTCAACTCTAACTGCTGCCTGGCTATCTATGTGAAGACCTTAAATTGCTTGCAAAAGTTTGCCTCCTATTCCATAATCTCGTAAAACAGACAATAACTTCCTCCTAGGAACCCGGTCATATGCCTTTTCTAGATCTATAAAGCATA
The DNA here is from genome assembly GCF_021461385.2 of Schistocerca piceifrons. Taxonomy (NCBI): domain Eukaryota; kingdom Metazoa; phylum Arthropoda; class Insecta; order Orthoptera; family Acrididae; genus Schistocerca; species Schistocerca piceifrons. The sequence goes on from NC_060141.1 coordinate 416,542,833, forward strand.
GATACAATTCCCTGTTGCACTCATAACACTTCTCCATTATTTACCGTAAGCTAAAGATCCGGTCCTGACAACCTCTAAGAGGCCTAAACCCACACTGATTTTCATCCAATTTGTCCTCAACTAATACTCGCACTATCCTTTCAACAATACCTGAGAAGATTTTACCCACAACACTGATTAAAGAGATACCTCTGTACTTGTTACAATCTTTTCTTTTTCCATATTTAAAGATTGGTGTGATTACTGCTTTCGTCCAGTCTGATGGAACCTGTCCCGACTCCCACGCCGTTCCAATTATCCTGTGTAGCAATTTAAGACATTCCACTGTATTTGATGAGTTCCGACTTAATTTCATCCACCCCAGCCGCTTTGTTCAAAAATGGTTCAAATGGCTCTGAGCACTATGGGACTCAACTGCTGTGGTCATTAGTCCCCTAGAACTTAGAACTAGTTGAACCTAACTAACCTAAGGACATCACAAACATCCATGCCCGAGGCAGGATTCGAACCTGCGACCGTAGCGGTCTTGCGGTTCCAGACTGCAGCGCCTTTAACCGCACGGCCACTGCGGCCGACCAGCCGCTTTGTTGCACTGCAATCTATTGATCGTTTTCTCCACTTCCTCAAATGTGATCCTATTTCCATCATCATTCCTATTCCATTGTACATCGAAATCTGAAACATTACTGATCGTATTTTCACCTACGCCGGCCGAGGGGGCCGAGCGGTTCTAGGCGCTACAGTCTGGAAACGCGCGACCGCTACGGTCGCAGGTTCGAATCCTGCCTCGGGCATGGATGTGTGTAATGTCATTAGGTTAGTTAGGTTTAAGTAGTTCTAAGTTCTAGGGGACTGATGACCTCAGAAGTTAAGTCCCATAGGGCTCAGAGCCTTTTGAACCAATTTTTTTTCACCTACATTGAGCAACTCTTTAAAATATTCCCTCCATCTTCCCAAGGCATTAACAGGATTCACCAGCAGCAGAATGGTTTTCCAGCAGCTTGATCCAAATTCTCCAACCTGTTTCCAAAGTGTTCCCAATATTTCTTCTTGGATGCTGCAATTATCGGTTGGACTTTGTTTCTTTGTTCAACATAACTTTCTCTGTCTACCTGAGTTCTAGCATGTAGCCGTTTTTGATACGCCTTCTTTTTCCTTTTACAGGCTGCCTTGACTGTGTCATTCCACCAAGCTGTTTGCTTCATTCTACCTTTACACACTACTGTTCCAAGACATTCTTTAGCCACTTCTAGTACTGTGTCCCTGTACCTTGTCCATTCCTTTTCCAATGACTGTAATTGACTACATTCAACTAACTGGTACCTTTCTGAGATCACTGTTATGTACTTGTGCCTGATTTCCTTATCCTGAAGTTTCTCCACTCTTATCGACCTACATATGGACCTGACCTTCTGCACTTTCGGCCTCACAATACCAATTTCACTGCAGATTAAACAGTGATCAGTGTCATCAAAGAATCCCCTGAATACACGTGCGAGCGCCAATACTGCCAGCTAAATAAAAGATTCTAACTACTGAAGGCACTAACTACTGATAGGCATAGTTAGCAAATGAAAGATTTTGATGGAGAACAAACAATGTATTTACCTTAATAGTGTTCAAAAGTCATTCCGTCAGCAGTGGTGGATGTGGGGAGAGAGATGGCAGAGTATATATCAGTTCATGACATCCAGTCTTACAAATTTCCTTTTTGTGATAGACACACGTCTAGATCGTCCGCTCTCAAAACTCTGCCATTTCTCTCCCCACATCCACCATTGCTGGCGGTTCACCTCTAACTGCGCAACGCTACGCGCTGTTCGCATCCAACTGCCCAACACTACAACGGCGAATATTCCAACAATGCCAACCAGCCACAGACTGCACACAGCACAGTCAGTGATTTTCATACAGAGCGCTACGTGATGTTACCAACATAAAAACCTAAACAGCCTACTTACAATGTCTATTAAAATTTCGCGCCAGTCGCATAATAGCAGTGCTAGTAGCGCTCCTATGAGGATGCAAATCAGATTTGCTAACACCCTGTAACGTTCACAAGCGTTATCTACCTTTGAGACGTGGTGAGTTGATGTTAGCGCCTCACTGAATTTGAACGAGTTCGCCTAACGGGGCTACAGCAAGCTGGATGCTCCTTCTGGGATATTGCGGAAAGACTTCGGAGAAATACAGCCACTGTACATGACTGTTGGTAGCGGTAGTCACGAGAATGCACGGTCACAAGAAAACAGAGCTGTGGAGAGCAAAGACCATTGTGTTCGGCGTGTGGCTCTGGCGGATCCTACTACATCTGCAGCAGCAATATGAGCAGCGGTTGGCATCACTGCGACAGAACGAACTGTTACAAATCGGTTACTCCAACGACAGCTCCTAGCCAGACGCACAGCAGCGTGAATTCCACTGACCCCAAAACCAGCTACATTTGCCGCTTCATTGATGTCAAGCAAGAGCTTGCTGGAGGACAGGGGGAGGGCTGTTGTTTTTTCTGGTGAAAACCGGTGCCAGTGCCTGTGATGGCTGAGTATTGGTTAGAAGGAGGTCAGTTGAGGGCCTGCAACCAACTTGTCTGCGTGCTACACACACTGCACCTACACCAGGAGTTACTGTCTGACGTGCGATTTCGTATGACGGCAGGAGCGGTCTCGTGATTACCCCACGCACCATGACTATAAACTTGTTCGTCAGCCTGGTGGTTCGATCTGTTGTGCTGCCATTTATCAACAGCATTCCAGGGGGTGTTTTCCAACAGGATACCAATCGTCCACCTTCTACTGATTTATCCCAACATCTTCTACAGAACGTCAGCATGTTGCCTTGACCTGCTCTATCACCAACTCCTTCTCCCGTCGAGCACAAATGCGACATCATTGGACGACAACCTCAGCGTCATCCGCCCGCAGCTCATGGTTCCCGGGTTCGATTCCCGGCGGGGTCAGGGATTTTCTCTGCCTCGTGATGGCTGGATGTTGTGTGATGTCCTTAGGTTAGTTAGGTTTAAGTAGTTCTAAGTTCTAGGGGACTGATGACCATAGATGTTAAGTCCCATAGTGCTCAGAGCCATTTGAACCATTTTGAACCAGCGTTATCCACAACCAGCGCTAACAGGCCCTGTATTGCCTGACCAAGTGCAACAGACACCGAACTCCATCCCACAAACTGTCAATTAGCACCTGTACAACACAGTAGATGCACGTTTGCATGCTTATATTCAACATTCAGGCGGTTACACTGGTTATTAAAGTAGCAGCGTTTCTCGTTTGCACCACCTTACCTCGCGCTTACATTAACCTTCAATCTTGACAATGTTAATCAGTTAAATATGTTACCCATTCCCTAAATTTCCTTACTCTACACAAAATTTGTTTTTGGTGTTACGATTTGTTTTCAGACAGTGCAGGACAAACAAGCAAATTTCTTTAAGGGGGTAGACGAGAGTGACGCTCAATTTTGGAACCGACATTCACGACTTTTTTAATAAAATAACAAACTCATTGTAAAACTGACTCTAGACCGTTACTTTACACCTTAAGATTATACTGCGTACTTTTTTAAGTAAAAAATTTGCACACACAGGACACTACACGACACCGACGAAAAGCCTTCCACAAGTGCGAGGGCAGTTAGTGGGAATATGAAAGGGACAATCGTCAGCTTAGAACAAAATTTCAAAAACTGCTTTGAAACTGATGATATTGTCTACCGTAGTACCTCAGGATATTTAAAAAATGGTTTTTAACAAAACTGACGTCACTTTGAAATAAATGTTTTTTCGACAAAAAAGACATGCACTATAAATCAGTAGAAAGAACGGCGACTCACAAGTTACAAAATGGTAAAATGTAACTGCTTGTATATTTCATGAGTTATAGCTACGGCTAAGCTGGAAATGTTGTTTTGAAAATACAAGCGTTTAAAGTGCCAACTTGTGATTTTTAATAAGGTTCAAAATGGTTAAAATGGCTCTGTGCACTGTGGGACTTAACTTCTGAGGTCATCAGTCCCCTAGAACTTATGACTACTTAAACCTAACTAACCTAAGGACACCACACACATCCATGCCCGAGGCAGGATTCGAGCCTGCGACCATAGCGGTCACGCGGTTCCAGACTGTAGCGCCTAGAACCGCTCGGCCACTCCGGCCAGCTTTCAATAAGGAAATTGAATAAACCTTTCATTGGTACAGTTGGTCTTTCTTTTTGTTGATATCGAAACACTCTCATTTTGACGAAATTAGATTGATTATAGGTTTCTGCTTACCAGTCGAAGTGTTCTGTGCATGACTGGGATTACTTTTTGAGCATTTTCTATCCGTATAAACACGTTTATTTGTCATTTTCAAACATTCATGTTTTACTTTATATAAGAAGAACAAGGGAAAGAACAAGTTAAGGAGACGCGAGATATGCACGTTCTTTCAGATGTTTTCCATAAACTAATCATGTAACGAAGAGGAATATTTTTGAGAATAGTCTTTTAGTTGTGACTAATGCCCTCTTTGATACTATTCGAAACTAACAGAACCCCTATTCCATCAGTAACTATTGTAATATCACATCGATTGCATTCGAGCGCTCGGATGCCACCCCCATGCAGTATTTTAATATTTTTGGCACACTTTATACCAATGAATTTTAAAAATAGACTCTCTAAGGAACATATGGAGCCAATAAAATATTGGCCTAAAACGATCTGCGCTGGGCTGCCCCTTAACTACCAGATACACATACTGTAACACAGAAATGTAACACCTGTCGCTCTACATTTTCTGAACACCTTAGCAACATGAAATACAGCCAGACAGACACCAGCAACGACTTGAAAATTCTCCAATGAAGCAACAGCGACCCACAAAACGTAATAATTGAAGAACGCTACCAGATACAAAAAGTCATTGTCGAAGGAAAACAAATATGAAATATAAATGAATACACAAGTCACTGCAACGTAACACTACTCTCTTCTCTCAAAGAACTATCAGACGAGACCAAAACACACACACACACACACACACACACACACACACACACACAAACAAACACAGAGAGAGAGAGAGAGAGAGAGTACAAAAAGTAATTTAATAAATAAATCCCAAACCCATTCACCCCCCCCCCCCCCCCCCACACACACACACAAACACGCGCGCGCGCAATGGCAGATACAATTCACAAGGATTCAAAACTCCCGCGCCCAGAAGACATTCAGCTATTCCATTGTCCGCCATCTTGCTTTCATAGTTTGTAAACAGTGACAGTGAAAGCTACATAGTGCAGTTTTTGACAGTGAAAATAGCCAGAAAACCATAAAAACTAACTGAAACTGTTGCAAGCACAAACACAGACACAAACAAACACACACATACACAAAAACACATAAAAACACAAACACACAATGTTCCACACAGAATTAAATAATGTTAGGCCCAACAACAACATTTCCAGTTGTCAAATGTCGAAGTAGGTAACTTCTCTACATTGAGTTCTATACAGTTGCAGGTGACAACATAAAAAAAACTAGGAACATCTCAATATCTTTTTAAAATTGTAAATACTTCCTTAAAAGCTCATATTTTTATGTGTACAAGTAATAAAGAGCATTTTTCCTTGTAAACAGAAAGAAAATTAAGACCACTATGATGCTGAAACTTCAGCGAAATATGTCTGAGTAATACACTTAAGAGCCAACGAAACTGGTACACCTGCCTAATATCGTGCACGGTCCCCGCGAGCATGCAGAAGTGCCGCAACACAACGTGGCGTGGACTCGATTAATGTCTGAAGTAGTGCTGGAGGGAACTGACACCATGAATCCTGCTGGGCTGCCATAAATCCGTGTGAGTGTGAAGGTATGGAGATCTCTTCTGAACAGGACGTTGCAAGGCATCCCAGATATGCTCAATAATGTTCCTGTATGGGGAGTTTGGTGGCCAGTGGACGTGTTTAAACTCAGAAGAGGTTCCTGGAGCCACTGTGTAGTAATTCTGGACGTGTGGGGTGTCACATTGTCTTGCTGGAATTTCCCAAGTCTGTCGGAATGCACAATGGATATGAATGACTGCAGGTGATCAGACAGGATGCTTACGTACATGTCACCTGTCAGAGTCGTATCTAGACGTATCAGGGGTCCCATATCACTTCAACTGCACGCGCCCCACACCATTACAGAGCCTCCGCCAGCTTGTACAGTACCTTGCTGACATGCAGGGTCCAGAATCGGAGGATTTGTAGAATAGTGTGCAAGTGTACTACTACCTTTGATGGGATTATTTCTATCAGGGGTTTGGCTTAAATTCTGTAGTCTAAGGGTACAACTTTAGTTTAATTCGGATCTCGCTGTAAAGGGTTAATTATTCCCTGAAGACGACTCATCATTATACTTGAGTAGTTACGCTAGCTGTTGTATAACCATGAACTTTGATACATGCACTAGACTAAAGGAGGGAGGATGTAAATAATTTACGTAAATTTTGTCTCACTGTTGTCCACTGCATGTAGAACGTCGACCGTTCGGGACGATTTTCTAACTTCATCAGAACCCTAATATTTTACTGCACAACGGTTACGTCCCTGTGATACGATTAGACCACATGGAGACCATGTGCAAGCCACATGAGCACCTACCATACATGGAAAACGATTAAATGTTATTTTCGATCTGAAAAGACTAGATTATTTTATATCTTCCGGGAGAACAATTTTGGGCTATGGGCAGTGGCGAATATCTGAAAAGGAACTCTGATAAAAACTGTTGATTAGTTATAATGATCAATAACCCACATGAAACACATGAAGACCAGTTCTAAAATTATGTAGTCCCTTATTTTCATGAAAGCATGCTTAAATAAGGTTACAGAGGTAAACCAGCGTGAACGACTTCACACGGAAGAACACGAAGACTGGGAGCCCATACAAGAGGAGAATAACCCTTCACTGAGGTTAGAACAGACCCCCCCCCCGCAACATGTGAGTAAAAGAGAGAGTTCCTTCTCCACTACACTGAACCACACAGGTGATAGCGACAGGGCTACAAAGTGACTGAAGACGATCTCAGAGTCTTATAATTAAAATTAATAAATTATATTTGAAAAATATTCTGCAGATTGGGGTTCATTCTGTGTTAAATCACTTTTCTGCTGGTTGGTCCCGGCGGAGGTTCGAGTTCTCCCCCGGGCATGGGTGCGTATGTTTGTCCTTAGGATAATTTAGGTTAAGTAGTGTGTAAGCTTAGGGACTGATGACCTTAGCACTTAATTCCCATAAGATTTCACACACATTTGAACATTTGAACTTTTCTGCTCAGCAGGAAAGCCTGTGCTCACAATATCTGTGCTTTGTTCACAGGTGGCCGTCGGACTGCAAAAGTTTACTACACCATAAGCAGAGAAACAACTTCAAAATCCTGGATTGAAATTGACATCAAGACCATGAGTTGATCACTGAAGGTGGTAACTTCGATTAAGCGTTTGCAAACTATATTACTGTTACACGAGGGTCAGCACATGAAATCATCAGTCTGCTAACGTTTGAAGAAATTAGTTCACATCAGCATCGTTGTCCTCGCAAATTTAAAAAAAACACACCTCTGAAATAAATGCAGAGATTTTCAATGAAAGAAACAGCAGTTCTGGTGGGACGGTCGGTACTGATATGAATAAAGGAAGAACTCAAGTTCAAACATCATTTGTTAAAATTAATGGAAAAAACCATGCAATTTTAAATAATATATATTCCAAAGAATTTAATGAAATTAATGTAGCGATTTCCTAACAAAAGACAAATATCAGCCCTCACTAACCGAAACAGAAACTGAACCAAAGCGTGTTCTAAGGGACATTCAAGGTTACCACCTCAGCGGAGGAACCAAGAATGCCCTCCAAAAATGACAGCCAGCGATCATTGCCTCAACGACTAGTCTATTTAATGAAGCGGGGGAGGAGTTCATAGTCAGTAGTTCAGAAAGGAAAAGTGGGCACGCTCCGACTCGCAAAGAAGCAAGTTTGCCAGACTTATCTGGAGAGGTTTGTCAATTTTGGCACTACACTATCAGAAAGTACAAAAAGGTCTTTGTTCCTCTCTCTGACAGTTTTGAATACACACACCCACACATTCACGCTCACAGAGATTATTCTTGGATATGGAGTTGATGAGGAGGTGATACTGTTTATTACACAAAATAAATATTATCACACCATGCGTATTCTGTTTCCAAGGGACTACAACGCACAGAGGAGCCATCTGCGTTACATATAAACGAGGATACGAAGTAAAGCCATACGAGAAGAAATGAAAGTGGATTAAGAGAGCTCCCTTTGAAGTGGAACCATAAGAAGTGATTAAGACTGCAGTGAGATGGCGCGCATGTGGCTCAGCAGCGTCCTCTTTTGTGTCCCCGGAGATGTCAATGGACAAAATATTGGCATGTGAGTGAGTTCAAAAGAGGCAGAATAATTTCCCTCCGGAAAACGATTATGTCGTACCGTAACACTGCGGCTCACACAGATAGAAGAGGATCATATACAGCAACGGGCAGACATCGGCCCACATGATGTGACGACAGCTTGTGAAGATTCACTCTTGTCCACGTGGCCATAACTAACACAACAGCCTCATCCACGGTGTTGACTCGACGTTGGAGCATTGCAGTATCTGTGGGTATGTCTGTGTCGATGGCTGAACGCCTTCTACTGAGGACCTGACTGGCGGCACGTTTGCCATTGCGTCGGCTTCCTTTGTCCAGAAACCACCAACGCCTCAGACCGCTATGAGCATGTGAACGCTGTCACTGACATGCTCAACGGCACAGGGTCGTGTCTTCGGACGAATCCTGCCTCAGGTTGTCCTACGTGGCGGCAGTGATGGTAGACGCTACCGGGGTGGCAGCTATCCAACAGACTGCATTGCTGAGCGGCGGAGCTGACACGCCAAATGTGATTGTTTGGGGTGCCTTCCACTTACTGAGGGCAATCTGAACAACGAGCGCTACAACGTGGACGTCTTACAGCCTAAGACAATTCTTCTTCTGCAGGCAGCTCCATATGCCATAGGAAGTGCCCAGCCACATGTGGGGAGGAATGTACAAGCCTTTTATAAACGATAGGTATGGCTGCTTCTCTGGCCTGCACGTTCACCTTACATGTAACCCACGGAACGTGCATGGCATACGGTTGGCCGGCGACTTGTTCATTCTCCGGCAACCACTTTGCATACTTTCTGGATATGTCTACACATAGTGTGGCAGTGTGTTTCCCTACTAGCATATTCAGGTCCTCTTTGATTCCAAGCAACTTCTATAGGCTCTGGTTGCAATGAAAAGCGGCAAGCCATTTCGCATATCCCTTTTGATTCAACATGACAATAACGCACCAATTAGAAGATAATGATAGAACCGAACGTGATAATAATATTTTATTAAATTGAAGTGGATTATAGAGCCTGTGTATAATGACTCGTAGCTGTATATCAACTATATTTAACATGGTGCTGGTCTTCCTTGTTTTTCTCTGTGCTTTCTCTGAATGAGTGTGAATGGGAAGATCACTAAATATAGGACAGACAAGGCAGTGACCAATGTGAGGAAACAAGTGGTTCTCTGACGTCGGCAGGCAGTCTCTGGTGTTTGGCTGAGTTAAAGTCGCAACGCCGGGTTAGCCTGAGGTTAGTCAACTGTTGTGCGTTTGGGACCGAGCCTACTTTACGGCCGAGCTGAAGCCAGAGAAGCGACACAGTCAGTGGAACGCTGACGCTTTCTCCTATTCTGAAGAGTGCCTTCAGGAGATAATAGTCTTACGTTTTCTTAAAGAAACACAGCTTGCAGAAAAATAAGAGCCTAGCCTCAGGTGTAGTTTTAACTTTCACAGAAACTCCGAAGCGATGCTAGTTGCTGAGCGTGAAGACGCGAGATGGGTAAAAATGTTTGTGACGTCACAGAGGCGGAGCAGAAGTGGCAGTTCTTTTGGAAGACAAAGGGCGAATAGAAAAAGCTTGCCGTTTTATCGCGGCGCGCATTACTTGGCGGAATTTTTGTGCACGAAGGAACCTCGTCATTGGACGTTCAGCACGTCTTACATTGATTACGGTTATTTTAATTAGCAGAAACGGCATCTACGGACCACTATTGTTCCGCATTTGGTCAAATCACTGCGATCATCAGTCTCAAGTCCAGCATCACTTTAGTAGATGCGTGAGTGTCTCAATAACTATAAGGCCAACAGTCACTGTATTCGTTTAGTAAAGGTTCACAAATTTTGAGAACGCCATTTGCGTCTGTGGGACATGTTTTCTTTTCGTTTAAGTAACAAAAACATGGCTCTGAGCACTATGGGACTTAACATCTGCGGTCATCAGTCCCCTAGACTTAGAACTACTTAAACCCAACTAACCTAAGGACATCACACACATCCATGCCCGAGGCAGGATTCGAAGCTGCGACCGTAGCGGTCTCGCGGTTCTAGACTGCAGCGCCTAGAACCGCTCGGCCACTTCAGCCGGCGTTTAAGTAACACTAAAAACCAATAAGTTTACTTGATAATATTTACACAGGGAACATTTACGAAGTCAATTGATATTATTTCGCTGTCAAATCGGTTTAATATATGTTTTAATTGAATAAGTTGATGCGTTAATTTCAAAGCTGGTTCTTCTAAACACCTTCCATTCGTATCAAACGTATTCCTTTGTTGTTCCGCACTTTATGGTCCATAGTTAGGGCCGTAAATTCTTCACGTTGTTCATTCCACGGTGCAACATGATTACAACTTGGATCTTAAAGGCATTCTGGCTTTTAATTAACTTTCTGAGTCAGAGTAAAATTTATACACTCAAGGAATTTCGCTGCAGCACGTGACAGCTTACACATTACTGAAATCTCATGGTAAAAGTGAATGTAGAGTTCTGTAATTCAAATCACTTCTGTATTGCCAGATCACTAATTTGGGGAATAAATTTCATTGTAATCACATGATTTTTTCTTGGTGTCGTAATTTCCACAAATATGCACTACCGGCCATTAAAATTGCTACACCAAGGAGATGACGTGCTACAGACGCGAAATTTAACAGACACGAATAAGATGCTGTGATATGCAAATGATCAGCTTTTCAGAGCATTCACACAAGGTTGGCGCCGGTGGCGACACCTACGACATGCTGACATGACGAAAGTTTCCCACCGATTTCTCATACACAAACAGCAGTCGACCGGCGTTGTCTGGTGAAACGTTGTTGTGATGCCTCGTGTAAGGAGGAGAAATGCGTACCATCTCGTTTCCGACTTTGACAAAGGTCGGATTGTTGTGACTTGGCAAGACAGCCAAGCCACTACGAGGTGAAGCCGAAAGGCACCGTTTAAGCTCACGCAGGCTGGCGTGAGGTCTGGAACAGGACACGGAAATGAACTAGCAAAAACAGGACGTAGCTGTGGAATACTTAACTTTAATCCATAATTGGTGAACATCGGTCTGACGGTACATGCATCACAAGATGAATAGCAAATGATAATGGCGCCTTGCTAGGTCGTAGCAAATGACGTAGCTGTAGGCTATGCTAACTATCGTCTCGGCAAATGAGAGCGTAATTTGTCAGTGAACCATCGCTAGCAAAGTCGGCTGTACAACTGGGGCGAGTGTTAGGAAGTCTCTCTAGACCTGCCGTGTGGCGGTGCTCGGTCTGCAATCACTGATAGTGGCGACACGCGGGTCCGACGTATACTAATGGACCGCGGCCGATTTAAAGGCTACCACCTAGCAAGTGTGGTGTCTGGCGGTGACACCACACGGATTATAGCCTATTACGATTGTGGTTTATCGTATCGCGACAATGCTGCTCGCGTTCGTCGAGATCCAATGACTGTTAGCGGAATATGGAATCGGTGGGTTCAGGAGGGTAATACGGAACGTCGTGCTGGATCCCAACGGCCTCGTATCACTAGCAGTCGAGATGACAGCCATCTTATCCGCATGGCTGTAACGGATCGTACAGCCACGTCTCGATCCCTGAGTCAACACATGGGGACGTTTGCAAGACAACAATCATCTGCACGAACAGTTCGACGACGTTTGCAGCAGCATGGACCATCAGCTCGGAGACCATGGCTGCGGTTACCCTTGACGCTACATCACAGACAGGAGCGCCTGCGATGGTGTACTCAACGACGAACCTGGGTGCACGAATGGCGAAACGTCATTTTTTAGGATGAATCCAGGTTCTGTTTATAGCATCATGATGGTCGCATCCGTGTTTGGCGACATCGCGGTGAACGCACATTGGAAGCGTGTATTCGTCATCGCCATACTGGCGTATCACCCGGTGCAATGGTATGGGGTGCCATTGGTTACACGTCTCGGTCACCTCTTGTTCGCATTGATGGCACTTTGAACAGTGGACGTTATATTTCAGATGTGTTACGACCCGTGGGTCTACCCTTCATTCGATCCCTGCGAAACCCTTCATTTCAACAGGATAATGCACGACCGCATGTTGCAGGTCCTGTACGCGCCTTTCTGGATACAGAAAGTGTTCGACTGCTGCCCTAGCCAACACATTCTCCAGATCTCTCACCAATTGAAATCGTCTGGTCAATGGTGGCCGAGCAACTGGCTCGTCACAATACGCTGGTCACTACTCTTGATGAACTGTGGTATCGTGTTGAAGCTGCATGGGCAGCTGTACGACATCCAAGCTCTGTTGACTCAATGCCCAGGCGTATCAAGGCCGTTATTACGGCCAGAGGTAATTGGTTCAAATGGCTCTGAGGACTATGCGACTTAACGTCTGAGGTCCAGTCGCCTAGAAGTTAGAACTGATTAAACCTAACTAACCTAAGGACATCACACACATCCATGCCCGAGGCAGGATTCGAACCTGCGACCGTAGCGGTCGCTCGGCTCCAGAGTGCAGCGCCTAGAACCGCACGGCCACTCCGGCCGGCAGAGGTTGTTTTTCTGGGTACTGATTTCTCAGGATCTATGCACCCAAACCGCGTGAAAATGTAATCACATGTCAGTTTTAGTATAATATATTTGTCCAATGAATACCCGTTTATCATCTGCATTTCTTCTTGGTGTAGCAGTTTTAATGGCCAGTAGCGTAAGTGAAGTATACAGTGAATTCTCAATTAGGCTGTACATATGAATAACCATTAAGTTAAAATAGTTTCAGAGCCTGCGTTAAGCTTATCTTGAGCTAACAGTAAGGCGGCCGCAGGACACATGATGAGCTGTAGAGAGTATCTCGGGTAGTCGCTTTTGAGAGAGCGGGAACAGATAAAGAGGTAAACCGCTTACGGCCGTGCGGGAGAGAGGGTGGGGGCGGCGGCCTCCCCCTCCCAATTATTTACGTGGGCTGCGGCGGTGGCTGGCGGCCGGGCCGTGGCGTGGGACGCTCAGTAAACACGGCGCCCCGTTGCTGCCGGCGCCGACGCCGATGCCGACGCCGTCCTCTTTACGAGCGGCCGCCGGGCCTTCAACCGTAGCCCACCGTCACATTCCGTCTAATTATCCACAGCTCGCCTCACAGCCGTGTTACGTCTCCACGAGTGGCAAAACTCTTTCAGACGATCCATCACGGCATCAATTGTAGCACATCTGTTCCTCTTAATGAAGGGAATAAATTTCCTGAGTGAGTCTGTGTCATTGTAAATAAAACCGTCTAGATTAATACGGCTCTAACTTCGCCTTTACTTTGACTGATTCCGATTTAATACTCCTGTTCGGTTAAGACTGTTTACGAAAAAGTTGCAGGGACTGTCATTCGGCAATGTGTTCTATAATGATTCCCAGCGTCCTACAAACAAATACGCAGCTGATACCTTCCCCCAACTTGTCAAGTACCTCGTAACGTTTGAAAATTCCTTACTGCACGTAACACATAAAGGTTCTGTAGCAAAACATTTACCAAATCACCTCATAAATTGTTGCGATTAAAGTGCCACACACCTGTCCCTTTAATACGAGGGTGAGTCAAATGAAAACCTTAAATTTATAATAACAAATAGAAATTTCGCACCGTTATCCTGTAAGTTGGTAAGCGTGCTACAATCAGCGTGGAGAATGGCCTTGAGGCGGCAGCATAGTGAAGATGCACACATGCCGTCGCAGTATCAGTATAAAGATGGCCGCCCCACTTGCGACTTGCACCAGGGAAGAACAGCGTTCTGTTATTCGGTTTTTGCGTAATAAAGGTGTGAAACGTATTGAAATTCATCGAGGAATGAAGGTTCAGTACGGTGATGCATGTTTGTCACAGCAACACATCTGCGAATGGAGTTGGAAGTTCGCAAATGGTGTGACTTCAATGGAAGATGCTCCTCGTCCACGTCTGGCACAACGAGTTGTGACTCCACAGAACATTACAGCAGTAGAAGCTATAGTGAAGGAAACCCGCCGAGTGACACTCAATGACATTGCAGCATGTTTGCAGATTAGTCGTGGGTCAGCACACCACATTGTGCATGATGTGCTCCAGTTTCACAAAGTGTCTGCAAGATGGGTGCTACAGCAGCTGACTCTTGAAATGAGAGAACGACGTGTTGATGCTTGTGAAGAACTTCTTCGGCGCTTTGAACGAGAAGGTGATGGCTTCCTTGCAAGAATCGTTACTGGGGACGAAACCTGGGTTCACTTTCACCAACCGGAAAGGAAGACAGTGAGCAAGGAAGGTGCCATTCCTCATCACCAAAATCAATGAACTTTCGAACAGAACCATCAGCATGGAAGGTTATACTGACTCTCTTTTGGGACGAAAAAGCCGTCATTTTGGAGCATTACATGGCTAGAGGGACCACTGTCACCAGTGCATCATACACACAGCTAAAAAATCATCTGAGGCCTGCAATCAAATCAAAGCGGCGTGGATTGCTGTCAGCAGGTGTCCCTTTGCAACATGACAATGCAAGGCCCCACACTGCTCGTACAACAGTTCCAACAATCATAGACCTGCATTTTGAGTGTCTTCCTCATCCACCATACTCACCAGACCTTGCCCCAAGTGATTTCCATATGTTTGGACCACTCGAAGACGCAATGGAAGGAAAGAAGTTCCGTTCTGATGAAGAGGTACGCCACACGGTGCACTAGCGGTTGCACGGACTACCAACAGAGTTTTTTTTCTAAAGGAATTTATGCACTTTGTAAGCGCTGGAGGACTTGCATTGAGCTTGGGGGAGATTATGTTGAAAAGTGATACAGCTTTGTACGACTTCTGCACAATAAATAATATTTAAAAAAATATTTAAGGTTTTCATTTGACTCACCCTCGTACAACCCCAAGAAAGTTTGTTTCTATCCTGTGATAATATATCTCTCATACTACCTTGTATATAAACGTTTATAGCTAAGAAAAACTGGCTGAGATCGCAGATATGGAACACAAGCACCATGCAGTCACAAACAAAGTAAATACATACGCTGTTCAGACTGAACAGTATGACCACCGACCTACTATCAACATAAATCCGTTCAGGCGATAACAGTGTCACCTGGCGAGGGATGTGTGCTGGTCAGACATACGCACGGTGGATGTAGTACTATCCCTGTGTAGAGTGGGGAAGACGCGCGCGACCTATCTGAGTTTGACCGAGAACAGATTGTAATAGCCCAGAGGTTCAGCACGAGTATTTCGGAAACCGCACGACTCGTCGGGTGCTTGAGAAGTGCTGTAGTGAGTATCTTGAACATTTGCCGAAACCGAGGTAAAACCACGTCCAGACATCGTGGTGTCGGCTAGCCCCTCATTACAGATGTCAAACGTCGCAGGCTAGGCAGATTGATAAAACATGACAGGCGTCGAACTGTGGCGGAACTAACATCAGACTTTAATGCCGGGCAGAGTATAAGAGTCTCTCAACACGCAGTGCACCGAACACTCCTAACGACGGGCCTCCACAGTCGATGACCCATGCATGCGCCAATGCCAGCACCAGGACATCAGCGACTACGATTCAAATGGGCGCGTGACCATCGGCATTGGACGTTGGCGCAGTGGCACAGCGTTGGATGGTCTAATCAATCCCAGTACCTCCTTCATCATACCGATGTGAGGGCCGAGTCCGTGTCTTCCAGAGGAGCAGCTCCTTAACATCTTTATTGCGGGATGGAGACAAGCTGGCTGTGACTCCCTTACGCTATGGGGAACATTCAGGTTGGCATCCACCGGTCCAGCGGAACTCGAGCGAGCCACTACGATGGCCAAGGAGTATCGTACACTGGCTGCAGACCACGTACACCTCTTCATGACGATAATGTTTTCCGATGCCAGTGTCATAATGCGCCTTGTCACAAGGCCAGGAATGTGATGGATTGGTTCGAGATACACAGTGGCGAGTTCCAACACATCTGCTATGTTTTTGAATGTAGCGTCAGAGCTCATGCCCCCCCCCCCCCAACCCCTGAATTTACTGGAATTGGTGACTTTTGTGTGCATATGTGTTTTGTGGGTAGGGAACCGTGGTCTAGGGGTAGCGTCTTTGATTCATAATCAAAACACCTTCGGTCCCGGGTTCGATCCCCGCCACTGCCTAAATTTTGATAAATAATCAGCACTGGCGGCCGAAGACTTCCGGCATAAGAAGTCAGCCTCATTCTGCCAACGGCCTTGTCAAGAGGGCGGAGGAGCGGATAGAGGTTCAGGGCACTCTCTAGTCCTAGGGGTGGGAAATTGCCCCTAAAGGCGGAAGAATCAGCAATGATCAACGACAGGAGGATGCAGAAGGCAATGGAAACCACTGCATTAAAGACACGTAACGTGTATCCACAGGACATGTGGCCTGTAATTGAAGAAGTGTCATGATGATCTCTCCATTGGCAAAAGATCCCGGAATAGTCCCCCATTCGGATCTCCGGGAGGGGACTGCCAAGGGGGAGGTTACCATGAGAAAAAGATTGAATAATCAACGAAAGGATAACGTTCTACGAGTCGGGGCGTGGAATGTCAGAAGCTTGAACGTGGTAGGGAAACTAGAAAATCTGAAAAGGGAAATGCAAAGGCTCAATCTAGATATAGTAGGGGTCAGTGAAGTGAAGTGGAAAGAAGACAAGGATTTCTGGTCAGATAAGTATCGGATAATATCAACAGCAGCAGAAAATGGTATAACAGGTGTAGGATTCGTTATGAATAGGAAGGTAGGGCAGAGGGTGTGTTACTGTGAACAGTTCAGTGACCGGGTTGTTCTAATCAGAATCGACAGCAGACCAACACCGACGACGATAGTTCAGGTATACATGCCGACGTCGCAAGCTGAAGATGAACAGATAGAGAAAGTGTATGAGGATATTGAAAGGGTAATGCAGTATGTAAAGGGGGACGAAAATCTAATAGTCATGGGCGACTGGAATGCATTTGTAGGGGAAGGAGTAGAAGAAAAGATTACAGGAGAATATGGGCTTGGGACAAGGAATGAAAGAGGAGAAAGACTAATTGAGTTCTGTAGCAAGTTTCAGCTAGTAATAGCGAATACCCTGTTCAAGAATCACAAGAGGCGGAGGTATACTTGGAAAAGGCCGGGAGATACGGGAAGATTTCAATTAGATTACATCATGGGCAGACAGAGATTCCGAAATCAGATACTGGATTGTAAGGCGTACCCAGGAGCAGATATAGACTCAGATCACAATATAGTAGTGATGAAGAGTAGGCTGAAGTTCAAGACATTAGTCAGGAAGAATCAATACCCAAAGAAGTAGGATGCGGATGTACTAAGGAATGACGAGATACATTTGAAGTTCTCTAACGCTATAGATACAGCAATAAGGAACAGCGCAGTAGGCAGTACAGTTGAAGAGGAATGGACATCTCTAAAAAGGGCCATCACAGAAGTTGAGGAGGAAAACATAGGTACAAAGAAGGTAGCTGCGAAGAAACCATGGGTAACAGAAGAAATACTTCAGTTGATTGATGAAAGGAGGAAGTACAAACATGTTCCGGGAAAATCAGGAATACAGAAATACAAGTCGCTGAGGAATGAAATAAATAGAAAGTGTAGGGAAGCTAAGACGAAATTGCTGCAGGAAAAATGTGAAGACATCGAAAAAGATATGATTGTCGGAAGGACAGACTCAGCATACAGGAAAGTCAAAACAACCTTTGGTGACATTAAAAGCAACGGTGGTAACATTAAGAGTGCAACGGGAATTTCACTGTTAAATACAGACGAGAGAGCAGACAGGTGGAAAGAATACATTGAAAGCCTCTATGAGGGTGAAGATTTGTCAGATGTGATAGAAGAAGAAAAAGGAGTCGATTTAGAAGAGATAGGGGATCCAGTATTAGAATCGGAATTTAAAAGAGCTTTGGAGGACTTACGGTCAAATAAGGCAGAAGGGGTAGATAACATTCCATCAGAATTTCTAAAATTATTGGGGGAAGTAGCAACAAAACGACTATTCACGTTGGTGTGTAGAATATATGAGTCTGGCGATATACCATCTGACTTTCGGAAAAGCATCATCCACACAATTCCGAAGACGGCAAGAGCTGACAAGTGCGAGAATTATCGTACAATCAGCTTAACAGCTCATGCATCGAAGCTGCTTACAAGAATAATATACAGAAGAATGGAAAAGAAAATTGAGAATGCGCTAGGTGACGATCAGTCAGGCTTTAGGAAAAGTAAAGAGACGAGAGAGGCAATTCTGACGCTACGGCTAATAATGGAAGGAAGGCTAAAGAAAAATCAAGACACTTTCATAGGATTTGTCTACCTGGAAAAAGCGTTCGACAATATAAAATGGTGCAAGCTGTTCGAGATTCTGAAAAAAGTAGGGGTAAGCTATAGGGAGAGACGGGTCATATACAATATGTACAACAACCAAGAGGGAATAATAAGAGTGGACGATCAAGAACGAAGTGCTCGTATTAAGAAGAGTGTAAGACAAGGCTGTAGCCTTTCGCCCCTACTCTTCAATCTGTACATCGAGGAAGCAATGATGGAAATAAAAGAAAGGTTCAGGAGTGGAATTAAAATACAAGGTGAATGGATATCAATGATACGATTCGCTGATGACATTGCTATCCTGAGTGAAAGTGAAGAAGAATTAAATGATCTGCTGAACGGAATGAACAGTCTAATGAGTACACAGTATGGTTTGAGAGTAAATCGGAGAAAGACGAAGGTAATGAGAAGTAGTAGAAATGAGAACAGCGAGAAACTTAACATCAGGATTGATGGTCACGAAGTCAATGAAGTTAAGGAATTCTGCTACCTAGGGAGTAATATAACCAATGACGGACGGAGCAAGGAGGACATCAAAAGCAGACTCGCTATGGCAAAAAAGGCATTTCTGGCCAAGAGAAGTCTACTAATATCAAATACCGGCCTTAATTTGAGGAAGAAATTTCTGAGGATGTACGTCTGGAGTACAGCATTGTATGGTGGTGAAACATGGACTGTGGGAAAACCGGAACAGAAGAGAATCGAAGCATTTGAGATGTGGTGCTATAGACGAATGTTGAAAATTAGGTGGACTGATAAGGTAAGGAATGAGGTTCTACGCAGAATCGGAGGGGAAAGGAATATGTGGAAAACACTGATAAGGAGAAGGGACAGGATGATAGGACATCTGCTAAGACATGAGGGAATGACTTCCATGGTTCGAGAGGGAGCTGTAGAGGGCAAAAACTGTAGAGGAAGACAGAGATTGGAATACGTCAAGCAAATAATTGAGGACGTAGGTTGCAAGTGCTACTCTGAGATGAAGAGGTTAGCACAGGAAAGGAATTCGTGGCGGGCCGCATCAAACCAGTCAGTAGACTGATGACCAAAAAAAAAAAAAAAATGTGTTTTGTGTGCATATGTGACGCCAACACCCTCTAGCGACCTACCAACGCCTCATCCCTTCCAGTCCACGAGACGTATCAGCTGTTATCCGACTATTAGGTAGATGGTCATTATGTTCTGGCTGATCAGTGTATATGTGAGACATATAAACAAATAAAATTTTGTGTCCCGCCTGGAAGGCGACGAGTGGGTCTGCTCCTGTAAACTGAAGGGTAGGCCGAATGTATGAAGAGAGTAGGAGCATGAAAAGGTGAAATGCTTCGGTACTGAGTTTGAATTTAAATCACCTTTACTTTAAGAAGAATATCAATACATAATAACTTGAATACCTAACTTTGCACAGAGGAGCACGTAGGCGCGAAGCTGGATGTATCAAAGATCATAAAAGTTACACAGGCAAAATCTGCAGTGGCTCGCCCACTGTGAAATAGAAACAATGTTGCTTGGTCGTCTACTCGGAATCAAATGGGCTGAATCTGGAGCGGCGCTCGTAGAGCTGCACAGTGCCGGCTAGAGGGCGCTGTCGTCGGTGTCGGTGTCGTAGTGCCAACCTAAGAACTTGTATCTACGTTGAGGCATCGTAGCTATCGATGCCACATAAAATATCCAAAAGTTCGATGATAACTGGGTCCGAAACCTTTGAAAAATTTTTAAATGCAGTTATTTCCCCTGTTGGTTGTTAAATGATTAACTATTGCGAGTGCAGTTTCAATACGACACATATTCGAGCCTTGTGGGACGTTGTAACCCACTTAGTAATATAAAGCTGTGTCATGCTATGTAAGAGTAGTTGCATGAGGTGTTGAGAATTGATCAGCTGTTCCATATACCATCTACGTGAAATAATGATGCAAACACTGGAGTTTAAATTTCATGAATGTCCTTGGTGGGAATTTTAATTTTGTTTACATCTTTGCTGCTTTTGTGATCTAATTACCACGCATACTACGTGAAATTTGAAGTGCACTGTTTACACCATTATTGCATCAGCTCTATAATGTATATGTTATATGGAATAGCTGATTAATTCACAACACCTCATGCAACTGCTCTTACACAGCGTGGTACAACTTTATATTATTGAGTGGGCTACAACTAATCACAGTGCTTGAAAATGACAACATTTCGTAATGGCAAGAAACAATGTTTTATCAGCGAAAAACGTAAATGATTTCATTTAAAGATAAAATATGTACAAATATTATTTAGCAAGAGCTGCTGTAACAATAAATAACTCTGGGTCATTGTTCGCTATTGAGGATGGATATGCGACAGGCAGGGCAACCTTGTTATACGAAAACGCCTTCCACAAAAGTAGTATATTTGATGCGTATTGTCTGATTATCGATAACAATTTAGATTCCAGAGTACCCTTGGTGGTAAAATTTAATTATTAAGTAGTGCAATCAACAACAACAAACAAGTAAATGATCCCTGATGGGAAGAAACTTCATGTCAGCACTGAAGAAAGAGTGATGACCTGGCTTGAAATGACGCAGCTGTAAATAGTTTCGCCTTTCTGTTAACTGATTATAAATGGCTCTATTGTTTCACAAGCACTATATTCAATGTGAGTTCGAAGCATAAATAGCACAAAACTGTTCAATCTTTATCCCTAGTGTCTTCTAAAATATTATTACTTAAAGCATAACCGTCAGGTCATCACACTTTGTTCCGTGACAACTACGTCAAGTTCAGGTATTGAAATTGCCCATGACAGCACAAATGTAACTGAATACTGATTTGAACCTATGTAACACACTTAACTAATATTTGTTTGTAGGAGTTTATTTGTACTGGTGATCCGCAGCAATGACATATCGGTTGACAGTCGACAGTCTGATTGCAGAGATGTGCGTTTGGCAGCTTCCTACCTGATACGACTGCTGTAAGATCTCTGGTGCTGACGATCCCTTGTCTCGCCGATCACCAGTCCAACGGAATGTACCATAAATAAAAACTCACTAATCTAAAATCAGAACGGGATAAAGAAAATCGAATTAATTTAATAGCAAGAACGCAGATTTCCAGAAGAAACAGTGGACGGCCGGACGAGCATTAAGCCCGATGCGCAATCCACCCGTTAATTCTTCATTTCAACAAAATTAAACCGTTCAGGAGTTCGTTTTTCCCACAGTCCAATATAGTTTTGAGCACCGAACTGCTCCAAACGAAGAGAGCCACTTCCAATATTCAGTTTAAGTCGTAGGTGCAACGCAGCATAGCTCACCATCGCTCCTCAACTGTCTCTTCAGAGATATTAGACCGGGCCGAAACTCTTAAAATTACATTATGTTCATGGAATTAGCATTACAAAATAAATAACAATATTTTATCTACGTAATGCATCAATTGCATCTGTACACACACAAAATCATTACAATCAATGATAAGTAGCATTAACAGAGAAAAGAGGAAGAAAACAAAAAAAGAGAAAATAATACGGACTTCATTAATATTTACCAAACTCAAAACGATTAGTACAAACTGGTATACAAAGCAATAACAGAAGCCAAATAAGTCCGTTACGAGATCATTTGCTATACACTGGTGTCCAAAACTTAAGTAACTCTCGTATGATATATCTCTGCAAGTAACACTGCTTTATGAAATTTGGACGATACGTAGAAAGAACTGCTACAGTATTGTGCAAAGATCAATGTAAGAAACACGCAATGAAACGAGAAGGAATAAACTTTTATTCAACTTTTATTCACGTCCACGCAATTTATGATCCGCCGGACATTACACAAGGCAGCCAGTGTTCTTAACAGGGTGTGTGATCACCACCGACGGCAATGAACGCTCTGCAGCGTGGTCCCGTGCTGGCCACAGAGTGCGTAACGAGTTCCAGTGGCAGGGCAATGCATTCCTCCGCTGTTGATGGTCATTGGTGCACGTGGACGTATAGCAATACGTTTACCCAACGCATCTCACACCTGATCTGTTGTATTTAAGTAAATAGAACATGAAAGTTGTGGTGTCACCGCCAGACACCACACTTGCTAGGTGGTAGCCTTTAAATCGGCCGCGGTCCGTTAGTATACTTCGGACCCGCGTGTCGCCACTGTCAGTGATTGCAGACCGAGCGCCACCACACGGCAGGTCTAGAGAGACTTACTAGCACTCGCCCCAGTTGTACAGCCGACTTTGCTAGCGATGCTACACTGACACATACGCTCTCATTTGCCGAGACGATAGTTAGCATAGCCTTCAGCTACGTCATTTGCTACGACCTAGCAAGGCGCCATAGCATTTGATATTTATATTGTGAAGCATGTATACACAAGAGCGATGTTCTACAATTATAGATTAAAGTTAAGTATTACAGCAACTGCGTCTGTTTTTCTAAGTTCTCATTTCCTTGTAATGTTCCAGACCTCACGCCAACCTGCGTGTAAATAAACGCGTGCATTTCAGCCTCCTCTAGCAACACGGTGTTGGCACTTCTGCCAACACTTCAAAAGTCAGTCCATTTGCTGGACATCCTCTTGTTCTAAGGAATGCTCCACCTGCGCAATTCGATGCGGTCGCGTAACGTCACCCTTAAAAACGAAATTAGGGCCAAATGCACCCCTGAAATGACACACTTGGGGAAGGAGTACAGCACGACAATAACGTAGATAGGTGACTGTACCGTGTGCAAAGATTTAGAGGTCAATAGGTCCATGCAGCGTTATGCCTTCTCAGAGAATAGCACCTGAAATACCAAATCGATCGACAATGCTGGGTGTTCCCTCATACTGCGAGAGGTAGGGGCAAGTGTTATAGTGTGGCAGGCATAATGTTGCATGGGCATATTGACGTCCAAAACTTTGACCAAGGTACACTCAACGGACAACGATACTGTGTCACTGTACTCTTTCCCCATGTCCGTCTTTTCAGAGAGCGTTCGGACCTGACTTCCTTTTTAGGGTTACGCACCTCAATCGCTAACAGCGGAACCCCTTGTAGGATCACTTTGTTGTCCACCTCTCTGTCTGTCGGTCCGACTGTTACTTTTTCTCAAGGACAGGTAAACGCATCAAGTTGAAATTTATGTCAAATGCAAAGGTGTACGGTCCCTCGGCGGTGTAAATAACTGAAGTTTCTAAATCAATGCGATCAAAAATTTACGGTTGTATATGTCATTTATTTTGATACTCGCAAATTCACTTATCAAACATACAGGGTGGTCCATTGCTAGTGACCAGGTCAAATATCTCACGAAATAAGCATCAAACGAAAAAACTACAAAGAACGAAACTCGCCTAGCTTGAAGGGGGAAACCAGATGGCGCTATGGTTGGCACGCTAGATGGCGCTGCCATAGGTGAAACGGATACCAACTGCGTTTTTAAAAATAGGGACCCCCATTTTTTATTTCATATTCGTGTAGTACGTAAATAAATATGAATGTTTTAGTTGGACCCACTTTTTCCGCTTTGTGATAGATGGCGCTGTAATAGTCACAAACGTATAAGTACGTGGTATCACGTAACATTCCGCCAGTGCGGACAGTATTTTCTTCGTGATACATTACCCGTGTTAAAATGGACCGTTTACCAATTGCGGAAAAGGTCGATATCGTGATGATGTATGGCTATTGTGATCAAAATAGCCAACGGACGTGAGCTATGTATACTGCTCGGAATCTAGGACGACACCATCCAAGTGTCCGGACCGTTCGCCGGATAATTACGTTATTTAAGGAAACAGGAAGTGTTCAGCCACATGTGAAACGTCAACCACGACCTGCACCAAATGATGATGCCCAAGTATGTGTTTTAGCTGCTGCCACGGCTAATCCGCACACCAGTAGCAAACTGTGCGAGAATCGGAAATCTCAAACACGTCGGTGTTGAGAATGCTACATCAACATCGATTGCACCCGTACCATATTTCTATGCACCAGGAATTGCATGGCGACGACTCTGAACGTCGTGTACAGTTCTGCCACTGGGCACAAGAGAAATTACGGGACGATGACAGATTTTTTGCACGCGTTCTATTTAGCGACAAAGCGTCATTCACCAACAGCGGTAACGTAAACCGGCATAATATGCATTATTGGGCAACGGAAAATCCACGATGGCTGCGACAAGTGGAACATCAGCGACCTTGGCGGGTTAATGTATGGTGCGACATTATGGGAGGAAGGATAATTGGCTCCCTTTTTATCGATGGCAGTCTAAATGGTGCAATGTATGCTGATTTCCTACGTAATGCTCTACCGATGTTACTACAAGGTGTTTCACTGCATGACAGAATGGCGATGTACTTCGAACATGATGGATGTCCGGCACATAGCTTGCATGCTGTTGAAGCGGTGTTGAATAGCATATTTCATGACAGTTGGATTGGTCGTCGAAGCACCATACCATGGCCAGCACGTTCACCGGATCTGACGCCCCCGGATTTCTTTCTGTGGGGAAAGTTGAAGGATATTAGCTATCGTGATCCACCGACAACGCCTGACAACATGCGTCAGCGCATTGTCAATGCATATGCGAACATTACGGAAGGCGAAGTACTCGCCGTTGAGAGGAATGTCGTTACACGAATTGCCAAATGCATTGAGGTTGACGGACGTCATTTTGAGCATTTATTGCATTAATGTGGTATTTACAGGAAATCACGCTGTAACAGCATGCCTTCTCAGAAATGATAAGTTCACAAAGGTAAATGTATCACATTGGAACAACCGGAATAACATGTTCAAACGTACCTACGTTCTGTATTTTAATTTAAAAAACCTACCTGCTACCAACTGTTCGTCTAAAATTGTTAGCCATATGTTTGTGACTATTACAGCGCCATCTATCACAAAGCGAAAAAAGTGGTCCAACTAAAACATTCATATTTCTTTACGTACTACACGAATATGTATTAAAAAATGGGGCTTCCTATTTTAAAAAACGCATTTGATATCCGTTTGACCTATGGCAGCGCAATCTAGCGGGTGAACCAAAGCGCCATCTGGTATCCCCCTTCAAGCTACACAAGTTTCGTTCTTTGTGGTTTTATCGTTTGACGCTTATTTCGTGAGATATTTGGCCGGGTCACGATCAATGGACCACCCTGTATAGATGATCTATGTTCGTACATTTCAGAACTGATGATCTAACATTTTAATGCGTGCAGGGAAACCGACAGGTTGTGGGATCGAATATCGGCAGGTTACATATTTCTCAGTCTTCGTTCTAACCCAGTCTTCACCTCTCAACGATGTTCGGATTCTACGTTAAACTGAAGGTCCTCTATCTGTAGTTGAATAACAAAGGTAGATTATGGATGTGCAAGTCGCCGAAGTGGTGTCCAGTAGAAATACTTGTACCAGGCTATTGCACCACACGAAGTTATTATCATTTGCATACATAATTTAATTTGTACGCAACCCTGAGAGCGCGAGTCCTACTCGCAGCTGACCGCTTTTTTAAATACATGACGAAGCACGATCGCATCGAACAGCGAGGATGGAGAAGCTCTTGGAAAGAGAGGATATTCGGGGAACAGGCTTGCCTGCCCATTCCGCCGCCTTAAATCCCGTAGAGCGCGTATGGCATGCATTGGGCAAACGTACAGCAGCACGCCACATGCACCATAGAACACCCAGCAGTTGCCTATGATGGTGGTGCAGAAATGGAACGGCCTGCCATTAGAATCCCTTACCAAACTTGTGGCCAGCATGCGAGCACGTTGCAGTGCATTCGTTGGCGTCCGTGGTGATACACACTCTATAAAGAACCATGTACTCACTTTTGAAGTGTACGGACGACCATCGTTACCCGCAGTGAGTTTAGTATAATTAGTGTCTTTGAATAAAAGTGTCATTTCTGTGGGTGTCAGTCCGTATTTCTTTCAGTTACCGTCTGTATAATACTGCAGCAGTTCTTTCTACGTATGGTCCAAGTTTCATTATTACTTGGCAGTGACACACCATACTTACTTCCTTAACTTTCACAGACCAGTGTAGGTTATGTATCTATTTATGGCGTCGTTTTACATACTGCCAGCATCAGATCACAACTTCGGAGTTATAAGACGCCGTTCAGTGTCAGTACGAATAAATTATTGGCTTGTTTGACTGGACTGAAAAATTTCCATGAAGCAGGACACAGAATGTCATTCTGGACGGAGAGAAATCTTCAGACGTTAAAGTAGCTTCGTGAGTGTTCCAAGGGAGTATTATAGACTATCACTTTTCGCAGTAAAGCATAATATAAAAAACAAAGCGGATAACATCGGAAGTTCCACAAGAGGTTCTGCGGATGACTCTGTTGTATAAAGAGAAGTCGGACCGTTAAGAAATTGTATTGAAATGCAGGAAGACCTGTACAGGATCAGAGCTAGATACAGGAACTAGTTTTTGAACCTCAGCATAAATAGATGTAACGTATTCTGAATGAAAACGCAGCAAGACCCAATATTGTAAGGTTAGTCACTAGAAGCCGGCCTCTGTGCCGCGCGGTTCTAGGCGCTTATGTCCGGAACCACATTGCTGCAACGTCGCCGGTTCGAATCCTGCCTCGGTGCATGGATGTGTGTGGTGTCCTTTGGTTAGTTAGGTTTAAGTAGTTCTAAGTCTAGGGGACTGATGACCTCAGATGTTCAGTCTCATAGTGCTTAGAGCCATTTGAACCTCTTTTTTTAGTCACTGGAAGTAGTCACATCCGTAAAACCACTATGAGTATGCTTACGGAGCGATTTAAAACGGAGCGACCATATAAAACTAATCGCAGCTAAGGCAGATGCCAGAGTGACACTCATTGAGAGAATCGACAGGAAATGTAGTCCACCTACAAAGGTGACAGCTTACAAAACTCTTGTCCGACTAATATGTAAGTGCTGCTCATCTGTCTGCGGTCCGTATCACATATAACTGATAGAGGAAATAGATCATATCCAAAAAAGAGCACCATGTTTCGTTACAGGTTCATTTAGTAAGCACGAAAGCGTCACGGAGATGCTCAGCAAAGTCTAATGGCAGACACTGCAAGGGAGGTGTTGTGCATCACGCTGTGGTTTACTGTTAAAGGTCAGAGGGTGTATTATCCTAGAATAGTCGACCGATATAGTGCTTCCTGCTATGTATGTCTCACGAAAGACCAGGAGAGTAAAGTTAGAGAAATTCGGTCTCACAGGAGGCTTACCGGCAGTTGCGTTTCTCGCGAACCATTCGCGACTGAAACAGGGAGGGGATGAATTGACAATGTTATACAAAGTGTCCTCTGCCCCACGACATATGTTGCCTTATTGAATATACATGCAGATGTGGATTGATACTGATAGTGATACTGACACTGAACGTTATTCTACTATTTGTTAGGTTTGATCTGATGTGTAAGTAGCCGAAACGAGGTTATACGTAACGATATAACTTACGTGAAGCGGTTTACTCACAAAATCTGGGTCCTAGCTGCGTTTATCGGCTAGTGATAGTCGCAGTTCTGAACATCTGCGACGGCTTTTCGGTTTCCCGGGAACGACAACTATTCTCCAGTATAGAAATAATGGACCGGTCTCACGTTAATCCAATCAAATGATTGTGGTGGACTGGTCAGACTCAGGTTTTTCCAAAGGCAACCGATTTCCACAGGACGTTCAGTGTCTCCGAATACCCCTTGCAAAATTGACATTCTCAGGGGGTTAGCGAGAAGCAACACCTCACAGCAAGTACTGTGATCGTTAAAAGGAGATGATCAATTCATGTCCTTCATTCTGCTATGGAGACTGATTGCCAAAAGATCTGCATGCAAAAATAAATTCCGGAGGTTGTTTTATCGTACGCGAAATCTTAGAGTAGGTCGGCAGCTTCCGTGGCTGAGGTTCTGAAAGGAAGCGACAGGATGTGAAGCGATGGCGACTCTCAGCGCATCTGTGGCCAGATGCGCTATGTTTCTCAGTTTAGGATCAACGGTGCGAAGTGTCCGATCGAGGTGGTCCCCAAAGATTCTCGATTCGGTTTAAATTACGGGAGCTAGGTGGCCAGAGGAACACAGTAAACTCATCCTAGTGTTTTCGAAAGACACACGTGCACTGTGAGATGTAGCCTACTGGCCATTAAAATTGCTACACCAAGAAGAAATGCAGATGATAAATGGGTATTCATTGGACAAATATATTATACTAGAACTGACATGTGATTACATTTTCACTTAATTTGGGAGCAAAGATCCTGAGAAATTATTACTCAGATCAACCACCTCTGGCCGTAATAACGGCCTCGACACACCTGGGTTTTGACTCAAACAGAGCTTGGATGGCGTGAACCTGTAGACGTTGCCCATGCAGCTTCAACACGATACCACAGTTCATCAAGAGTAGTGACTGCGGTATTGTGACGAGCCAGTTGCTCGGCCACCATTGACCAGACGTTTTCAATTCGTGAGAGATCTGGTGAATGTGCTGGCCAGGGCAACAGTCGAACATTTTCTGTATCCAGAAAGGTCCGTACAGGACCTACAACATGCGGTCATGCATTATCCTGCTGAAACGTAGGGTTTCGCAGGGTTCGAATGAAGGGTAGAGCCACGGGTCGTAACACATCTGAAATGTAACGTCCACTGTCCAAAGTGCCGTCAATGCAAACACGAGGTCACCGAGACGTGTAACCAATGGCACCCCATACCATCACGCTGGGTGATACGCTAGTATGGCGATGACGAATAGACGCTTCCAATGTGCGTTCACCGCGACGTCGCCAAAAACGGATGTGACCATTACGATCCTGTAAATAGAACCTGAATTCATCCGAAAAAATTACGTTTTGCCATTCGTGCACCCAGGTTCGTCGTTGAGTACACTATCGCAGGGGCTCCTGTCTGTGATGCAGCGTGAAGGGTAGCCACAGCCACGGTCTCCATGGTGACAGTCCATGCTGTTGGAAACGTCGTCGAACTGTTCGTGCAGATGGTTGTTGTCTTGCAAACGTCCCTATGTGTTGACTCAGGGATCGAGACGTGGCTGCAGGATCCGCTACAGCCATGCGGATAAGATGCCTGTCATCTCGACTGCTAGTGATACAAGGCCGTTGGGATCCAGTACGGCGTTCCATGTTACCCTCCTGAACCCACCCATTCCATATTCTGCTAATAGTCAATGGGTCTCGACCAACGCGAGCAGCAATGTCGCGATACGCTAAACCGCAATCCGGATAGGCTACAATACGACCTTTATCAAAGTCGGAAACGTGATGGTACGCATTTCTCCTCCTTACACGAGGCATCACAACAACGTTTCACCAGGCAACGCCGGTCAACAGCTGTTTGTGTATGAGAAATCGGTTGGAAACTTTCTTCATGTCAGCACGTCGTAGGTGTCACCACCGGCGCCAAACTTGTGTGAATGCCCTGAAAAGCTAATCATTTGCATATCACAGCATCTTCTTCCTGTCGGTTAAATTTCGCGTCTGTAGCACGTCATCTTCGTGGTGTAGCAATTTTAATGGCCAGTAGTGTACGACATTTTGCACTGTCCTGCTAGTACATGCAATGTTTGAAACAACAGACACCTAGTATATGTTATTGATTCGCCTCTGTGGGCAATGAATACACAACCTTCAGTGCGGATACACATTTGCGTTCGACTTCCAGCAGGATTATAGAATTATCGTGCATGGTGGACACGAATGGGGACTGCATGTAGTTGGCGCTGGGTGGGAGTGTGGGTCAGCTGGTTAGCGTGCCGAGATAGTCCGCTCATTCGCGATAAGCACAGTGTCCGGGTGGCACAGTGGTTATTGCAGCTTCCTAGTAAGCACGAGATCATGGGTCCGAGTCCCGTCCAGCACACATTTTCACTCGTCGCCGCTGATTCCGCACAAAGTCATGATGCAGCTGATATCAATAGTTCCTTCCCTTTCCTTCCCTTTCTGCCCCTCCCACTTCAGTTACATAATAGGTATCACAACTGTGGATCCGGCGTAGTGTCTGTTCTCTCGGACATGTCCAAAAGAACAGACACCACGCATTCGTCTTATGAACTACGTCGAAGAAGACAATTAACAAAGAGCCAACACGGATCCAGAAAACTTCATTCTTGTGAAACAAAACTAGCTCTTTATTCTCCCAAAGTAATGAGTGACATTATCAGGGGATGCCAAATTGATTCCATACTTTTAGATTTCCAGAAGGTTTTTGACACCGTTCCTCACACACGACGTATGATCAAATTACGTGCCTACAAATTATCGTCTCAATTATGTCGTTGGAATCGTGGTTTCCTGTCAGAAAGGTCACAGTTCGTAGGAATTGACGGAAAGTCACTGAAGAAAACACAAGTCATATTTGGCGTTCACCAAGGTAGTGTTAAAGGCCCTCTGCTGTTCCCGACCTACATAAACGGTTTGTTGTTGTTATTGTGGTCTTCAGTCCTGAGACTGGTTTGATGCAGCTCTCCATGCTACTCTATCCTGTGCAAGCTTCTTCATCTCCCAGTATTTACTGCAACCTACATCCTTCTGAATCTGTTTAGTGTATCCATCTCTTGGTCTCCCTCGACGATTTTTACCCTCCACGCTGCCCTCCAATACTAAATTGGTGATCCCTTGATGCCTCAGAACATGTCCTACCAACCGATCCCTTCTTCTAGTCAAGTTGTGCCACAAACTCCTCCCAAATTCTATTCAAAACCTCCTCATTAGTTATGTGATCTGCCCATCTAACCTTCAGCATACTTCTGTAGCACCACATTTCGAAAGCTTCTATTCTCTTCTTGTCCAAACTATTTACCGACCATGTTTCACTTCCATAAATGGCTACACTCCATACAAATACTTTCAGAAACGTCTTCCTGAGACTTAAATCTATACTCGATGTTAACAAATTTCTCTTCTTCAGAAACGCTTTCCTTGCTATTGCCAGTCTACATTTTATATCCTCTCTATTTCGACCATCCTCAGTTATTTTGCTCCCCAAGTAGCAAAACTCCTTTACTACTTTAAGTGTCTCATTTCCGAATCTAATTCCCCGACGTAATTCAATTACATTCCATTATCCTCGTTTTGCTTTTTTTGATGTTCATCTTATATTCTCCTTTCAAGACATTGTCCATTCCGTTCAACTACTCTTCCAAGTCCATTGCAGTCTCTGACAGAATTACAATGTCATCGGCGAACCTCGAAGTTTTTATGTCTTCTCCGTGGATTTTACTATCTACTATTAATTTTTCTTTTGTTTCCTTTACTGCTTGCTCAATATACAGATTGAATAACATCAGGGAGAGGCTATAATCCTGCCTCACTCCCTTCCCAACCACTGCTTCCGTTTCACGTCCCTCGACTCTTATAACTGCCATCTGGTTTCTGTACAAATTGTAAATAGCCTTTCGCTCCCTCTATTTTACCCCTGCCACCTTCAGAATTTGAAAGAGAGTATTCCAGTCAACACTGTCAAAAGCTTTCTCTAAGTCTACAAATGATAGAAACGTAGGTTTGCCTTACCTTAATCTTTCTTCTAAGATAATCGTAGGGTCAGTATTGCCTCACGTGTTCCAATATTTCTACGGAATCCAAACTGATCTTCCTCGAGGTCGGCTTCTACCAGTTTTTCCATTCGTCTGTAAAGAATTCGCGTTTGTATTTTGCAGCCGTGGCTTATTAAACTGATAGTTCGGTAATTTTCACATCTGTCAACACCTGCTTTCTTTGGGATTGGAATTATTATATTTTTCTTGAAGTCTGAGGGTATTTCGCCTGTCTCATACATGTTGCTCACCAGATGGTAGATTTTTGTCACGAATGGCTCTCCCAAGGCTGTCAGTAGTTCTAATGGAATGTTGTCTAATTCCGGGGCCTTGTTTCGACTTAGGTCTTTCAGTGCTCTGTCAAACTCTTCACGCAGTATCATATCTCCCATTTCATCTTCATCCACATCCTCTTACATTTCCATAATATTGTCCTGAAGCACATAGCCCTTGTATAGAGCCTCTATACACTCTTTCCACCTTTCTGCTTTCCTTTCTTTGCTTAGAACTGGGTTTCCATCTGAGCTTCTGGTATTCATCCAAGTGGTTCTCTTTTTTCCAAAGCTCTCTTTAATTTTCCTGTAGGCAGTATCTATCTTACCCCTAGTGAGATAACCCTCTACATCCTTACATTTGTCCTCTAGCCATCCCTGCTTAGCCATTTTGCTCTTCCTGTCGATCTCATTTTGGAGACGTTTGTATTTCTTTATGCCTGCCCCGTTTACCGCATTTTTATGTTTTCTCCTTTCATCACCAAATTCAATATTTCTTCTGTTACCCAAGGATTTCTACTAGCCCTCGTCTTTTTACCTACTTGATCCTCTGCTGCCTTCACTATTTCATCCCTCAAAGCTATCCATTCTTCTTCTACTGTATTTCTTTCCCCCATTCCTGTCAATTTTTCCATTATCCTCTCTCTGAAACTCTGTACAACCTCTGGTTCTTTCAGTTTATTCAGGTCCCATCTCCTTAAATTCCTACCCTTTTGCAGTTTCTTCAGTTTTAATCTACAGTTCATAACCAATAGATTGTGGTCAGAGTCCACATCCGCCCCTCGAAATGTCTTACAGTCTAAAACCTGATTCCTAAATCACTGTCTTACTGTTATATAATCTATCTGAAATCCTCCAGTATCTCCATGCTTCTTCCATGTATACAGTCTTCTTTTATATTTCTTGAACCAACTGTTAGCTATGATTAAGTTATGCTCTGTGCAAAATTCTACCAGGCAGCTTCCTCTTTCAT
Organism: Schistocerca piceifrons; assembly: GCF_021461385.2. NCBI lineage: Eukaryota > Metazoa > Arthropoda > Insecta > Orthoptera > Acrididae > Schistocerca > Schistocerca piceifrons. The sequence continues at coordinate 416,576,305 of NC_060141.1, forward strand.
TCCTTACTCCCATTCCATATTCACCTACTACGTTTCCTTCTCTTCCTTTTCCTACCACCGAATTCCAGTCACCCATGACTATTAAATTTTCGTCTCCCTTCACTACCTGAATAATTTCTTTTATCTCATCATACATTTCATCAGTCTTTTCGTCATCTGCGGAGCTAGTTGGCATATAAACTTGTACTACTGTGGTAGGCGTGGGGTTCGTATCTATCTTAGCCACAATAATGCGTTCACTGTGCTGTTTGCAGTACCTTACCCGCATTCCTATTTTTTTATTCATTATTAAACCTACTCTTGTTCCTCCTGCCACCGAACTTCACTAATTCCCACTATATCTAACTAAAACCTCTCCATTTCCCTGTTTAAATTTTCTAACCTACCTGCCCGATTAAGGGATCTGACATTCCACGCTCCGATCCTTAGAACGCGTTTTCTTTCTCCTGATAATGACGTCCTCTTGAGTAGTCCCCGACCGGAGATCCGAATGGGGTACTATTTTACCTCCGGAATATTTTACCCAAGAGGACGCCATCATCATTTAACCATACAGTAAAGCTGCATGCCCTCGGAATGAATTACGGCTGTAGTTTCCCCTTGCTTTCAGCCGTTCGCAGTACCAGCACAGCAAGGCCGTTTTCGTTAGTGTTACAATGCCAGATCAGTCAATCATCCAGACTGTTGCCCCTGCAAGTGCTGAAAAGGCTGCTGCCCCTCTTCAGGAACCACACGGTTGTCTGGCCTCTCAACAGATACCCATCCGTTGTCGTTGCACCTACGGTACGGCTATCTGTATCGCTGAAGCACGCAAGCCTCCCCACCAATGGCAAGGTCCATGGTTCATGGGGGTTTATGAGACAATATCAAAACAGTCATAGGCTGTTTGCAGATGATGCAGTCATTTATCGTCTGATAAAGTTATGAGATGATCAAAACCAATTGTAAAATGATTTAGACACGATATCTATATGGCGCGAAAAGTGGCAGTTGAGTCTAATCAATGAAAAGTGTGAAGTTATCCACATGACTACTAAAGGGAATCCGTTAAATTTCGGTTCGCGATTGATCACACAAATCTAAAGGTTGTTAATTTAGCTAAATATTTAAGGATTACAGTTACGATTAACTTATATTAGAACGATCACATAGGTAATACTGTGTGGAAAGTAAACCTAAAACTGCATTTATTGGCGGAACACTTAGAAAGTGCAACGGGTCTACAATAAAGACTGCCTACATTACCCTTGTCCGCCCTCTTCTGCGAGTACTGCTGCCTAGTATGCGATCCACATCAGATAGGACTGACGGAGAAGATTGAAAAAGTTCAAAGAAGGGCAGCTCGGTTTTTACTCTTGCGAAATCGGGAAGAGAGTGCTGCGGTAATGACACCCGAATTGGGGTGGCAGTAATTAAAAGAAATGAGTTTTCGTTGCAGCAGGCTCTTGTCGTGAAACTTATACCACCAAATGTCTCCTCCGAATGCGAAAATATTTTTTTTGTGCCCACCTACACGAGTAGAAATGATCGTCATAATACAATAAAAGAATTAAGAGTTCGTACGAACAAGCCGAAGTGTTCGTTTTTATCGCGCTCTGTTCTTGAGTGAAATGGTTGATTAGTATCTTCAAGGTGGTTCGATGAATCCTCAGCCAGACAGTTGATGTGAATTGCAGAATACTCATTTAGAAGTAGTTATTACGTTACGTAAGGTTTCTTCGTCTAATGAGGCATAATCATTTTCCATTACGACAACTATCCAGAAGGTAACTTGCGTCAGAGAAATAAATATTCAGTAATAAATAAAATATTAGAAGGATTAAAGCAATTTTTTAAAAAGTCGTAAAACTAGGCCATTGTACTCTTTGTCTACATAATCATTATTTACTTAAATGTATCGCCATCTCCCTTAACAAGTCAAATAATTCCTTCAGAATAAAAGGCTGTCACCTGAAATTGTGTCAAGTGCGTTCGTGACAGCATCTTGAGGCTCTTCGACAGGGTTGAAGAGCGCTGGGAGACAAGCCTCTTCCTCACTTGCGTGAAGATGCGCAAATCACTTGGAGCCACGGCCGGTCTGTAAAACGATGCTCAGAAACATGCCGTTTGAGTGGCTCTTCTCAGTTTTTCTGGCATTTCGCAATAGTTTCAAAACTGATTATCCTTCCACTTTTCACAAAATACAAAAGCATGTTTCGTGTAGCATCCCAAAAAACGGTAGCCATTATCTTGCAGGTTGACAAAATTATGTGTTTCACTCCTGTAGTTGTCTGCCTAATGACCTATACAACAAACAATACACACATACACACACACACACACACACACACACACACACACACACACAGAGAGAGAGAGAGAGAGAGAGAGAGAGAGAGAGAGAGACAGAGGGAGGGAGATCAATTGGAAGATAAATAGAGATGTACGTAGATGTCCACAGAAGAGCGGAGATGTGGTAAGATGTGCTTATATGTGGTTAGAAAGAAAGTTGCATATGTATTAAGAATGGACAGAACTCTAGATATATTCTAAAGTCCTTTATGCTTTTCAGCATTGTTCTTGAAATCGCCGAGTAACAGTTCAGCCGATGAACAACCAGATGTAGTATAGGTCGGCAGCGAAGAAAGAAGTAAGCAGTTGGCAGTAGCTTTTCTCCAATTTTCCAATACAATTCACTATTCTATTACGACTGTACAATAATCTTCTCAAGAAACATTTAGACAAAGCAATGTAAAGTGGGGAATTGTGATGTTATATGGTTCTGTTTTGGTTATGCAGTGACATACAGTACGACATAATCGGGCCTCTAATCTGGTATAAGCAGACACTCGAACTTACAACGTTTCTTCTTCAACTAACAAATATACTTTACATCGTCGTTTACGTAGTTTTGTTAAGAACGTACAACCCACTAACCGTTCTTCATGCTTTTAGTCTCTGTAGAACGTGAGTTCCTCACGCATAGTCAACAATCACAACTATGTTTACTGGTACGAAAGAAAATCACAGATGAACGTTGGCTTTAGCTGATCCAACTGAATCTCTTTTTTGAAACGTTGCTTCGTTTTATAATTCTTAGCTGAATCTGTTTTGGCAATAAAGCCACTACTACATTTGTCTTGAGGCGTTGAACTGTTCTCAAATGTTGATACTGGTATTCCAGTGCGAGCAACACCCTTCAGGTACTCCAAATGAAGGAGTACTCAGCAGTCCCTACACCATGAAGACATTACCACCGGACTTCTTTGATTTTCTATCATGAGAAGTTATTGTAAAGAAACTCATCCTAATTGTTTTAAACTTCGTAAATTGTGAGTTACTTGCGTCATAATATAAGTAAAAAAAACTTTGTGTTCTGTCTTACGACAAGTTTTGTCATGGGGAACCCTCGTCAGAGAGGTCCACCGCATGAGCGTCTTGGGAAGTGAGTCCAGTGGTGGTTTTCCATTGCTTTCCACTGATGATAATGAGGACAACACAACACCCAGTCCCTGAGCGGGGAAAATCTCCGACCCAGCCGGGAATCGAACCTGGGCCCCTTGGTGTGACAATCCGCCGCGCTGACCACTCAGCTATCGCGGCGGACGAAATATAAGTGACACTTCGCAAAATTTATCACTTTTTGACAGTGTGCAACCCAATACTGTGACAGTTTTTCTGTTTGGTGTTTATGCTTCGTATTTCTACGTATAGTCAATCTCACCGCTGCAAGACTTTCCAAAATGAAGCTGCTTGATGAATATCAGCGGACAGTTTTGTAGCGCCGTGTATGACAGTAGTAATCTGTTGGCTTCAAGAGGTGCGCGAGACCAAAACTCTTGCAATTTCCGGAACGATTCTCAGAAGTCATTCATTACGGGATTTTCTCTCAACAAGCGACTGTTGAGTGTCGTGACAAGAGGTTAGCAAACCCCCCCTGAGGTACGGGTCATATCTATGTGAGTGCTGCAAGAGACAAGTGATTCTTTTCAGATTATCGTTGAAGTTTATAAGCTTTACTCTTGCGAACTAAGTATAACAATATAAATATTTATACTGACAAAACTAGATCCTTGGATCCAATGTACTGTAGTTAATCTCTTGAAGAATTACCGAACGTGTAGAAACTCTATAAGCCTATGTTTAAAACCCATGTATCAAGCACGAAATGAAGTTAGATGTAAAATATAGTCTGGAAAGGTAACAATGAACTTCAGTACTGAAATGAAAATTCAATTAATAATGATCTTGATCAACATATTGCGGCAGTAAAAGTATGAGGTTTCTTTCACGAAACTCTGTCCATAAGCATTACTCTGAATTAGAATAAATATTTCACTGTTTAATGAAGCGTGTGTTCCAGTGAAGCTTCCTGGTAGATTAAAATTGTTTGTCAGACTGTGACTCGCAACAGGACCTTTATCTTTCATGGGAAACACTTTATCAACAGAGCAATCAAAGCACGATTCAGAGATCCATGAGAACTTTCAATGTGCCTGATATCTCTTTTTTATTTAAATTTTACAAGCCTCACTTTGCACATCGTCGTATGCCCAATAAAAGAAAACACTGCCCAGCCACATTAAAGTGTCGGGAGACAGTCAGTGAGGTTCTGGAAGTTATCGACAGGCATGTGGAACCATGTCTAGTATCATGACCAGCTGCGTTGGGTCTCTCGATTGCGGATCCATGAAGCGTACAGCCCGATCCATGTGATCCCATAGACTCTCGATTGGCATTATATCCGTGGTGTTTGGTGAGCAGGAGAGTGCAGTAGACTCAACCCGGTGTTCTCCGAACCACACTCGTACACTACGAGCTGTATGGCACGTTGCGTTGTCGTGTTGGTAGATGTCATCGTGCCGAGGAAAAACACACTGCTTATAAGGGTGTAGGGGTGTACATAGTCTCAAAGGATAGATGCATACTAGTGTTGATCTGTTGTGCCTTTCACAATAACGAGATCACCCAGGGAATGCCACGAAAACATTCCCCAGACCATAACGCTCCCTCCCCTGGCCTGGAACCTTTCAAGGATTGTTACAGGGAGCTCGCTTTCAGACGTGTCACGCCGTTGTGCCATCTGTCCGATGGCGCATAAAATGTGATTCGTCTGAAAAGGCCGTCTTTCGGCATTCAGTGGACGCTCTAGTTGCGGTACTGGCGTTGAGATTAAAGCCTGCGTCGCTGGCTAACAACCGTCAGCATGGGTGCATGGATCAGGCGCCATTTGCGGAGGCCCATATGCAGCAACTTCCGCTAAAAAGTGGTTTAGGAGACACTGTTGGTAGCCACTTGACTCATCTGCGAGGTCAGTTGATCTACAGCTTCACGTCTATCCCCCTGACACATCTCTGCAGCCATCGTTCGCACCTGTCACTTATAGCCTGTGGTGCACCACAGTTGTCTCGCCACCGGTTATGGATAGCACCTTTTTGCCATGCACGGTATACTCTAACCTCGGAGGCACGCGTAACTTAGTCGTTTCGGAAATGCTTCCAGACGCGGTCTGAAAGCCAATGACCATACACTTTTGAACGTAAGACAAATCGCTCTGTTTCCGCATTACGACAAAGACTACACTGTCTTCCCCCTCTCCCCGACACGCTCTATATACCCGTCACTGCTAGTGCTGCCACCTGCCGTCTGTGACTGGCTATTGCACTTTGACGTCGAACATAGGCTATGATCTCATTAATATGAGTGAACCATGTAGTGTAGCGAAGAATGAGCTAGCTTCAGATCCCAGTATGAATCTGTCGCCCTGGAGTAGAGTGTTTAAAGCAATGAAACTTCCATTTTAACTGAAACTGAATGATGGAATGGGTTCGAACCTAACACTTACCTCTCTGGTGCACCTACCGGTGCTTGGAAAAGTAGAAAAATGGCACTGATAGAGATAATCGCTGGGTCGGCCCTAGAGGCCAATCCTGATTATCCAGTCCATACCGTATCTTAGTTTGTTTGGAAACAGTTACTTCAGATTACGTTCACTTTTGTTTTCCAGTTCGGTTTTCTTTTGAAATTTATCTGTTACAGAGAAATGTGCTAGATTTTAAGGTCCCACCTACTTTTAAGGCATCAAGACTGAATAAAAGATCAATATGGCAACGAAGTGTGAATGGAAAGTGCCTAACCTTCTGGAAATAAGCGTTCTCACATTGAGACCATAAATCACAACATCATTGTTCCCTCAAAATAGTAGCCGCTGTGTTAATTTGCTCTGTTTTATATTTTCCGTTGTCGCCGGCTTGGAGTGTATAATAAGATTCCTAACGATCGTTCACTGGCGTTTTGAATTCCACTTGGCGTTATCATATCAGTCGCTTAGTAACAGCAGTTTTCGTCATTGCCTGTGACAATCGATTCCTTCTAATTTACAATATGTGCTTTAATTACTTCCTGCTACATCAGATTTTTCATTAAAAGAATTGAACAACCTTCATTTACGATTATGTTCTGTTTCCTCCATGATTATCTTGCACCTGTAGAACAAAGTTCTCATGATTTGACGAAACCCTTACAAATAAAATAAATAATGGAGAGATACATAATATCACCAGTAAAAAGGAAGGTATAAACAGACTGTGTAGGATTCGTACAAATTCATCTAGAATGCGGTTGAGCAGAAAAATTTCGAAGGTAAAACGGTATTAAGACTGCATGTGCAACGTTAATTCGTTGAATAACGTGAATAGTGTCTTCATTGAAGGTGAGATTTTAGTAGTGGTAATTGCAAGCTACAGAACTGTCTTTCCTTGAAGCAAGGAGAACAGGTTGGATATAAGTCACCGATTCACGGATTTAGAACATGGAGGCTGGAGCGCCTCACACTGTGTAAACAAAAACGCCTTCCAACATGTGTTTACGTCAAGCATGTAAGTCCCATACAGAAACTCACTACGTCTTCCGCTTCCGTGCCAAGTACATTCACAAGGAAAATATTTATTGTTATTAAGTCTTAAAATTGGGTAGATCTGAATCTCCAGCTTAAAAAATGAACATCAGAAAATGCAAGAACCAATACAAAAAGTATTCCGCAGACAGCTGCGGTAGTTGTTCTAGACTTCAGGTTTCCTTACCATTTTGTGTCTATGGATCTTCTAGGTGAATCGATAAGTTCAGTATATTGTCATCTCTGGAGACAAGCTTAATATACTAACAGTGCCACTTCACAGTGGCATATGTAATCACTTGCATAGGATCAGAGTGTAGTGTAATCACATGTTTTTCAGTATCATTGAAAAATCGGATTTTTACGTCTCTAGCGTCGGATTTATACTTTCTTTGATCGAAGTGAGTCACACGACTCATGCCGTGGATTACAGATGACTTTATAACCGGCAAGGTTACCGTCTACAGTTCCCCTCATGCCGTCGTGTGTAGCTGCGACCGCTGTTTTTTTTTATGGGAGCATAAGTAACTTTATTTCTACGTGATCAGCCTTGCTATGCAACGATATTCTATGAATGAATTTGGACTTCGCAGAAGGATACAACGTGTATAATTGAAACAACTAACTGCTTGTCATTTACGAAAATTGTGCATGTAAGGAAAATTTTGATTGCTTCAGTAGTCAGGCTACTCCCAATACACTGGCACATCTAAACACGGCCGGATGGTGGAAAGCACATGTTTTCACATGAATCACTGTTTCTTGAGAGCGACTTGCGTTTTTATTCTCCCTTAATGAATATTTACCAGAAGTGAAACTTAAGACAAGTTTGTTAATTAAAAGTTACTTAATGAATGTATTACAGATATTATTTTCATAATCTCTGGCCGGCCGCTGTGACCGAGTGGTTCTAGGCGCTTCAGTCTGGAACTGCGCTGCTGCTGCGGTCGCAGATTCGAATTCCGCCTCGGGCATGGTTGTGTGTGATGTCCTTACGTTAGTCAGGTTTAAGTAGTTCTAGATTTAGGGGACTGATGAACTCAGACGTTGTCCCATAGAGCTCAGAGCCATAATGACTGGAAGACGGAAGATGAGAGTGGGTTGCACTCTAGACAACGATTTATTTGACATATTCTACCAGTATTGGAGATAATGTTATGAATATCGTACTACTGTATTTTTCAAACACTTAAACACTGCAAACTGACATTGAGTGGTACAGAACGTTGTTAATGCATAAACCACCAGTAAAACGAAAACAGACCCAAAAACTTTTGGGTATTTATATGAAAACCGTAATGGAAACCCAATATTAAACTTTAAATGACCAGTATTTTCTGAAAACTGATACACACTTCAGGAAACTAATGCATAAAAAGTTACTGGGTGTGACGGCGAGGAGTTCTGTAAAAATAACATACTTAATAATTTAATCCAGTCAAGACTAAGAAATTTCGATAGTCTCGATAATTCGCAACACAAATAATTCTGAACTTAACGTACCCTTTTCCTCAGGATGATCAAGAAATACATTAGGTATTTTCAGATTAAAACACTTCCATTCCTTTCTTCGTACGTTCCAAGGACGCTGTAAACTCAGTTGCCCAGATGGTGATTATTTAGCGACATACTATATGCGTGGACGAAGTAACACCGGGTGGGTCACTAACTATTGCCACCTGGATAACTCCGAAAGTATGATAGTAGCTGAAAAGTTTGTGGGACAAAAGTTGCGTGGGACAGCGAGGGCCATAATATGACGTTGTTTTTTTGTTGCTACGGGGGTCGCGTCAGAGATAGGAAGGTCAACTTTGTTTTTTGTCAATGAGATGCTATAGCTTGGTACTTATTTTCTGTTAGCGGCTATCGAGGCGAATCCAATGATATGTAACGGTAAGGTCTTTGAAGGTTAGCGAAGGTCAAAAAGGTGGCATGAACGTCCATTTACAAAAAATGGTTCAAATGGCTCTGAGCACTATGGGACTTACCTTCTGAGGTCATCAGTCCCCTAGAACTTAGAACTACTTAAACCTAACTAACCTAAGGACATCACACACATCCATGCCCGAGGCAGGATTCGAATCTGCGACCGTAGCAGTCGCGCGGTTCCGGACTGGGCGCCTAGAACCGCTAGATCACCGCGGCCGGCGGGGGACTGATGACCTCAGATGTTAAGTCCCATAGTGCTCCGAGCCATTTAAACCATTTTTAGAATTAGGTGTATATATGCTGCAGCAATAAGAGGATATATTTAATACTACATCACACACATCCATGCCCGAGGCAGGATTCGAACCTGCGACCGTAGCGGCTGCGCAGTTCCAGACTGTAGCGCCTAGAACCTCTCGGCCACTCCGGCCGGTCGTCCATTTACAGAAGGTGTTCGAAGCAATGACCATTGGCATCAGTGCAGTGCTGCAATCTTCTTATCATGGACTGAGTGCTATTGCTCATCACTTCGGAACATATCGGAGCACGTGGTCTGCCAATACTCTCTCGTATATCGTGCAAATAGTAAATATACGCCGAATACGGCGTATCCATCGAACGTTCCATTAAAATGTAAACACCTTTCGACGGTTTCGCAATACAACACTAACAGGAACAGTAAGACTAGTATCGTCGAATCAAGCGAATGTGAATGATGTATTCCTTCGAAGAACAAATCGACATGATTCTCATTTACGGGGAATGACAATGAAAATCCCCTACATGTCGTACGTTTAAATATGTGTATGATAAAAAGAGAACAACTGGATCTTTCACGCATCGGAAATATATCCGGCAAAGGAAAGTTACTAACGAGGAAAGGGAAACTGGTACTATTGCCACTGTGGTTCGAGATCCTTGTGTTAGTTCCCGTCCAATCGTTAGGGACTCTGGCAGAATAGTGGTGTTCGTGTTCTGCATCGCCATAAATATCATCCTAATTATATCAGTCTCCACCACGAATTACTTGGTACGGATTGTATGCGTCGCATTGAAATCTGCCGATGGGCTCAACTTCAGATTCAGAGGGATGACACATTTATTAATTTGATTTTATTTACTGACGAGGCTAAATTCACGAATCATGGAAATGTTAATTTGCATGATGTGTGTTATTGGGCAACTGAACATCATGTTGGCTGCGGCAATTTGCACGCCAAGAACCGTGAATGTATCGTGTGGGATTCTGGAGGACAGAATTATAGGCCGCTATTTCATCGAAGAAAATCTTAATGGTAGGAAGTACACCACATTCCTGCAAGAAACATTAGGTCTGTTATTGGAAGAAATACCTTTAGGAACACGGAACGGAATGTGGTAACAACACGAAAGGCGTCCGGTACATTTTTCGCTGATGGCCAGAAATGAGTTGCAGAGACAGTTCCCAAAGCGTTTGATTGGAGGAGATGTTTCGTGGCCGGGTCGTTCGCCAGACTTGACGCTTCTGGACTTTTTCTTGTAGGGATTCGTAAAAGACGTTGTTTGTAAAGACGTTCCTACTACACCTGAAGATATGCGAGAGAGAATTGTCAGATCATGTGCTCCGATAATTGCCGCAGTGATAAGGAATACCACTCAGTCTATGATAAGAAGATTGCAGCACTGCATTGATACCAATGGTCATCACTTCGTACAACTTCAGCGAATGGACATTCATGTCATCTTTGTGACCTTCGTTGACCTTCAAAGACCTTACTGTTACACGTAATTGGATTCGTTTCGATAGCCGCTATAAGAAAATAAGTAGCAAACTATAGCATCCCACCTAAAAAAAAAGTTGACCTTCATATCTCTGACGCGACCCCACATGGCAACAAAAAAACAACGTCATATTATGGCCCCCCTTCTCGCATGCAACTTTTGTCCCAAGAACTTTTCAGCTCCTATCAAACTTTCGGAGTTATTCTTGGTGGCAATAGTTAGTGACTCGCCCTGTATATGGCTACATACGCGCACAATAGGCGAAGCATTTTCTGTGCTGACATAATGTATGAGGTGTAGACGTTCAGCTCTTGTGGAGAGGCAATGACGCCAACCACTGTGGGAGAAATGTTGTGTGGTAGGGCACTAACAGTTCCATGTTTCCCCCAGGGAATCTACACCATGTCCAAGTCTCCATAGACCGTAATCTGTAATGTTCACTCGTCACACCGAATGGGATGCGACAATCGACACACGCAAAAGCAAAAGTACTTACAAGGGAACCTCGCCATCGCACCCCCCTCAGATTTAGCTATAAGTTGGTACAGTGGATAGGCCTTGAAAAACTGAACACAGATCAATCGAGAAAACAGGAAGAAGTTGTGTGGAACTACGAAAAAAATAAGCAAAATATACAAACTGAGTAGTCCATGCGCAAGATAAGCAACTTCATGGTGAACGTAGACTAAGGAGCGCCGTGGTCCCGTGGTTAGCGTGAGCAGCTGCGGAACGAGAGGTCCTAGGTTCAAGTCTTCCCCCGAGTGAAAAATGTGCATCTTCTTTTTCGCAAAGTTATGATCTGTCCGTTCGTTCATTGACGTCTCTGTTCACTGTAATGAGTTTAGTGTCTGTGTTTGCGACGGCACTACAAAACCGTGCGATTAGTAGACGAAAGGACGTGCCTCTCCAATGGGAACCGATAACATTTGATAGCAAGGTCATAAGTCAACCGATTCCTCCACAGGAAAACACGTCTGATATATTCTATACGACACTGGTGACGGCATGTGCGTCACATAATTATCTGAAAATAAAAAATTAAAATTTTCACTTCAGGGAAGGCTTGAACCAAGAACCTTCCGTACTACAGCTGACCACGCTAACCCCGAGACCACGACGCTCCTGAACTCAAGCTGTCCTTGTGTTGCCTATCTTGCACATGGACTACTCAGTTTGTATATTTTGCTTATTTTTTTCATAGTTCCACACAACTTCTTCCTGTTTTCTCGATTGAACTGTGTTCAATTTTTCAAGGCCTATCCACTGTGCCAACTTATAACTAAATCTGAGAGGGGTGCGATGGGGAGGTTCCCTTGTTAGATACAAGGTGTTTCAAAAATGACAGGTATATTTGAAACGGCAATAAAAACTAAACGAGCAGCGATAGAAATACACCGTTTGTTGCAATATACTTGGGACAACAGTACATTTTCAGTCAGACAAACTTTCGAAATTACAGTAGTTACAGTTTTCAACAACAGATGGCGCTGCGGTCTGGGAAACTCTATAGTACGATATTTTCCACATATCCACCATGCGTAGCAATAATATGGCGTAGCCTCTGAATGAAATTATCCGAAACCTATGACAACGTGTCTGGCGGAATGGCTTCACATGCAGATGAGATGTACTGCTTCAGCTGTTCAATTGTTTCTGGATTCTGGCGGTACACCTGGTCTTTCAAGTGTCCCCACAGAAACAAGTCACAGGGGTTCATGTCTGGCGAATAGGGAGGCCAATCCACGCCGCCTCCTGTGTTTCGGATAGCCCAAAGCAATCACACGATCATCGAAATATTCATTCAGGAAATTAAAGACGTCGGCCGTGCGATGTGGCCGGGCACCATCTTGCATAAACCACGAGGTGTTCGCAGTGTCGTCTAAGGCAGTTTGTACCGCCACAAATTCACGAAGAATGTCCAGATAGGGTGATGCAGTAATCGTTTCGGATCTGAAAAATGGGCCAATGATTCCTTTGGAAGAAATGGCGGCCCAGACCAGTACTTTTTGAGGATGCAGGGACGATGGGACTGCAACACGGGGCTTTTCGGTTCCCCATATGCGCCAGTTCTGTTTATTGACGAAGCCGTCCAGGTAAAAATAAGCTTCGTCAGTAAACCAAATGCTGCCCACATGCATATCTCCGTCATCAATCCTGTGCACTATATCATTAGCGAATGTCTCTCGTGCAGCAATGGTAGCGGCGCTGAGGGGTTGCCGCGTTTGAATTTTGTATGGATAGAGGTGTAAACTCTGGCGCATGAGACGATGCGTGGACGTTGGCGTCATTTGGACCGCAGCTGCAACACGGCGAACGGAAACCCAAGGCCGCTGTTGGATCACCTGCTGCACTAGCTGCGCGTTGCCCTCTGTGGTTGCCGTACGCGGTCGCCCTACCTTTCCAGCACGTTCATCCGTCACGTTCCCAGTCCGTTGAAATTTTTCAAACAGATCCTTTATTGTATCGCTTTTCGGTCCTTTGGTTACATTAAACCTCCGTTGAAAACTTCGTCTTGTTGCAACAACACTGTGTTCTAGGCGGTGGAATTCCAACAACAGAAAAATTCTCTGTTCTAAGGAATAAACCATGTTGTCTACAGCACATTTGCACGTTGTGAACAGCACACGCTTACAGCAGAAAGACAACGTACAGAATGGCCCACCCACAGACTGCGTTGTCGTCTATATCTTTCACATCACTTGCAGCGCCATCTGTTGTTGAAAATTGTAACTACTGTAATTTCGAAAGTTTGTCCGCCTGAAAATGTACTGTTGTCCCAAGCATATTGCAACAAACGGTGTATTTCTATCGCTGCTCGTTTAGTTTTTATTGCCGTTTCAAACATACCGCTTATTTTTGAAACAGCCTGTATCTACCCTCCATTAACCAAGCTATCCATGCTGTTCTGTATCACTGTTAAGGTACATCTAACACTGTCAGAAAAACAAACCCGAAGCAGAACAAACAAGTACTGAATATAAGTTTGAGAGCGAAGGGTGCATTCGCCATTACTGTTGTGCACATCAGATACTGTGAGTGAATGCAACAAGTTTATTTTCAAACAAGACACACAGTGCATATCGTAGACATCTGCATTATTATGCAATATTTTCAGTGCAGGGGAGATACAAAAGTAAAAGGGGCTGAAAAATCAAATGAAATGCAGTTCCTCTGTAACGAGCCAACGAAGACCACGTGCAAATTATACCAAAATGTCTGTGAACAACCTCCATTATTTCGGCGGTGGAGTCCTTGTTGACGCTTGGATATTTCAACGGCCTTGTGAGAGCTACGAACAGATACGAACGAGCGTAGCCCTGTTACCATAAGTTAGTGAGTGAGGTACGTGTCCAGACACTGCAACGTACACGGCACCAGCGGTGCGGGACAAGCAAACGCGGCCACAGACGCGCTCTCAGCAGAGCCGCCTGCGCTTACTCCGCTCAGCTGGCGTAAACTAAGTGTGCCGCTGCCTGCGTATTTACGGCACAGCCTGGGAACAGGTGCTCTGCACGACGAGAGCGACCGGCCACGCGCGCACCCCTTTTCCTTCCTGCGGCATTTTCCTGAACTTCAGTCGTTGGTGTACACTGCAGTTATACCGTGGCTAAACATACAAAGCGTAGAAAACATGTCTGCATTTTTCTGTCTGCTTGATGCACATAAATCTAGCTGCTGCTTCTTTCATCATCCTAAATGTCTATCCAACGCACGTATCTTCATAACAGTCCATTGTATCTTGGTTACATCTCTAAAATTCAGTTTATCAATATATATTCTACTGTTATATGTACATATATAAAGTAGAGTGTATGTGTATTGGTCTGGGATCTTCTCTCAAACCCCTGGATCAAAATGGCTCTGAGCACTATCGGACTTAACAGCTGAGGTCATCAGTCTCCTGGAACTTAGAAATACTTAAACCTAACTAATCTAAGGACATCACACACATCCATGCCTGAGGTACGATTCGAACATGCGACCATAGCGATCGCGCGATTCCAGACTGAAGTGCCTAGAACCGCTCGGCCACACCGGCCAACTCCCCTCTGGATCAGTTTAACCAAGATTGAAACACAAACAGTGGGCATGACTAGTGTTATCATTGTGGGGCTTATAACCTCCAAGCTCCAAGATACAAACAAAAACGTGTTTTCCCAGCCCAAAGTGTGTAGACTGCCCTGCATTACAAACATGTTGTGTGTGCACAGTTTTGGCCTGCCAAATCAACCTGCTTTGCAATGCAGCCTACACGTCACTGGCAACAAAAAGTTTTAAGGCATTGACGTGTAGGCAACCCTGCATAGCAGGTCCTGTTTTATCGACCTGCTTTGAATGTCGGCCTGTTGTCAGGGGCAAATAAATTTTTTTCACCCCTCGATGTGTAACCTGCTCTACATGGCAGACGTGTTTGAACCGTATTCCAGAGGCAACAAGTGTCAACGAGCATGGCTGGGAGCAGGTTGAGATAGGTAGAGGAGGAGATGGACAGAGTGAAGAAGAGAAGAAAATGGACAAAGAGAGGGTATTTTGGGGAAGGGGGAGATGCATGAGGTAGGTGGAAGGTGTACAGGGATACTGTGCAGGTAGAAAAAGAAGATGGGAGGCAGAGATGGAAAGTTAGAGGGGGACAATATGGTATACGATCAGAGTTAGGGGGAAGAAAATATCGTCAAAAGAAGAGGTGGAAGAAATGGATAAAGGGATGGTCAGGGGGAGATGAAGAGATCGATTGAGTAAGGAGGAAGAGATAAATAGATAAAGGTGGAGGATGTGGACAAACGGAAGGAGGAAGACAGGCACAGAGAGGGAGAGGAGGATATTCTGGTATTGTTCACTATCCTGTAAACTGTATGTCAGGGGCAATACCAGTTACTTTGCCGCATTCCCTACAATTGCCAAAAACGATTACGTCCCGGCAATGAGATGAAACATCACTTTTCAGGAAATCTAGTGACAGGCGTGCTTAAGTTCGAACATTCATCCACTAAGCCCATTTTGTGTGTTTGCCAGTTGAATAATGTTTACAGACTTTCACAGTGACCAGGGCTCATCATCTGTGAATAGTTATTGTATTGACTGACTGATTTGTAAATTTGCAGTATCTGTATATCTTTAGACATTCAAAGCTTCTGTTTATGACTGATGCTGTAACTACAGCAACAAAGTTATGTATTATTTTTGCCATTTCATATTAGATATAGAATAAATGAATGTCTGCTCCTCATGCATGTATCCAATAAATAACTACACAGTGAGCTAAGGGAATTATAACAGATATATGCTCAATATATGTGCCAGTCACATCTGTGGGCAAAACCACAGGAAAAAGGTTATTAATTATTAATGTTCAGGTTGAGACGATATCACTGATAAGAATTGCATATGATGTTGATATCCTCAGTTAATTCGAAGGGGAATTACAGGACCTATTTAATAGAGTGATTAGTCTAGTGAGTACAGAACATGGATTTAGAGCAAGCCAAAGAAAGACTAGCGTAATAGTCAGTAGCAGAAATGAGATTAGCGATAAACTTGACATCGAAATTGTCAACCGAGAAGTGAAAGAACTCTGCTATCTTGTTAGCAAAATAACATGTGATGGTAGAGGCAAAAAGGATGTAAAAAGCAAACTACCACAATCAGAGAGAGCATTCCTGTCCAAGAGAAGACTACTAGTATCAGACAACTACCTCAATCTGATGAATAAATGTCTGAAAATGTACCTTTGGAGCACAGCGTTGTTTAGTAGTGAATCGTGGACCATGGGAAATCCAAAAAAGAAGAAAGAAGCGTTTGAGATGTAGTGCCATAGAAGAGTGTTAAAAATTTGTTGGACCGATAAGGTAAGGAATGAGGAAGGTCTCTGAAGAACTGGTGGGGAAAGGAACATATGGAAAGAACTGACAACAAGAAGGGACAAGACAGGACCAGTGTTAAGACACCAGTGAATAACATCCATGTTACTAAATGAGATAGCTGAGGGTGAAAATGGTAGGGGAAGTAGAAATTAGAATACATCCAACAAATAACTGAGGTTGTATGGTGCAAGTACTACTCTGAAATCAACAAGTTGGTACAAGAGACGAATTCATGAGGAAAAAAAAAAATCAATCATCGTTTCAGGAAAAGACCTCGCAAAACCCGTGTTTGCAGACTAAATTACGAAAATTCAGGTTCACCTATTATGCAGACGACTGTACTTTTTAATACCCAAATATAATTCAATCCCTTTGTGGTAACATCAGTTGATGATTTTACTCAGGTTTTATTTTCAGGAATGTACTGGACATGTTCGAAAGAACAGACACCATGCATTCATTTAACTGAATCGCCTCGAAGGACTTTGAATCCACCACATTCGTGGGAATGCACAGTCACTTTCGACCTGCTGTGGGAATCTCAAAATAGTGAGCAAGGGGGACATAGATAGGGATTGTGGACAGGTGGCGCTTGGTGAGGATGTGGGTCGGCCAGGGGCGGACCAAGGTAATCTGCATAGTGGTTACTGCAACTGCCTATTAAGCAGGAAATCCCAGGTTCGAATACTGGTCTGGCACACATTTTCCCTCGTCTCTGTTAACTCGGCATAAACTCTTGATGCAACTGACATCATGAATTCCTTCCATTTCCTTTTCTTTCTCCCAGCCCCATCCCCCTTCAAATTATATGAAAATGTAGCACAGCTGCGGACTCCATGCTGTGTCTGTTCTTTCGGACATGTCCAGCATGTTTTGCTTCTGAAGTAGGCCAATAACTTTCTCGATTCATACTTTGCAATCTACATTAATACTGAATAAAACAGATTTTCACTTCACTGTAGAGACTCACATTAGCAAGTGAATCAAGACTACCTGTAGCTCAACATTGCTGGCAGCTAAGTAGCTTACGGTAGTAAACAACAGGAAACACTATTCTCAGATTATTATTTTTTAAATTTTATTTGCAAATTGTTCAGTATTACTTTCATAGGATATCAAATGATTTTGTATATGAACAATGTTGTTCCGCTAATTTTAAAAGTGACAAACTTTAATTTCGACCGTCATATTTTGACTAGTGTTATCATTATAATGGCAGATCCTTCTAATTACAATTTTGTTAAGTGCATGAAATATTAAGAATGGTAATTTATACTTCACAATATGCTGAAGTACTGTATTTGCACTAAAATTCGCAATATTTCCCCCAGAATGTTACATTTATATCGTTAACAGAAACCCAGTTTTGACAACAAAGCTTTCTGTTCTTTACAAATTCTTAATCTTAATTATAGATGTAATTTGATAAGTATTTTGTACCCATAAAATGTATTAGAACAAGAAGGATCATCGTGAGGTGGTGGCGACTGTTTTAAGCAATCTATTTGACTCCTAAAATTGCTAAACAATTAATTTGATAAACTATATCCCTCTATTTTTGATATCAAAATTGTGTCAGCTCTCCCTTTGCCCCAAACTTAGGCAATAGAAACACAGTATTATGAGGAGAGGTGAAAACCTCCATCTGTGTGTTTGAGGTTGTTGATTCATACACAATCAGGATGACAGGAAACAGCCACTTGTGAAGGACAAAGACAGGAAGCAAGTCTTGAACTTCCGAATAAACAGAACGCCACCACCCGGTGCTTTGATTGGGGTCGCAAGAACAAAGGAGGCTGACGTCTTGTCCATGGTGAATTATATATAGTCATGTGATGTGTAATTAAAAAATTGAGTGGTTTTTGACCTCTGTTGTGGTGCCCGGACAACAGAGACATGCATGGGGGACCCCAAATGGTAGATCTGCTAGTGCACTTCATTCCATTTTTTCATGCTTACAGTTATTACATTGTGGGAAGTGGGGGTAGTGGGTGCAGATGTGATCACAACCCATGTGGGGGGAGCTCTGTCTCCTGCAAACTGACTAAATAAAGAACATGCACCAACATATTATTGACATTGATTTGAATTTCGTCTTTTACCCACCAATTTTTTCTGGGTGTGGAGGTGGGGGAGGGGATGGGAGGGCTGGTGGATTTCCCGCCAATTTCCAAAATGGTTGCCCCCAAAATAAAGAAAATAAACTATCTTAAGTCCTTCCTCTCCAGCAGCTCAGCACAGACCAAGTCTTTTTCCTGGCAAGTTCGAGATGGGGAAGGGGAGGGGGAATGGGGCATGGGAGACACGGGGGGTTTCTAAGAAGGACAGATTATCCCTGGGGGTCATAAATCAACCCCCATGGCTCATAAATCAATTAGCATAACAATGGATTAAGGTCATAAATCAACCAAGTTTTTCCCTGAATGTATGCAATCCATACAAAGAAAAATGTGTCAGTTATCTCTTTACCCTACTACTACGATCTTGACATCATTGGATCAGCTATGACACTGGCTGGGAATGAAACATGCTGTGGCTGTGACGGTTCAACTCCTTCACATCTGCAAGTTGCTTTGAACACCCACCCAATGGCTGCAGCATGTCCTGAGTGCACTACCAAAGTACTGACATAGGCTGCAACTGCTGAGAGGGGGCTCCATGGCTCGCTCTAACAGTGCAGTTTTCCCAAGCGTACTCGGTCCCTGTCGAGAGGCCAAGAGGCATACATCAGGTGGTCAACTTGCACTGTGCGGAACAGTTCGCTACGCGTCTCAACCCAATGACGAGTTCGATCCATCAACGGATTTTCCATGTGGTATATGGTTTTGAAGCATGGCTTGATCTATTAGGCTTTTTGGGACGCTACAAACTTGTTGTGTGCCAAGGAGCGCTTGGCTATGGACGTTTGGTGAACTTGGTTTTTGGTAACTGTGATTGACCAAACGCATCCTAGTCTTTACCCCATGATAGGAGGAGTTCTGTGCTATCTTGTACGGCCTACTACATGGCTGTTGGATTTGGTTTTATGTAGTGGCCAGCCTGAATTTGAATCGGTATGTGTAAGTCTTTGATGCTGTTTTCAAAGGAATGTAGATGATGTTATAAGCTGCAAGATCTCAAGGGTAATTCTTTAAAATCTGTTCTTTCCACTTAACTATTGAGAGAGTTAAATTTTTATAAATTCTTTATCATCCATATAAGTGGTGCTGCCTTGTATTTTTTTAGTGATTACGTGTTGGAATTTTTATACATGGGCATAATAAAATTGTCAGGCTAACTGATGGTGCCTCTCTAGATTAGATTTTGTTTCAAATGCGTGCTTTTGTGCTGATGAAAAAAATTGCTTTCTTTGGAATGTTGTTGTACACACCTCTCAACTTGCCACCACCATTCTCATATACCATCGAAATAGGTACTTGCAAACGTCCACATGACGAGCTTCCATTTGTCGTGAAGTTATAACACTCAGGAAATGATAAGTTACAATTAAGAGACTACACATATTATGATTATGCCTTATTAATCATAATGTACGCCGTAAAAATTACGAAATGCTATTTCACGTTTTCGTAGTGTTCCTACCATTCGACAAGTTCTCTGTATTTATATATACGAAAATCCGTTTCAAACGATATCGAGGCGTGTATGAAAATAATGCTGCGTTGAAAACGCAAACAGTAGTAAGTACACCGCCAATTTTAAGGATGTTGAATAAGGAAATATTGTTTAACGCTGGCGTGCAAATATATACCTCTGCTACCAGAAAAGTTTACGCACTACGAGTTGAGCCCTTGTTTGTATAAAAACCGTGTTCCCAGTCACAATCGGTTCATTGAGGTCTCCAGCAAAGTTGGGAGTAGTCTGCTAGCAAAACAAGCAGAAAAACCCACCTGTCCCACGTCCGCTTATCAACATGACGCTACGGAAACAATTTTACTGACAGAGCGAAATATACAGAGCTACCCGAGAGGAATAAGCCGCGTATGACGGAGCAGTAACAGCTAACTTCGACGGCCAACTTGTATCAGTGTGTTTGCTAATATGGAACACAAACAGAGTACACCAGCAGACTAAAGGAAGTGCTTATATGTCCCTTATATGAGAGATGAATTCGGATCCGTGTGTGTCATTGTTTCGCTGTGTCGTCTCGTGCAGAAAGGCAGAAGGTTTGATATGTTTAAATTTGAGAACACCAATCATTACTGAGGGTGAACAACAATGAGCGTATCACTGCACACCATGTGTGTTCTAGCACAGATGGAAGCTTACTGCCTGATTTATTTCACCGTTTAATAGACTGAATATAATTGAAGCAGTTATATGCAATTTGTAACATAATCTTCATCTTTATAACATGCATTGTACTTTCTAAATGCAGAAGCTGTGTTCGAATAGTCTGTACCATCGAGAACATTTTTTTTTTTTTAATTTAACATGTTAGTACAAAACCGATTCAAGTATCATCGCGTTTGTGGTCATAATCACACAAACACTGTTCTGGCGAATAATATACGGGTTAAGAGGTCATTTTCAACACAAGCTAGATTGTAATTTGAGTTCAAGGTACTAGACGCTATAAATCATTTTATAATGGAGATGTTACTTTCAAAATACTTTCTCGGGCGTGCTACCGCGTTCTCATGTTGTTGTTTTACAAAGCATTTTTATGATTGGTGCGTTTACACACCCTGATAAAGCCACTTCCAATAACGATCAAAAAATTTTCAATGACGGCGCAGTTACATACTTGAAATTTTTTTTTAAGGTGGCAATGGCCACAAAACCTTGCAATCGCCTACACGAAATCTCGTGTTAAAATACCTTCCTCTGAAGAGGAAGAGCTGTAGTATACTAAGACTATAACAGAAAGAGAAATTGCCACATAACCAAAAGAGAAAGTGCAATTTAGCTTTTCTCTGTTTCCTGTTTCCGGATATTCTTCATGATACTCTATGCAGTCGCGTCAAACGACATTAACACAATGAAGCAGATGAAGAAAAGACATTGAATGGTTATTACTTTTATCTTCACGCTATCCGCAGACCCTTCAATATAATATCACTTGATATCATGGATGAGACGTTAAACGTCTTTAGAGACAGAGCCGCCAAGCAGAACTACCTACGATTCACCAGTGTGACGAATACTGACATATGCACGACCTCCGTGTTTCCCTCTGCAACGTAGCCACACTTAATTTTATCTCATAATAACAATTTACTTACACAGTACTCTTGAAGAGAAAAGTTTTGAGGAAACTGTGATGCATATGGAGAAACTTAACGTCAACAAAACTTGGAAAAATGATTTAACCCAGACGGGGCCAGACATGCAGCCTGTATGCGTGGAGATAAACCTTAAACAAGGAGAAAGGAAATTTGATAATTCTGTTTTCAACACAGGTGCCACAACAACAATTCAGAGCTTTGCTGCGTGCACCCAGACACTCGTCTTTAAGGATGCAGTGTGGTCTACCACACTGTCTTTGGGTGTTACTAATCCCGTTATACTTCCCACTGAAGAAATGGTATTGCACCTTATAAGTTGACAATCTGGTTTTGCTCTTCTCACCTTATGTTATCGACCAATACTTTGCATGCCGTTTTGTGATTCAGCGATTAAAACATATGATTCACATCCGGCTAGAATGGTGTCCAACCCCTCGCCTAGTCCTCCTGGTGTAAACATCACGTAATTTACTTGTTAGTTCTAGCGAAAACCAGGATACTTACTTCAACGGAACTGCAGACAAGTTTTTTTTCGGTAATGTTTGACCTCTCGCCTGTGAACACCTCCGCGTTGGTGGCCATCATTGGTCTGTCTTCCCTAGATATGATGTTTACTTTCACCGTCTTTTACACGTTTATTAGCACAAACAATGTCTAAACTTGAAATGGAGTGGAATTTCGTGAGTTTCAGTTACAATTAATTATCATAAGGTAAGCTATTATTTTCAACTTCTCCAAGGCGAAAGTCGAGCTGAAATAACGCACTTGGTATCAGCATAGTTCAGTCTGAGCTATTAAAATAGCATTCTTAGAACATTTCTACTTTGTTCCAATTTTTGTTCATTTTTACGGTAAAATTTTGTAAAGTGTTTCAATTCTTTCTGTTACTTTCTTAAAATTCAAATCTCATGGAACCTGTCTTCGGCGAAATACCCATTAAAACAGCAGGGTCAGAGTAACATGATTTGAACCAAACGGGGAAGTGCATTCTGTAGTCTCATAAAATGTCCACTCCGTTGCGCTCTCATAAAATCTTCAAAACCCAGTACAGTGTTGAAATAATCAGAAACTGTGTATTATCCATGCAGCTCAGCGCTTGGAATGAAGCTATTCAGACGTTTTATGGACGCCTGTGAGCTCGTTCTTGATATTCCCCACTTGTGACTCGTCTTGAAGTATTATTTAAGAAGAAGGAAATAAAAAAAGTCAAACAAGTAGTTTGTGTATTAAAATAACGTATTTGTCCTTGTGTAGTCTTGAACAATGCACTGCGGATGATATACCGGCTGTTTGACATAGACACAAACGAAAGGGAGAGTAAAAGATAAGAAAAAAAGCAAGCAGTTCCAATAAACATACGTTCGGAATCAATAATTTCTCCGATACCACATATTAAGACCGAGTACATGATCATACGTATTATTTCTCAAATCAACATCCCTTTTTCTCGACACGTACCAATCGTAAAGATTTGATGGAGGTAGGCTATTATTAGAAAGGTTTTCTTAACCAGTTGCTGATATTGCATATCGATTTTGCGCTAAAACGTACTATTTGTGAAAAATTTTAACGTAGAAGAGATTTTTGGCTATCGTAGGCAAAAGGGCATCATGGATACCCAGCTTCATATCTCTATATGACGAAGCCGGCTTATTAATCATGAATGAGAGATCTCTTTTTATATTATCTTATTACCATTTTATTATTTGTGAATACTTATTAACTGGATATTATGTATACAGCACTGTCACAGATAACAACCGTGATCATTGCGGTAGTTCATTAACTCTTACCCCGTCGTATTAGTTGACTTTTCTAAACGAATATCCTATCCGAAACGACAAACACATTTGTCATTATTTCCTTCATTGTGATTTACCTATTGCTACCCCAGCCTAACGTGCTTATAAAAAAGTAAGAGGTGCAATTAAAATCTCAAAATAAAGTTAGAGATGTAGCGTTAGTGATATATCAGATAAAAGCGAACATCGCGTTCTATCTTATACATTTCGCATTTATTTTCTTCTTTGTATTTTTTATTCCTATTTCTCATTAAATTTCTCTTCAGCAACGGGCAAATGTAAATATTGAGGTCGCAATTTAGAAATTACAAGCAACAATGCATGGAAATGTATATCCAAGAATACGTCATAAATTCATTTTATTATTTCATGTTGTTCGATTCATTTTTAAAGATTTTTCTCTTCATTCTCATAGCTACCCTTATTACAGTTATTCCAGATAATGTCATTCTTTATAACTACAGAAGTGGGAAAGTTCCGCACGTGCCCTGTTGTCTTCTTATGACAGACTATTTGGATGATACTCCTTACGGTGAAATAATGTTTATGTGATACATGCATGATGGTGTACCTACACACTTCCATGTGGCTGTTCGTGAATATATAACATACCACGAATCTTCGACAACAGTAACAACAAGTGGTCTTTTTTTGCAGGGTATTTAAAAATTTTATCGTACTCCGGCCTTGTTGATAGTGTCGATCAAGACTGGGAACGCTTTTTGGATGGTGGTGGATGCATTCGGAACACTCCTGGGGTTTTTGAACAAGTATGACCATCGATGAGAAGACGTGCGGAAACTTCATATGAACACTGGCCTAGTGGATCACTTGTAGTAATGCCTTTGTCCTCAAGTGCATCTGCAGTTTGAATCTATAGGGACTCTTGTTATAAGGTGTTCATGTACATAATCACAATATCTCTTATCGGGAAAACCATTGGTTACCAGATCTAAGTTTAATATGGTTATTTGCTTGTTTTATTCTCCTCTACTCGCCCTTTTCGTTAGTATCTGTAACAGTCGAACGCCATCTATACAGCGGCGAAGGTAGGTAAAAGTCCTAATCTCTTGAACAGGTGGGGAACTTGCAAAGCGTTGAGAATGCATAAAGACAAAAAATAGCATACTTTGAAGAACATTCGCCCAAGATAGAATCACTTACAGGAAGAAGGAGGAGCAGGTAAGTGATGTTAAGCGTGTAAAACCCGCAAGAGTACTGAATGACTTTCTCGCTCATAAGCAAGCGATCAGAGTCATGCGGAGTTGATTTGCCGTTTCCGATCAAAATACGCACAACACAAACACATGAAAGACGAAGCACAAGTTTACAATATTCAGTACGTTTACTCACATTACTCAGTTTCAACGAGCTGTAACAGGCGCGTAACTGCTATTGGGAGAGGAAGAGGGCGACGAAAAGAGATCTAAATGCTGAACATGTGCCAGGCAGCAGACCACAAATCGTGCAGCAATAGAGCGGAATATGGCAGGAGGTACGGTGCACCAAGTGACTCAAGTGACGTCACTATGAGAGCGATTTGTGTTTTGGTATCTTAACGGAAGTAGGAATTTCTTGTGAGCAGTTTCAGAAAATATGGTTGCACTACTAAATAGACATCGCACATTTATTTATTCGATCATAGCTCAAAAAACCCAATGTCTTGTTGTAATTAATTTTAGCATCGCCCTATTATTATTATTATTATTATTATTATCTTCTTTCCTTTCTCAGACGTTATGGCTGGTTAAAAATGTAAAGTGACGCGGACATTGATCAAGCATGACTTCCTTTTAACTGTACGGTATATGTTACATTGCATTTAGGAACTTTCGGGTAACTGAACATGTATCAATAATTACAGATTTCTGTAGTTATTATTATTTTTATTATTATTATCATTATTTTTGTTGTTATTGCAAACAGTTACAGTTTGTTTGACTTTCATTCGCAAACTACTTTCATAAACTTATATTTACGTCATCAATTTTGTCGAATTTAAAGAAAGACTGTAGCTGTTCAATGAATTTTCTTACCCAGCTCGTGGGTATATAAAAAGAAAAAGAATATTTTCTTTCAGATCAAACACTACTGAAAACGTGTGATAGACTCAAACTAAAACCATTTCTACCTGGGCTATCCGCCTTTGGAAAAGTGGTCTGTGTTTCGGAACAGTTGTTGTTTTTTAATGGAAGAGCCGGCCGCGGTGGCAGAGCGGATTTACGCGCTTCAGTCCGAAACCGCGCGACTGCTACGGTCGCTGGTTCGAATACTGCCTCGGGCATGGATGTGTGTGATATCATTAGGTTAGTTAGGTTTAAGTAGTTCTAAGTTTTAGGGGACTGATAACCTCAGATGTTAAGTCCCATAGTGCTCAGAGCCATTTGAACCATATTGTAATGGAAGAGGAAAGTGGGGTGGAAGAAACGACAGCGCCACGAAAAGTACCTTCCACTGCAAACTGTAACGGACTTTGCAGAGTATAAAACTACTGATGATACCCTGGTTTAGCTTCTTGTCTCGTACTCTGGTATTAAAAATCAAATCGTAAGAGATTTGTTGTCAGGAATTGCAGCAATGTAAGAAAAATGTTTGAAGTTCGAATATCATCAAAAAATCCATTGGACCTCACAAGAATAAGAGAAGAGGTAACAGCCGTCTCTTTCTCAAATTTTGGAATCAGTTCATGCACAAGACAAAGAGGCTAGCAACGCCATCTGTTACAATGCAACACGATCTTCGTTGAGTA
Source organism: Schistocerca piceifrons (assembly GCF_021461385.2). NCBI lineage: Eukaryota > Metazoa > Arthropoda > Insecta > Orthoptera > Acrididae > Schistocerca > Schistocerca piceifrons. The sequence continues at coordinate 416,602,509 of NC_060141.1, forward strand.
ATGCTGAAAGGGCGTCAATACACAATTTTAGCTCGTATTTGGACAGCCCATTAATCACATTTACGAGTAACTCAAATTGCAAAAGACAAAATCCGGTTTCCGGAAACCGATTTTGTCTGTCATGTTTGCTTGTTAGTTCTAAACTGAATTTGGTAGCCCTGTTACGTATATAATCGTTACTTGTTTCGCAAGAATGGTATCTACAAATTGGATGTTCCAATTTCGCCAACTCTATGAAATGTAATTATCAGCATCTTCGTAACTTTTTAAGAAAGAAAGACTACGAGTTCCTTAATCGTGTTAGTAAATTTGTAGGATGAAGCTCGAGATTGTAAAAGAATAAGTTTTTAAAAATCTTATCACCACTAATTAATGCATGCTGTTATACCTAGACAAATCATGCGTATTGTCGAAAAGATTGCTAAGCGTTCACTGTTGGGTTGTCATTGTAGTCAACATTTTAGAAACAGGCAATGGTTAAAAGAGTTTCGAAGCAGTAACTATGCATTCCTATTCACGGCCTCAGATCTGGTAAATGTTTCGTCATCAGCCATTGAATCTCCACGGGGTGCTTTGTCACTAATACGGGCAGTTGGTGTATAGTAGTTTATAAATCCGTTAGCTAAACAGGACATAACGATGTTACCACGCAGTTCGATTTCGTTCATTCAGCAAATATATCAACGTTTATATAGCTCTTTCCGTCTGACGAAGGTAAAATGTGTTTCTTTGCGGTTAAATAAATGGAAGTATTAACATCCATGTCTGTCCATTACTTGTTCTTTTTCTTCAATCCACATAAAATCACTTCGCCATCATTAATTATGATTTAAAAAATAAGTAGCAACCTGACAATCTAATGGCGGCTCAGATGGACTAGGGCGTTTACACGGGGTGAAATTTGGCTGTGGGAGCTGAAATTCAGTGAACAAACTCGCACTGCCAGAATCGGTACTGGAGTGTTCGTATGACTAACCAGAAGCAGTACTGGGAACTGTTTCTTAGTAATGGTGTTTCATCAAAGACAAATAAATACTGAATGACAATGACAAAACTTTGCTGTAGCAGGTTTAAATGAAGACAAATACAGCGTTCAGTGATAAAGAGAGCCACACATTTCGTACTACTGTTTACAAACCCCGAAGAAGAGCACAGGAGAAAATTTCCATCAACGTTGTCTGAGAGTAATGGTAGTCAATTTTCCTCTACTCTTACCACATCAATGTCTAGTGGATTTTTCTTAGAAACATTAAGTACTTAGCTTACATTGGCGAAGTACTTATGTGTATCATATACATTTACACTCCACAAGGCGCGTTGCGACGTAACGTTCAGTGGTGCTACCGTTTCCCTCATTTCCTTTTCCAGCCTCGAGTGGTGCTTCGGTAAAGCGGCTGCACGTACAAATCCGTATGAGCTCGAATGTTTTTCTAATTATTTCGTCGTGGTAATATACATGTGAGTAAATTTCATTTTGCTCTTCGTGAAACGTGCATTCACAAACGAACCATTTCATATATAAGTACCGCCATCAGAGTTTATATATTTATCTTAGGCGATGGAATTTCTTGTAACTCGATGCTGCAGACAACAGAGTTTGTTCCGAAACGTGACACCTTCTCCTATAGGCAGATAACCTGACAGAGATGCTTCTGGTTCGAGCCTACCGCACGTTTCCCCCTTTTCAGTGGTGTTTTCTGTCAGGTTAAGACATCCATTTTTATTTTGTTCAATTTAAACACTGCTTTATGTGGAAAGTATAGGATAAATTAATATCGTGATACAGAAAAACCGTGCCGCCTACCAACACGGGAAAATCATTACAAATAATAATGACACACTCTATTGGAGATCAAGTGTCTGACTTCTTATTATTTTTTGTTATTGTATTTCCTTACTATACAATCACTTGATCATTTCACAATGCCGTAACAGGTTTCGACAACGCAACAAAAACGGCTTGCAGCGTGAACCCTTAGTCTGAGGACGACCACTGGCTGTTCGAGCAAGCTACATAAATAAAATTATGTTTGATAATACGTTGTGACAATTGTAACGGGAAGATGGTTAGGTAACATAGAAGAACAGTCGAGACGCGGAAGCTGCCAAACTTAGGACTTATTATTATTTATTTTATGGCCTTCATTGGACCACTGTAGTCAAAAATACAAAGTTCTAAACAAGTTGTTACACATGGATACAATTTGGTTTGACAATAACTTAATATATTTAGGTAATATAATTATTAGAGGCTATTCTTATATGAAAGGTGTTTTGCTCTTCTGTCTGCCCAATATTTCTTCATTCTTTCAGATATTTTCTTTCTTTCTTCATCTGAGACAACTCTTCCTGTACTCCTTTTATTGATTTTCATTTGTAGTCTGGCTTGCGGGTCTTGCAGTATTCTGGTTTTCTCTGTCTTGTTTTTTAGGTCATCTACTGTAATTTGAAGTTCTTTTATATCTTCCTTAATTTCTGTGATCCATTTAATGTCGCTCTTGCTATTCCACAATTTTTGTATTATTTTTTTACTAATTCTGTTTTCTGGAGTTCTCATCAGATGTCCAAAGAAAGAGATGTGTTTCTTCCTGATTGTGCTCATGACTGGTTCTATTTTCTTATACACTGTTTCATTTGATGCTATTCTCCAATGTCCATTTATTTTATACTGTTTATTTATACATGTCCTAATTATTCTTCTTTCTATTTTTAGTATTCTGTCAATTCCTGCTGTATTAGTTGTTTTGAAGATAGTTTCAGCTGCATATGTTATTTCTGGTTGTGTAACTGTTTTATAGTGTTTTAATTTTGCATCTATAGATAGGTTTTTTTGTTGTATTTAGTTTTGGTAATGTAATTTGCATAGTTCAGTTTTTTTATTCTATTTTGCCATGATGGCTTCTCATTTAGATTGTATGTTATTATTTCGCCTAAATATTTAAATTTATCATCAATTTTGGTTTCCTGTTCTCCTATTGTAATTTTGTTTGCAAGTGATGGATCAGTTAGCATAATCTCCGTTTTTTCAAATGATATTCTAAGGCCTACTTCCTCTGCTATTTCTTGTAGTGATTTCACTTGTTGCCTGGCCTCGTGAACGGTGTTGGCTAGGAGAGCTAGATCATCAGCGAATCCCAAGCAGTTTAAGCTAATATCATCTTTTGCACTTCCAATTCTTATCCTCTTTGGATTGTCCTTGTACCATTCTCTCATTATGTGTTCCAGTGCACAGTTGAAAAGTAATGGTGATAGGCAGTCACCTTGTCTTAAGCCTGTTTTTATGAGGAATGGTTCCGAAATTTCTCCTCTAAACTTCACTTTTGGTTTGGTGTTGGTTAGAGTGAGTTGTATTATTTTAATTAGTTTTGGATGGAGTCCTAGATTTCTTAAAATTTTTAATACTGAAGGTCTGTGGAGACAGTCATATGCCTTCTTAAAATCTACAAATGTTATTGCCAAAGGTTTGTTCCGTTTCTTGTAGTATGCCATAATCAATTTTACACTAATTATCTGCTCTGCACAGCTTCTCCATGGTCTGAAACCTCCCTGATATTCCCCTAACTCCTGTTCTAATTGCTCCTTGATTCTTTCATATAGGATCTTGGATAGAATTTTATATGTGCAATCTAGGAGAGAGATGCCTCTGTAATTGTCTGGGTTGCTCTTATCTCCCTTTTTGTGTAGTGGGTGGATGATAGCTGTGGTCCAATGTTCGGGAAATTGTTCTGTTACCCAAATTTTTGTTAGAGCCATGTGTATGGAGGTCTTGACTGTGTTACTTGCATATTTCCACATTTCAACAAAAACCTGATCTTCTCCACATGCCTTATAATTTTTTTGTTCTTTAAGAATTTCTTCTACTTCTTGGAGGGTCTAGTTTGTTAGGTTTGGTTTTTATTGGGGTATTTATGTTGATTTGTAAGTGTTCTTTGGGTTCCTCGCAATTCAGAAGTTTGTAAAATGCTTTTGCCATGATTTCTGCATTTTCCTTGTTACTGTGTGTCATTCTTCCATCTTCATCTTTCAGTATTAGTGTAGGGGCCTCATATTGTTGTAGTTGTTTCCCAAAGATTTTGTAGTAGTTCCTGGAGTTGGTTTTATGATAATTATCTTCTATAGACTTTATAATATCTTTATGAAATCCGCTCTTGATTCTTCTAATATTTTGAGTGAATTTTTTTCTTTCATTTTTTAGGTTGATGGCATTTTCTTCAGTTTTATGTGTTTGAAACTTTAACCATGCCTGGTGTCTATCTTCATGGAGTTTGTCACATTCTGATGTCCACCATGCATGTTTCCTTCGTGGATTCAAGGGAGCTAGATTCTCTGCTTCTTTTTTAAGATTAGACACTAGTTGTTCTAGATCATCTGTTAATTTGATGCTTTGTGTTATTTTTTGGTACTTATTATTTTTAATTAGCTGATGTGGGTCAAACCTCCCTTTTTTTTATTAGTTTTTCCGGTCCTCTTCTTTAACGGTGTGAATTTGATTTTAATTTTAACCATATAATGGTCTGAGCCTGTGTCTACTCCTCTCAGTACTTTAACATTGTGGATCTCCTTATGAGAATTTTTGTCCATACAGACATGGTCTAGCTGCCACTCGCCCTTCCTCCAGTCTGGATGTTTCCATGTTTTAAGTTTACTTGGCTTCCTCTTAAAGTATGTTGATTTAGATATAAGGTTGTGTTCTCTGCAGAGTTCTACAAGTCTTTGACCGTTTTTGTTTGTAAATTTATGTGGACTCCATTTTCCAATTATATCTTTATATTTCCTTTCTTTTCCCAACTGAGCATTGAAATCTCCCAATAAGATTTTTACATTCTTTTTATTTACTCTGTTCACAGTTTGTTCTAGAAGGTCCCAAAATTTGTCTACCTCTTCCTTTGTTTTTGATAGACAATTTTTTTCATTTGTTGGGGCATGAGCATTTATTATTGTATAGGTTTTATTCATTGTTTTAAAGCTTAGAGTCGCAATTCTTGGTGATACTGCTTGGAAATCCGTTACTGAATCTATTATTTTTATGTTTACTAAAAGCACTGTTCCAAACTGGGGACATTGTTTCATTGCCCTCGGTCCTGGTTTCCCATTATAAATTCTGTATCCTTGTGATTCGAATGGGTCCTCTGTGGTGTTTCTCATTTCTTGGATCCCTGTTATTAAATTTTTTTGTTTATTTCGTTCATCTGTGAGCTCCTTGAGTTTTCCGGTCTGAAGTAGTGAGCTTATGTTGTGTGTTGCTATATAATTTATTTGCTCATGTTTAATCTTCTTTTTGTGTTTTAGTGTGCATTTGGATGGTTGCAAACGCTCCGATTGGTTGCTGTCTTCTAGTTGACTACCCACCGAATCCGATGTAGCCTTTTCCTGCCTTTTTGAGCAGGACGGTGGAATTTTTTTCCTAAAAGACCTTTCCATTTTTGACTGTCGAAGGTTGTCAACCATAGTTGGAGGAAGCTCCGATTTACAACTCCGTTTGTTAACCGCAGAGGGTGTGTTTGGTCCGCGAGAGCTATTTTATTTCACTCAAGTCCGCCAGTAAACCGGTGAGGACTTCCCTATCCGTCACCTGGGACGCGCCACGTAGGAGTATCACCTCTCCTCCTACTATGACAGCATAGTAGGTTCGTGGCAAACTTAGGACTAGTAAGATAAACAGAACCCTTCAGTTGACTGTAAATGCATACAATAAGAGATTTATCTCGTCTCAAGAAAAGTTACAGAATGTGTAATGTGTTTGTTTGCATTGCGATCATAGATAGCAGCTGTTGTAATAAAAACTTTAATGGTTTCTCCATCTCAAGCTTAAGACGAAAAAATAAAACAATGATTTTTCATGAATGTTTGTTGTAAGGGCAATACCTGGATTTTGCTGAGACAAGAGAAACAAAGGAAAAGTATGGAAAAGAAATGAAAATCCTAAGAAAAATATTGGGAACAATAAAACACAACGGGAAATACAGGAATAGAAATTATAAAGATATGTGCAAGAAAATCAGACAAATATGTCGATGAGAAAGCGTAGAATGATGTTTTACGGCCATCTGTTTCGGATGAATGAGAGCAGGATATGGAACAGACTTTTTTATCATATCCTATCAAACGAAAAAAAATCTCCCCGGTGCAAGTGGCTCCAACAAATGATGAAGTGATTTGAAAGAGATGAATACTGTATAACATTAAATTCTAAACAGAGATACGTTCCGAGAGAAGGTTTCAGATTCCTATCTCTAGAGAAAACCAGAAGCGAAAACTGGAGAAAAATATGAGTTGGGAAACAATAAAATTCTGAGTGAAAAATTATGGGAAAAAACCGGACGTTAAATTAGACTCAAGCTGATACTGTGTTCCTTGACTGCAGGAAGGCATTTGACACAATCCCACACTGACATTTGTGGGAAAAAAGTACGAGCTTACCGAGTATCGGACCAGGCTTGTGACTGGATTCAAAACTCCCTTGCAGTTAGAACTCAACAAATCGCTCTTAATGGAAGAAAACTGACAGATGTAAAGGTAATTTCAAGAGAACCCTCCGAAACGTGGTAGGACCGTTACTGCTTGAAGTATCTTATACATAAGTGATCTGGTGGATTACATCGAAAACTTCGCGGGGCTATTTGCAGATGATGCGGTTCTGTATAGGAAGGTAGCAACCCCATAATAGGGTAGCCAACTGCAGGAACGCCTTCAGAGTGTTGATGTACGTTTTAGGGACTGGCAGTTGACCCTGAACGTAAATAAATGTAACATACTGAGCACACACAGGAGAAGAAATCCACTACTGTACAATTACGCTGGTGAGGGCAAACTGTTGGAGACAGTACCCAACGTAAAATGTCTAGGAGTAGCCAACCGTAGCAATCTTAAGTGGAGCTAGCACATTAAACAAATAGTAGTAAATGCAGAAGCCGGAGTGAAATTCATATGAATAATCGTTTAGTGTAATTAATCCACGAAAGAAATGGCTTGCAAGGCGCTTGTTCGACAGATTCTTGAGTATCGTACATTAGTGTGGGACCTTTTCCAGCTTGGATTAAGAGACAGACAATATATAAAGAAGAGTGGCACGTTTCGTCACGGGATCGTTTAGTTGGTGCGTGAGCTTGATGGAGGTGCTCAACAAACTCCAGTGGCAGAGGCTGCAAGAGAGGCGCTGTACATCACCGAGAGGCTTACTTTTGACATATTATTTTAATAAATACAGCAACCAGCCTCTTTGTTATGTATCTTTCTTTAAGCTAATACGCATTTCGGGCATGTCTGTCGCTTGATGTTCATCTTCAACTGTATGTAGGGCAAATGCCATTTGCTCAAGTTTTTTAAACCAAGGGCGGCCATGTACAAAACTCACAATTTACGAATACTCCACCTCTCCAATAAAGGAAAAAGAATGAAATTACTTCAAGAACCTGAAATTCATTCTCACCAATGTGCATCGTCAAATGTCATCCTAAATGACGAAACAGAGCCACAAAACAAAAGTTTTCTAAGTAATTTTCATATTTTGGTCATACAATCACGCGCTAAACACAACCATGAAAAAATGTAATCCAGTATGAGCACATCCAACGGAATGTGAGCCCATCCAGAAAATGAAATAGTTCTACATAATGTAGATTTGTTGTGCTGTCTTTATCGTTCATCAATGCCACGCCAACGGTAAGATAAAAAAAGAAAGAAGAGAAAAACTAAAAAAAAGGAATAGCAATTCTTCTATATAAAATGCTCTACATTATTTTTATTTTGTATAATATATCGTATAACCCAAACAGTGACTAATGCACTTATTTAATAACTACATAGAGCACTCAGCACATTTATGTTAAACAATTTAAATTTTTTTAATCATCCGGAAACTGTCGGCAAAATATGACTCTGGCCATAGCTGAACCTGTAAGCAAATGTAATCTTGACCATTGATGTATATTCGCGTGTAAACACAGATGTCAGTCGCGACAGGGCGGATTCTGGGCTGTCTTGCGCAAAATAGAAGTAAGAAGGTGCGAAAATCGGAATAACAACAACAAAAATCGAAAATAACCACACTAAAATAGCAACAATCGTAAATATACAACTCAAGAAGTGTAGCAGCTAACCAGAATTGTTATTTTCCATAGGGCAACTGCAGCATCTAGTTTACTGATCATATTGTAGCTATGTACTGACTGAAGACGCAGACATGTATTACGCTAATTGAAGATGAGTGAAATCCCAAAACGAGTATTAGCTTACATAAAAATACATAAGAAAAAAAAATGGCTCTGAGCACTATGGGACTTAACAGCTGTGGTCATCAGTCCCCTAGAACTTGGAACTACTTAAACCTAACTAACCTAAGGACATCACACACATCCATGCCCGAGGCAGGATTCGAACCTGCGACCGTAGCAGTCGCGCGGTTCCGGACTGCGCGCCTAGAACCGCGAGACCACCGCGGACGGCCATAAGAAAGTGTCTGGTTGCTGCATTTATGAAAATAACGCACTACACAGCCAGGGGGCTCAGCAGTCAGTGAAAAGAATAAATTATTATCAATACTGAAAAAATTCCGTATTTGGTTGATTTTGGGGTGGAGTAGGGGGGGGGGCGGACCAAATAGCGAGGTCAATCGGTCCCATCGGTTTAGGGAAGGTTGGGGAAGGAAGTCGGCCGTGCCCTTCCAAAGGAACCATCCCAGCATTTGCCTGAGGCGATTTAGAGAAATCACGGAAAACCTAAACCAGGATGGCCGGACCTGGGTTTTCCTGAACCCGAGTCCAGTGTACTAACCAATGCGCCACCTCGCTCGGTTCCGAGAAGACTCACAAAACATTCTATTACTTCCTCGCACGTACGTGTCGTAACACGAGGACAACGAAAAAATTCGAGAAGTTAGAGCTAATACGGAGCTCTGCCGGCAATCGTTCCTCCAACGCGCCGTTCGCAAATGGAACAGGTAAGGGCGAACAGATAGTGGTAGCAGAATTACCCTCCACCGCACACCGTCAGGTGGCCTGGCGAGTATAAATGTAGATGTAGTTATTTGCATGGTCCATAAGATGCCCAAATCTATAATGTAAATGACGATGCCGAAATTAGGCTGGGAGTGACTCGAGCAGTCAACAGCGACTTTGGGGCTTTTAGCAGCGACGATGCGTCGCGCGGTGTCCGCAACCGACTGGTACGTGCAGTCCGCTCGCCGGTGGGGTAGAGGCGTGTGCGGCGCGTGGAGAGAGGAATGGAGAGGAGGGCAGCGTATCGCCGGCGCTGTTTGTTTGTGCTGGCTCAGCATGGCGCCCCCGCCGCCGCGGGCCAATCGCGCGACGTCGCCTCCCATTGGCTGGCGGCCGAGGCAGGCCGCCCACCCGCGCCGGCGTTCGGCTGTGTCCGTGATCGCCGAAGCCGCCTTCGGCTCCCTAGTCTCGCCCTCTGCGACCAGCCTGCAACGCATTCCGAGAACATCCGAAGTTAACCGCTCTCCGAGATCCAATCGCGTAACAAGTGACTCCTATTCGTGATCAAGTCGCAGGTCGCGGTAATATCTGCCCTCAATAGATTATGACACAATTTCCTGTAATATGCTCCAATATTAGGTACTTTTATCGTTATCGAAAGAGATTATCGATGTGAACGAAGTACGATATCGATATGACCGAAGTACGAGAGCAAGGTGAAAGAATCTCAACCTAACTGCGAGAGACTGTTTCTTAGGCCAATTACCCACTTACTTTTCGACGTTTTAGCTCAGTTGGCTTTCCCCAATAGTCTTCCAGTGAGTTCCTTCGGTTTGTGATGCTGTGCAGATTACAATCTACCTCTACATGTGACTCAACACAAGTTTCCGGGCCATGTAAAAGTGATGTCTGTTGAAGAGAGTCGTGCTTTAACTCACTGAGAAAACTCTTCTGCGAATAGATGCCTTGTCCTGTATGGATCTTTTCTCTTTTTAATTGAAATTTCTTCTTTACTGTTTTTGAGTAGCTGATTTAGTAGAGTAGGATAATATTCACTCGTTATCACGTTACCCATAGCAACGTAATCAGTTAGCCTACAAGATGTCCTTTTGCATACTAGAAGAGAAAAAGAGACGTGTGTCAGTTTGGCTGGTATACCCGAGGAGTAGGGGTTGAGGTGCCTAACTCAAAAGAATTTTATTCCTCCGCAAACAATGTCCCATACTTCGTGCTGTGTCAGAGGCGTTTTAAGCGTATCCGCAATCATGGATTGTGTGGTGTAATGGATTTTTTCTTTTAAATAAAGGAAGAAAAAAGAAAAAAAACCTGGCTGCAGGCTTTCCCGCAGGTAAATTCGACTTCGCCTTTTTTCAGTTGACTGGCAAAGTCTCCTATTCACAGTTTTAGCTTAAATGACGTATGGCGTCGACGGCTGGGATATCTCAATAGAATTCACTTGCCTAGGCGGAAAGGGTGTTCTTTCTCTGCGCACATTGGCCCCTTTTATTTGCAGATACCTAAAAGTTGCGTTGTTTGTGGATTTGTGGAATATAGGTGAGTTTAATTGGTGCTATGTACCATAGAGTTATATTTTTGTTCTATTATGATGACAAGAGAAGTGGGCGTTTGAAATTCCTCTAGAAAATCATCTATGGAACATCCGAGCTTAAAATCCCTATCCGATGGACGGAATGCCATCAACAGTGTCACGTGCTCTCATTTCAGGAGGGGCATCGGAAAAGTTCGGAATATAACCCAGGATATTGGCACAAGAAATGGTTATAAAGAAAATTACGCCACCACCACTCCTGCCCATTCCGGTCGAATACTAGCAGTGAAAATGTCATGCTCGACCAGGGTTCGAACCGGCTTACCACCGAGTCGAGCGCCACTGACCAAGCGTACTTTACCAACCTCAGCTGCAGAAGCGGGTATCCGACGCTTTGATTATTAACTAATTTATGGTGTCAGTTGACTCACTTAACTCTTATTTACAGGAAGTGCGCTCACAATCAGTTGAACATTTTTTCTTACAGTGAAAGAAATTTCTGTGAAATTCATCTTTGCGATTGTTCGTCAAATTTCAATTCTATTTTTTTATGCCCAGGACACCAAATATGCAATGTACCTGTATTCGCCTGTCGAACAAACCGTATTCTTTAGTTTCTCAGTGTTTTCATCTGTGGTAGCTGGCATGGAATGCCCTACAGATGGATTAGGCTACTTGCAAAAGGACTACAGTAACGTTAAATTTAATTGACCCTTTCTGAAGCGTTGAAAAATGTTGAACAGACTTGTAATCAAGTTTCACCAAGTTGGTACGAATTTCAGTAGCTAGCATACAGTCCAAAGCAAGGACTTATATTGCGGTACGTGTCAGGTTATCAATTTTAACGAAGCACACACGCAAACCGACCACTTTAAAAAGCTGTAAAAACATAGCTATTCCACTGAATAACTCGGTACTGGACTTACGTGATTGTAACACACATACCAACACAAAAAAGCACAGTTACACTGCTAGCTATGTGTCAGCCCAGGACTTTCGACCTCTTCGTAACATTTCGGTCTGTCCAGCATCACTTAATGCAGGAAGTCTGTAAGTCTTCACTTGTCATGAATGCACTACATTTATTATATTAATAAGACCCTGAATTTCGAGGAAATAATCTTGGAAATCAAGTTAGACTCTACAGCAAATCTCTAATTTGGACAAATACATTTTATAAACACGAGGAGCATAATGATTTTCGTGTTTCCCACATTCATTTAACGAAACTTATTTATTTCTAAGAATCTGCAAAAACTGACAGCATTTGTACGATCCAGTTTTTAATATTTTTTGTGTGTTTAAAAGTGTCCAAAACAGAGCAATACTACACATCAGACGACCGTGACCATGACAGTCAGTTGAATAAATTACCTCCGCCCCGTTATTATTACTTCCAGAATACTGGCGCTCTGTTCAAAAACGACGCAAAGTTAATTTTCAGATTATCTGAGTAGTTTAATCTTAAAAATACACGACAGTAATGGAACAATGAGTTTTACAGGTTGATTATAATAAATTACGCAATATTCTGAGGAATATAAATGTAGTATAGGTGTCTCACGTGAGTCTTATTTTTTGGAGTTTGAATTTTCAATTCCTCTGCACAAAAAATAGTTGTGTGAAATTCGAGCTCCGTAGAAAAAGGGAAAACTGTGCCCCCTACACCTTTCAAAAAACTAGTGAAAAATCATACAAAAATTTCATTTACTCTTTATCTCAAAAACTATTACATTGAGTAACTTAATTATTACATTTTCTCTATTAACGTCAAACAAGTCAATTTATAGCACTACTAAATACAATGTAAGAGAGACAAATATAACGGGAAAATCAAATTTTCTCTTGTAAATGCTTATTATGCCTTTGTCTTTATTATGCCCTGAAAACTAAAGGCGGTATTTGCATACAGCCAGAAGCAAACACTGCCACTATTGTTGTTTTTTGTAAGTAGTTTATTGCAGTCTCCCATGGGCTTGACGGCTCTCTCTGCTGGATCACTTGTAACATTCAGTTTATTGGTTAGGTGTAAAGCGTCGATGAAAACTTTCATTTTCATGCCTTTTGAAGGATCTGTCTTGAGAAAGTCGTTACTCAAGTTAAATCTGGTAAAAAAAGTCTCATTTTTTTTATAATTTCTGGGAGTTGATCGATACCTACTTACCACCTTCCGCTATTTTGGTCTGACGGTTGCACCTCACAATTCAGTGCATTGAGCGTATTCAAACAATGGCAGAAGTGACAGATTCAAAAGACAGATACCATAAATAATTTTCACATGCTGTGAAGTCACACGAGAGAGATCACAATTTACCACGCGTTATTTATTAAGCTTTCAAAGAATACTGAAATCCGTATACGGTGCTTTGGCTGCAGAAGAGACAGAGATCTGTGCTTCACAATCACGCTGACATGGAAAACACAAATTGCATTCTCTTCTTGTGGTAATAATTTAGATTCACGGTGCATAAACATTTTCAAGCAACATATGGGTTTCACAATCCGCCTGACACGATAGACATCCCTTGGACCACGACGGTATGGTGCCTGGCTAAGAAAGGTCGCAAGTAACTGTAGAAATTCTCCATAATTCTCTCTTGGTCGCTCTTATGTGAAATTATCACGAACAAAATCAAATATTCGAGACTCATCGATATGATTCAACTTTTTCTTGAGTTTCACATGGACTACCAAATTTTAGCTAGTAATTTATTAACATCAGTTCAAAACCAAGTATTATGATTTTTTAAAGACTTTTATGTTCGGATCTTTACATATATAGTCAACCGTTTCCTCTAAAGCTCTTGAGAATGATTTCGCACACAGAGTGATTGAACTGCCCCTACCAATTCTTTTTATGCAACCTGCACTATGCCAGTATCACGAACAGTATCCTGACAGGCAATATCCACAAACTGGTGTAAGTTCCTTCTGAGAGCTTTGGATGACTGTCACCAAAGACGTACCTTACTTCTGCCATACTTATCCAAGTACCTCCAATCTTTCTTTGTGTGATTATCGGTGTAAGATAAAGGTTTTGGATGTCTCTGTGAGTTTATTCCATTTATAGTACTTAATCTGACGTAAGTGATTCAGAGGTTATATACTATATAGTTGTTACTACCACACTTTACGTTTCGATATGTCCTGTTAATTTCGTTGTTTCCGATAGTGAAACACACTTTATAACGCAACGTTTCTGAACTATTTACGAAAGAGTAATTATTATAAATGTTATAAACTTACAGAGACTTCCAAAACCTGTAAGATTACACTGCTGATTATACAAAGGAAGATTGGAGACACTTGGTTAAGTATGGCAGAAGTAAGGCATACCTTGGCCGTAAAATACCGTTTAACTCATGGCCAGTCCCAAATTGTATCTTTCACAGTATGATTCCGTTTACCAACATCGCCCAAAGTTATGACGGGGAACTTATGTCGATTACATGGCTGTTACCTGTCTGGATACCTTTTCTAATACAGATGTAGTGCGGGTTGCATTAAACGAATCGATAGGGGCAGCTAAATAGCCCTGTAATTCCTTGTTGTTGTTGTTGCTGTGGTCTTCAGTCCTGAGACTGGTTTGATGCAGCTCTCCATGCTACTCTATCCTGTGCAAGCTTTTTCATCTCCCAGTACCTACTGCAACCTACATCCTTCTGAATCTGCTTAGTGTATTCATCTCTTGGTCTCCCTCTACGATTTTTACGCTCCACGCTGCCCTCCAATACAAAATTGGTGATCCCTTGATGCCTCAGAACATGTCCTACCAACCCATCCCTTCTTCTGGTCAAGTTGTGCCACAAACTTCTCTTCTCCCCAATCCTATTCAATACTTCCTCATTAGTTATGTGATCTACCCATCTAACCTTCAGCATTCTTCTGTAGCACCACATTTCGAAAGCTTCTATTCTCTTCTTGTCCAAACTATTTATCGTCCATGTTTCACTTCCATACATGGCTACACTCCATACGAATACTTTCAGAAATGACTTCCTGACACTTAAATCAATACCCGATGTTAACAAATTTCTCTTCTTCAGAAACGCTTTCCTTGCCATTGCCAGCCTACATTTTATATCCTCTCTACTTCGACCATCATCAGTTATTTTGCTCCCCAAATAGCAAAAATCCTTTACTACTTTAAGTGCCTCATTTCCTAATCTAATTCCCTCAGCATCACCCGACTTAATTAGACTACATTCCATTATCCTTGTTTTGCTTTTGTTGATGTTCATCTTATATCCTCCTTTCAAGACACTGTCCATTCCATTCAACTGCTCTTCCAAGTCCTTTGCTGTCTCTGACAGAATTACAATGTCATCGGCGAACCACAAAGTTTTTATTTCTTCTCCATGAATTTTAATACCTACTCCGAATTTTTCTTTTGTTTCCTTTACTGCTTGCTCAATATACAGATTGAACAACATCGGGGAGAGGCTACAACCCTGTCTTACTCCCTTCCCAACCACTGCTTCCCTTTCATGTCCCTCGACTCTTATAACTGCCATCTGGTTTCTGTACAAATTGTAAATAGCCTTTCGCTCCCTGTATTTTACCCCTGCCACCTTTAGAATTTGAAAGAGAGTATTCCAGTCAACATTGTCAAAAGCTTTCTCTAAGTCTACAAATGCTAGAAACGTATGTTTGCCTTTCCTTAATCTTTCTTCTAAGATAAGTCGTAAGGTCAGTATTGCCTCACGTGTTCCAGTGTTTCTACGGAATTGATCTTCCCCGAGGTTGGCTTCTACTAGTTTTTCCATTCGTCTGTAAAGAATTCGTGTTAGTATTTTGCAGCTGTGACTTATTAAGCTGATAGTTCGGTAATTTTCACATCTGTCAACACCTGCTTTCTTTGGGATTGGAATTATTATATTCTTCTTGAAGTCTGAGGGTATTTCGCCTGTTTCATACATCTTGCTCACCAGATGGTAGAGTTTTGTCAGGACTGGCTCTCCCACGGCCGTCAGTAGTTCCAATGGAATATTGTCTACTCCGGGGGCCTTGTTTCGACTCAGGTCTTTCAGTGCTCTGTCAAACTCTTCACGCAGTATCATATCTCCCATTTCATCTTCATCTACATCCTCTTCCATTTCCATAATATTGTCCTCAAGTACATCGCCCTTGTATAGACCCTCTATATACTCCTCCCACCTTTCTGCTTTCCCTTCTTTGCTTAGAACTGGGTTTCCATCTGAGCTCTTGATATTCATACAAGTCGTTCTCTTATCTCCAAAGGTCTCTTTAATTTTCCTGTAGGCGGTATCTATCTTACCCCTAGTGAGATAAGCCTCTACATCCTTACATTTGTCCTCTAGCCATCCCTGCTTAGCCATTTTGCACTTCCTGTCGATCTCATTTTTGAGACGTTTGTATTCCTTTTTGCCTGTTTCACTTACTGCATTTTTATATTTTCTCCTTTCATCAATTAAATTCAGTATTTCCTCTGTGACCCAAGGATTTCTACTAGCCCTCGTCTTTTTACCTACTTCATCCTCTGCTGCCTTCACTACTTCATCCCTCAAAGCTACCCATTCTTCTTCTACTGTATTTATTTCCCCCATTCCTGTCAATTGCTCCCTTATGCTCTCCCTGAATCTCTGTACAACCTCTGGTTCTTTTAGTTTATCCAGGTCCCATCTCCGTAAATTCCCACCTTTTTGCAGTTTCTTCAGTTTTAATCTACAGGTCATAACCAATAGATTGTGGTCAGAGTCCACATCTGCCCCTGGAAATGTCTTACAATTTAAAACCTGATTCCTAAATCTCTGTCTTACCATTATATAATCTATCTGATACCTTTTAGTATCTCCAGGGCTCTTCCATGTATACAACCTTCTTTCATGATTCTTAAACCAAGTGTTAGTTATGATTATGTTGTGCTCTGTGCAAAATTCTACAAGGCGGCTTCCTCTTTCATTTCTGTCCCCCAATCCATATTCACCTACTATGTTTCCTTCTCTCCCTTTTCCTACACTCGAATTCCAGTCGCCCATGACTATTAAATTTTCGTCTCCCTTCACAATCTGAATAATTTCTTTTATTTCATCATACATTTCTTCAATTTCTTCGTCATCTGCAGAGCTAGTTGGCATATAAACTTGTACTACTGTAGTAGGTGTGGGCTTCGTATCTATCTTGGCCACAATAATGCGTTCACTATGCTGTTCGTAGTAGCTTACCCGCATTCCTATTTTCCTATTCATTATTAAACCTACTCCTGCATTACCCCTATTTGATTTTGTGTTTATAACCCTGTAGTCACCTGACCAGAAGTCTTGTTCCTCCTGCCACCGAACTTCACTAATTCCCACTATATCTAACTTCAACCTATCCATTTCCCTTTTTAAATTTTCTAACCTACCTGCCCGATTAAGGGATCTGACATTCCACGCTCCGATCCGTAAAACGCCAGTTTTCTTTCTCCTGATAATAATTCCTACAAGGTAAATTATATGAGCTATTCTTCTAAATTACATGAGGTTTATATCAGTACCCATATTCGATGTTGTTTCTAAATATAGCACTGACGTACTCATCGAGTGAGAGTTTCATACACGGCTGTAGCTTTCTCTGTCCTAGTCGCAGACTGTAATGAAGGCACACCAAGAAGTTGCATAGTCATGCAGTTTGAAAAATTGTTACCAGTTAATGCTGGCAAGAGTTTACCGTCTCGATGAACGGTAGCAGCCTGCAGTTTTATATCCTTAAATTGCTTCATAATGTCAGTAGTCACTTCCTCATTGAATTTCTCAAGGGGCTTGTGAAAATCGCATCTGTTCACTGCAGAACCCTCGATAACTTCATCTACTTCTTCAACGTAGCTACCAGAATGTGAACTGCTTCCCTGTCACCGGTCCTACATTCATCAAAGGCAGCAGCAAACTTTGAGTCACTACAGTTTGGCGCCCTCTATTTTTTACCTGCAGCATTGGATTTTGATGTTCCTGGAGCTTCCTCGGAATTACGTAACTCCGATTCAACACTACTTGGAGTCGGCATTGCCAGTTCGGCTAGCTGGTCTGAGAGAAAAAAAAAATTCTCATGGTGAACATTAATAAAACTGACAAAAAGCAGTGACGGATTCCTGACTGGAAATGGAGGGAAAAAGGTCCTACGGACGTGTGTCTGGAAATGCATCGTTGCCACTCTAGATGAGGCTGACGAATGACAGTACCTTTGATCACGTGCCGTGTGTTCCCTGTGTGTTGCGAGCTTTGTGATTGACGCAGTCTTTTGTAAGGAGTAGAACGGTCCGGTATTCGTGTCGGGAACAAGCCGAGGTGGTGTTTGTTACGCCCAAGCAAACGGAGAGGGTCGAGAGACAGCACGGCTATACCAAAACAAATACCCTCACATATACCAACCACATCACATATCATTTCAAGCCCTTTTTGGGCGTTCATGTGATCATGGATCCTTTCGGACAGACGAGCATGCAGGGAGACGATGGAATTCGCTTGCATCAGATTTGCAGGACCGGCTTCTACGAGATATTGAGACGAACCCTAGTATAAGCACTAAGCAAGTGGCCCGCCAACAAGGTGTAAGCTAAAGTACGATTATGTGTTTCCTGCATGACAACCATTACTAGCCCTATCAGCTTCAGTCGCATGAAGGCCACTTCGAACATTTGTTGTGATGTGGATGCGATGCAGCTCTGGCCTATGTTTCGGGACAATTTGTTGTCGTTTCACGCACACCATCCATTTCCGAACACTTGTTCATAAGACCTTTTTTCCTCCATTTCTAGTCAGGAATCCGTCGCTGCAGTTTGTCAGTTTTATTAATGGTCACCCTTTATAGATTATAGCGATCCTAACGATACTGTAAAGAGTAAACCACGTAATGCTTAAGTGCGGTTAGATTCTACTGTTGCTCCTGATGCGAGAAGAATTGCAGCATGAAGAACAGAATTTGTATTGGATTAAAATGTCGAATTCCTATTGGTAGTCATAACAAGTTAAACGACTGAAATCTAAGTAACGTTATCGCCACTGAATGAGCAACGAATGTTTCCTCTTTTTTTCACAAATAATTACGCATAAAATTTATGTTATAAATTCATAAGAAAATGACCTACACAACTGCTGAGTTTTACATTCGATTCACTCTCGCCTCTTCCCATGTGCCGATTATCTCGCTCAGATGTTCTTCTCTCTTTCTCAAGCAGCTGGTGACTGAGTCTACACGTGCACCCTAGCCACTCATTTAACCGTTTGTTGCTCAGCAACTGTTTATCTTCTTCAATAGTAATCATATATGAAGCATTAGCAGATTGTACATCAGAAACATCATCAAGGCTTTGAACAAAATCTTTCTTTTTCCTTACGTTCAAGAATGTTTTTTATTTGTCTCCATTATTAATACAAAACTTGTTGTTATGTTGGTTTTAGTTTTCTCTGTTTCCGTATTCCTGCTTTTTCTCAATAATTAATCTCGTTCTTTATCGTGGCAATTTGACGCGTATTTAATGTACGCACCTGGAAATCAAAGTTCATTTGACTGATAGCAGTTTGTTCCCAGTAACTGCACTGGAGCATAAACTGAACGAATAGATTTTCTTCTCTATGAGGACTGAAGACGAACACATTGTCTTCGCTTCGACTGCTATCTTCTCCCGTCAGTGAAAGGCTACTGAAGTGGCCCGGATTGGGTCGTAGCAAGGTGAACGGCTCGGCTAGCTTTGCCCTCTTTCAGTCTACCACGTCGGGGAACCGTTGCGGCCTCTGAAAACGCATTCAGTTAAAGCAATTGAAGAAAGCAAACCACCCACATTGCGTAATGAATGAGTTAGTCATGAAGAAGTAATAATTTGCAAAGTAGTTTTTTATTATTACGTCTTAATATACATGTTTAAAAATAACCAACGCTTGAAACTGGCCAGTCGCCTGGATAATAAAGAGAATACAGCCTACCTGTATCATGTTATCATTCTCATAACACGTTGAGGCTATTGACCCTCATAAAGATAAAATAATACACCTACCTCGTGCTGCCCACCTAGAAACCTGGAACGCCCAGAAGTAGGCGATGGGGACTATACTGATTGCCACTGGCGCAGAAGATACAGTTTTATTTAATCGGATGAATCTTTCTGATTCCCGGCAAAGTGATGAGAGACATCTCTCATTTTTCTTCAGCGTGACTGACTAAGTTGATACGAATGTGTTTCTATCGGTATCTGGACGACAAATCTGCGGTGTGGCCACATTAATCAGGAAAACATGGGGAGTGCCTAGAACATTTCAACTCAGTGTCCATCGTAATATGAAATTCACAATGAAACTTAAAAGAAGTTAAGAGAAGTAGGGACGTATCCTTATGTCACAGTAGATATAGCGTATGATGTCTGTCACATACCGCGATATTGTTGGATACTCTGCAAATCAAATTTAAGAGTCTGGCAGAGGCTTCATCGAACCACCTTCATAATTCTCTATTATTCCAATCTCGTATAGTGTGCGGCACGCGGAAAGAACGAACACCTATATCTTTCCGTACGAGCTCTGATTTCCCTTATTTTATCGTGGTGATTGTTGCTCCCTATGTAGGTCGGTGTCAACAAAATATTTTCGCATTCGGAGGAGAAAGTTTGAAATTTCATAAAAAGATCCGTCGCAACGAGAAAGTCTTTTTTTAATGATGCTACTGTTTCGTGGTTATTTTATTGAACGTACCGGTCATATTTCCTCAGGAGGAAATATTTGCGTTTTTCTCGCTGGAGAAGTGTGCTCCAGTTGTGGTATCTAATCCCCGTTCCCGTTTATCAACAGAAGGCGATCTGTGAGTCTCATTAGGAGGATGAGCATCCACAGGGAACAGAGCAGTTTTGCGGAAGTGCTCTTTGCTTTTGTTGGGTAGAGCCGGCGATGGTCTTTCTTGAGGGCAGAGACACACGTGCCGACACTGCAATACCCAGAGAATAACTGAGCATGGCCTTCGATATCAGAAAACTGTACACAGCGGTGCCACCCAGCACCATGTGAAGGTAGAATGCTTTCGCTCCAATTTTTGGTGTATCCAGTTGAATAAGTCACGGCCGTCACTGTGACTGGTGCGAAGAAGCTGATCAATTGCTGGGACACTTCTCAAAGTCAGTACCAACCTAATGCTTGTTAAAGTTCGTTTTCTAGCCCAAGAGTGGGAAGTTTCTACTACACTCCCCTGTTCTCACGTGAAATAAGCGAAAGCACAGTTTGTCGCATTTCCGTCCCCTCCATCAGCAGTTTTTCTTGAAAGCTGTTTACTGGAGGCAATTGTACTCCATTCAGTGAGATTCCAGGCTGAAGACGTAACTGTTTATTTTATGCTTTTGAAATTCACAAACTCTTTGGCAAAATTTACATTAACGTCAGTTTTACAATTTTTAAGCCGGTGGCTTAACGGGGCTAGTCAATGAAGGCTGACAAAGGTCGAATGTGGGAAAAAATTCGTGTAGTCGCAAATTTTTGTGCAGTGGTAGTGGGGAGTGCCATGACCGACACAATTTAAGTCCTGACTTGTAGGGCCTGAGTGTGGAAGTGGCGGTGCGTTTGATGGTTATATTTGTACGTTTTTGTTGAGTAACTCGAAAACTACAGTCTCTAACGGAAACCTATCCCAGTACAAAATTTATGTACATTAAATTTCCTACAAAAAGGCACTGTTCTATTTCCTGTAAGACTAACAGTTTGCACGTAGCAAGTGAGAGAAGACGAAAATCTGGCGCGTGGATTTTGAAGGTCAGATATAGAACTGCAAGTTACACAAAACGACATGCGTAGGGACAGCTGAATCAGCCTGTGTAACAATTCCATTAACTAATGCTTGTCTGTTACTTGTTTGTGGCCTTCCCATTGTCCCTTATTATATCACTCATCCTGTGAAAACACGTGCGTTAGAGTTGTTATCTGATGCTACCACGGTAACAAACGATAAGATCTTCAAATGGCTCTGAGCACTATGGGACTCAACATCTTAGGTCATAAGTCCCCTAGAACGTAGAACTACTTAAACCTAACTAACCTAAGGACATCACACACACCCATGCCCGAGGCAGGATTCGAACCTGCGACCGTAGCAGTCCCGCGGTTCCGGACTGCAGCGCCAGAACCGCTAGACCACCGCGGCCGGCGCGATAAGATCTGCAGATAAGATTTCTTTTATCTGCAGGCAGGAGGCTGGTATCAGATAGGACAGCTAATTCATTGTAATTGAACTCCTTTTCAACACCGATTTACATTTTTCTTACGCTGCAAAAGTGGACGTCTTGTGGCAGGGCCTCCCGTCGGGTAGACTGATCACCTGGTGCAAGTCCTTTTGTTGATGCCACTTCGGAGACTTGCGTTTCGGTGAGGATGAGGTGATGCTGGGGACAACACAACACTCAGTCCCCGAGCAAAGAAAATCTCAGACCCACCCAGGAATCGAACCTGGGCCTCTTGCATGGCTTTCTACCATGCTAACCACTCAGATATGGAGACGGATACAAACTTGATGATCGTGGCAAGATCTGACGAAGTTCCCTTAGAGCCAGACAGGGTGAGACCGGGAGTCTGGGACCACAGGGCGAGACGGACCATTCACAAATGCGCCTCTGCAGAGCAGCTTCCGCTACTTAGTCGGGAGCTCTTTTGTGAACAACAGTGGTGCAGAATTGTTGCTCTCATTTTCGTTTTAGTTCTAGAGGAAAATGACATTCTCTGTTCTCGTAAGCCGAAAAGTTTTACCGTCTAGTTACATAGTTTTAATATTAATGCTTAGTTTATACTAGATTGGTGCAGTTTTTTTTGTTTTTTTTGTTTTTTTTTTTTTTTTAATGCGAGGTTGACAGGTGTGTAGGCATGAAACTAACCTAAAACGGCCACCGAGTTGGCTACTTACGGACACAAGTCGGGTTGGCCCATCTCTCCCTGACAATGAGAGATGGACGACTTGTTTTAACGTGACAGAGCTGGCGAACAATTGAATTTAGCTTCAAGGTATGTGCAATAGACCCACTGAAGAATGCCGCAGTCTCATACTATACTTATTTCTCGGAAAATATGTTTGTGCCAACAAATGGAAGAGAAGAACATTATAGACAGGCCAACAAACTACTTCAAAGCTCATCAAAAGACGTTCTGATTCCAAGAAAATCGAAAGGGTAGACTTATCTGCAGAAGTACAATTCGTTCACTGACACAAATTCGGACTCCAGTCCTACTAAGCCTAAAAATTTCAATTTACCCCCTCAAAACTGACTACTTTCAAGCCAACACAGACAAAACATATGGAAGCAATATCTCCTGTTTGTTCTACTGATAAAACCATGGACTTTAAGAAGAAGGCATCAACTATGTCCAAAGGGCTAAACACTGCTGAAGATATCGAAACTGTAAATAAAAAGAGGGATAAGAAAAGAAATGAAACAGAAAAAAGGCACAAAAAGATCAACAGAGAGAGACATTAGGGGAAATAAAACAGACTGAAGAAGCTCGATTAGAAAAAATTACAAATAGCTCACCATGTTCATCAGGTGCAACCACTGTTGAAGACTGCGAAAGCAACTTTGATGATGAAATTAGAGTGAGTGAAATGGCTGTGGTGAAATCTATTACGACACTAATAAAAATACCGATTGGATTCAGTGTGTTTCTGTTCACGACAGTCAACATTTGGTAATAAGTATGACCGCTATGGTGAGAGAAAGACAGGTTAAAGCTTAAAGAAAACCAACAACTAACTGCCCGGCCGCTGTGCCCAAGTGGTTCTAGGCGCTTCATTCCGCAACCACACGGCCGCTGTGGCCGCAAGTTCGAATCCTGCGACGGGCATGGATGTGTGAGATGTCCTTAGGTTAGTTAGGTTAAAGAAGTTCTGAGTCTAGGGGACTGTGACCTCAGATGTTAAGTCCCTTAGTGCTTAGAGCTATTTAAACCATTTGATCCAACAACTAATTAGAAAGGCCGATGTTCAATCAAGATTTATACTAAATTGATAAAATTGTTTTAGATTAAAATATTTAACTGTATATTCTGCATTCATTACAATATGTTCAAAACAAAAATATGAAATTTTAAATCACTCTTTTCTTCATGTAGAGCCATTTTGTGTAGTTCATCTCTCCCAGAATAATGGTCCATCTCGCCCATACACCTATGAATGAGATAGACCACTCATGTAAATCTTAATTTTATCAAAAAAATGGCTGTGAGCACTATGGGACTCAACTGCTGAGGTCATTAGTCCTCTAGAACTTAGAACTAGTTAAACCTAACTAACCTAAGAACATCACACACATCCATGCCCGAGGCAGAATTCGAACCTGCGACCGTAGCGGTCTCGCGGTTCCAGTCTGCAGCGCCAGAACCGCGCGGCCACTTCGGCCGGCTAATTTTATCATATCTCTTGTATTTTATGTAGCAGTACTTAATTTTACATGACATTCTATACGAACATGCCGCCAGAAGTAGGAAAAAGTTGGAAAAAACAAATATTTTATGCTGAAGAAACAAAGTGGTTCAACGCTCCCGGATTCACCCTGTGTCTGAAATCCAAGCAAGTTATAATATCCATCGCTGTTATTAATGTTAATGTATGTTGTTTAAGCTCAGCGAATTAATCACTGATGGTACAAAGCTGCTACTGTAAATACAGTTCACATAGCGCTTGTCTTTAGTGATGCGAGATTGTTTCGCCCTGAGTGTTCATCTTTCTGGCAAGTCTTCATACAATCAAAAATTTGGACTGCTCCTGTATTACCACATTTCAAGCTTAAAACATATGAATATTGTGCTGACATATCAACTCAGGACTGAGTCAATCGTGTCTTACGATAGTTTATGAGAAGTCAGTTAACTTAGGTAATTTTTCCATTGTTGCGTTTCGTGACAGCCTTGAAGTGAGAGAGAGATTTCTGGGCAAAGCAGATGGTCTAATCAACCATAGGCGGGAGGGAACGGACACCCCCACGTGCCGAGACTCTCCACGCCATCACCGACAGCGAGCCTAGCGGCCCGAGTGGTGCAGCCACTGCTTAGAGATGTGCAAACTCATTCATCCTTGGGAACCAGTTCACTGCTGTTCGTTCTTTTTTGGGAACCGTTCATTTTTACTCGTTCACCGTTCATTTGTGCTTGGTATATGGTTCTTATGAAAAACTGAAAACTAGTAGCGTAGGTGACTGAAGGATGGAGGACACCAAGAGAGGGCACTTGCCTCCCCCATGGGCTATAGTGTTTTTATTCATTACAGAATTTTTATACACTTCTAAAAATAATTTCTGTGATTCTGCAGAACCTCTCGTTTAGCCAACCGTAGCCTTGTGTGGCTGATCGCAGGGAAATAATATAGGGTGGCGCACGGGAAATCGGCCCCGAGTACAGACTGCTCGTCAATTACGGACGATGTGTTGCCCGTTACGAGCAGATACAACAAACAGACAAACATGTAATAACTAGGCAGTGAAGAAATAACAAGCTAATGCAAGCAACAATTGCGAAACAATCGATGTCGATGTGTAGAGAGCTGGAGAAGAGAACATGAAAATCTCACGCGACGCGCATGGGCTATAGCTCATGTAGTCTTGTAAACCTGGTGGTGGCTGCTTTCCAACTTAATAGACCACAAGTGTCTTGAACAAAATTCTTCGTTTCGACTTCCACTACATAGCTGTGCTACGTTGTAAACAATAATCGTTTACACCCTATATATACTTCACGTTGTCTCTGAGTTCGTAGGCGAATTAGAGACTTTATGGAAGCATAAAATAAAATGTGGTTTTCTCATACTTGCGTCACACGCTTAGTAAAAATTAGGTTTTTATGTTGCATTATTAAAGTTAATGCAGCAACAATAATAATAATAATAATAATAATAACGTTCGCAGTAATAAAGTTCTTGGTTTGAAAGCTCCTTCGCAACAAATGTTTTTGGCCGGCCGGAGTGGCCGAGCGGTTCTAGGCGCTATAGTCTGGAACCGTGTGACCGCTACGGTCGCAGGTTCGAATCCTGCATCGGGCATGGATGTGTGTGATGTCCTTAGGTTAGTTAGGTTTAAGTAGTTCTAAGTTCTAGGGGACTGATGACCTCAGTAGTTAAGTCCCATAGTGCTCAGAGCCATTTGAACCATTTTTGAACAAATGGTTTTGAGATAATAAGTAAATCCGATTTCCTGGCAATCTATGTCTTTTCAAATGGAGAGGCACCGCTTTTCCTACTGAGCCAAAATGACGCACAACACAATTTTTTTTTTCAAAGAAACCAGACTAGCAGGTAATGCAAATTGGAAATAAACCAAACTTAAAAATAATTAGAGCCTTCCTAAATGTAATGTTTTGTATATGAAAGATACACGAAAATCGTTTTATATGAATTTTCTTACACTAAAAATTAAGAAAATTATTGATAGTTAGCTGCTAAATCAAGTCGATGAAACCAAAAAATATATGAATAACAAAAAAACTTGCCTTGTTATAAGTATGTCTTCTGCTATTCATCGATATAATGAAGTGAGCTGATATGCCCTTTTGTTACCTGAAAAGACGTACCTATCAGATACAATGTAATTTTTATGTAATTTACGTAACTATAAAATACTTTTTGATTACCGGTCGTGGACGGTGAATAGCCAGAACCAAGTGCAAGAACAGTTTGGAAAATAGGCGAGCGCAGTGAACGAAACGAGCAACTGGATACTGAACTAACTAAAAGCAGTCGGCAGTGGATCTGAGAGAGATGGTCATGCGAAGAACGACGAGTGCGGCCGAGGGAAACCGAGACTGAGACGAGCACGCGACCGAGGCTGGAACGAGAACTGCAGAAGTGACCGCTGCGACCGAAGTGAACTAGTGAACTATGAACCGATCGTCCCTCGTTCCCGGGAACTATAAGTAGACCGCCGCGACCGAAGTGAACTATGAACCGATCGTTCCTTGGAATTCGTTCCTCGGTCCTCTCGTTCATCTTGGTGAACCGTTCCTTTGCACCCGTTCGTTCGCGAACTACCCATCTCTACCACCGCTACCTGCGCCCGGAAAATAAAATAGGCCATGCCGCAGCTGGCTACCCAAGATATAACGACTGCGAGCCGCCCCTACTATGGTCTCCGAGAACATGCCGCCTGTCTTCCCTATGCCGAAATTCAACACCGACACTAACATTTGCAGAGCATGGTAGGTAGCTGGAGGGAGCTAATAACACATCCACACACAAAGTCATCTAATTCCCGTAAATCCTGGGGAGGGAGGCCATGTCTTCTGATGCCACATTCAATCACATCCCAGATATGCTCGGTTGGGTACAGATTTGGCGACTTGGCGAGCCAGCTCATCAAATTGGAACTCGCCACTGTGTTCCTCAAGCGACTCCACCACACCCCTTACCTTGTGGGATGGCAAATTATCTTGTCAAAATATACCACTGCCGTCGTGAAACAAGGGGTGTACTTGGTCTTCGACCAGTGTAGGATACTCCTTGGGCTTCAAGGTGCCTTGCACGAACTCCACTGGACGTGTGAATCCCCGTATGAATGTTCCCCAGAGCATAATGGAGCCGCCGCTAGCTTGTCTCCGTACCGCAGTACAGGAGTCAAGGAGCTGTTCCCCTGGAAGACGACGGATTCGCGCCCACCCAGCGGCATGATGAAGAAAGTATCGGGATTCATCAGACCATGTAACGCTCTGCCACTGCGCCAACGTCCAATGCCGATGATAACGTGGTCATTTCAGCAGCAGTTATTGACACGCATTGGTCGTCGGCTGCGGAGACCCATCGTTAGGAGTGCTCGGTGCACTGTGTGTTCGGACACACTTGTATTCCGCCCAGCATTAAAGTCTGATGTTAGCTCCACCACAGTTTTCACCCTGTCCTGTTTCACCAGTCTGCCCGGCCTACGAAGTATGACATCTGTAATGAGGGTTGGCAATCCAACCTCCTGACGCCAGGATATTGTTTCATTTTGTTTTCGCCACTCGTTTAAGACACTCACCACAGCATTACTCAAACACCCGAAAATTCGTGCATTTTGCGAAATGCTCGTCCCAACCCCCCGGGTCACCACAATCTTCCTTCGGCCAAACACAGACAGATCGCGCGCCTTCCCCATTCCACACACAGACAACACTTTCACTGATATACGCACCGTGGGTGTGTCTGACTAACAGTCACTCCTCGCCAGGTAACGCTGCTATCACCTGGGCGGGTTAATATCGATAGTAGGTCGGTGGTCATAATTTTCTGACTGATCAAAGTGTAGACATACACAGGATAAATCACCTAAAACTTGCACCGCAAATATTGCGGAAATGGAAAGTACTACTGATGCGCAGTTTTCACAGAATGAATTCGTATTTGGGGGCTCGTACTGTTAGTGAATAAAAAGAGTGTAATAATATTTAGAAAGAGTATTTTTTGTACAAACATACACTTTTTCAAGTGAAACAATGCCTATTGACATTAACATTCGAGAAGTAGCGAAAATTAGAATATCATTGGTGCTTGTTGCAGAATACTAGCACGAGTCGTTTACGAAATTTCTTATATTGAAAAGTTTCCACGCCGACACTTGTCTGTGAATTCAGCCTGCGTAGTTGCCAGCTAAGGTTTTTTTTTTTTTGCTTGCAGTGTGCTTGCGTTGTCCTTGAGTACCTTGCCACTTGCTACTGAGTTACTATATGACAGTCCAAGCATTAGATCGTGAGTGGACGACGGGATTTACCAACGCAGAAAAAGCCCACGTTATCATGGTGTATGCAGAGCGTGGGAAGAACTGTTCATTATTGTTCGGTGAATGCGACAAGACATGCCAATAGACGTCAACCATCCCGGCATTTATTTTTCAACCTCTTCCACCAGTTATTTGAAAGTGGTAGCGAAACACTTCGACAATGTAACAGAAGGAAACAAGTGACGACAGAAGAGGAACAAACTAATGTCCTTGCTGCTGTTGCAGTTGATACGTGCAACTGCATGAGGAAGTGGGACGAGTCGGGAAAGCACCCTATGCATTCTCCATCGCCACGGGTTCCGCCCCACCTCATCCCTCTCCATCCAGAGCTGCATGGAAACAATTATGAGAATCGCGTTAATTTCTGTAAATAGGCATTAAGACAGGATGCCCCACCAATGGGAAACTACAGCCATAATTTTTCCCAAGGGCATGCATCTCTACTGCGTGGTTAAATAACGATTGCATGTTCTTGGGTAAAATAATCCGGAGATAAAACAGTCCCGCATTCGGATCTCCGGGAGGGGACTACTCAGGAGGATGTCATTATCAGAAGATACAAAACTGCCGTTCTACGGATCGGAGCGTGGAATGGCAGACCCCTAGCCGGGCACGTAGTGTAGAAATTTTCAAAAGTGAAATGGACACGTTAAAGTTAGATATAGTCGGAGTTAGCGAAGTTAGGTACCAGGAGGAACAGGACTTCCTCTCAGGTGAGTACAGGGCTATAAATACAAAATCAAATAGAAGTAATGCAGGAGTAGGTTTGATAATCAATAATAAAAATAGGAATGCGGATAAGCTACTATGAACAGCATAGTGAACGCATTATTATAGCCTACCACAGTAGTACAAGTTTGCATGTCAACTAGCTCCGCAGAGGATGAAGAGATTGAAAAAAATATGTAATGAAATAAAAGAAGATTTCATATAGTTAAGGGAGACGAAAATTTAATAGTCGTGATGGACTGGAATTCGATATTAGGAAAAAGAAGAGAAGGAAAAATAGTAGGTGAATATGGACTGGGGGAAAGAAAGGAAAGAGGCAGCCTCTTGGTACAATTTTGTACAAAGCGTAATTTAATCATAGCTAACACTTGGTTTAAGAATCATGAAAGAAGGTTGCATACGTGGAAGAGACCTGGAAACGCCCGAACGTTTCAGATTGATTACATAATAGAAGACAGAGATTTCAGAACCAGATTTTAAATTTTTACTCATTTCCAGAGAGATGTGCACTCTGACCACAGTTTCTTGGTTATGAACTGGCCGCGCGGGATTAGCCGAGCGGTCTGGGCGCTGCAGTCATGGACTGTGTGGCTGATCCCGGCGGAGGTTCGAGTCCTCCCTCGGGCATGGGTGTGTGTGTCTGTCCTTAGGATAATTTAGGTTAAGTAGTGTGTAAGCTTAGGACTGATGACATTAGCAGTTAAGTCCCATAAGATTTCATACATATTTGAACACTTAGTTATGAACTGCAGATTAAAATTGAAGAAACTGCAAAAAAAAAAAAAAAAAAAAAATAAGAAAGTACGGATATGGGACATGGATAAACTGAAAGAACCAGAAGTTACACAAGAGATACTGAATTTACCTGATGAAAGGAAGAAATATAAAAATGCAGTAAATGAAGCAGCGAAAGATAATACAAACGTCTAAGAAATAAGATTGACAAGAAGCGCAAAATGGCAAAGCAGGAATGGCTAGAGGACATGTGTAAGGATTTAGAAGCATGTATCACTAGAGGAAAGATAGATGCCGCACAGAGGAAAATTAAAGAGGCCTCTGGAGAAAAGAGAACCACCTGTATGAATATGAAGAGCTTGGATGGAAAATCAGTCCTAAGCAAAGAAGGAGAAACAGAAAGGTGGAAGGAGTATGTAGAGGGTCTATACAAGCGAGATATACTTGAGGGCAATATTATGGAAATGGAAGAGGACATAGATGAAGATGAGATGGGAGATATGATACTGCGTGAAGAATTTGACAGAGCACTGAATGACCTAATCGAAACAAGGTCTCGTGCGTAGACAACATTCCGTTAGAACCACAGATAGACTTGGGAGAGACACCTACGACAAAACTGGTCCATCTGGTGAGCGAGATATATGAGATAGGCGGAATACGCTCAAACTTCATAAAGAATATAACAATTCCAATTCCAAAGAAAGCAGATGCTGATAGATGAAAAATAACCAAACTATCAGTTTACTAAATCACGGTTGCAAAGTACTAACACGAATTCTTTACAGAACAATGGAAAACTGGTAGAAGCTGACCTCGGGGAAGGCTGAGTGGGGAGTGAGACAGGGTTGTAGCCTATCCCCGACCTTATTCAATCTTTATAACAAGTAAGCAGTAAAGGAAAGAAAAGAAAAAATTTGGAGGAGGAACTAAACTCCAGGCAGAAGAAATATAAACGTTGAGGTTTGCCAATGACATTGCAGTTCTGTCAAAAACAGCAAAGGACTTGTAAGAACAGTTGAATGGAGTGGACAGTGTCTTGAAAGAAGGATTCCATCAGGTGTTGCTGAGGGAATTAGATTAGAAACTGAGACACTTAAAGTAGTAGATTAGTTTTCCTGTTTGATTAGCATATTAACTGATGGTGGTCGAAGTAGAGAGGACACAAAATATAGATAGGCAATGGCAGGAAAAGTGTTTCTGAAGAAGATAAATTTGTTAAAATTGAGTATAGATTTAATCCTGAAAACATTCGTATGGAGTATAGCCATGTTTGGAAGTGAAACATGGACGATAAACAGTAAACAGTTAGGACAAAAACAGAATAGAAGCTTTTCAAATGTGGTGATGCAGAAGAATGCTGAAGATTAGATGAGTAGATCACGTAACTAATGAGGAGGTACTGAACAGAGTTGGGGAGAAAAGAAATTTGTGGCACAACGTGACTAGAAGCAGGAATCGGTTGCTAGGACACATTCTGAAACGTCAAGTGATCACCAGTTTAGTAATGGAGGGAAGCGTGGGGGGGGAGGGAGGGGGGGGGGAGAGGGGGGAGGGGGGGGGGTAAAAATAGTACAGGGAGGCCAAGAGATGAATACAGTAAGCAGATTCAGAAGGATGTAGGTCTCCCTCCCTCCCTCTCTCTCTCTCTCTCTCTCTCTCTCTCAAGTGGTTACATCCTGTTTGTGCGGGCTTAAACCAACCTGTCCAAACCTGCGCCCAAGGTATTATCGAATACTGTAATCTGATAGGTTCCCGCCAAATTACCTGGCAGAGCTCGAGTCTATATTAATCCTACCTCTCCAATCCCACCCCGGCCACAATCTGCTATTGTTCGCTGATGCCTCAGGTCGTCTTCTGGCTTCTGTGCATGCTACGAGTCTTTATTTGGAAAAAAGAAGCGATCAATGGCATCATGCAGCAGTGCCAATACCAGGGGCAACAAATGCCTAAGGCAATAGGAATTACCTTGTAAGTTAACATTAAAAAAACTGCAACTTTTTCTTCCACTGAGAATTTGTAGTATTAGATATATTGTCATATTGCTGCAGCATATATCCACCTAATGGTGGATGAGATGAATGCTGAGATACATCAGTGGTAGCAACTGCAGCAATATATATATATGTGTTTTGTATACATAATAGGCTGATGTTATTTAATGGTCAGTCAATGAGTCTTTACTGTTGTACATGACTACGAAAATAAAAATCAGTAACTGTAACTCTTTCATTAAGAATCTTGTTGTACTGGATACATGTTGTCTTATTGTTTCAGTATATGGCCAACATATAATTGGTGAGCTGTTTGTTGAAAGCCAGCAACAGCAGCAGAAACATCAGCATCGTAAGTAGTATATGCATTCTTCTTCTTTGTATCACTGTACATACGCAATACGAGGGTTGGAACTTTAATAGTGGCAACTATTTATTTACAGTTCGTACAAATTAAATACGTGTTTCAAAGTTTTCACCTTCAAAGTAGTCACAAGTGTTGTGTATAACCCGTTGCCAGCGATGTGGAAGTCGTAGGATACTCCTAGCAGTGCCAATTGTGTTGACAGTTCGAGTGTCACAGTGTATTGCCCGACAAATTTGTAGCAGTTCTGAATGCCGTGAAGTGTTTCCTTCAGTTTAGAAATCGAGCTGAACTCAGGGGAGTGTAGTAGGTGGTACAGCACTTAGCAGCCACATCAGTCACTGTACGTGCTTGAGCATTGTACTACAAAGTGATGGTCAGGTCCTGCAGAAAGTGTCATCACTTCTGTCTCTAAGCTGGTCATAGGTTGTGTTCCAAAAATGAATAGCATTCAGCCGCCATACACCCCTTTGGTTTTTCCACCTAATCCCGTGTATTCACCTTTGGCCACCCATCGAAACTCACCGGTGCAGTGATTGATGCATGGCATACGCATGTAAGTTATTCACATCCACAGATACAAAATGTAACCCAAATCAAAGGATATGTTGAACCTGTCACCCATCCGTGGGTTACTTGCCTTGGCGTGCTTATGGACACTTTGACAAAGTCCCTCATGAATCCCTCGCTCAAAGAAAAGAAGCTTGTCAGCATCAGTCAATAACTGAATGCTGCACTTCGTTTTTTGAACATTGCGTCCCAAGACAGCCCAGGTGACATGTAATAAACGGCGGAATTCAGAGAATATGTGGTCATGCATAGACTCCGGAATTTCTCGAAATGGTCCGCAAGTAAGTGAACGAATGTCTGTGTCCATGTAAAGCCGTGCGTGCTGCCCTAAAGTGGAGATGTCGAATTCCCGCAGACATTCACAGCATGCTCATACTCTGCGTCTGATATGGCGTCGACTGATAGGTTGCTGGAGAATGCAGTTATGTTGGGTTGCCTGCTATCCTGATACGAGTATGGGAAAAACCCCTTCCTAGTTCCAAGCCGAAACTGTTTCTCGTCGGGAATTGCAGCTTGAGTGATATACATTGAAAGGTCTCTGTTAGATTCCTTTCATGCTACACTCCTGGAAATTGAAATAAGAACACCGTGAATTCATTGTCCCAGGAAGGGGAAACTTTATTGACACATTCCTGGTGTCAGATACATCACATGATCACACTGACAGAACCACAGGCACATAGACACAGGCAACAGAGCATGCACAATGTCGGCACTAGTACAGTGTATATCCACCTTTCGCAGCAATGCAGGCTGCTATTCTCCCATGGAGACGATCGTAGAGATGCTGGATGTAGTCCTGTGGAACGGCTTGCCATGCCATTTCCACCTGGCGCCTCAGTTGGACCAGCGTTCGTGCTGGACGTGCAGACCGCGTGAGACGACGCTTCATCCTGTCCCAAACATGCTCAATGGGGGACAGATCCGGAGATCTTGCTGGCCAGGGTAGTTGACTTACACCTTCTAGAGCACGTTGGGTGGCACGGGATACATGCGGACGTGCATTGTCCTGTTGGAACAGCAAGTTCCCTTGCCGGTCTAGGAATGGTAGAACGATGGGTTCGATGACGGTTTGGATGTACCCGTGCGCTATTCAGTGTCCCCTCGACGATCACCAGTGGTGTACGGCCAGTGTAGGAGATCGCTCCCCACACCATGATGCCGGGTGTTGGCCCTGTGTGCCTCGGTCGTATGCAGTCCTGATTGTGGCGCTCACCTGCACGGCGCCAAACACGCATACGACCATCATTGGCACCAAGGCAGAAGCGACTCTCATCGCTGAAGACGACACGTCTCCATTCGTCCCTCCATTCACGCCTGTCGCGACACCACTGGAGGCGGCCTGCACGATGTTGGGGAGTGAGCGGAAGACGGCCTAACGGTGTGCGGGACCGTAGCCCAGCTTCATGGAGACGGTTGCGAATGGTCCTCGCCGATACCCCAGGAGCAACAGTGTCCCTAATTTGCTGGGAAGTGGCGGTGCGGTCCCCTACGGCACTGCGTAGGATCCTACGGTCTTGGCGTGCATCCGTGCGTCGCTGCGGTCCGGTCCCAGGTCGACGGGCACGTGCACCTTCCGCCGACCACTGGCGACAACATCGATGTACTGTGGAGATGGTTCAAATGGCTCTGAGCACTATGGGACTCAACTGCTGAGGTCATTAGTCCCCTAGAACTTAGAACTAGTTAAACCTAACTAACCTAAGGACATCACAAACATCCATGCCCGAGGCAGGATTCGAACCTGCGACCGTAGCGGTCTTGCGGTTCCAGACTGCAGCGCCTTTAACCGCACGGCCACTTCGGCCGGCGTACTGTGGAGACCTCACGCCCCACGTGTTGAGCAATTCGGCGGTACATCCACCCGGCCTCCCGCATGCCCACTATACGCCCTCGCTCAAAGTCCGTCAACTGCACATACGGTTCACGTCCACACTGTCGCGGCATGCTACCAGTGTTAAAGACTGCGATGGAGCTCCGTATGCCACGGCAAACTGGCTGACACTAACGGCGGCGGTGCACAAATGCTGCGCAGCTAGCGCCATTCGACGGCCAACACCGCGGTTCCTGGTGTGTCCGCTGTGCCGTGCGTGTGATCATTGCTTGTACAGCCCTCTCGCAGTGTCCGGAGCAAGTATGGTGGGTCTGACACACCGGTGTAAATGTGTTCTTTTTTCCATTTCCAGGAGTGTATTTTTCTAGATTTATTATTGTTTACGATATACATTTGCACCTCTAAATTTATTGTGGTGTTTCTAAATTTATCTGGGAAGAGATTGAGAAATGGAACATGTTATATGGACATATAAACGCGAACAACTTGTCATACAACATTTTCAAACATATTTTTATATGCAATTCTTATCATACAGTTTCCTATGAAACCCACATCCACCTCCTTTACATAGTGTATATGATGTCTTAAGATATTTGGCTCCCCCTGTCGGAGGTTCGAGTCCTCCCTCGGGCATGGGTGCATGTGTTTTCCTTAGCGTAAGTCAGTTTAAGTTAGATTAAGTAGTGTGTAAGCTTAGGGACCGATGACCTCAGCAGTTTCGCCCCATACGACCTTACCACAAATTTTTCTTAAGATATGGTCATCTCCTTTCCTTCTGATGTGAAAGGATGAATGAGTGTGAGTATTTGTAGTTGCATACTCGGTGGCAGCAGAGAAGTTCTGTCTGCTAGAGAACAGTAGGAGCAAAGTCTGAGTAGGTAGATACGATTTCTAAGGCAAAGAGGTTTGTCTCCCTGGTGTGGTTCTGTCCGTCCCTTGTCAGGCTGGTAAAGGAAGCTACCTCTCTGGTCACTTCCTTTTGTATCTGTGGGACACCCTCGGACGAGGCCCACGCTAGTCAGTCTGTGGGCAGTGGTAACATCTCCTGGTAAGCGCGTGTTTGGTGAGTCCGAAGGACAATTAAATTCTTAAGTTTTCAGCCTAACTGAAATATTAATTACTTTTCTTACAGATCTACATCGAAAATGTTTTATATATTATTTTAAATCGTGATGCAGTGCGATTTCAGTGTTGATTTCGGAGTGTATTGCGGTAGATGCTTTGTTTCCAATCCAACAAAGGAAAGTGGAAGCACGTTAAGTCATGAGGCGTTAATTCTTATTAAAATCATCGCTCTTTAGCGTTAATGTGCATATAAGTGTTTTCTCTCGTTGAAATTCTTCAAATTAATAATTTCTCTTTGTGTTCAACCCACGTGGTGTGTGCTTTGTAGTAGCAGTACCACGTGCTCGTAAAATTGTTTGAGCCATCAGGTCAATACTATGCCACTATTAACGCAGTTCGGAAGTTTCCTTTGTAACTAATGTGTTTGGATTTGATTTCGTCATTAAAATCACTGTGGAATTACAAATTTTCTGTAAATGTACTTGTGCACATGGAACATGTGATGTAGTAGCAAAACTAGCCCTCAGCTACTCTTTTGCATAATATTTCGCGTATTCAAACTTAATTAAATGCTATCGCGCGCAGTTTTCGTACTTCACAATTTCTAGAAAGTTTTTATAGAGCATTTTGGTAAGGTTGTGGATACATCGAAAGACGTGATCTTTGTCTAAACTCCCAATACCAGTCTGTGGGTATTCAAAGGGAACACAACAACGCCAGGAGCGGAATATGTTTGCGTAAATAGAATGGATTGGTGATGATTCAGTTTCTTTTTTTTGTGTACCCTTGAACTATCTTTGTGTGCTCGTTTGAATGCGGTATCCCATCCTGTTTCCTATTCTTTGTTTCCTATTCTTTGAAAATCACGTTTTATGCTAATTGAACCCCCTATGAATAACACTTTTATCAATTAATTTACAATAGTAAATAAGGGACCAGCTTTGAGAGAGACTTAGCTTTTGTTATTCGTCTATTGAACACTGATTAATTTTAAAATAAACATAAAACTTACTTTACTTTTCTTTAATTTAATTTTCCCCATAATCTAATTACTTAAAATAATAAAATGATAAAAATGAACTGATAGTGTGAGTGACTATTGCGTAGATTTAAAAATTCATAATAGTAGTAAAAATTTGTCACGCACACTTTCCACCCTACGTTCAGAAGGTTCTAAAAATACTCGGCTCATTATAACACATCCACCCGAAGTAAAGTTTCAGTGAGCTTCTGTAGTGGTGCCTGCATAAAACGTAACGTGTGAAGGGAGTGGAGAATAACTTTTGGAGTTATTCGTTTGAAGAATGAAATATATTTATCAACGATCTCAGGCAGGCCACTGATCTGATCTTTCTGCATGCTGAAATCAGTCAAGTGCTCAACAGGTGATTTATCGAAGAAAACGGATATGTGCCTTGGTAACTGGTACTTCAGAGTGCACGTATTGTGGGCTGTGCCACGAAACTTGCCCGTAAGATGACAGTGGTCTCTATCAGGAGTTTCCGCTTTTCTATCTAACTGCAGTCCGCAATATGCCAGTCAACCGCGTTGTATTAGAAATCTTTATTCTCTTCGATTTGGTCATAGGAACGTTGTCACTGGAAAGTTTATCAACCTCCCATGAAAGTTTTTCAAGCTCAGTGAACAGGATAATTTTTCTTACTCTATTGACGTAGATTTTTAGACTGTCTGATTTTCCAGCAAACTTTTTGATGAACAAAAAGTCAATTGTTCAATTATTACACACAAATATCTATTTTTCAGAAGTTGCTATTAGCTTACGCTGATATCATTAGTTTACTTCTAATTTTCTGTGGTTGTTGATCATACAGTCCATCCTCTACATCTTGATGATTAGCACATACACATTTTAAGATCTATTGCAGGTTGGAAGAAATTAATGCCTCTTCTTATGACTGCAGGCAAAAGTAATGCTTATGAACGAATATTGATGTAATAAATAAAAATATTCTTGTTTCTATGGTAACTTTTAATACGTATATTTTCTTGCATTTTTATACACACATGGCATTTACTACACACATTGTTGATGCACGAGTAAAAATTATGTGTCCTTTCTGTGTGAGATCTAAAACATAAGTACTCACAAGCGGAATCGAAACAAAAGTTGTTAAAAAATTGAATATTCTCTGGTCATTGCCTTTCTGTTACAAAGATAATTTTTAAAGCCTGTATTTGCAGTCTTCTGCGGCAAAGTATAATTCCTTATTACTAATGAGGAAAACAAAATATTCATACAAATAAATAACGAGAAAAAAATAAAATAAAAAGGTATGATATTGGGAGCTAGTTGTTTAGGTACTACACAGCAGTCAAACCACACTATTATCCTTGATATAATATTTGCAGCTGTTAAGACTTGAATTGTAGGACGACACATTTTTGCATGCTGCTGCATATGGTATCTGTTTTCCTGTGAAGGTAGTATGTGAGGCTGTGGGGTCACCTTCACAGTGGGGAAAATCAATGAAGAAGCGTTCAAAGTCAGCGTACACTAGAAATGGGCATCGCTCCTGATGGTGAGCATTTTTAAAATTTATGAATTTGTTTTCTTCAGTATGCATTGTAACACATACCGGGTCCTTGGAAGTGGAATCTGCTAGATGCTTTGCTAATAACTTGTCTGAGGAAAAGGCATTTAGGCACCTTAAGGAAATATGCTCTTTACCCAAATGTTTACTCATCTGGGGGGCGGGAAGGTGGGACATGCCTTTTGATCCAAACATAATAATTGCGTTTCTCCTTATTTTTCTCGTCGGAGAATAAGAGCATGATTATATGCATCTTACGCTCGCTAGCAAATTTGGAGATATGGAGTGGGCCAATGCCTATATGCTTGTCCTCCTCATCTGACTTGCGTTATTCCAGGTCATAAACATGAACCAATATTCTGCTATTTTAGGCCTCAAATTTAAGTATGTCCTGGAGTTTAACAGAGAACTTGTTACCCTCAGAATTATGTAAATGTCAAAATGTGTGCTGCGGATCTTTTGTGTAATTACTTTTGCAAGCCAGGATTGACCATGCAAAACAAACCTAACTGGCTTCATGATTGACATTAATGCATGGAAGATTGATATAGCTGGACCATCCACTCATTCGATCGTAGAAATGTGTATGGATGTCGATATGTAATATTCAGCAGAGTGCTTTAGCTCACCCTCTGCTTCCATCTCAGAAAATCGGTCCAGTATAGCTCTCAAGATGGACTCACGAAACCACTCGGTTATTGATGTGGCCCACGTCATCATGCCATTACCCTCCAAAGATAATGAAGGCTTGTCTCTTCAACACCAGAGGTAACCTGGGGTGGGGGGGATGCAACAGTTCAGTGCAGAGAACTGCACTGAATTTAATGGCGAAACACTGCGGATCATTGACGGCCTTGAGGAGCTCCATTTCCAAAGACAGTTAGGCACGCCCGTAGAAACCCAACAGGGTCGCGGTACCATCCAGTCAGAGTCTCGATTCTAGTGAACGATATTCACTCCTCAAAGGCGTCTGCATTCTCCAAATATACAAACTCCGGTATGATGTCAGTGACCCCATGTACTTCACTGTGAGGATTGGAGTTGAAACTACTGCTAGCCAAAGGATACAACAAATACTACTACAACTAGATGAAAAAGCTGCCTTCTTTCAGGCGTTCAGATTGGCAGGGACGAGAATGTGGAGGGGGAGGATATGCTGTGGTATGAGTCAGTGTGAGCAGCCTTGCCATTGCCACGGCTGTGTGGCCCTGACCGACTTGCCAAAGGGAGGGCGACCCATGGACATCGGAGCAGAACTGGTGTGGGGGCGGCAGCAGGGGCGGCAGGGGCGGCAGGGGCGGCAGGGGCGCCAACTTCTCGCATGGTGACTAGTGGCGCCCTTGCATGTCTAACCAAGCCACACTTTGGCGGAGTGGGCTTCACCGTCCCTGTTACCCAAGCCACGGTGTATTCCGTGGAAAGTGGTGTTGCAGAGAGAGATAATAACGAAGAGCGTTAAATACGACATCCCAGAGATCGCCAGCTTCCGCTGCTACGAGGAAAGAAAGAACACCGATCATTTGTAACTAGAATGAGTACATGTATATAAATTACCTATTTTGCTCTGGCTCCTTGGCACCTCCCTCAGGTCATTTGGCATCTCCTCACGGTAATGTCGCTCTTGCTCCATCTCCTCCACCCAATGTGCCATTTCGCTCTCACCTGAAGTGGGAAAGAGCTATCTCACTGATATCACCTAAAAAGTGATATATTTTTTAGTAACAAAAGAATATAAACACACAAAAAACTAAGAGATTTTTTTTTTAGAATACGAATTTACAGGAAATCTGCAATGGCTCTACACATACCCGTCCCTTCACCTTCTTCCACCGGGAAACCGTCTACAACAACAACAAATAATATGCACCATACTACGTATACGGCGAAGATTTAGTCAAACAGCAACATATTACGTATCCACAATAGCACAAAGAAGAAAAATGTATATACTACTTACAACGCTGCTGCTGCTGTTGCTGGTTTTCAGCAGCCAGCCGACCAATTATATGTCGGTCATATACTGAAACAACAAGACAAAATGTATCCAATACTACGAGATTTCTTAGTGAAAAAGTTGCGGTTACCCATTTTGATTTTCTGGATCACGTACAACAGCAAAGTCTCACTGACTGACCACTAAATAATATCAGCCTATTAATTATGCAAAGAAAGTGTATATAACTTTCGATGCTGTTGCTGCAGTTTCTGCTACTGACACATCTCAGCATTCATTTCATCCACAATCCGGTGGATGTATTCAGAAACAACAAGACGAAATTCTGCTTGATGCCGCTGATCGCTTCATTTCTCCAAATAAAAACTGGTAGCATGCACACAATCCAGCAGACGACCTGAGACACAGGTGAATAATAGCAGAATGAGGCCGGGAGTGGAGGAGTAAGATTTGCATAGACTCAAGTTCTGCCTGCTAATTTGGCAGGAACCGATGAGATTGCAGTATTCTGCGATACCTTGGTCGACAGGTTTTGACAGGTTGGTTCACACATGGACAAACAGGATGTAACCTCGAGAGAGAGAGAGAGAGAGAGAGAGAGAGAGAGAGAGAGAGAGAGGGGGGGGGAGGACTAGCATGTATTTCGATAGGAATTTCTCAGGTATCAATATCAAAGGGCCGCCCCGATCTAAAGCTTTTCTTTGGCGGTTTAGTATGACTTCTCGTCTGCGCAATGTACAAGCCGGTGCTATGTGCAGGCCTCTCTCCTGACGTGCACGTGCAGGAATACGCAAGGTGACTGGCACGTGGTGCAATCCGGCCGACGGCAGATGGCATGTACTTTGCGGTGAAAGATTTCTAACACTGGAATTACGTGACTGAGCTATGTTGACGGTATTCTTTGCACGATCGGAAAAAAGCGATATGTTTAATTACTCCCATTCGCTGAGTTTGACAAGACCTGCATATTCCAAAACAGCAGAGAATGATGAACAAGAGAGATCCAACCTCTGTAAACTGAATTTTATAAATATGTAACTGAATTTCGTATCGTGAGATCCTTCCTCTGCATCACAGACCCGCCAGTTTCCAGAGGGAGGAGGTGAGGGGGATTGGGGGAAGGCAAGGGAGAGCTGGGGGAGATACCAGAGGGGGAGTGGTTGATTAAATGATCAATTTAATTAATTATTCAATCGAACTGTTCGAGGGGCCTATTCGAATAATTCAGGTCTGAAAGCGTACTTGTAATCCTCGATGTG
Organism: Schistocerca piceifrons; assembly: GCF_021461385.2. NCBI lineage: Eukaryota > Metazoa > Arthropoda > Insecta > Orthoptera > Acrididae > Schistocerca > Schistocerca piceifrons. Next base: position 416,643,745 of record NC_060141.1, read on the forward strand.
ACGGGGAGGTCAAGTGGGGGTATAGGTGAGGGGGAGACTTGGGGGGGGGGGTCTTTTCCAGAAGGACAGATTATTCCCAGCGGTCATAAAGCAACTAATAGGACAATAGGTTAAGGAGAGAGGGAGGGGTCATAATTCCCTGACTGAATGCAACCCACACTAAAATAATGCGCTCATTTCCGCTTTGTTCCCCTACTCCCATCGTGTGATAGACCCTGAAAGTTGTAAAAGGCCCTATGGCTAGCAATTGGAACATTAAACTGCAGCGCTTTAACGGAACGACATTGCCCCTATCTGGGCTACTTCCCGGTGGCACAGGTCCTCCGCTCGCCTCCCGCGTGATGTAAAAGTGGCGACCGATCCCCCACACGATCCATGGCCTCGTACCTGCAGCCCAGATAGACGCTTCCGCCTTCATAAAACTGCAGCCATTATAGCGGCCCTGCAGTAACCCACCCAGCAGCGTCTCTCTCCCCGCACAGCGGCAACACAAACCATTCACAAGATTTTAGTCAACAGAAAGAAAGGATTGGCAGCTCCAACTGCCCAGTGCCACTAGGCAAGCAGTAAGCAAGCACTGTCAGCCCACTATATTATGCATGACAACTGCCCTTGTGCCTTCCTATTTAGAAAACAGTGCATTAAATACACATGTACTCACGAACTAAATTAATTAAAAATGAAAGGAGGCAAGCCCTCCTGCCTAAAAAGTTTCTCAAAAGAAGACCAAGGCGCTCTTCCCTCCACTACCTTTTCCAACACAAAAAATGCTCAAATGTGTGTGAAATCCTAAGGGAGCAAACTGCTGAGGTCATCGGACCCTAGACTTACACACTACTTAGACTAATTTAAACTAACTTATCCTAAGAACAACACACACATCCATGCCCGAGGGAGGACTCGAACGTCCTGCGGGAGGGGACCCGCAATGCATGACATGGTGCCTTGACGGCACGGCCGCTCCGAGCGGCTGTCCAACACAAGCTCATGATCGTCTGCAATAATGCTGAACGGACTTTAAATTACAAACTTAATGCTTGAAAATTCGTAACTGAATGCTGTTTCGAAGCCAGTACTCTATTTTCAGTTGATACTTGATTGCCAGCAAAGGGCTGCTCAGAGCTCTGGGAAAAAAGTCCAGGAAATCTTTGACCATTTTATTAGAATAGAGTACATGAAGATAGATAAAAAGGATTAACGAAAGAAAAAAAGAGCTGTTCGCAAGAGGCGAACACAATTTTATGGCATCCTTAAACATTAGGTTAGCAACACGTCAATTAACAATGTCCTTCATTTTTTCGATGTAAAATCTAAGATCATCAAGGCCTATTTCATAAGCAGCAAGGAAGACCTATACACACGGAGTAACCGACAATGGGGTCATTGTAAGGAGTAGCTCTAGCAAGCGCACTCGTAACAAATGGTGACATCCTTGTGCGTAAGAAAATAAGGGTCTGTGCCAAATCCTCAAACCAATTAAATAATAATATCAGTTATTACACTAGTAAGAAGCCTTGGATCACTGAAGTTGGATAGGAACTTCGAGAAGAGGACATCACAAAGATGACTACACAGTAATATGATCGTTTTAAGAAAAAACTTGGAACACACCAGCGTTTCAAGAAAAGTTGAAAAATCCCGTGGCCTGAAGAAATAAAGTACAGGAAACCAATGAGAGAAAACGGAATGCAGATTAAATTCCAAAGGAGACGTGATTGAAAGAACGTGACCCATGGTTGGTCGAAACGAAAGGTGAAGAGGAGTAGTAATAAGAATAAAAATTAAATAAAGGTGCCAATTATCTGGCGGTTAGCAGGAGCAAAATAGATTTTTGTGAGTCATGGTCCTCCTGGAGGTGATATGCGTTTGCTGACCATCGACTTGTATATTATCCCATGCAACCACTTGTTGATGTAGCTGTAGTTCTGGAACCGCAGTAACACCAAGTTTCGATTTCTTTGTCCTTATCGCGCATGTTTCTTCCTGGCACTGAAAGGTGAAACAAAAGTTATCGTCATTCAAGTAATTTTCAGTAGACGCTTTTATTACCGATACCAAGTTGAAATTCGCTTGTATGTGATGGAGACACTTAACTTTTATAATGTCATCTCTCTTGGACGCCTATGTGCTACGTATGACAATTTTGTAAGGCCTGCGTGCTATAGGCAACTATTAATATCTCCATTGTCTGCCTTGATGTTGTAACCTGTATATGTCCTAAGATCCGATGATGGCGGCTTTAGTTTCGCCGAAACCGGTAATCATGGAATAAAAAGAATTCCTGCGATCTTGGCTACTAGTTTATTGTTGTTCGACCAACTCAGTCACACAACAGAAGGTGCTGTATACAAATTGGCTCAATAAAAATTTAACTTTTCGCAGAAGCCGCTTAAAGCATCTTTTCCTGTCTGTGTGTCTAGTAATGACTTTATATTTTGGTAGAAGTATTCAAACATCTTAGCCTAGAAGTAAATTTTAAGTGTCTACCACTTGCGCGTTAGATACCTACAGCGAACTCTCGGCGATATTAAGATTCAGCTCATAAATACTACCGCAAAACAGTGTCGTTGTCGTTAACCCGAATCTGAAAGTAATCGTACATGCTAAACCAAAAAGCGCGGTCACCACACACTGAAAAACTATCATTTTATTGTTCACAAAAACATTTTTGATGAAACAAGATAAGGGTAGAAAATAAGATGGTAATTCAACCAACGCGTACATCCAGGAGAGATACGCATCAGTTCCTCGTACGCAAAAGCTGTTTCTGAGGCTTCACGCAGACCCCTGCTATTCTTAGTAGCGTTACTCATGGAAGAGGCAGACCGCCCAATATAGCCATTACGAGAATACCACATGATGACTTATAGCTACTATTTTAAATATCGCCCATTGTTCCTGAACCAGCAGCGGTTAACGGATAATGCCTGATATTGGCAGAAACTGAGTAAAAGAATTCTGACCTAGAAGAACGGATAACATCAGCTGAACATCCAATGCAAAATAAGACCTTATTGCGTTAATTTTTGCGTTGCAAATTTCTTCTTTCCTTATTGACAGACACAATACTGTAGCAAGATATAATATTCCGGTAACGCTGCCAACAATTGGAGGCATAACACGTACGTTGCTGAGCAACGTTTTAGGTAGCTTTGTAGTGCAGCAAGTTTGCAATTTTCAGTTAGAAAGGCATGAAAAGCATTACGTTGTGCTTAATAGCACAGCTGCTGGTACACTAAGCTCGAAGTAGATAAGTTGTCCTGAAGATCTGGTATTTTCTGTGATATAATTGCCGGCCGTGTGGCCGAGCGGTTCTAGGCACTACAGTCTGGAACCGCGCGACCGCTACGGTCGCAGGTTCTAATCCTGCCTCGGGCATGGATGTGTGTGATGTTCTTAGGTTAGGCAGGTTTAAGTAGTTCTAAGTTATAGGGGACTGATGACCTCAGAAGTTATGTCCCATAGTGCTCAGAGCCACTTGAACCATTTTTTGTGATATAATTGTTAGGGAATGATGAGGAATAATTTATTGCGAGACGAGTTGGTTTTGAAGGGAGGCGACGTTATAGTATTAACGCGCACAATGAAATGATGCATTAGGGATATTTTACAATTCCAAATCTATCATAATATATTCGTATGCGGAGCCATATCTGCATCAATGTATGTAATTAATTTTGGTGAGTGACTAAATGCAGGCTTTTCTCCTTAGTATGAAGCTGGTGGAAAGACAGTATCTTTGGAAGTGAACAACTGGCGTAAACGACGTCAGAGCCTTTGAGTGACTAACCAACTTCCTCATTGGCAGTAGGATATTACTGGTCTCTCTGCAACATCATCTTACATTGATGGTAAGTAACTGAAACTGCATTTTCTGTACATATCCCTTCGGTTACCGATAAAAAAAATCGATACAGAAATAACAAGCCGGAATTGAGTATCAAAGAGAATTTCTTTTCTGAGAGGAGTGAAACGAGACGCACTCAGCCTCATGATGGCAGTTAAGGAGCTACTTTACCGAGTAATAGCGGCTTCAGCTCACCAAACTGACAACGACCGGAAGACCGTTGTGCTGAGCCGATACCCTTCGGCATCGCATCCAGTGACGTCATTGGCAGAGAATGACAGGGTGGTCGGTCGGTCGGTCGGTCGGTTCCGGAGTTTCTATATGCTCCGTAAGCGCGTGTACAGTGAGTGCACGGCGGTGGATACGTCCACCAGCATTATGGAATTTCTGTCCTATTCCATTCGCGAATTGAGCGTGGGAAACTTGCCTACACGTCTCTGTACGTGCGCTAGTCCCTGTTATCTTCTCCTCATGATTCCTTCACGTGATAAACGAAGTTGGCAATATAATGAAGGTCACACAGTTTTACACTGAAGCGGCGAAGAAACTAGTATAGGCATGCTCATTCAAATACAGAGATATGTAAACAGGCAGAATACGGCGCTGCGGTCGGCAACGCCTGTGTAAGACAACAAGTGTTTCACGCAGTTGTTAGATCGGTTACTGCTGCCACAGTGGCAGGTTATCAAAATTTAAGAGGGCTTGAACGTGGTGTTATAGTCGGCGCATGAGCGATGGGACAATCTCCAAGATAACAATGAAGTGGGGATTTTCCCGTACTACCACTTAACGAATGTACCGTGGACATCATAAATCCAGTAAAACGTCGAATCTCCGACATCGCTGCGTCCGGAAAAATATCCTGCTAGAACGGGACCAATGACGACTGAAAAGAATTGTTCAACGTGACAGAAGTGCAACCGTTCCGCAAACTGGTGCAGATTTCAAAGCTGTGCCATGAACAAGCGTCAGCGTGCGAACCATTCAACGAAACATCATCGAGATGGGCTTTCGGAGTCGAAGACCCACTCGTGTACCCTTGATGACTGCACGACACAAAGCTTTACCCGTCGCCTGGACCCGTCAACATTGACGTTGGACTGTTGATGACTGGAAACATGTTGCCTGGTCGGACGAGTCCCGATTCAAATTGTATCGTGCGGATGGACGTGTGACACGTATGTAAGCATCCTATCTGAACACCTGCATCCACTCATGTCGATTGTGAATTCTGACGGATTTTGACAATTCCAGCAGGACAATGCGACATCCCACACATGTATAATTGTTACAAAGTGTCTCCAGAAACATTCTTCTGTGTTTAAACACTTCCGCTGGCCACCAAATTCCCCAGACATGAACATTATTGAGAATGTCTGGAATGCCTCGCAATGTGCCGTTCAGAAGAGATCTCCACCCCCTCCTAAACTTACAGATTTATGGACCGCCCTGCAGGATTCATGGTGTCAGTTCCCTCCAGCACTACTTCAGACATTAGTCGAGTCCATTTCACGTCGTGTTGCGGCACTTCCGCGTGCTCGCGGGGACCGAACTCGATATTAGGTAGGTGTTCCAGTTTCTTTGGCTCTTCAGAGTATTTCGAATACAGGTGCTTTAAATTTGACAAACACTGGTACTCAAGAACTTTGCCTTTCCTCCAAGGCTTCTCATTTAAGTCCACCGAGCATTTGTCATACTATCTTGTGGACTGCAGTGGCCTACTGCGATTCTAACAGCGCATCACTTCCCCATCGAAATATGTCTGATAAGAAAACCAAACGCTGGAACAGTATTCTAGAGTTGGTGACAAGCTTTTAGTACGCGATTGCCTTTACAGATGCGCTGCACTTTCCCAGAGCCCTTCCAACAAATCTAAGTCTTCCATTCTCCTTACCCAATACCGTTATTATCTGATTGTCCTATTTCATATTACATCATAGTATTACCCAAATGTTTTTACAATTTAACATGCTCAAGATGTTCATCACAAATCTTGTAATCATATACTATTGTGTTGTTTCTCTTTACTACAGCGGTTATTATGTTCCCATGTACCTTTAAAGGAAGCTACTCTTAATTACACGAAGCAGAAAATTTTGCCTAAGTTTTTCTGCATTTCGTTACCATCGTACAATGACGATGCTTTCCTGTAGGCAACACACTTGCAAGTAACAACCTGATACCGCTGCTGGTCCCACTTAGTACCTCGTTTATGAATACTGAGAACACCAGAGGGCACATCCGGTCTTACTTTCGCATCTGTTGAACATCCATCGTTCAGTAAAACATACTGTGTTCCTCGTATAAAGGGCATTTAAATTAAAACGAGAGAGACAGGAAAAAATTAAGTAAACTATTTAGTATCGCAAAAGTAATCATCGTAACTGTTAATTCATTCATCCCAGTGTGAGACGTGACCGTCAATGCCTTCATCGAGAAATGTTTGTGGTTGCCTACGGAAACATGACTGTACCCAGGGGTGCTCCACCTCCTCCGAAGCAAACCGACCGTCTCCAATATCTTTCTTCATGGCTCCAGAAATATGGAAATTCCATGGAGGGAGATCGGAACTGTATGGAGAATATGTAAGGGCTTCCGACGAAACTTCCGCAACATAGTTGAAACAGTATTAGGAACATGTAGGCAGACACTATTCTGCAACAGAATGATAGCGTCCATCAAAATTTCTGGGCGTTTGGACTTGATGCTGTGCTTCTGTTTTAGTAAAGTGCCCACGTACCATAATGCGTTAATTGTAGCGCCGTGTTGAAGAAAGCCAATGAGCAGCTGGTCATTACAGTAAAGAAAAAAGTCATCATGACTTTCTCCGATCCGAGCTGGATTCTTTCGGGGGGGGGGGGGGGGGGGGGTGTCACTCCATATGCGTGTATTTTTGATTTTTGGTTCTGACTCTTGCTCTTCCTTTCAAAATTATGATATCACCTTTCATCTCCCGTGGCAACATGGGAGAGAAAACGATATTATTCATCTTGACGCCGTTCTGTTTGCTGCTGTGGTATCAATATTCCGTTGAACTTCCGCTCCCCCTACAGGCCATGGAGAACACACTGTGTACAGATTTTCCACAACTCCAGATGCTCTGTCGTGACGATGTAAGCAGTACCTTGAATGATGCCCAACATGAACCAAATGTCTCCTAACATCCGCCGTCGGTCATTAACGGCAGCGTCCCGCGCAGCAATGGCAGAAGAGGTAATGACACGATGAGCCTGTCCTGACCGACTGCTGTCTTTCAGTGACACCCGACTTTCTCGAAATCGTTTGTTCCACGCAAATACACGCTCACGTCACTTACTGTGTTCGCCATACATTACAGACATTCGGGCATTAATTTCACTCCCTGACATTCCTTCCGCTGTCAAAACCGCACTGCACCTCCCTGTTTCTCTTTCCAGGCCTACATAGTGAAGTCGTACTCACACGACTCGCTGACCTTATGTCCAGCACGTCTAGCAGACAAATGGCAAAGCGGTGAACGTTCGCGCTGTTCATTATTGATTCCCAATAAAGGGTACTCATGTACACACACATACACACACACACACACACACACACACACACACACACACACACCTGCGTTACATACGTCTGCGTCATGTTCGTTATGTAGTCTGTCTCGCTTTCATTTGACAGACTCTTATTTTAATCAAATATTCATCTTCTCAGTTAAACTACTGCGAAGACACTCCATATAATTGGAGCTTGCTTGTCCGCAGCTCGTGGTCGTGCGGTAGCGTTCTCGCTTCCCGCGCCCGGCTTCCCGGGTTCGATTCCCGGCGGGGTCAGGGATTTTTCTCTGCCTCGTGATGACTGGGTGTTGTGTGATGTCCTTAGGTTAGTTAGGTTTAAGTAGTTCTAAGTTCTAGGGGACTGATGACCATAGATGTTAAGTCCCATAGTGCTCAGAGCCATTTGAACCATTTTGTAGCTTGCTTAGTAGTTGACGATGTGTAAAGCGTCTAACGCACTTTGGAAATCAAAGAAGATGAAATTTACCTGCTCACCTGAATGCATGTTGTTTGTGTAATCAGCAAGCGGTGTTTCACAGCTGTAGTTTTTCGGGAATCCGCACTCTTTGAGAAAAGCGTTTCTTCTGCGGGAACATCGTTATGTTCGAGCTTAGAAAATGTTCTAGGATCCAGCATGTGATCCACATTGAGGTGACGAAAGTGATGGGATAGTGATATGCGCATATCTGTACATTGCGCAGTAGTATAACGTACTCAAGTTGTAAAAGGGCAGTGCATTGAAGGAGCTGTGATTTGTACTCAGGTGATTCATGTGAAAACGTTTTCTATGTAAATATGGTCGCATGAAGGGACTTGAACACGGAATGGTAGTTAGAGCTAGAAGCATGGTGCATTCCATTCCGAAAATCGTTCCGAGATGCACAGTATCAAGAGTGTGCCGTTGTCCGTTATGAGAGGTGATACCAGAAATTTGATCAAAGTTCAGGTATCACCTCTCACCACGGACAACGCAGTTTCCGACGGCCTTCACTTAACGACAAAATCACCACTGCGTGAAATAACCGTAGAAATCAATGCTGGACAAACGACTAACGCACCTAGTAGGACAGTGCGCGGAAAATTTGGCTTCGATAGTCTATGGCAACAGACAACCGAAGCGAGTGCCTTTGTTAACAGCACGACATCGCCTGCAGCACGTCTCCTGGGCTCGTGACCATATCGGTTGGACCCTAGACGACTGTAAATCCGTGGACTGATCAGATGATTCTTGATCTCAGTTGGTGAGAGCTGATGGTAGGGTTTGAGTGTGGTGAAGACTCCCCGAATGCACAGACACAAGCTGTGAACACGACACTTTGCAAGCTGGTGGTGGCTCCATAATGGTGTGGGCTGTATTTACATGAAATGGATTGGGTCTTGTCGTCCGGCTGAACCAATCATTGACTGGAAATGGTTGTGTTCGGGTACTTGGAGACCATCTGCAGCCGTTCATGGAGTTCATCTTTCCAAAGAACGATGGAATTTCTACAGATTGCATTGCGCCATGTCAGCGGCCCAGTTCTCGACTGGTTTGAAGAACATTCTGGACAGTTCGAGGCCACCCAGACGACCTACATGAATCCCATCGAGCATTTGTGGGATACAGCCAAGACGTCAGTTCGTGCAGAACATCTGGCACCGGCAACACTTTCGCAATTATGGACGGCTATAGAGGCAGCATGGCCTAGAATTTCTGTAGGGAACTTACAAGGACTTGTTGAGTCAATGTACGTCGAGTTTCTGCACTAGCCAGACAAAAGAACGCCCTACGCCGTATTAGGAGGTACCTCATGATTTTTGTCACCTCAGTGTACTACCCATTCTGCTTTGTGTAAACGCTAGAGATCTGTGCTATTTTCCAGTCTCGTGAATCTATTTGCTGCACAAGAGATTACTTTTCAATACTACTGAGACAGAGAGAAATAGGCCACTTGTCTCGAGATTACTAGAAGTCTCGTACACGTGAGAAACCCGTTTAGTTTCCTTTTAGCGTCCCTTAACAAGTTTCTTCTGAATACGTCAACAGTATATCACGACATAAGTGTTTCGATTTTTATTTCCCTTAATTTCCTTCTATTTCAATGTATTGTGCGTTGACCATTGTCATTATTTGCTAATATTTACCCAGATAAGACTGAATAATTTTCTTATAAGGTTTTGTGTATTTTTACAGAAATGTTATATTGGCATCTTATAACCTGTAAACTAGTTTCATGCTTAATTGAAGTTACATCACCCAGTCTATCATGTTTAGTAGCTTTTTGGTTTGTGAATGTAATAATCTCTTCAATTATATCACCATCAAAAAAATGACCAGAAATTTGCGAAAGGGTGCCATTGTTGAACATAATATTGTTCGGATCATTCAGCACTACACTTTTTAAGAACATATATCTCCCACGATGCGTATCCTTCTTTTATATACATCACCATTTTCATTGTGTCTGCCTTGCTTTGCCCCTACCTTTTCTCCTCTTGCTCGCACCCTTCAAGTATCTTCACTTTCAATAACTAGTCCTACTTCCGTTTCCGTTCTTAATTGAATTCCCGGAGGATTATCTAAATTTGCAATCGCTGCAACGCTTGCCTCCTCATCTTTTTCACTATCACTATCATTAGAGGGGGAAGAGCTGTTATTGAAATCTGATTCCTGGCATCCACGATGTCTTCATTGCGTCATCATTTTCAAATATTCCTAGAAAGTGATCGAGACTGAAACTCCTGTATGAAAGAAATGTCAGTAAATTATCATTTGCTGTGAATGATCCCCCTGCCTTTTCTGCGTGATGTTTTATGTTGTACAGCAATATATAACACTGAAAACTGTGGATCATAGTTGGTGTATAGTAGTTTAACTCTATCATATAATAAATTGGCTTGTTTTCAAGTTATGGATACAGAACTAATAGTAACAAATAAATACAACGCATATTACACAAACTTTTCATACGTAATGCGACAGTGTTCTGCCATTTTTCCAAGAATAGGGACCTTAACACAATTTTCCAGTCAGCAGTAGAAATTACTGCTTCATGATTCTCATTGTAGACTCCAAACTTGTAACAGTGGTTTACAGTAGGTAGCACCTGTAAATGATGCATAGCGTCCTACATGTAGGATGGCAGTCTTATCTGGGTTTAAATTGCAATATACGTGAGTAATAATGGATGGTAGAAAACTACAGACTGACTGCTGAGAAGTTACACAGAGCAAGCATAAACCGTCCAAACAGCAACACGTTTTCGACTTCATAATGTTATGATTAATATGTGGCGAGTGCAGAGCTGGTTTACAGTGGAGTCCATTCTGTGTTGCGGTGTCGGTGTAGAAATAGACGTATCAGTTGCCCCGCCGGCTAAGAAAATTAGCGTGGGACAAAACTGCATTTATTGACACTGCCTGGCCAGCCGGCTGGCGGCGTGGCTGGCGTGTAGTAGGGGCCCAGAGCCGGCGCACCACTGGTTAAATAACCACTCGGCCGCTGTTGTGACTTCTGTACCAACAAGCCACTTACGCTCTGTTTCATTCAGGAGCGCGGCTGCGTTAAACTGCTTGTGTACTCCTTCCGTAAACTATTTATTGAGCAGTAAGCCACGGATTCTCTTTATTTGCTCGCACGCCCTGACCAGACTTCTGAATGTAGCGTTCCCTAAGGCCTTCTCTACACAGCTGTGAATATGGAATGCGAGAACTGTGTGCTTTACAAGGCCTTTACGCGACCTTATTCGCCGAGCCTGAAAGAAAGCGCGTAGTGACACTAGTTCCAATAAACAACTGGCAGCTGTTTGGGTGCTGTACACTGCAGGATTACACGGCTGCGGATACTCACTTGAGAAAGGACGCACGTGCACTTGCGCAGCTGTACTGTTACTATCTCCCTATTTTTTGTTGTTGTTTTCTTTTTGCTGTAATACGTCGTCTCTGGCTTTTATCGGTAGTGAAGTGCTAACTCATGTAGCATTGACGTTTCTAGTGTTGTCGTCAGCGGCAAAAAATTTCAACTGCTTGGCAACATCAATATCAAATGTCAATATTGCCTTAATACTAGGTACTTAAAATTATAAACAACCTATATTCTGTAGGGTGTTTACGTGGCAGTGATATAAACTCCCAGACACGGTAAAGAAGGAAAAATGTACGTGCGGCTTTCAATTAAGTAATGCAACACATTTTTTTCTCGGCTAATTACGGATGAAAAATGCGGGATTTGTTGTGGGACATCGTGGAATATTTTCGCTTCAGCCTTGTAGTTCCATTAACTTCCGATCGGTGGCACGCTATACCTAGCCTCACAATGGCGTCTGTGCCGGAAATGCGTTCCAAGCAGAGAGCTATCACTGAGTTTCTTTTGACGGAAAACCAGAGCATCACAGAGATTCAGAGGCGCTTGCAGAATGTCTACAGAGACCTGGCAGTGATAGCGCAAGTCCTCAAGCAAGTCTGCGAACTCGAAAGGAATTCATAGAACTTCAGTGGACTGTTCTTCCACATTCACCCTACAGCCCAGATCTTGCACTTCCCGACTTCCATATGTCTGGCCCAATGGAGGAGGAAACAGTATGTGGATGATGGGGAGGCTATTGACGCATCAAGACGTTGCCTCCGACGTCGACAAGTAGAGTAGTACCATGCGGGCATACAGGCCCTCCCAATAAGGTAGTGTAATGCCTTCGCATTGAACTGAGATTACTCCGTTTTTCTGCCAAGAAGACGGTATGTATTAACTTCTGGCGCTACATCTCGGTTCCGTTGCCCTCCCATTCGTGAAGACAACAAAATTTTTAGGTCTTACATTTGACGGGAAACTTAGCTGGTCTCCACATGTGTCATATTTGGCTGCCCGTTGTACTCGTTCTCTAAATGTCCTCCATGTTCTCAGCGGTACGTCGTGGGGAGTGGATCGAATCGTCCTACTCCGCCTATATCGTCGATCGTCCGCTCAAAGCTGGATTATGGGAGCTTTGTATACTCCTCTGCACGGCCGTCCATCTTACGCCGCCTCAACTCTATACAACATCGGGGGTTAACGTCTTGCGATCGGAGCGTTCTATACTAGTCCCGTCGAGAGTCTTCATGCTGAAGCCGGTGAATTGCCACTAACCTACCGGCGCTATATACTGCCTTGTCGGTATGCCTGTCGGCTATTGTCAATGCCCGACCACCCGTCTTATCGTTCCTTTTTTGAGGACTGTCTCGACCGTCAATACGGGTTGTATGTATCTGCCCTGCTACCCCCTGGAGTTCGCTTTCGTCGCCTCCTTCAGCACCTTGATTTTCCGCTCCCTGCAACCTTTAGAGTGGGCGAGAGCCAAACGCCACCACCGCTCCAGGCTCAGGTTCGCGTTCACCTTCACCTCAGCTCGCTCCAAAAGGAGGTTACCCCAGCTTCGGTATACCGCTCACGGTTTGTCGAACTTCGTTCGAAGTTCATCAATACGATCTTCATTTACACAGATGGCTCTAAGACCAATGATGGTGTCGGGTGTTCTTTTATTGTCGAGGCACACAGTTTCAAATACCGGCTCCATGGCCGTTGTTCGGTCTTCACAGCTGAGCTATTTGCCCTCTATCAGGCTGTTCTTTACATCCGCCGCCACCGACATTCTGCTTATATCATCTGCTCCGATTCCCTGAGCGCCATCCAGAGCCTCTGTGATCCGTATCCGGTTCACCCTTTCGTGCACCGGATCCAACGCTCTCTTCAGCAGCTGGCGGACGACCGTTCTCCGGTTACCTTTATGTGGGTTCCTGGCCATGTCGGTATCCCTGGGATCGAGGCTGCAGATGGTGCGGCCAAAGTTGCGGTCCTCCAGCCTCGGACAGCTTCTTGTTGTGTGCCTTCATCTGATTTTAGCAGGGTCATTTGTCAGCGCATTTATCGCTGTGGCATGCCGATTGGTCTACACTTACTGAAAACAAGCTTCGGACCTTGAAACCTTTCCCCACGGCTTGTACGACCTCATCACGCCCTTCTCGGCGGGGGGAGGTCGTTTTGGCCCGGTTACGGATTGGACACTGCCGCTTTAGCCATCGCCATCTGCTGACGGCAGCGCCGGCGACGTTCTGCTCATGTGGGCTATTGCTGACGGTACGCCAAATTTTAACGTCCTCTCCGAATTTTAATACACTGCGCATTGATCTTGGCCTGCCATGTACTCTGGATGACATTTTAGCGGATGACCCAGGAGCAGCTGCTCGTGTTCTTCGTTTTATCCACTTGACAAACCTGTCGAAGGACATTTGATTATGCTGTTTTCTTTTAAACCCTTGCCTGTTAATGTGCCTTTTATAGTGTTGTCCTTTTTAGTTGCTGTTTTAACCTTGTGCCTCGCAGTGCATTCATAACTTAGTCTGAGCGCTAATGACCACTGTAGCTGTGCGCCCTAAAACCACAAAAAAGTTGATAAATAGGGTTTTGTAGCCGAAAGAGTGGGAATAACATGGTGTATTGGAATCCTGAATTACACTAACCTGCTTTCAGAAAAAAAAATTGTTGCACCACTTATTGAACGCCCCTCGTCTGAGGTAGAGAAACATGGTCTGGAAACGGATGCTCCACAAAATGATAAGTGAAACAAAGTTGCTGCTCAAGATGACAACAATCCAAGGAGAGACAGCCAGTGTCACAAGAAAGTGTACACCATAATTTTAAATGTAACGTCCGCAGCGATATCTCTGGTAAGTGTTCTCGAATCTGTAATCGATGCGCTTTTGCACAGTGTATAGATAAACAGTGCGAGAGTTGAATGTTTTGTTTTGTCGGTAGCAGTTTAAAATTAGTGCAAAATATCTGAAGCATCACAAGGCAGTGTCCCTTGTAAATCATCCGAAGGGACCAAAGGTTTCACATGGAGCTGCTGCTGCTAAAATTCTTAGAAAGTCAATGCATTCATTGCGAAGTGGGTCAAACAACATTTAGAGGGTGGAATCGTGGATTATTTACCCGAGAGAAGGCTAAGGTGCTAAGCTATAATCCATGACGGTGGCAATTGGATTAACTACGAGGGTTGGAACTTTAATAGTAGCAACTATTTATTTACAGCTTGTACGAAATACATACGTGTTCAAAGTTTTACTGTCCTTCAGAGTAGTCGCCAGCATTTTGTATAACCCGTTGTAGGATACTCTTAGCAGTGCCAGTTGTGTTGACAGTTCGAGCGGCACAGTCTGTTGCCCGACGAATTTGTAGCAGTTCTGAAGCGAATGCCGTGAAGTGTTTCCTTCAGTTTAGAAATCGAGTTGAACTTACGAGGGCTTAAGTCAGAGGAGTGCAGTAGTTGGTATAGCACTTAGCAGCCTCGCCAGTCAAGCAAATCAGTAACAGCTTGCACTGTACGTGCTTGACCACTGTCCTGCAAAATGATGGTCAGGTCCTGCAGAAAATGTCATCACTTCTGTCTCTGTGCTGTTCATTTTTGGAACACAACCTGCGACCAGCTTAGATACAGAAGTGATGACATTTTCTGCAGGACCTGACCATCATTTTGCGAAATGAGTAAAACTAAGCAACTGAACAGTTATTATGAAATGAAGTTCATTATTTGCGATTTACAATTTAATAATGACAGTCACAGGAGAATAGCGAATTTCCTGCGTATGAAGTTCACTTTAACATTATCAGCTTTAAAATCCAAAGAAAATTAAGCAACATTGGTATTAATAATGAAATAGCGCTTCATAGGTTTTTTAAGGATACACTCATTCGTTTCATTCCTGGTCTCTGCGTTTGTGAATCACAGAGTAAAAATGTTCAGAGCAAAGAGATCTCTGGCATAAGCAACAGATTAGAAACTGTGCGCCCTGACATAATGAACAAAGCAAGTTATCAATATCACAGCACTATTTCAGAAACCTGTCATTCACTTCACTGTACAGTACTTTGTGCTCTGGCATTAGGCGGCTGCAGTGAGTCGGGGAGAATCACAAACAACAGGTGTGCGCGAAATTTAAAAGCTATACATCCCAAAAGCCATACTGCATATTATTAGAATTATGGCCCAAATTTTCGCGCGGGGTCGATTGCTGGAACTGTTTCCTTGCAAGTGCATTTGTTTCCCTTAAATTATGAGATCGATTTGGTGAGGCTTCCTTGTCAGTAAATGCATGTCCATTTTGACCAGTTTCAAAAAATGGTTCAAATGGCTCTGAATACTATGGGACTTAACCATCTCAGGTCATCAGTCCCCTAGAACTTAGAACTACTTAAACCTAACTAACCTAAGGACATCACACACATTCATACCCGAGGCAGGATTCGAAACCTGCGACCGCAGCAGTCGCGCGGTTGCGGACTGAAGCGCCTAGAACCGCTCGGCCACCATGGCCGGCAGACCAGTTTCCCTGAGGTCACTGAGAAAGGGAACTCCTTTAGGATCACCATCCTCCACGTCAGTGACAATTATTATGTGACGAAAATTTATTATTCGCTTGTCGTACTTATGGACCGCGTGAGCGAATGCCTGTGTTGACACGATTACTAGAGCCACGTCACATACAAACCTAGATAAAGGCCTCACCCATATTTTTCTATACGTTGCTACTTACAACTATACGGATCAACGTCGCTCCTGCATGTTTTCTGATGCTGTCAACACCACATCCTATGGGTCGTCCCTTGCAGTAGAGCAATGTACGGTATATTTGCCAAGCTATATGCCCCACGCATCTCTATTGCATATTTTGGGGTAGAAGGGCGGGGGGAGGGGGGGGGAGAGGGGAGCGTCATCTGTCTGTAGAATGGTCTCAGTTACTTCCCCTCACCCTCTCTCCTCTTGACTTCCTCTCCTATGTCAATCTCTTCATCTCAAGGCAAGGCGTACGCAGAAATTTTTCCAAGAAGGGCAAGATTCCAAGAGTGCCATTATTGATAAATTTAAGAGGAAACATACAAAACAAATTCTATCTTATACGTTAAATAGTTATCCAGTCAATATTTCGGTAGTACAATATTTTTATATCTAAAATATAAGAATATTTCATTAGTATCTATCATCGAGTTGGTGCGCTGTGGTAATGAGCACCCCATTGCGGAATTTCGTAGTGCTGTAGCTTAATGCAGAGCCCTGCGACATGGCAGTGAAACGTCCCCTTAGAAAAATTATTGAATTACTGTGCTGGTAAACCCCTTACGTTATTTGATTTTTAAACAGCTGAGCAAAACTGAACGTACTCAGACATTACTCTCTTTACTTATTATGATCAACACTAAACTGACACACAATATTTTTTAGCGCAACGCAATCTGACTTTCAAAAATCCCTACAAAAGAATGGCCCTGACTAACAATAACCTATATCTTTCATGAATCACTTACCTCACAAAAATCTTCGTTACTCGAACTACTGCAATACAGCGAGCGCCACTACTACCAGCTAAATAAAAGATTCTGACTACTGAAGGGACTAACTACTGATCGGCATAGTTAGCGAATGAAAGATTTTGATAGAGAACAAACAATGTATTTACCTTAATAGTGTTCAAAAGTCATAATATATATATATCAGTTCATGACATCCAGTCTTACAAATTTACTGTCTCTGATGGACACACGTCCAGATCATCCGCTCTCAAAACTCCCCCATCTCTCTCCCCACATCCACCACTGCTGGCGGCTCACCTCCAACTGCGCAACGCTACGCGCTGTTCACATCCAGCTGCCCAACACTACAATAGCAAATTCCAACAATGCAAACCAGCTACAGACTGCACACAGCACAGCCAGTGATTTTCATATAGAGCGCTACGTGGCGTTACCAATAAAAAAAAACTTTAACAGCCTACTTACAGGAGCTCTTTGTATTTGTTTACCTGACTCTTCTCCCCCACCCCCCTTTCCTCTAACCTCCCTCCTCACTCAGAGAGCTCAGTAGTGCGCTGTTTCGCAAGGAAAACGGCAGTGACTAGAATGTCCCTCCGCACACAACGCACCCATTCGTGTTATACTTGTTTCTTTCTGACAATTTTGAAGGTGTGTGCCATTTTCACTTTATCCACTAACTCTGAACAGGAAGACGAAAGTGGCAGTGAGGAAGATAGAAGTTCAGAAATCGAAGTTTTCTAAGTAACAGAGAAACTTTCAAAATTAAGAAAAAAAGCCTCTAAAATAAAAAAGCAAGAAAGCGTTATAAAAATTTCATGCGGTCTCACGAACTACTCGAACAACATTTGTTATAAAACTGATGCGTTTTTCAAGCTTTTTGAGTTGATAAGATAGGTAGTGCAGTACCTCATACACGAATTAAAAATGTACAACAGACTGTTAAGTTATGGACAGGCGTGAAATTATGGCGCTATTCCGCATTTTATTTTTTGATAGCTATAAAGAAAGATCAACATGTAAATGAAAAAGAACTTTGGAAGTTAGACGGTATAAGTATGGATATCCCGAGGGGCTCAATGAGCTATAAAAGATTTCTAATTGTATTGCATTATATAAATATAAATATGTAACTAATTCCTAAAGATGTTATAACTTATCATAGAAGGTGAGGTACTGAATACCCCACGTGCCTACTCATGCAAAAAGAAAAGAAAAGAAAAGAAAAGTCGGCGTTCCCGCTCGGATGTATATAGGCTATGAGTATTGGATTTAATAATCTTCAATTATATTCTCATGTAATTAAATTCTGTGCATCCATTCTTCGACTCTCTTCTTCTCCAGTTTTACCGCAGTGCATGACTCACTTCCATACAATGCTGTGCTCCAGACGTACATTTTCAGAAATTTTTGATAGTAGAAGCCCTCTATTTGCGGGAAATGGCCCTCTTTGCCTATGCTGGTCTTCGTCTTATGTCCTCTTTGCTTCGTCCGTCGTGCGTTAGTTTGCTTCCAAAGTATGAGAATTTGTTCACTTCATCTACGGCGTCCTCTCCGATTTTTTACAGCTAATTTCATTCCTGCTGTTCCTTATTGCTTTCATCTTTCTTTGGTAGACTGTCAGTCCACATTCTTTGTTCATTAGGCTGTATATTCCATTTACCAGGTCCTGCAATTCTTTCTCTCTTTCACCGAGGTAAGCAATGTCATCAGTAGCGTGGTTCACCATGAATTTTATTCTCAGTCCCAAATCGTCCTTTTCCGTCGTCATTTCTTCGATATACAGGTTTAAATGGAGGGGAAATTGACTACAACCTTGTCTTAAGCCCTCTTTAATCTGAACGCTTCTCTGTTGGTCTTCCATTCTTATTGTTCCCTATTGTTTCTTGCAGTTACTGTTATGTTACCCATGTTTCGCTATACTTTTACTTACTTTCCTGCCAATTTCAAACAGCTCGTACTATTTTCACATCGTTGAACGATTTTGTTAGCCAACAAATCCTATGAAGATATTTGAATTTTTCTTAACTCTTGCCTCCATTATCAAGCGAACATCATTACTGCCCGTCTTGGAAATTTTCAGTCCATTTGTAATCACTTCTTTCACTCCGATTGTGTCCTAATTTACTTGTTTTCCTCGTTTTGTGAGACTGTAAGCGTATTTCTATTTCTGCTCCACATTTTCTGGCATGAGCTACTTGCTGTTTCATCCGTGCTGTTCTGAATGTTGTCTTACGTCTGCTTTTTACTGTCTTATTCGAGTTTTTGTTTTCATTGGAATTATGTGTATCTTTTTTAATGCTATGATATTTCTCAACACTTAGTGGCGAAATTTTTATTCTTCTATCTACCCCCAATAGTCAGTAACGATCAGTGCAGAGTCTCATTTTGTTACAAACAGTCTTACGGTGATAGTCCGAGACCTGTCAAATAATGGATTTAGGGCTAATACAGAACGAGTCGATTAATTATACGCCTGTTAGCATTTTGAATAGAGAGGTAACAGACCTACTACGTGACTAACACATCAGTTAGTGGGTGCACAACATGTACAATTCTCTATAGGCTTCACCCGTAATACAGTAGGATCTGATAGTCCGGCATGCTCGGATAACTGTCATTGCTGGGTTATGGTCATTTTCAAAAACTTGGTTTAAAAAAAACGTTTGTAAGAAAACCTGCAGTTTCAACATACAGAAACAAGTAACTGTTATTTATTAAACACAATAAGAGAGATTACAGAATTAAGAAATTAAAATTATGTATGACTTATTAGCAAAAAAATTAACTAGGAGTCGGTTTCTGTAATTCTCTGTTAAATCAGGTTAAGGCTCAAAGTTTTTGAAAATTACAATGCATGTAAAAACAACTTTTTACACAACAGTTACGAAATAAAATAATTACATTTGCTTTTAGAGGATAAATAACTAGCTAATTAATAAAAACTTTACCAAGAACTCGATGCAGTTTATCTGGAATCACTGTCTTAAGGAGTAGAAGATATGCTGATGTGTTCCTCGGATTGAGCTCTTTTTTTGACGCAAATAATTTTGAATGACGTGCAAATTGATAATTTAAGAAGCGTTGTATTGTTGGCTACTCCCAGTGAATTTCACAGAAGTTTTAAGATTTCCGAAACCGCAGCCTTAGAGATGTGAGATGTAAGCGTCTCTTCTACGTCACTCAGTTTGTGGTGACTCCTATGTGTTGAAAACACTTTCTAATCGCACATTGTCAGTCAGCTCTTTTTCTATTGCTTAATTTCTATCGACGTCGAATCCGATGTTTCTCGGAAGCGTCCAACTGTGTTGCTACCCGCGCCGAGCTAAAAATACAGGGAAGTTTTTGATGCACGCCGGACAGTCGAGTCTGCTGTATTATCGAGCGCCGGATTATCAGCCATTTGCACTACAGTAACATCGAGATAAATAACATTTTTCGTGCCTTACACTGTACTCATCTACGAAGAAGCGCCCATGACTGCATCTCTTCACACAAATTTCATCGCGCATCTTCTGTTACGAATTTAATTCCATATTTGCGATTCACTGGTATGTCTGGATTGCTAACGCTCTTTCATGATGAAAGAAACTTGAAGATTACACAGAAAATCACAATATACGAGGGCGAGCTGGAAAGTGCGGCGTTCGAATTTTTTTATGTGAAAACTCTTAAAACTTTTTTAATAAAACAAATGTTAACAACATGCTACTCTTTATTCTTCATGTATACATATTCATTTGTTAACGTTCTCACCCTGGCGACGAACACATTTCTCCCAAGTTAGTTGATACCGTCAACGTAGACTCATGCTCATAAATTAAGGATAATGCTGATACATGGTGAAACAACGCTCTGGTGGGCGGTTTGCGGGTTTAAATCACCTCGGGGTATGACAATACGGTGCATTTGACCTGCGGTCGTCGCACGGTGGTGCTGGCAGCAGTCCACATACGCAGAGGTGTGTTGGTGCATGTCACAGTACTGTGCAGCAAGTAACTGGGCAGACGTTTTCAGACGTGCTAATGGTGAATGTGTGTTGAAAATGGCTCAAAGAACACATATTGATGACGTTATGAGAGGTAGAATACTGACTGGAGGCTGGTCAAACACGGCAGGTCGTAGAACGGGCCCTTCGTGTGCCACAAAGTGTGATCTCAAGATTGTGGAAACGATTCCAGCAGACAGGAAACGTCTCCAGGCGCTTCAGTACGGGACGTCCACAGTGTACAACACCACAAGAAGACCGATATCTCACCATCAGTGCCCGCAGATGGCCACGGAGTACTGCAGGTAGCCTTGCTCGGGACCTTACCGTTGCCACTAGAACAGTTGTCTCTAGACACGCAGCCTACAGACGACTGAACAGACATTGTTTATTCGCCCGGAGACCTGCACCGTGCATTCCACTGACCCCTATTCACAGGAGAGCCCGTAAAGCCTGGTGTCAAGAACACAGTACGTGGTCATTGGAACAGTGGTCCCAGGTTATGTTCACGGACGAGTCCAGGTATAGTCTGAACAGTGATTCTCGCCTGGTTTTCATCTGACGTGAACCAGGAACCAGATACCAACCCCTTAATGTCCTTTAAAGGGACCTGTATGGAGGTCGTGGTTTGATGGTGTGGGGTGGGATTATGATTGGTGCACGTACCCCCTGCATGTCGTTGACAGAGGAACTGTAACAGGTCAGGTGTATCGGGACGTCATTTTGCACCAGTATGTCCTCCTTTTCAGGGGTGCAGTGGGTCCCACCTTCCTCCTGATGGATGATAACGCACGGTCCCACCGAGCTGCCATCGTGGAGGAGTGCCTTGAAACAGAAGATCTGAGGCGAATGGAGTGGCCTGGCTGTTCTCCAGACCTAAACCCCATCGAGCTCGTTTGGGATGCTCTCGGTCGACGTATCGCTGCACGTCTTCAAACCCCTACGGCACTTCAGGAGCTCCGACAGGCACTGATGCAAGAATGGGAAACTATACTCCAGCAGCTGCTCGACCACTGATCCAGAGAATGCCAATCCGTTGTGCGGCCTCTGTACGTGTGCATAGTGATCATATCCCATATTGATGTCGGGGTACATGCGCAGGAAACAGTGGCGTTTTGTAGCACATGTGTTTAGGTACGGTTTTCTCAACTTATAACCAATACCGTGGACTTACAGATCTGTGTCATGTGTGATCTCTATGTGCCTATGCTATTAGCGCCAGTTTTGTGTAATTCCACGTTGTGTGGCACTACATTCTGCAATTATCCTTAATTTATGAGCATGAGTGTAGAATGTCTGACATTCTTGGCGGACCCACAACCTTACCTCTGCTTCCATGGATTCATAACTATCAAAGTGAAATCCTCGAAGGTGTTCTTAAAGTTTTGGAAACAGATGAAAATCGAATGGGGAAAATCGGAAATGTATGGAGAGTGATCGATGGCAGTGAACCCCAGGCCTTGGATTGCTGCAGACGTCGCCGAGCTCGTGTGTGGTGTGACATTGTCATGCTACGGAGAGGGTGCTCCATGTATGAACCAACGTTTTCTGTGATCATAAACTCTATTCAACTTAATTAAAATTAAATAACCGATTCGTGGAATGTAATCATAAAGAAATTGTTTGATTATTTAGAAGAAAAAGAAACGTAAGATAGATGACAGATGTTACAACCGCCACCTTGATGTCTGCGAGAAAATACCTCGGTATTTTCAATGAGCCGTTGACCCGCAGAAGCCATACCTGATTCTGTGTTAGTGGTAGCGCAATTTGATTAAGCTAGATATAATTTGTTGGGTATAAAACACGTAGAACTAAGGTTGCCTACATGTTTATAGTGCCTTACGTAACGATGCACTGGCACTGTTGAAATACCTTACATACAGTTTTACATTTACCTTTCGGTAACAATGACTTATCTACTGAGCGTGCTGAAACGTAATACCTTCGTTGTGAAAAGTCTTAAATCTTCGAATAAAACAAACGTTATTAACATTACATATTTTTTCTTCATGTCTAGATATTTATTTTTCAGCATAATAACCCTGGCGACGAACAAATTTGTCTCAACGAGAGACCTGTTTACTTACACCGTTGCTGCAGAATGGTTGACGTGCTGATGGAGCCACAGTTTCGCCTCTGCTTGCACCGATTCATCACTGTCAAAGTGAAGTCGTCAAAAGTGATCTTTAAGTTTTGGAAATAGATGAAAATTGAATGGAGCCAAGTCGGGACTGTACGGAGGATGACTGTGAGCCCATAGCGTTGGATTGTTTCAGATGTCGTCCGCCTCCACAGCTGAGTGGGCAGCGCGGCAGAATATCATACGAGGTAGAGAGCCTGTATAGGGAGAGAGTGGCCAACCGGACGATACGGCGGCCATTTTTCTGCTAAACTGTGGGCGGGACTTTCGAATAGCCAGTAGTGGAGTAGTGAAGTACACACTCACCGAATCAAAAGCACAACACAAGATGGCGAAAATGCCTTTGTTTATAAGAATAATGTGTTATAGTAATTTTCACACAGCCAATTTACAGGCTTGTTTTCAAATTTAACTACGTATATTGCAAGTTGTTTTATATGTAGTAAAAAGCAAAAACGACTTACTTCGCATAGATAAGAGTACTTGGTTGGTTTCCACATGGCTCCTGTTTGATTTATGTCAGCCCTGTTGACTGCGACTGCCCACTGCTTTTGTCTTTCCTCATTGCGTGGAAATGCTAACATGCGAAATCCACCTTCGCCTCTATTGGAACAACCAAATGCAGCACAACCTGGCATCGTTTACGAACGTCTGCAGAGCGAATTACAGATGTCAAAGACAATACTGTACAATTACAAACGTGTTTACTTCAAACATGTAGGCCTACCGACTTCATCACAAAACGCTTCATTATTTCGACTCGTATTTAAGATCGCAAACGCTAATTACGTACTAAAAACGATATTCAACTAAATCGAACTTGCATGCACAGCGCATAACAAGTCTCTCTATAATTCAAATACCTTTTAATCGTTTCCAAAAGTCCTCTGAACTTTCAATTCAACTCAAAAGCACGACGAACATAGGAAGCGCGAGAGACGTTTGGCGCCATTTTTCTGCCAAAGCTAATCAACCAATCACAGACAACTTCACCTATGGCCACTCTCTCTGTATACAGGCTCTCTAATACGAGGGGCCCGGTTTCGATTCCCTGCTGGGTCGGAGATTTGCTCCGTTCGGGGACTGGGCGCTGTGTTGTCTCAGTCATCATTTCATCCTAATCGACACGCAAGTCGCCGAAGTCGCGTCAACTAAATAGGTTTGCACCAGGCGACCGGTCTATCGACGGGAGGCCGGCGCCACATGCCATTACAAAAAAAAAAAAAAAAAAAAAAAAAAAAAAAAAAAAAAAAAAAAATCGTTCAAATGGCTCTGAGAACTATGGGACTTAACTGCTGTGGTCATCAGTCACGTAGAACTACTTAAACCTAACTAACCTAAGGACATCACACACATCCATGCCCGAGGCAAGATTCGAACCTGCGACCGTAGCGGTCGCGCGGTTCCAGACTGTAGCGCATAGAACCGACGCCATTTCATTTCGTTTCAGATGTCGCCGAGCACGTGTGTGATCTGACAGTGTCCTGCTCAAGGAGAGAGTGCTCAATGTGCGGGCGAAGTCTTCGAATTCGAAACTCGATTACAGCACGCTGTTTCTCACGCACCGACACAGTTACGTCACACAGCGCCGTATTACCCGCTAAAATTCGGAGCCCTCAACCTGCACAGGGCTGCAAATATGTAGGCATGAGGAATAAAGACGTAGAATGATACTAACGTTGATTTGATTTTAAAAATTGAGAATTATCATATAAAAAATTCGGAAGCATTATTTTTCAGCACGCCCTCTACAAAGAGCGCTGTGTAACGCAAGCTTCTCATGATCGGTAATTCACACAAGACATTGAACCAAAGTCAGAATTATTAAGTATGCAGGAGATCGAATATCTTTCTGTACGAACAACACACTTACTTTCCTTATCCTCTGAGGTATTGCAGTAGCTACACTAACAAAAAAAGTGATATGCTCAAAAGTGGAGGAGGAAAGAGAGATGAAGCCGTGGAACAAGAGGTGAGATTGAGGCTCCGTCAACAAAGTCAGACATTCTACAGTGACGGTATCGATAAACTGGTCTTTCATTGGGACAATGGTGACTACGTTCATAAATGAATATGTCGACATGAAGAATAAAGACGTTGAATGTTCATAACGTTTGGTTAATTTAAAAAGTTTTCAGAGTTTTCACTGATGACGGTGTACTTGATGTCATTTCAGATATTACAAAATCTAGTCAAATTTGCAAAGGTCTTGGCAGTATGAGCCCACTTATCAGCATGACATTGTACCTTCTCTGATCTCTTCTCTGGTTCGAGTGAGAAGGGTGTCTATAATCGTTGTATACACTCCTAAGGCAAGCTGGCCCAGGACTGCTTTAACTAGTTGTTTATACACTGGATACTGGCACTGAGATGGAAACGAAATCCGAGCTAGTCTCTCACACTTTCTATCGGGAACGGATCTGGGGATTTTATTGTCCACGGGAGTACCTCACGCAAACAGTACATAGAGAAACATGGATGTGTGGATGGTCATTGTCTTGTTGAAAAAGGTTCAACGGTAATGCAACATGAGTGGTAATATACGAGGTTTCAGGGTGTCATTGACATACCATTGCGCTATCAGAGTCCTCCTAATCACTATAGCCGTGACCTGAAGCCATAATGCACCTTGAAAACACTCTCTTTACAGCTAATACACTCTTTAGACAGAATTCCTTTGTCAGCGACTTTCGGAATAGTGTATCTAAAAAAAAAAAGATATTTTTTAGACAGTACTTCAGCCTATTGACTGAATGTAGAATCACATGAAAGAACGCGCACTAGAGACCGTCCTAAACAGCTCCCGAAATTTTCTACACTTTTTGTTGTTGTTAGACTTGAGGTTGTATTTTTCAGACGTTTATAAATATTTCGCGTTCTACTCATTCAACGGCTGTGTGGTATATTAAAGCTATTTGGAACATTGAAAGTTATCTGTTAAAATTTATTTTGGGGGAAAGTGGATCTGTGATGTTGACTGTGTCTTTAATGTTAAACCTAACTTGGAGAATTCTAAGAATATCATGCCCTGTCTGAAACTTATCACAAAATATGTCTATGAACTTTGACGAAAAGCTGATTACTTTGGAAATAAAGTTGGTCCCTGTGAAATTTAATCGAAGAAAGAATGTTTTCTACTCTATTTGGCTTATCTGTGTCGCACTGGATAATGCCGTGCAACCATCTACGTAGCTATAACACGTCTCGATAACACAGCTGCAAAATTTGACTACTGACATACGCAAAGGTCCAATGCTTTTTCTAAAAACATTGTTATCATTCTAGTTCATAATCTTTCATACTGGTTTTAAATAAATTGAAAATTAATTGACTTTTGGGATCTGGACAATGATTCTGGGTTCAATGAAGTCAATAGCAATCTCATATCATTTGACTTAATAACATTTAATGAAACGTCAGTGCCGGCCGGAGTGGCCAAGCGGTTCTAGGCGCTACAGTCTAGAACCGTGCGAATCCTGCCTTGGGCATGGATGCGTGTGATGTCCTTAGGTTAGTTAGGTTTAAGTAGTTCTAAGTTCTAGGGGACAGAAGTTAAGTCCCATAGTGCTCAGAGCCATTTGAACCATTTTTGAAACGTCAGTAATAATTAAGCTTTCTTTGAAATCAGTAACTAGGATCCAAGATTTACAAAAATTAAATTTCGCAAGTGCAGTATTTCCTTGAACCAAATTCCAATATCTCTATCTTAAAACCGTTTCTCCCAATGATCGATAAATCCCCAAAAAAGCAAAAAGATCCGTGACCTCGATATCTGACGAACCAAGAATGCCGCATTATCAAACCGCTGCCGCAAATAAAACCAACTTAATCATTATCTGTGATTCATTCTTCACAAAGAGTGTAATCGTACTAATGTAAAAATCAATATTTGTTTCTCTCCGCACTAAATCTTCCATTAATCCATAATATAATTCCCAAAACTTGTCATTGTTTGCTGCTTACTGCTACTAAATCAAAACTCTGCTGTTCACATCTAACACCAGAGCTCAACTGTCCTGTCTTCTCTCTTCTCCTCGCGATCAACAGATAAATCTGGTGCGCATCTTCTGAAACGTCCCCTTTGAAGAATTATACATGACTGTACTTAAACTGACACACAATATTACTAGCGCAACGCAATCTGACTTTCAGTAATCGCTACGAAGAATGGCCCTGACTAACATTAACCTATACCTTTCACAAACCGCTTACCTCACAAAAATCTTCGTTACTCGAACTACTGCAATTCAGCGAGCGCCACTACTGCCAGCTAAATAAAAGATTCACACTACTGAAGGCACTAACTACTGATAGGCATAGTTAGCAAATGAAAGATTTTGATAGAGAACAAACAATGTATTTACCTTAATAGTGTTGAAAAGTCATGATATACATAGCAGTTCATGACATCCAGTCTTACAAATTTCAAAACTCCGCCATTTATCTCCACACATCCACCACTGCTGGCGGCTGAAATTTTTCTCGAGGTTGCCTTCTGTGTTACTTTTCTCAAGCCCAACCGGTGCGCGTGACAGTGCGTCCGCAACAATGTTCTCCTTGCCGGGAATCTGGACTATTGTGAAGTGGAATTCTTGCAGAAACAATGCCCAACGTTTTAACCCGTCGTTATTTAATTTTGAACACATAAGAAATTGTAATGCACGATGATCACTGTATACTTTTACGTGCTTACCAGTACGAAAGAAACGGAATTTGTTAAATGCCCAAACGATAGCTAAAGCTTCTAATTCAGTATAGGGAATAATTTTTTTCAGATTTTGTTAGCACTCAACTAGCAAAAGCAATGGTTTTCTGAACAGTAGTGTCATTTTCTGTGGCTTCTTGTAATAAATGAGCACCAAGACCGACTTTAGAAGAATCCGTCCTAAGGCAGAAATCTTGTGACAGATCTGGATGAGCTAGTATTGGCGCGTTAAGTAGCGATTCTTTCAAAGAATTGAATCCCAACTGTGCTTGTTCGTCCCAGTTCCAAATAGTATTTTTTCCAGTGAGAGAACAAAGTTTTGGTGTAACTATAATTTGCATATTCAGAAAACGACGGTAAAAATTTACGAGACCTAGAAAACTGCGGACTTGTTTTTTTGTGGATGGAACTGGAATGGCTCTGATTGCTTCTAACTTTTCAGGATTCAGCTGAATGCCTTCAGAAGAAATAATATGTCCCAAAAACTTCACCCTTGTCCTACCGAATTCAGACTTTTCCAAGTTAACTGTAATTCCAGATTCTGCAAAAATATGTAACACTCTGTTGAGGATGCGGTTGTGTTGTTCCTATGAGGCTTCTGCTATCAGAATATCGTCCTCATATAAGGTGATGTGACGTTTTAAGAACTCAGGTAATATGGAATTTAGCCCGCGAATGAATGCTGCCGAAGAAATGTTCAAACCAAAAGGAAGTTTCCGAAACTGATAACAAACGCCGAAACAAAGGAAAGCTGTGTATTTTCTACATTCTGGATGAAGTTCGATCTGATAAAAGCTGGATCTGAGATCAATAGAAGACAACACTTTTACACCATTAGAATTTTGAAGAAGTTCTTCTAACGTTTGCGGCCTGTCTGTTTCATGAATGATGATAGTATTGATTTGTCTCGAATCTAAGACAAGCCTGATCGATCCATTTTTCTTCTCAACAACATGTAATGGATTGTTGTATGAGCTTACTGCAGGCTCAATAATGCCCTCGTCAAGCGTAGATTGTATTTCTGTTCTAACATGGTCCCTATAATGTGCCGGAATTACATATGGTCTAACACAAAATATTTAGTATGCTCACGAACACGAAATTGGTATTGAAATCCCTTGATTGTTCCTGTTTTGTGAGTAAAAACTGTGGAATGTGCTTGTAAAATCTCAAAAAGGTCTTGCCTATCAGTGTAAGTAGAATTCTCAATTGTTTGAATTTTATTCTGAATTAACTCATTAGTATCAAATGCGCCGTCGATATCATCCCTGTCAGTACTTGCAGAGTGATTGTTAGTGTCAAGTTCCGTCGAAAATTCCGAACTGTTGTCTAACAGGAGGTAAAGCCGATTAATTTCTTCGTCATGGTTTGAGACCCAATCTTCAAATTTCAAAGCTATTGACTTGCCTTCTTTCTCTAAACTTATTTCAGCATCGTGAAAGTTTAAGATTGCTTTGTGTTCATTCAAAACGTCTACTCCCTTGTGTTCATTCAAAAAGTCTACTCCCAATATAATTTCTGTCGACAATAATGGAACAATAAGAAAGTTCATAGGGAAGCTGTGGCTTTCACAAAAGAATTCTAAGTTGGTTTGTTGGTGTACATCTACACTTTTTCCAAAGATTGCACCTTGTAATTTAATCTTACGTAACGGAAGTGTGGGACAGTCGTTCGATTTGTTGCATTTGCTAAAGGCTTTCTCACTAATTACTGAAATGGGACTGCCAGAGTCAAGTACTGCCGTAAATTTTACGTCATTTACTGTAATGTGAATCACAGGATATGCAATGTTGTTATGTTTTACGTCGTGCTCCTGGAGTAAGATGTCCCTAATGTCTTCCATTTTTACTTAATTACTAGCTACGGCAGCTGCGTCGTCAGTTTCATAAGTACGTTTTGTGGCTGCCAGCGGTATGAGTCACTGCCTATTGTCTCTTTGATGGCGCGCGTCGTTATTGGGATTTGGAGACCTAACTTCTACAAATTCACCTTGTCGAGAGGGCCCTGCCCTGTTTGAATCCCGCCAGTTCTGATGCAATTCAGGTCTGTCGTTACGATCATATCGTCGGTCGTCATGTCGGTAGATTCCATAGTTTCTTTCTTGTCGGTCACGTGGTGGAGAATTTCTCCCTGAATCGTAACTGCGCGCTGGACCGTTGCGTCTAAAGTTATTCTGTCTCCCTTGATAATAATTATTTTGGTTCCCATATTGTCTGTTTCTCTGATTGTCTCTGTGATAGTCACTACCGTGGAGAGTTGATCTTTCCCTGTAATTATTACTACTCTGCCAACGGTTGTCATACGGGTGGTGTCTGTTTTGGTCACGATTTGTGTTGTGAGAATAGCCTTGTCGTGTCCAGTTACTATTTCTTTCATCGCAAAATTGCGACGGATGTGACCTGTAATTGTTGTGCTCCTGTTTTCGCGTCCCGCAATTGTCAGTGTCAATTTCTAATTCTTGTAAGAGTCCCTGAAAAGCTTCAATGTCGTCTTTGCAACGTCCTGCCAAAATAATATGTCGCAAATGTTCAGGTAATTTAATTAAGCAAATGCGGATGAGTTCTGAGGGGCTGTATGGGTTTGACAGGTACCGATTCTTGTGCAACATGTCTTCAAAATATTTCGCAAGACTGGAAAATTCAGATTGTTCGAAATGTTTCATCATTACGATGCTATGTTTTACTCGGTCTTGTGTAGCTTGAGACCAATATGCTGAGAGGAAGGCATGATAAAATTCTCCTTCACTGTGACAGTCGTGAATGACCGATCGCATTCTTTCAGCTGGTTCATTCTCTAAGTAGCCACACATAAATTCTAATCTGTGTTCTAATGACCAGTTGGGAGGAAAACAATGAGAGAATTGATGGAGCCGCGCTTGTGGATGAATGTCGTTGCCAGAATTCTTAAATGTTTTAAATTTACGTGTAGTAATGAACAGCTTATAGTCAAAATCATCATGTCGGCGAGTCGCATATCGGTCATTGTTACGTCGTTTCGGCGGTTCCATTTCAAAATTCGGTGCACCTTGCCAATTTCTTTCATAATTTCCGCAATGCGCTGTGTTATTATTTTGTGGCTGTTCCGTATTCCTATGTCCCTCTTCCCGTATTGGGGCGCGAGTGTCCTCTGAAATACGTAATTCTTGTAATACCTGTGTCAGCTGATCTTGTACTTCCCGGATTTCTCTTTGGTGTTGCGTATTAATTTGCCTCTGATTTTGTTTGAATTTCCTAATTTGTTCACACTCTTCTGTGTCATTAAAGGCTACC
Organism: Schistocerca piceifrons; assembly: GCF_021461385.2. Classification (NCBI taxonomy): domain Eukaryota; kingdom Metazoa; phylum Arthropoda; class Insecta; order Orthoptera; family Acrididae; genus Schistocerca; species Schistocerca piceifrons. The sequence goes on from NC_060141.1 coordinate 416,674,543, forward strand.
AGTTTTGTGTCATTCAGATTATCATCTACCTTCGTAGATAAATTATTTAGCTGATCCGAAAGTTCAACTACTTTCTCTGATAATGAACTAATTTCCCCCATGTGTCTTTCTGAACCAATTTTCAGAGTATCTACTGTTTACTTTAAGTTTTCCTGAGTTTGGCAAGTTGCATAACCGAATCGGTAGATGCAACTTAGTCAATTTTAGCTTGCAAGGTGTCATGATTTTCATGAACAATAGTTTGCAGTTCTTTTATGGCTGCTTCATGATTCTGTAATGCATTTTCATGCCGCGAAAAAATAGGTTGAAAATGCTTACAAATTTGTGTTTTACGTCATTACAGACTTTTTGACATTTCGACTCAATATTATGTAACTCAATAGTTAAATCTTCACGTGTTTGTTCAAGCGTGGTGTCTAACTTCCGAAGATTTTGTTCCATTGTGTCTAACTTTTGAAGCTTTTGCTGTGTTTGTCCCATTTGTTGTATTAATTGTAATAACAATGCACTGGTGTCTGAAACATGTTCCTCAGTGTTTTTCGGCAGTGAATTTGCACCGGCAACATTCATATTTTGACAAGTAGAAAATGTCTCTTGACTTATTTGAGAAAACGGTGAGGACCCAAAACCTGAATCTACAGTATTTGCGAGATTGTGTCCTGTCATTACGGATTCCTGAGGAGAGCTATTGCCGACCAATCGATCAATAATGCTTCCCTGTTCTCTAATTGTTTCACTGTCTACGCCATTATTTGCCGCCCCCTCCATTTCCCTATGCACAATTACCAAATTATTACTTTGAATGTCTGTTAATTCATTACATAGTAGTGCTGATAAGCTACGCTCGTCATCACTATTATTTCTCAGTTTACTTTGGAGCCTAGTGTTACGTTTTTCATATTCCATTATTGACACAATATTTCACACGATAACACAGAAAAGCACAATTTGAAGAGCAAAATAAGAAAACACATTAACATAGCACTGAAAATAATATCTCGTTGATTGCAAGCGCAGCTGCGAAATACTTGGTGCAAATCTACATGCATGCCACAACTGTTTTACTATAGAAGAATGAAAAACTACAACTACAAAGGAAATTCTCTCTACAATTACGCGCTAGCAATAAACAAAGGCTCCACTAATTGCACAAACTACCAGAAACAATCAGAAGATGCCAGTGAGGTATCCTCGGCTAAGGGTCGACATACGAAACGTCCCCTTTGAAAAATTAATTAATTACTGTGCTGATTAACCTCTTACATTATTTGATTTTCAAACAGCTGAGCAGAACTGAACGCACTCAGACATTTCGCTCTTTACCTATTCTGATCAACACTAAACTGACACACAATATTTTTAGCGCAACGCAATCTGACTTACAAAAATCCCTACAAAAGAATGGCCCTGACTAACATTAACCTATACCTTTCACAAATCACTTACCTCACAAAAATCTTCGTTACTCGAACTACTGCAATTCAGCGAGCGCCACTACTGCCAGCTAAATAAAAGATTCACACTACTGAAGGCGCTAACTACTGATAGGCATAGTTAGCAAATGAAAGATTTTGATAGAGAACAAACAATGTATTTACCTTAATAGTGTTGAAAAGTCATAATATACATAGCAGTTCATGACATCCAGTCTTACAAATTTCAAAACTCCGCCATTTCTCTCCCCACATCCACCACTGCTGGTGGCTCACCTCCAACTGCGCAACGCTACGCGCTGTTAACAGCCAACTGCCCAACATTACAATAGCCAACAACAATGCAAACCAGTCACAGACTGCCCGCAACACAGCCAGTGATTTTCATACAGAGCGCTACGTTGCGTTACCAATATAAAAACCTAAACAGCCTACTTACACTTCGCAAAAAAAAAAAAAAAAAAAAAAAAAAAAAAAAAAAAAAAAAAAAAAAAAAAACCTGCGAAAATGCATGCGTACTTTTCAATATACTGTTAATTCTTCAGTTACAGAATTTCAAAGTGAATAAAACGCTATACATCTTTAGAACTATTTTTATACACATTGTCGGTCGTGCACCACCCTGTACCCTGAAACGGAAGGAGGTCTTTATCTATGGAACATCATGTGATGAACTGAAATGAGTTTCTTTAATGTCTCAGCAATTTTACCGGTCTCGAAAATGAAGGTATGAGTTACTTTCAAATGCTTTCGGCTTTAAAATTTTTAAACTTGCAAATGGTTTTTATAATACTTCTTCTTAAATTGATTTCGCTTATTGATAATGGTGCGTAGTAATGTAATACTGAAACAGATTCATTATTAATCGCAGTGTTCATCAGATTTTCTCGATTGGCAACGCTTTGAAATTTCAGTCGAATATTTTTTCCTAAGTAAAACACCATGTTATACTTTGGAACATGTTTTCACATTTGGAAAAACCTCGATCTTCCGGAGTAATTTTTGTAATTCCAGAAGAACAGAAGGGAGAACCGATAGACTTACTCAAGGTACCCTCTGCTATGCATCGTCAGGTGGCTTGAGGAGTATGGATGTAGATGTAGATGAAAATACTGTGGCATATAAAAAGAAAACGCCGTCGTTTAAAAATGGAATAACAAAATACAATAAGCTTCTGTTACATGCTGGCTAGAAGCAGATGTCTTTAAGAGTGTACCCCCTCTATTGAATATCATCCAGTACGTTTTGTGTCCCTCTTCATAGTGCTTTACTTAATACTAATAAGTGCCTTCCTTGAACTACAGAGTCACAGGATCTTATATCTAGTTTCTATTCATTAACCGCCTGGCGAGGACACATATAGTGTTTCCCAGTGCAATTAGTCCAGTCAACTGGTGCTCGTAAGAGCCATTTTCGTAACAAAATTACGGAATTTTTTGTCAGCGACGCTGTATGATCTTTTTTGTGGGGTGGGGAAAGGGAGGGGGGGTACCGCATCCGAATTTCATGTCTGTTGCCTTCTAGTAAGTCGGCTCTACACTATATACAAAATTAGAGTAAACAAAATTTCCTACAATATTCGCTTGTGAGGTTTGGTTTTATTGGCGCTACAGAGCGCTGAAAACCAACGACTTTTTGCGGAAACGTCTAAAACGTTCACTCCCTGACCATAAAACTCGAAAAGTATTTACGTTATCAACAAAAGGCACCACGGTTGGAGGCAGCAAAGCGAAAATTTCGAAATTTGCCTTCCGTGGGCTACAGCCAAACTGTGCCAGCAATGTGAAGAGTCGTACAGCAACATCGACGACAGTTTGGAAGTAGAAGATGAAGATGACCTCGACGAGCGCCTAGCAGTACCACAGTCTGACCCAGTTAAAGCGACAGGAGGTATTAATTCACGTACTATTCTGCAGCGTTTTGCATGGTTAAGCATCGTTATTAATCAATTTTTCTGTATCGAACATTAATGATTCATTTACAGTTTTTTCAGTTTAAGGACAGCAACAACTCACTGCTGAGCCGGGACCTTTCACGGCACTTGACGGATTACTTGGACCTTCCACTGCATGGGACCATTCACCTTTTAGTGCCCAACAAGTATTGCCTGGGTCACCAACAGCCAAACCGAGACGAGTAAAGAAGCAGCGCACATGACACTATACGTATTTCTTCACACACCGTTAGTTCACTGTACAATTTATTTGTCTCTTGCATCCAGATTCTGTCGTTAAATGCCCTCTTTTCCAGATGGAGAACTACTCGAAGTGATGACTTAGTCCTAGGCTCGAGATTCGCTAAATTCGTGACATGTACATAACTACATAGATCTCACACTCATGTCTCTATTCGGTGTCATGTACACAACACGTTGTAAGTATAATTTGGTAATATTTTCATCAAACTTGCTTATCCACCAAGTCATTCACAACAGCATATTTTAGTCGTGATACACAGATATTATAGCACCGGTGGGAGATAAAGAGGCAGGAGCTGTCGTTTGGCTGTAAGGTGGAGGAGGCATTTTTCGAGATCTTCACTTTGTTCCCTCCCTCGTTATGAGAAAATTGAATATTACAGAGGCCTCTTCTAAGACATTTAATGTACTTTCACGTGGTGTAGGGATTTTGTTGATAAAACAAATACTTCTCAAGTTGTAGTGAATGGAAATGGGCGTCACAAACGTTTTCGCAAAAGGGCCAAAAAATCCTTGCCTTTTAGCGCGATCTAGCACCAGTGCTGCTCGCCATAAAGTCAGACCTGACAAGTGCATTTTGCAGTAAATTTTGTCTATTACAATTTTGTGCAGATTTGTAACCCCCGATATATCGATACAGATATGGCAGTATCGAGTGCCGATATTTTTATTTTACATTATATTTTTTTCGCAATTTTCGGTAAATATTTGTTCTTTTGGAATTGTATTAGAACATAACTTCATTTTCACAGTATAAAGGAGTTTTGCTACTTTCGAGGTTTCATGACGCCCAGGCTCTCTCTTTGAACAATATTTAACGCAACTGGTGTGCTATTTCTTCGAGAAACTCATATCTTTAGAGATATAAGCGAGAAATTGGAAAAAGTTGCGAAAATTTTAAGGTTTCTGTTTTTTTCTTTGTGAAGCCGACCTTCTACAAGGCAGCAAAGATGAAATTCGGATTCGGCACACCAGAAAACGTATAGAAGCGCTGGGAAAAAAACTTCCAGAATTTTGTTAAGGGAAAACCACTATTTGATTGGGCTATACACTATCTCGCACGTAAAATCTTACGACGTTGCACTGGTCTTGGGTTAGAATATGAATATAATTAAAGCATAATAAAGCACCTTTCTGGAGAAAAAAAGACACAATGTATCACTATACTACTCGTAAGGTGAAATATATACTTTAAACGAGTATATAGGGTGTTCGAGAATTCCTGTTGCCGACTTCTAGTACTTATAGAGGGGACTCAGTAGGTAATAGTTTGAATTTAATCCCATGTCCAGAAACGTACTATTTCCGTGCTACAACCATTTGAAAACATGTTGATAACGCGACCACTTTTACAAGTAACTGATTAGGCGTGACCGAGACATCACTTGTTTTACAATAGCAGTCATTAATATGCAAAGAACTTGGTCGTTTACGGGTTCTGTTCACCGTGATCCAGCACTACCTTTTCCAATACTGATGTGCGGCGTCTCCTTGGAGTAACACAGTCACATCTGCTAACCGTGAAGATACCGTTTATCTCGAAGCCGCTGCGTAATTTTGGCGTAAAGGGATTGTGATGTAGTCGGACGTGGACGTTGTGGAGAAAGATCTTTATAAAGATGACGAGCAGCTCTTCCATTACCGTGAGATTCGCCATTCAGAAGGATCATGTCAGTGTAGTCTGTAAACGAGAACTCAACCATGTTGCTGTCACACTCAGACACGTGAATGGGGCTCTAACCAGATCAGAGACGTTAAATAACATCGGCTGATCCTACCATAGGAGTACGCTGTTGCATATATACCAAGCAAATACGTTTTCAAATGGCTTTAGCACGGATACGGTACGTTTCTGGACATGGATTCCTTTTTAAAATATTATCTACTCATTCCTCTCTATAAGTCCTAGAAGTTTGTAACGGGAATCTCTGAACACCCTCTATAACCCAACCTAAGAGGATTTTATTCTTACATGGTGGTCATGTACACAATCCTAACGATAATATCAATAATATATTTTACATTTTAGACAGACATACATTACATTTCCTCTTCTGTATACACAGTTACTACAGTTTTCGGCCTAACCTATGACCCAACCACTCGTACATCAATTTCTAACGCCATAAGCTTACATAAAACGCATCCCACAAACTGGCTTACTGTCCAACTGATTAATTACTAGCACAGATTGCATCACACGACTGCGAGAAGCTCGCTTAATTCACGAGCGGTGTTGGGCTTGGTCCATGATCACTAGTAGAAATTATGGCTGTTGATAAAATATCGATATATCTGAGTTTATTATAAAAAGTATCAATACATATCGGCGATATTGATTTCCTCGATATATCGATATTGTAACGGCAATATCGAGTGGCAATATTTTGATTTTATATTAATATTCTTCGCAATTTTCGATAAATATTTGTTCTTTTGAAATTTTAGTAGAACATAATTTTATTTTCATTGTATGAAAGAGTCTTACTACTTCTTGAGCTTTCATGACGTCCTGTCTTTCTCTTTGATTATGTGAAGCTAGAATAGGTAGAACAAAGAAGAAGTTCGATTGCACTGGGGGCGGCGGTATGAATGGAATAACAAGATTTCCGATGTGAAAAAATGGCACACCGGATGCATTAAAAAACATTTTTAACGCAACTAGTGTGCTTTTTCTTCACATTGGCGTTCTTAAAAACGGTTGCTGAAAATGATGAACAAAAATTTAAATGACAGGGTTGGTCTTTGCTGTGGGTGGAGACGTGTGAGGCAAAACGCTGAGGTTTAAATGGTTCAAATGGCTCTGAGCACTATGGGACTTAACTGCTGAGGTCATCAGTCCCCTAGAACTTAGAGCTACTTAAACCTAACCAACCTAAGGACATCACACACATCCATGCCCGAGGCAGGATTCGAACCTGCGACCAAAACGCTCAGGTAATCGCCGCTCGGCGCTACCAACAGAAACTGGAACGTTTAACTGCAGCACGAAGTTTTGACGCAACAACTTTTAGGTCGCTGGCGTTGGCAGAAATTAAAACATAAGGAAGTCGACATAAAGTGTTCCCGACAAATCTGATGTGGGACTCAACCGAACGACGGGCCCATCAGACAGCTTTTATTGTGCCACTTACATGCCGTTAGCATTGTTAGCAAAGTGGTTATCGCCAAGCGTGAAACTGCATTGATTTCCTTTCAGTTCTTGCTCTAAGGTGGACAGGTAGGCTGCTAGCTTGTTGATGAACAGAATATCTAATAATAAATCAATACTTAAATATGTTGTTGTTGTGGTCTTCAGTCCTGAGACTGGTTTGATGCAGCTCTCCATGCTACTCTATCCTGTGCAAGCTTTTTCATCTCCCAGTACCTACTGCAACCTACATCCTTCTGAATCTGCTTAGTGTATTCATCTCTTGGTCTCCCCCTACGATTTTTACCCTCCACGCTGCCCTCCAATACTAAATTGGTGATCCCTTGATGCCTCAGAACATGTCCTACCAACCGATCCCTTCTTCTGGTCAAGTTGTGCCACAAACTTCTCTTCTCCCCAATTCTATTCAATACCTCTTCATTAGTTACGTGATCTACCCATCTAATCTTCAGCATTCTTCTGTAGCACCACATTTCGAAAGCTTCTATTCTCTTCTTGTCCAAACTATTTATCGTCCATGTTTCACTTCCATACATGGCTACACTCCATACGAATACTTTCAGAAATGACTTCCTGACACTTAAATCAATACTGGATGTTAACAAATTTCTCTTCTTCAGAAACGCTTTCCTTGCCATTGCCAGCCTACATTTTATATCCTCTCTACTTCGACCATCATCAGTTATTTTGCTCCCCAAATAGCAAAACTCCTTTACTACTTTAAGTGCCTCATTTCCTAATCTAATTCCCTCAGCATCACCCGACTTAATTAGACTACATTCCATTATCCTTGTTTAGCTTTTGTTGATGTTCATCTTATATCCTCCTTTCAAGACACTGTCCATTCCATTCAACTGCTCTTCCAAGTCCTTTGCTGTCTCTGACAGAATTACAATGTCATCGGCGAACCTGATAGTTTTTATTTCTTCTCCATGAATTTTAATACCTACTCCGAATTTTTCTTTTGTTTCCTTTACTGCTTGCTCAATATACAGATTGAATAACATCGGGGAGAGGCTACAATCCTGTCTCACTCCCTTCCCAACTACTGCTTCCCTTTCGTGCCCTTCGACTCTTACAACTGCCATCTGGTTTCTGTACAAATTGTAAATAGCCTTTCGCTCCCTGTATTTTACCCCTGCCACCTCCAGAATTTGAAAGAGAGTATTCCAGTCAACATTGTCAAAAGCTTTCTCAAAGTCTACAAAAGCTAGAAACGTAGGTTTGCCTTTCCTTAATCTTTCTTCTAAGATAAGTCGTAAGGTCAGTATTGCCTCACGTGTTCCAGTGTTTCTACGGAATCCAAACTGATCTTCCCCGAGGTTGGCTTCTACTAGTTTTTCCATTCGTCTGTAAAGAATTCGTGTTAGTATTTTGCAGCTGTGACTTATTAAGCTGATAGTTCGGTAATTTTCACATCTGTCAACACCTGCTTTCTTTGGGATTGGAATTATTATATTCTTCTTGAAGTCTGAGGGTATTTCGCCTGTTTCATACATCTTGCTCACCAGATGGTAGAGTTTTGTCAGGACTGGCTCTCCCACGGCCGTCAGTAGTTCCAATGGAATATTGTCTACTCCGGGGGCCTTGTTTCGACTCAGGTCTTTCAGTGCTCTGTCAAACTCTTCACGCAGTATCATATCTCTCATTTCATCTTCATCTACATCCTCTTCCATTTCCATAACATTGTCCTCAAGTACATTGCCCTTGTATAGACCCTCTATATACTCCTTCCACCTTTCTGCTTTCCCTTCTTTGCTTAGAACTGGGTTGCCATCTGAGCTCTTGATATTCATACAAGTCGTTCTCTTATCTCCAAAGGTCTCTTTAATTTTCTGTAGGCGGTATCTATCTTACCCCTAGTGAGATAGGCCTCTACATCCTTACATTTGTCCTCTAGCCATCCCTGCTTAGCCATTTTGCACTTCCTGTCGATCTCATTTTTGAGACGTTTGTATTCCTTTTTGCCTGTTTCACTTACTGCATTTTTATATTTTCTCCTTTCATCAATTAAATTCAATATTTCTTCTGTTACCTAAGGATTTCTACTAGCCCTCGTCTTTTTACCTACTTCATCCTCTGCTGCCTTCACTACTTCATCCCTCAAAGCTACCCATTCTTCTTCTACTGTATTTATTTCCCCCATTCCTGTCAATTGCTCCCTTATGCTCTCCCTGAATCTCTGTACAACCTCTGGTTCTTTTAGTTTATCAAGGTCCCATCTCCTTAAATTCCCACCTTTTTGCAGTTTTTTCAGTTTTAATCTACAGTTCATAACCAATAGATTGTGGTCAGAGTCCACATCTGCCCCTGGAAATGTCTTACAATTTAAAACCTGGTTCCTAAATCTCTGTCTTACCATTATATAATCTATCTGATACCTTTTAGTATCTCCAGGGTTCTTCCATGTATACAACCTTCTTTCATGATTCTTAAACCAAGTGTTAGTTATGATTATGTTGTGCTCTGTGCAAAATTCTACCAGGCGGCTTCCTCTTTCATTTCTGTCCCCCAATCCATATTCACCTACTATGTTTCCTTCTCTCCCTTTTCCTACACTCGAGTTCCAGTCACCCATGACTATTAAATTTTCGTCTCCCTTCACAATCTGAATAATTTCTTTTATTTCATCACACATTTCTTCAATTTCTTCGTCATCTGCAGAGCTATTTGGCATATAAACTTGTACTACTGTAGTAGGTGTGGGCTTCGTATCTATCTTGGCCACAATAATGCGTTCACTATGCTGTTTGTAGTAGCTTACCCGCAGTCCTATTTTCCTATTCATTATTAAACCTACTCCTGCATTACCCCTATTTGATTTTGTGTTTATAACCCTGTAGTCACCTGACCAGAAGTCTTGTTCCTCCTGCCACCGAACTTCACTAATTCCCACTATATCTAACTTCAACCTATCCATTTCCCTTTTTAAATTTTCTAACCTACCTGCCCGATTAAGGGATCTGACATTCCACGCTCCGATCCGTAGAACGCCAGTTTTCTTTCTCCTGATAACGACATCCTCTTGAGTAGTCCCCGCCCGGAGATCCGAATGGGGGACTATTTTACCTCCGGAATATTTTACCCAAGAGGACGCCATCATCATTTAATCATACAGTAAAGCTGCATGCCCTCAGGAAAAATTACGGCTGTAGTTTCCCCTTGCTTTCAGCCGTTCGCAGTACCAGCACAGCAAGGCCGTTTTGGTTATTGTTACACGGCCAGATCAGTCAATCATCCAGACTGTTGCCCTTGCAACTACTGAAAAGGCTGCTGCCCCTCTTCAGGAACCACACGTTTGTCTGGCCTCTCAACAGATACCCCTCCGTTGTGGTTGCACCTACGGTACGGCTATCTGTATCGCTGAGGCACGCAAGCCTCCCCACCAACGGCAAGGTCCATGGTTCATGGGGGGGGGGGGGGGGTACTTAAATATATAGATCTATAATTAGCAATATATTTACAATGCTCAGCCGATATCTTTATAGGCCAGTATGTAGCTATTTCTCCCGTCGATATATCGATACTGTTCCTCGATATATCGAGGTCCAGTAAAGTAATTTTTTTTTAAATTTCAGTCTATAGGATGCCTCATATTTTTAAAAATATCAACTGCCCTAGTAATATATGAAATTCGAGAACAATGCGCTACTAAGTTTGGCAACTTATAGTAAAGTTCAGCTATCCCCCGTTATAAAAATCCTATTAAACTCAACCATTTTAGTATTCGGCACTTGCGAATGTACAAATTTTTATATTTTCTAGGGTGGTGCGTTTAGAGCACGTTCATTCCGTCAAACAAATGTTTTGTTTTTAACTGCAGTCTATTTGTCTACTTATTTTTCCGTTTGGCGCCAGTGTGTTACAGCACTCGTAAGACTAATTGATCATATTAAAATCAAACTCGGTCCCCTTGTACATGGAAGGAGGTGATGAATTTCACATCATTTCTTTCTGTGGGGCGGTGAGGAAATTAAGATATTCGTCACCATGTTTACGAGAGCCTGAAAACTATTTCTGCAGTCAGCCAGATAGCGATGGAGAACATTCTGACCGTAATTTCCAGTCTGCAAGTCCACATCATTGTGTTCACTGAGAGAAAATGTTCCTGTTTGTTGTTTACTGCCAGCCGGAGTGGCCGAGCGGTTCTAGGCGCTTCAGTCTGGAACCGCGCGTCCGCTACGGTCGTAGGTTCGAATCCTGCCTCGGGTATGGATGTGTGTGATATCCTTAGGTTAGTTAGGTTTAAGTAGTTCTAAGTTCTAGGGGACTGATGACCTCAGAAGTTAAGTCCCATAGTGCTCAGAGCCATTTGAACCATTTTTTTTGTTTTTTTTGTTTACTCAGCGGGATCAGGAAGTACGAATATAAATACAAGTTTTGAGTTGTAACTGATTAATATAGTCAATAACAATTCACATGCGCAAACATTATAATATTCCTGATAATAATAATAATGTCCTTATCGGAAACAGCACTATTAGCAGTTCAGAGGCGACCTCTACGGTACGTTCCACGTAAAATGATCTATCACCACGACTTTTAAGTCATCAAAGTTAATTGCTCGCCAGAAAAATGGAAAAGAATCACACTATTTGCCTTGTGGGAGGCACACAAACACTTTTGTGAAATCTAAGCACTCCAGGACGGTGTACAGAGCTCCTGAGTTCATTTCCTACTTTAACCTTAAACAAGCGTTTGGTATGTGCCTAGTTCTGACGTCGTCTGGGGCACAGCGTGTGTCGGCGTTTGGCTGATGTGGACAGACTGATATCTCGGTGCGAAGCGTCTCCCTTCACTGCCTCTCTGGCCGTATTTATATGCGAATGCTGCGGGCCGCCAAACGGAACATTTGTTGCCAACTGCCTTAAGCACATGTAGCAGCACCTAAATGGCTGCGTTTTCGGACACATGTTATTTAATAACTTTGCCATTTAACAATTTACCATCTTCATAATTTTTTTATGAATGGAGTTAAGTTGACTTTAACTACTAAAAAAGTTTTTGCTCGACTGGGTTCAAAATTTGCTGGGTAGAATTTTTATAACGGAACCGACAGTAGGACATGACCTCTAAACTACCTCTTGTATTGATTGTTATTTACACTAAAGTCTTGAAACTGGGTACAGTTGTATTATTGCCTTGATGTAATCGAATGCTGTAATCAGAACTTCCTATCATTAATACAAATAATACTTAATCTGTTAGAATAACAACGATTTCGTTACAAATTTTGTTTGTAGTAAATTACTGAAAAAATAATAGAGGTAGCTTAATGAAGTCACGAAGTTAACATTTTTATAGTGAACTGAGGCTACGTAGGAATTTTCATCCTTCTGAGCCTAATACTTAGCGCCTTCAAATTTTTGTAAGAATGCCGATGTTGACCAAAATATTGCTCCGGTCAAAATGAGATTTATAACTGTTGATTGTGACATACATTTGCACATTCTGAAAAATTTTTGGTTTTTCAGTTTCATTATTTAGAGCCACTTATTTTTCTTCAAGTAATATATTTAGGAAAGGTTATTTATCTGGTCATTCTGAGATTTAACGTTAATATACTGAAGCACACACTGACAAAGTTTGGAAAAGCTATTTCAGTTTTTAATTTTGGCGCAATATTTCGTATACTATGCACAGGCACGTTACGTTCACGTGGCCCTAATAGCAGTGAACTGGGGTAAGTCCTGGCAGGCCGGCCGTTGTGGCCGAGCGGTTCTAGGTGCTTCAGTCTGGAACCCCGCGACCGCAACGGTTGCAGGTTCGAATCCTGCCTCGGGGATGGGTGTGTGTGATGTTCTTAGGTCAGTTAGGTTTAAGTAGTTCTAAGTTCTAGGGGACTGATGACCTCAGATGTTAAGTCCCATAGTGCTCAGAGCCATTTGAACCACTTTAAGTCCCGGCACTCTCGTCCACCTCTCTATCTCTCACAACGACACAGCGCTTTCTTCACCACAATTCCTTCTCAATAACACGGGTTTTCGTAGCTCCCGTGTCACTTACATGGCCTGACCAACTTTGCCTTTGTACTAGTAGGGATAATTTACACGTGTTATGGGTCTACTTCAGTCCTACGTGGGTTTGTCCCACTGATTATACCAACTATCCTTTATCAGCTTCCCCCGTTTAACCCCAAATTTTAATTCCCTTATAATGTAGCTACAAACGAAAATCTTTGACTCGCACAGCCTCACGAGAAGTGCTAATTGCCACTGCCGGTCAATAGTTTAGTCCCTTCGTAACTTAATGTCATATACTGTACTAACCTCATTAATCACCCATGCTGTTATGTGCCCCAACATTAAATAATGTAGAATTAATTAACATGTAAGACTGCCGCCGGGTCACTCAGGCTCAGTGATAATGTAACACCTGTTTTCCATTCTAAACTTGAGTTCACATTTACAGACACACTGTTTGTAGCTCACATTTTTGTGACTCAGTGTGACGCCTACTCCGCACTTTAACTCTGATTTCATATACACAGTCATACTGCTTATAATAGCTTATAGTTTTGTGACTCATTGCTATATTAGACAGCAACGGTAAAATATATGTGTTGCAGATGTCACGTCCGTGAGTATGTCTTAATCATTAGCGTCTATCCAGAAAATATTACTACTCGGCTCACCATTGTAGAACATTCTACTTCACAGCCCCAGTAAATAAATAACTAACAAGTAAACAACCAGTAAACGATTTGCAGAAATTTAAAATTCCCGTTCCCTTAACGTTAAAGCCAATAAATTCATAAAAATACAAAAGAAATAGTAATCGCTATTATTAGGGCGAAATACATTACAACAGTGTCAGCTGTAAGCATTATAGTTTTACTTCTTCTCTTTTTAACATGGGACACACCGTACCAACTTACATTTTCTTTCTTTTTCGGTACGAGAAACACACGATATCTCAATACATGCTTTCTCTTCTTTTTTTTTTTTTTTTTTTTTTTTTTTTTTTTTTTTTTTTTTTTTTTTTTTTTTGCAAGAAATAATCGATACTTAGCCATATACTTTGCCACTTGCCTAACAAGGAATGTTTGATACTTCCCACATTCTATTCCTTTTTTCTGTCCTGAAATACTGAATACGTTATTAAACGCTTAAAGCATGACTTTCACTATTTTTACATTAATTGGAGACCTACAACTATGCAAGGGACATCTTGCCTAGGAGCAAAGGAGAGTTGGTGTTTGCCTCTCCCCCTCCCCCCTCCCTCCCAATCGGCTCTGAGGCAAGGAAAAAGTATGGTCAGGTCTTTATATATATATATATATATATATAAAGTCAATATTCGTTTTCCAAAATACTAAAAATACTCCACACCTCCGGGTTTAGCCCCTCCTCCATACAAAATATCGCATGGGCGCCCTTGCGTTCATGATCTTGTAACATAACTATTTTACCTATATTTAAAATAGGTACGTGGATGTGCTCATTAAGAAGTTTCATATAGTATTCTTTACTAGACGCAATCCTATTATTAAGTGATCTGATGGAAGTAACTAGTTTCTATTGACTGTACGGTGAGCACTTTGATTTTGACACATATGCTGATGTACTACTTGACTTTCTAATAATTCTAAAGCCTACGAGCCTAATGCTTTCGTGCTGCAATTTTTGAATTTTTTTTTAATTTCTTGTAATATCTCTTCCTACAGTTCCTAATCCAAAAGTGTGTAGCCTTTCTGTCTTCTTTTATCACTTTTCCTTCACACAATATTTCGTTGTGGCTGTTCTTACATTCATCAAAATTGCACCTAATACTGTCATACACTGAATAACGTCATCAATAATCGGGCCACCTAATTCACTACTTGCAACTACTGATAACTGTGGAACAATAGCATCAGTAATGGAGCTACCTGTACCAATATTGCCATAACAGCATGAGCAGTAGGGCTGCCCATTTCATTTGACGGACTTCTGTGTTCCTCCTGACTTACGCATCTCTAATTCAACACATGTAGGGTAGCGTGTTGTTCTTTGTTGATAGGGTACCTACGACACATGTTTCCTAGTCGGTGTTTCAACCTAGTGACTGATTTTAGAATCACGTGAAGGAATGAGCACTAGAGACAGCCATAAGCAGTTGCCAGAGTTTTCTATTGTTTCTGCTCTTGTGAGACATGAGGTTGTTTCGAGCAGCATTTGTAAATATTAAAAGTTCTATACATTTAAGTGCTGTATATTATATTTAAGTTATCTTGATGATAAGGTTAATTCTTCATTTACAAAGTTCTATGGTGAGTAAAAGACTCTACATTTTTAAAACCAGTTACATTACATGTAGGTGGCTAAACCATACTTCTCCAGTCGTGCCGCATCTTATACCTGGTAATGGAAAAAGTTCTTCTACCATGGAACATGTGATAGTTGGAAATGAAATGAGTTATATGAAGGTCATAAAAATTTTCTCTGCTTTAAAAACGGAAATTTGTGATATCTGCAAGTAGCTACTATTTCAAAATGTGGTTCACTTGTAACTGATTTCTGATGATACTTCTTATTTTGATTTCGCTTTCTGATTATATTGGTGTTTGTACAACAGTAATGTAGCACAGACTATTACATGTAGTATTCACAAGATTTTCTCGACTGCAACGCTTTTAAATTTGAATAGAACATTTATTCTTAGATACATAATCATCTTGCATCCTGGAACAACTTTCCAGCTTTTCATCTTAGCAAAAACCTTACTTTTTCTGAGTACTGTTTGCAATTTTAGAAAAAGACTGAAGTACACACGAAATAAATGCTATCATTTCAAAACAAAGTGAGAAAATATATTGGACTTCGAATATTGGCTGGTATAACTTTCTGCACTGCACTTTGTTTCGTTAACATGTCTCTTTTTGCGTTTCTTCTCTTCCATAAACCTCTTCTTTCATTCTTTTGTCAATTTTTTTCGGTAGATGGAATAACTCAGGTCACCCCTGTACCCGCCATTCTTTACTGTTGGATCTAAATGCAGCTACTAAATCTGATGACTGTAATTTCTTTACTTCTGTAGGCCTATTCTTATCGCAGTTAGCCTAACATGATTGATGTCATGTACTGTGTTCACAGTGGGCTCAGCTACACCGTCTTGACTATATGGTGAACATTTCAATTCTGAGACCAGGGCTCAACAGTTACTTCACTGTATAATAATTCTCAAGGCTTATTCACACATTCACTGAGCAACTAACTACGTTATCCACTGGTCATGATGGAATAACCGCATTGGTTTATTTATATCTTCTGATACACAAATCTGTTCCTCCTTACAATAAGGTTTTAAAGGTATCACGCACATCTTCCTGATCTGAGTGGGTGGATAAATGCACCGACTGTTGTTTTACGTAGATTCCTTATTACCAGTTTCATTCCTCTGTCTTAGAGTCACTGCGTCACAACATGGAATTCTAATTTCTCTTCTATAAAGTTAACATGAGCTTTATGCAGCATACTATCTTTGGATTCAATTTTTCCTACTGCATATACACATTCCTCTTTCTCTACCACATACTGCAGCCTTCACTTCCGGATTATTTTGTGTTATGTCCCTATTAAACTGAAAAGTTAGTTTTATAGATTCTTGCGGTTGATTACGTAATTTTTGAATATCTTCCCACTCTCTAACCTTGACGCTTTAGAGCATCAATTTTAACTGCACGAGGATTTAAGCTTTCTCCACTATTAACTCTCATCCTTTTTACTCCATATTTCTGGTTGTTTCTCATCACAGAATTCCGTATTATACTTTATTTCGTGTTATGAAAACCATTTTTGTCCCTACGGGATTCCCTACTCCATCTGTGTTTCTATCTCTACCCAGACAGTCTAGCTGTTCTAGAAAGTTTAAGATATTCTTAACCTCATTCAAGTCTTCCCTTAGCATATTTTCCTGTGCCTTGATAGGTAGGTGCTTTTTGTAACATTGCGATTAGAAACCTTTCATCAATGGGCTTGTCTAACAATTTAACTCTCTATTAAAAATAAAACAGTAATGGTTGAAAAGTTATTCTTACTTAAAAACAACAAGTTTCGCCCTGGGTAGGAATCATCAGATTTTCTAAAAGGGAAAAGGAGGTTAGTTAAATAACTATCCTATAAACATTATGAGGCATGGTTCAAAGCTGCGCAAAAAATGTAATTAAAAACTCAAATAACACTCACGTAAAACTATCAAATGAAGATCATTACGCAAGCTACCGAAACTATACGTCAGCCACGTACACATAAAACCGTCTGAATGAAAATCCAATCGTCAGAATAACTGGAAGGTACTGTGGGAACCTACACCGAAAATTTCGGAAACCAACCCACAGCCACAACGGAAACTAGGTCGGATGAATTGATAAAGTAAATCAACGAAGAATTATAAATACCTTTGCACTGTAGAGCAGCAAGTAGAGTACAGCATAGAGCCACGCGTAGATGTTGGCCTCCAGCGGTCTGACCGACAGCGGCGCTAAAACAAAATCTACACTCCTCCCAAACAGGCCATGAAGACTCAGCGGTACCTACCGGCCGCCGTGTCATCCTTAGCCCACACGCGTCACTGGATACGGATATGGAGGGGCACGTGGTCAGCATACCGCTCTCCCAGCCGTATCTCGGTTTTAGAGATCGGAGCCGCTACTCCTCAATCAAGTAGATCCTCAGTTTGCCTCACAGGGGCTGAGTGCACCCCGCTTGTCAACAGCGCTCGGCAGACCGGATAGTCACCCATCCAAGTGCTAGTCCAGCCCGACAACACTTAACTTCGGTGATCTGACGGGAACCGGTGTTACCACTGCGTCAAGGCCGTTGGCACTAAATGGTGGATGGCCGCCCCGCTAATACAACGAAAGCACAATAGATGGCGCTAGTAACTCAAGTTATGGAGAAAGCTAATATGGGTTTGATTAACCTGTACTAACAAGAGAGGCCACGACTTTGGAATCACAGATTTACTTCAAAATTTGTGCGCCTTTAGTAGGCCATTAAAACAACATAATGTGCACTACTCTGGCTATTCCGAGAAAATCACTAGAGAAATTTTGCAAGTCGATTATGCAGCGCATGCGTCTGTGCGTCGGAGCTGGTTGGTTGAGTTCATGGTGGTCAAGTGATTAGCGTTCGAGCCTCTTAAGAAGACCGTGTTCGAGGTGGCGGTATGACTCCAGTTACAATTAATTTTTTAATCCATTTTTTTCACCATTGGTCATATTATTTAATTTATATGACATTTGAAAGAAAAAAGACACGTGTATTTGCATGAATTTTCGACGAATTTCGTATTACTTACTATTTTTAATTAAATTTAGTTAGTAGAACAAACATATTTATAACTATCGACAAGTGAATGAAGAAACACAAAGAGTTTTCCTGAAAACGTATGCTTGTCGTGATTTTCGATCTCCCTTATGCATGCAGTTTGGTAAGGTACCCGGAACTACTTTGCGCCTCGACGCTTCGACCTGCAGACACAAAGGCAGGCCCCATTTGGCAAGTTGCTAACGTAGCGAGAACGAACAGTGTGGGTGCAAATTTTTTTTTACTATCGCAGAATTTCTGCTTGTACTACAAAAATTAAGGTTTGAGCGGCAGTGGAACTGTCGTTCATACGCCTTCGTCTTACGAAGCTCGAAGGCTAACCACTTTTTTTTAATCTCATTTTGTTCGTTGTGTTTGGTCGTAGCGGACACCACATGATATTCGTTGAAGTTCATTGTTGATCCCTTCACTCAGTTTTTTATTACAGAGAGCAGGCAGCCCTCTGACCGAAGACGCTGAGCTACCGTGCTGGCTCACCTCTTGACCAGCATGACCTCTTTAAAGTACGGCACCTACGCACAGATACATCCGTTACGTAACAGACACGTAAACTTCTCTTGCGATTTTCTCGGAATTGCCAGAGTAATTTACCTTACTACAAGTAGTTGCACATTATGTTGTTTTAATGGCCCACTAAAGCTGTAAAAAGTTTGAAGATAATCCGTGATCCCAATGTCGTGGCCTCCTCTTGTTGGTAAGAAGGAATAGATTAAAATTAAGGTTAAAATATAACTAAAATTAAAATTATTGAATAGATAACAAGACCCCCCCCCCCCCCCCACCCGTCGGAGGTTCGAGTCCTCCCTCGGGCATGCGTGTGTGTCGTCCTTAGCGTAAGTTAGCTTAATTTAGATTAAGCAGCGTGTAAGCTTAGGGATCGATGACGTCATCAGTTTGGTCCCATAAGACCTTACCACAAATTTTTTTCATTATTATTTTTAAGAGAACGCATAAAGTTATACAAGATGGCCAAATTTGTTTTCTTTACAAAAACTATTGCCCGAGATATTACAGCTGAAAATCGCCAAAAGTTCACGCTGGCTCTGTGCGAGTCGTAATCAGCCGAGGGCGGGTTGGGCAGCGCGGGCCGATCCGGTCCCAGCGGCGGCTCGGAGGGCAGGTAGGCACGCAGTTCAGGTAGCCTGATTACGCCGCAGGCCGCGGCGCCTCTGTGCGTCAAGCAGATGGTGCACCTTCAGCAGTCAAAGGGTTAAAATAACACCTTTTGTTAAGGGACTAAAAAGTATCAAATAATTTCTCCTAGCCCCTCGCAGATTCCTAAACCCATATCGATAGACCTGAAAAATTTTAAACTTGTCAATTTTATGTAGCTATGACAATATTCGTAAAATTTACAAAGAAAAAACACACAACAGTTCATATCATTTGCAGTACAATAAATTTGTTAGTGACTTAGGCGAACTATTCACGCATCAGTTATCTGTTACATGCACCTCACACTTTTCGTTTCATATTTTATGAGTATTGCCATAGCTTGCATGAATATCAAAAGCTCAGATCGAAACCCAGTTCTAAGCAAAGAAGGGAAAGCAGAAAGGTGGAAGGAGTATATAGAGGATCTATACAAGGGCGATGTACTTCAGGACAATATTATGGAAACGGAAGAGGATGTAGATGAAGATGAAATGGTAGATACGATACTGCGTGAAGAGTTTGACAAAGCACTGAAAGACCTGAGTCGAAACAAGGCCCCGGGAGTAGACTACATTCCATTAGAACTACTGACAGCCTTGGGAGAGCCAGTCCTGACGAAACTCTACCATCTGGTGAGCAAGATGTATGAAACAGGCGAAATACCCTCAGACTTCAAGAAGAATATAATAATTCCAATCCCAAAGAAAGCAGGTGTTGACAGATGTGAAAATTACCGAACTATCAGTTTAATAAGTCACGGCAGCAAAATACTTACGCGGATTCTTTACAGACGAATGGAAAAACTAGTAGTAGCCGACCTCGGGGAAGATCAGTTTGGATTCTGTAGAAATATTGGAACACGTGAGGCAATACTGACCCTACGACTTATCTTAGAAGAAAGATTAAGGAAAGGCAAACCTACGTTTCTAGCATTTGTAGACTTAGAGAAAGTTTTTGACAATGTTGACTGGAATACTCTCTTTCAAATTCTGAAGGTGGCAGGGGTAAAATACAGAGAGCGAAATGCTATTTACAATTTGTACAGAAACCAGATGGCAGTTATAAGAGTTGAGGGACATGAAAGGGAAGCAGTGGTTGGGAAGGGAGTGAGACAGGGTTGTAGCTTATCCCCAATGTTATTCAATCTGTATATTGAGCAAGCAGTAAAGGAAACAAAAGAAAAATTCGGAGTAGGTATTAAAATCCATGGAGAAGAAATAAAAACTATCAGGTTCGCCGATGACATTGTAATTCTGTCAGAGACAGCAAAGGACCTGGAAGAGGTATGGAATGGATAGTGTCTTGAAAGGAGGGTATAAGATGAACATCAACAAAAGCAAAATGTAGTCGAATTAAGTCTGGTGATGCTGACGGAATTAGATTAGGAAATGAGACACTTAAAGTAGTAAAGGAATTTTGCTATTTGGGGAGCAAAATAACTGATGATGGTCGAAGTAGAGAGGGTATAAAATGTAGACTGGCAATGGCAGGGAAATCGTTTCTGAATAAGAGAAATTTGTTAACATCGAGTATAGATTTGAGTGTCAGGAAGTCGTTTCCCTCGTATTTATATGGAGTGTAGCCATGTATGGAAGTGAAACATGGACGATAAATGGTTTGGACAGGAGGAGAATAGAAGCTTTTGAAATGTGGTGCTACAGAAGAATGCTGAAGATTAGGTGGGTAGATCATATAACTAATGAAGAAGTATTGAATAGGATTGGGGAGAAGAGAAGTTTGTGGCACAACTTGACTAGAAAAAGCGATCGGTTGGTAGGACATGTGTTGAGGCATCACCAATTTAGTATTGGAGGGCAGCTTGGAAGGTAAAAATCGTAGAGGGAGACCAAAAGATGAATACACTAAGCAGATTCAGAAGGATGTAGGTTGCAGTAGGTACTGGGAGATGAAGAAGCTTGCACAGGATAGAGTAGCATGGAGAGCTGCATCAAACCAGTCTCAGGACTGAAGACCACAACAACAACAACAACATTAAAAATTCGCAAGCACGAATTTTAACGACTATCTGTTAGGGGTAGAAATGTGTATGGGGCTAGGAGAAATTATTTTATACTTTTTAGTCCGTTTGAAGAACTTTTATTTGAGTAATAATTATCTGTTTGGTTGGAAGTCAGTTACTTGCTGTTGCAAAAGAAGCGCTACTGGCGCGCACCGCAGTAGACGTGGCCTACTGAGCGTTTTGAGATACTACTGCGTTCGTATTGGCAGATCACTCAGTTGTAGAACAGCTCACTGCACTAGGCATGCTACGCAAACGTAAGTGTGCGAGACAGCAGTATCCTAACTACAGACAGTCATTTGATATCTAGACGCCTGGTTCCCCTTTCTCGCCCTCCCCTTCCCAATGTGCCATTTGTAAGTTTCATGTATCATTCTGCTGTGTTTTTTTCCTTTCCACTTTGTGTGCAACGTCTGTGCAGCAGCAATGCCGATTGGACAACAAAGGTGTACAACTGTGTTAGGTGGTCGGAAAATATTGCCGGACAGTGTAAGATTTTCATGACACACACCGCTTCAATTAAAAATTGCACACGATTGGTGTTTTTGCATATTTTACAACTACTACAGTTTTCTATAATAACCACGGATTACAAATAATTTTACCCAACACTTCACAAACTGAACTTAATTCTCTGGTAAGAATTCAGAGCTTAGGTCTCAAGACTCAAACTTGACGCCTGTAATATCGGCAACCAAAACAACTTCGATGGTATGCATGGCTGCCGTATCTTCATAGGTCAAGCTAGGACTGTCGCGCATCTCAATAAGGAAGGGGCAAATAAAAAACTACAATTGTCTGTGAATAGAAAATATTTAATACATAATGACAGCATCAATTACTTGAAAGCGAAACCAGATCGGACGTCAAAGCACTGGCCCCGTCTGAGAAATATGACACAGTAATTGAAAAGCAATAATTATATTTTGGCTAGACTTTCAATTACGTCATGCGACACTAGTGTAGACATTCTGGTAATATCCAATTATTCACCTGTTTTGTGTATTAATGCTAATGTAATTTCAGCGGTTATTCAATTTAGGAACAAAATGAGAGTAGACTGACAAAGTGCGAGAACATAAAGAGAAGTCGGATCTTCGGATACATCATCAGGATCTTTCAGGCACTAAACGTCTCAAAAATACAAGTCAAGGCAGGCGAAATAATACAGAACTCCGACCAAAAATAGGAATGGAAAAAGCTCTGACGCACGTTTAGACTCGGAATTTACAGCCTCGGGATGAACTCAATTGTAAGGTGAAAAGTTACCTTCTCTCCTACGAGATGACCTCAGTGACAGCGGACAGGTGAAATTCGCGGGACGATTACTTCATTGTACGTATTTGATGGGCAAGAGACGTAACAGAATTGCTCACTTCTCCAACTGAAGCTTGGAACTGCCTGGAGTAAACCAGCTTAATAGTGAGAAGTAGAGGTACTTAAACATTGTCTTTTTTTAAAGGTTGTACGTTTTGTAAGATACATGTATACTTTTGCAACTTCGTTTTCTTAAATGAATAAGTAAATTATGGGACAAACGACTCAAGCATAGTAGTTATTAGTGACAGATTTTTTTTTAATTTATTAATAACTTTTCGAAATCACTTACGCAACGAGTTTTTTTTTAACTTTTAAATCCGTAGCAACAACCTACAGTTACAATAATTTAACTGAAAATTAAGGCAATTTTCTAAGTAAACTAAAATACATTCATTAATATGAAAGGACGGTTAATAGCACAAATTCTACTAATTCAAATGTTGAAATGTGTGTGAATTGGTCATCGATCCCTAGACTTACTCACTTCTTAAACTAACTTATACTAAGAACAACACACACAGCCATGCCCGAGGGAGGACTCGAAGCTCCGGCGGGAGGTGGCACGCAGTCCGGGACATGATGTCTCAAACCGCGCGGCCACTCCGCGCGGTACTTATTCATTTACTGCACAGGCACTTTCTACTGCCTTTAAAGACAGTATACACACTGCCATGTCACAAGCCCTGATGTCATATCGACCTATATGCTGTATTATAGATACCAGCAGTCCCAAACTGGCGCAGAAGATTCTGGGCAACGCTACATCTAAGCGCCATACAACAAGTATGCGAGATTTGCTCATTTATGGAGTACTTCGTCAGCAGACTGAGCTCTACAGTAACGTGAATGGGAACTTGTTGCCGTAGATGCCGACGCCGCGTGGCAGCCAGCGCATGGCATCGTTCAAGACGTGTGGTACTGCGATCCCCTTAACGAATCTATGCATTGCAAAGGACTGAAACGACTTGGTTATAAGTCGATGGCGAGAGCATTGCTATTTGATTCGTGACTGATTGCAAGGACTAAGTTCACAGCGTCTTCCTTGGAAGCGTACCGCGTGGATTTACGAGCTCGTGTAGCTTTGGAAGAAATCGATCAGTGTGATTTAGGACTAGCATTAATGGAACGAACATCTGAGGATTGTGATAGGGAGGCGAATGGTCGAATTCGGTTAATTGGGAGAATTTTGGGTCACCTGCAAAGGAGACCGCAAATTGGACGCTAGTGCGACATATTCTTGAGTACTGGTCTAGAATTTGGGGTCTACATCAGATCGGATTAAAGGAAGACACCGCACCAATTCAAAGCAGGAGGTTCGAACAAGATGCAAGTGTTAGGGACATGCTTCGGGAATGTAACGGGAATTCCTGGAGGGAAGGCGACTTTCTGTTCGGGGAACAATACTGAGAAAATTTATGAAACTATGTTTGAAGCTGACTGCAGAGCTAACCTACTGCCACCGACATACATTTCGCGTAAGGACCACGAAGATAAGACATGAGAAATTAGGTTTCATACGGAGGCATGTAGACAGTCCTTTCTCCCTCGCTCTAACTGCGAGTGGAAGGGGAAGGGAAACGGCTAGTAGTGGTACAGGGTACACTCTGCCACGCACCGTACGGTGGCTTATGGCTTTCGGAGAATGTATGTGGATGTATACAGGGCGTCCCAAAAAAAAAAAAAAAAAGAATACCAACAAACGTTAGGGACAGGTTCCTTACAGTAAAATAAGAAAAAACATCTAGTAAACATGGGCTCTAAAATGCTTACCTTAAGACCTATGAGCAATTGTTCAGCAGAAGAGATATGTTTCACACTAGCTAGATGAGCAAGTGGTCATAGCTCTTATGATATGTGCCTTAGAGCCCATATATACTTGACATTTTTTACTTTTTGGTGCATAAAGAATCTGTCCCTACAGTTTTTCAGTGCTTTTGAAACATCCTGTACTTGAGCAACAAACAGAATGATTGCTTTACTCTGTACGCACTTTGCTCTGCTGACTACCGCCAACTGCAAGGTTGCATACCATCTCGTGGCGCTGCAGGCACGTTACGCGGTAGTGAAAGGAGATAAGTGTGGAGCAAAAACGCATCAGGAATCATTCTAGCGACGCTACGAACCAAAAACAGAAAAATTCACAGACTTTAGCGACTTTGACGAAGAGTAGATTGTTAAGACCCGGCGCCTGGGAACGTTTTCCCACAAAGGGCGAAGCTAGTTCGCCGTTTGCTTGTTACTGTCATCAATATCTGTATTAAGAGTTTGAAGGACAAGGAAACTACGAGTTGGCAACAACTTGCTGGGTGTCCTTGACTCCTCAAGGAACACAAAGGTCGGAGGCTAGCCCACTCTGTAAAGCGGGATAATTATTTTTTTTATATATTTTTTGTGGTTTTAGGTCGCACAACTACAGTGGTCATTAGCGCCCAGACTGAATTATGAATGCACTACGAGGCACAATGTTAAAACAGCAGCTAAAAAGGGCAACACTATAAAAGGCACATTAACAGGCAAGGGTTTAAAAGAAAACAGCATAATCAAATGTCCTTAGACAGGTTTGTCAAGTGGATAAAACGAAGAACGCGAGCAGCTGCTCCTGGGTCATCCGCTAAAATTTCATCCAGAGTACATGGCAGGCCAAGATCAATGCGCAGTGTATTAAAATTTGGACAGGACGTTAAAATGTGGCCTACCGTCAGCAATTGCCCACATGGGAAGAACGGCGACGACGCAGCCGTCAGCAGATGGCGGTAGCTGAACCGGCAGTGTCCAATCCGTAACCGGGCCAAAACGATCTCCTCCCGCCGAGAAGGGCGTGAAGAGGTCGTCCAAGCCGTGGGGAAAGGTTTCAAGGTCCGAAGCTTGTTTTCAGTAAGTGTAGACCAATCGGCATGCCACAGCGATAAAATGCGCTGACAAGCTGATAAGCGGCGATGTGTGGCAGATACGACGACGTTGTGTAATGCTGGTGAAGCCGCAAGCGTCTCGGAATACACAGTTGTTGGACGCCCACGACTCCTAAAGGGACATGGGAAATAACCCGGTCTTTAACGAAGAATAGGCAGCGATCTGTGGCAGGCACGACGATGTTGTGTAATGCTGGTGGAGGTGCTAATGTTTCGGAGCACACGGTTTAGCGTACGTTGTTGAATCTAGAGCTCGGCAGCTGTCGACCTCTAAGTGTTCCCAAGCTGACCCAACGACGTCGTCATTTACGATTGCCTGATCGGATAAATCATGTTTCCTCTTACGCCAGGTCAGTAGTTATGTTGGGATACGCCATAAGTAAGGTCAACGGCTGCTCTAAATGTGCATCGCACCACGTATCTGTCCCCGATAGAACATGTGTGGGAGCGGCTAGGACGTCAACTCCGTCCTAATGCCCACTACCAATATATCAACAACCAGTCACAACAGCTGTAGGCCATCTTACCTGAGCAGAAGATACAGCGGCTTTATAACACTATTCGAAATCGAATCAGTGCATGAATCCAGGCCAGAGGGAGCGGAACGTCGTACTTATCAGTGGTCTTATACTGCCACGTTCTTTGTAAATTTGACTCGATTTTGTAATCACTCAAATAACACACTTACCCTCTTCACTTGTGAAATTTCATTTCGCTTACTCCTACCCTTATCGGTGCTTTACATTTTTGCCAGGCAGTGTCAATGGTAGAATGTAAATGATTTCCAGTATTATTTACACGCTGCCCTTCTCTCCAGCATGAAGTGCACTGTGCCTTGTGGAGTATACCCCGTGACAAGTTTTTATCTGAGAGAGCTGTCGAATTGGAGTGAGAGAGTGCTGCTGTCGGCACGAACACGAACATATCACTGTGCACTTTACGTATCAGTACTTTGCTTTGCAGTTGGTTCCTGGGCACACAGATTAAATCTCGTCACAACAGCTGGTATGCGAGAGCAAAGGAGTGTCCTGCTTAGACTATTAGGGGCATTTGACACCACATTAGTGATAGTATTGTTCGTGGTACTTGAAACACATTGATGTAACCAAAGTCGAGGGATAACTACAAATACCGTGTAGGGCCTCCTGTTGTCCGGCGTAATGCAGCTAGTCGAGGTGGCAAGGTCTCAACAAGTCGTTGGAAGTCCCCTGCAGAAATACTGAGACATGCTGCCCTTCTACAGACGTCTACAATTGCGAAAGTGTTGCCGACGTAGAATTCTGTGCACAAACTGACCTCTCGATTATGGGATTCACGTCGAGCGATGTGGGAGGCCAAATCTTTCGCTCGAACTGTCCAGAACGTTCGTCAAGGGAATCCCGAACTATTGTGGCTCGGCGATAAGCCACATTGTCACCAATAAAAATTCCATTGTTGTTTGGGAACGTGGCGTACATGAGTGGCTGAAAATGGTCTCCAAAGAACCGAGCGTAACCATTTCCAGTCAATGCGGTTCAGTTGGACCAGAGGACCCAGTCCATTCCATGTAAACACAGCCCACACAACTATAGAGAAACCATCAGCTTGCACAATTGCCTTCTTGACAACTTGAGTCCAAGGCTTCGCTGGGTCTGCGCCACAAACAAACCCTACCATCAGTTCTTACCAGCAGAAACAGGGACTCATCTGACCCTGGTTTTTCAATAGTCTAGGGTTAAACCGATACGGGCACGAGCCCAGACGAGGCGCGCTGCAGGCGATGTCGTGCTACGATGGCTATTCGGAATGTAATGGACGACAGGTCGTGAAATGGAAACCACAGTGAAAATCAAACCTGTTTTATTTGCAACGGTTAGCTACACCTTCCAGCTACTTCTCTACACAGTCGCCGCTCAGACTTAGACATCTGTCGTAGCGTTGTACCAACTTTTCAATTCCCTCGTTATAGAAGACAGCCGCCAGTACTTTTCGACAACTTTCTACTCTGCACTGCAGCTCGTTGCCTGTGTCAAAATATTGTCTTCATAGCCAGCGGTTCATTTGTGCAGAGATTAACCTCAAGGGTGGCCAATTACGGGCTGTATTGTGCGTGATCAAACACTTCCCATCGAAAACGCTGCAGGAGCATCTTCATTTCCCCTGCAGAGTGCGGCCGAGAATTGTCGTGTAGAACGAACCGCGTGACAGTTATCTTATGTGGATTGCATAGCTTCAGTCGAAATCTTTCGCCAGACCCTCATACTTGGCGGGAGACGCTAATTTCTAGCCGTCTTTACGTTCTCACTGTAGGTTCAGAACTGAATAGAGCGGCGTGATGCGATCGACAGGCGTACTAAGCACAGTGCCCAACGCATCTGTGCAAAGCTTCATCAGATTTTCACTTTATTTTCCATTTCGCGACCGATCGTTCCTTACTTTCCGGATAACCCTCGTATTAACAAATTCACTCGCGTCTGTCGTCTCCTGCAACAATCCATTAACGCCAAATTTCGGCGTACTGTCCCAACGGATACATTCATCGTAGGGACCTACGTCCCACACCGATTTTTGTGGTTATGTCACGCAATGTTGCTTGTCTGTCAGCACTGATATCTGTATGTAAACGCCGCTGTGCTCGGTCGTTAAGTGAAGGCCGTCGGCCATTGAATTATCCGTTGTGAAAAGTAATGCCTGAAATGTGGTATTCGCGGCACACTCTTGACACTCTGGATCTCAGAGTATTCAATTCTGTAAAGATTTCCAAATTAGTATGTCCCATGCGTTAGCTCCAACTACCATTCCGCGTTCAAAGTCTGTAGAGTCCCAACGTGCGGCCGCAAAGACGGCGGAAACACTTTCACATGAGTCAACTGAGTGCAAACGACAGCTCTGCCAACACACTGCCCTTTAATACACTGTGTACGCGACATCACCGACATCTGTATTTGTGCACACCTCACTGTATACCCGATTGATATTACTATTACAAATCGGGCTGCAACACACTGGTTGAAGATGAGTAGACTAGACCGTGCTAGACTTAGAACCGATGTACCTATTAAAAACAAGAATTAACTTGAACGCTGGCGAGTGGAAACCAGGTAAGATGAAAGGGAGGTCAGAGACGAAGGACGAAGAGTCTATACGTTATTCCCGACTTATCGCGTGATTAAGAATGAAACGTGTCTACCACAGCCGCAGTGTAGTGCACTTCTTAACTGGACGCGGACCTCATCGCACGCACATAAACCACTTGCACACAAAATTGCACATGTGGGTAATGACGAACCCCGGAACACATAATCATATTCTGCGAGAGTTGCTGAAACATCGGAGACATATCACACATTCAGAACCAGTGAACGCCAAATAAACGGTTAAATTAGGAATTTTGGTGAATGGTAGCATCTAAATAAATAAGCAGACAAAGTTTTTAAAACAAATTGGAATGGATACCTACGCACTAGGCCCTACAGAGGGCACGTCAATAGGCAACAAAACGAGAGAATTTATCAAGTAGTAGTGATACAAGAAGAAGAAGAAGGCATTTAAATATTAAGTGACTACGAACTCAAGACGCTTTGACAACAGGTATATTACATATACACTACTGGCCATTAAAATTGCTACACCAACAAGAAATGCAGATGATAAACGGGTATTCATTGGGCAAATATATTACACCAGAACTGACATGTGATTACATGTTCACGACATTTGGGTGCATAGATCCTCAGAAATCAGTACTCAGAACAACCACATCTGGCCGTAATAACGGCCTTGATACGCCTGGGCATTGAGTCAAACAGAGCTTGGATGGCGAGTACAGGTACAGCTGCCCATGCAGCTTCAACACGACACCACTGTTCATCAAGATTAGTGACCGGCGTATTGTGACGAGCCAGTTGCTCGGCCACCATTGATCAGACGTTTTCAATTGGTGATAGATCTGGAGAATGTGCTGGCCAGGGCAGCAGTCGAACATTTTCTGTATCCAGAAAGGCCAGTACAGGACCTACAACATGCGGTCGTGCATTATCCTGCTGAAATGTAGGGTTTCGCAGGGATCGAATGAAGGGTAGAGCCACTGGTCGTAACACATCTGAAATGTAACGTCCACTGTTCAAAGTGCCGTCAATACGAACAAGAGGTGACCGAGACGTGTAACCAGCGGCACCCCATACCGTCACGCCGGGTGATACGCCACTATGGCGATGACGAATACACGCTTGCAATACGCGTTCACCGCGATGTCGCCAAACACGGATGCGACCATCATGATGCTGTAAACAGAACCTGGATTCATCCGAAAAAATGACGTTTTGCCATTCTTGCACCCGGGTTCGTCGTTGAGTACACCATCGCAGGCGCTCCTGTCTGTGATGCAGCGTCAAGGGTAACCGTAGCCATGGTCTCCGAGCTGATAGTCCATGCTGCTGCTAACGTCGACGAACTGTTCATGCAGATGGTGGTTGTCTTGCAAACGTCCCCATCTGTCGACTCAGGGATCGAGACGTGGCTGCACGATCAGTTACAGCCATGCGGTTAAGATGCCTGTCATCTCGACTGCTAGTGATACGAGGCCGTTGGGATCCAGCACGGCATTCTGTATTACCCTCCTGAACCCATCGATTCCATATTCTGCTGACAGTTATTGGATCTCGACCAACGCGAGCAGCAGTGTCGCGATACGATAAACCGCAATCGCGATAGGCTACGATCCGACCTTTATCAAAGTCTGAAACGTGATGGTACGCATTTCTCCTCCTTACACGAGGCATCACAACAACGTTTCACCAGGCAACGCCAGGTCAACTACTGTTTGTGTATGAGAAATCGGTTGGAAACTTTCCTCATGTCAGCACGTTGTAGGTGTCGCCACCGGCGCCAACCTTGTGTGAATGCACTGAAAAGCTAATCATTTGCATATCACAGCATCTTCTTCCTGTCCGTTAAATTTCGCGTCCGCAGCGCGTCATCTTCGTGGTGTAGCAATTTTAATGGCCAGTAGCGTACGACGGAGTGCTCATAAGTAATGGCTCCGAATTTTTTGTGTGAAAATTCTTAAAGCTTTTTAAGTGAAACAAACGTTATTATCATTTTACATCTTTATTCTTCACGTAGACATATTAGAAGCCCTCTGCCGCTCGATGGTTCCGAATTCTAGCGGTAACATGGCGGTGTGTAACGTAACTATGTCGCTGCATGAGGAACAGCGTGTTGTAATAGAGTTTCGAATTCCAAGAGTTCGCCCCACATGAGCACCCTTTCCTTCAGTATGACAACGCTAGGGCATACACAAATGCTGCGACATCTGCGATAATCTGATGTCTTGGATTCACAGTCATCGGTCATCCATATAGTCCCGACTTGTCCCCATCGGATTTTCAGCTCTTTCCAAAACTTAAAGAATACCTTCGGTGACTTCATTTTGATAGAGATGAGTCGGTGCAGACAGAGGTGATATTGTGGCTGCATCAGCAAAGTCAACCGTTCTACAGCGACTGTATCAACGAACTGGTCCCTCTTTCCGAGAAATATGTTCGTCGCGAGGGCGACGATATTGAGAAATGAGCAAATAGATAC
Organism: Schistocerca piceifrons; assembly: GCF_021461385.2. Classification (NCBI taxonomy): domain Eukaryota; kingdom Metazoa; phylum Arthropoda; class Insecta; order Orthoptera; family Acrididae; genus Schistocerca; species Schistocerca piceifrons. Next base: position 416,705,602 of record NC_060141.1, read on the forward strand.
GAAGAATAAAGATGTAGAACGTTAATAACGCTTGTTTTATTTAAAAAGCTTTAAGATTTTTCATATAAAAATTTCGGAGCCATTACTTTTCAGCGCGCCCTCGTAGAAAAGTCAAAGTTACCCATAGGTCACTTTAAAACTGTACATAAGAATAAGATAGTATTTTTAAGAGTGCCAGTTTACCTAAGGCTCTATAAAACTTAGTTCAGCGTATTTTATAGCCAACAAGTTAGATATAGCTTACTCAAATTGTCCTACCACTAACAAATAATCACGTATAGCTTCTGGGGGTCAAGGGCTTAAAGACAACACCGAGATATTCGCCCGCAGACTTCAAGGTGGCGGTTCTAACAACTTTCCTATTGTTGTTGTTGTTGTTGTGGTCTTCAGTTCTGAGACTGGTGTGATGCAGCTCTCCATGCTACTCTATCCTGTGCAAGCTTCTTCATCTCCCAGTACCTACTGCAACCTACATCCTTCTGAATCTGCTTAGTGTATTGATCTCTTGGTCTCCCTCTACGATTTTTACCCTCCACGCTGCCCTCCAATGCTAAATTTGTGATCCCTTGATGCCTCAAAACATGTCCTACCAACTGATCCCTTCTTCTAGTCAAGTTGTGCCACAAACTTCTCTTCTCCCCAATCCTATTCAATACCTCCTCATTAGTTACGTGATCTACCCACCTTATCTTCAGCATTCTTCTGTAGCACCACATTTCGAAAGCTTCTATTCTCTTCTTGTCCAAACTGGTTATCGTCCATGTTTCACTTCCATACATGGCTACACTCCATACAAATACTTTCAGAAACGACTTCCTGACACTTAAATCTATACTCGATGTTAATAAATTTCTCTTCTTCAGAAACGATTTCCTTGCCATTGCCAGTCTACATTTTATATCCTCTCTACTTCGACCATCATCAGTTATTTTACTCCCTAAATAGCAAAACTCCTTTACTACTTTAAGTGTCTCATTTCCTAATCTAATCCCCTCAGCATCACCCGATTTAATTTGACTACATTCCATTATCCTCGTTTTGCTTTTGTTGATGTTCATCTTATATCCTCCTTTCAAGACACTGTCCATTCCGTTCAACTGCTCTTCCAAGTCCTTTGCTGTCTCTGACAGAATTACAATGTCATCGGCGAACCTCAAAGTTTTTACTTCTTCTCCATGAATTTTAATACCTACTCCGAATTTTTCTTTTGTTTCCTTTACTGCTTGCTCAATATACAGATTGAATAACATTGAGGAGAGGCTACAACCCTGTCTCACTCCTTTCCCAACCACTGCTTCCCTTTCATGTCCCTCGACTCTTATAACTGCCATCTGGTTTCTGTAGAAATTGTAAATAGCCTTTCGCTCCCTGTATTTCACCCCTGCCACCTTCAGAATTTGAAAGAGAGTATTCCAGTTAACGTTGTCAAAAGCTTTCTCTAAGTCTACAAATGCTAGAAACGTAGGTTTGCCTTTTCTTAATCTTTCTTCTAAGATAAGTCTTAAGGTTAGTATTGCCTCACGTGTTCCAACATTTCTGCGGAATCCAAACTGATCTTCCCCGAGGTCCGCTTCTACCAGTTTTTCCATTCGTCTGTAAAGAATTCGCGTTAGTATTTTACAGCTGTGACTTATTAAACTGATGGTTCGGTAATTTTCACATCTGTCAACATCTGCTTTCTTTGGGATTGGAATTATTATATTCTTCTTGAAGTCTGTGGGTATTTCGCCTGTCTCATACATCTTGCTCACCAGATGGTAGAGTTTTGTCATGACTGGCTCTCCCAAGGCCATCAGTAGTTCTAATGGAATGTTGTCTACTCCCGGGGCCTTGTTTCGACTCAGGTCTTTCAGTGCTCTGTCAAACTCTTCAGGCAGTATCTTATCTCCCATTTCATCTTCATCTACATCCTCTTCCATTTCCATAATATTGTCCTCAAGTACATCGCCCTTGTATAAACCCTCTATATACTCCTTCCACCCTTCTGCCTTCCCTTCTTTGCTTAGAACTGGGTTGCCATCTGAGCTCTTGATATTCATACAAGTGGTTCTCTTCTCTCCAAAGGTCTCTTTAATTTTCCTGTAGGCAGTATCTATCTTACCCCTAGTGAGACAAGCCTCTACATCCTTACATTTGTCCTCTAGCCATCCCTGCTTAGCCATTTTGCACTTCCTGTCGATATCATTTTTGAGACGTTTGTATTCCTTTTTGCCTGCTTCATTTACTGCATTTTTATATTTTCTCCTTTCATCAATTAAATTCAATATTTCTTCTGTTACCCAAGGATTTCTATTAGCCCTCGTCTTTTTACCTACTTGATCCTCTGCTGCCTTCACTACTTCATTCTTCTTCTACTGTATTTCTTTCCCCCATTCCTGTCAATTGTTCCCTTCTGCTCTCCCTGAAACTCTCTACAACCTCTGGTTCTTTCAGTTTATCCAGGTCCCATTTCCTTAAATTCCCACCTTTTTGCAGTTTCTTCAGTTTCAATCTTCAGTTCATAACCAATAGATTGTGGTCAGAATCCACATCTGCCCCTGGAAATGTCTTACAATTTAAAACCTGGTTCCTAAATCTCTGTCTCACCATTATATAATCTATCTGATACCTTTTAGTATCTCCAGGATTCTTCCAGGTATACAACCTTCTTTCATGATTCTTTCCTATATTATCCGTTTTTGTCCTAAATTATCAAACTACTTCTTTATAGAATGAGATTTTCACTCTGCAGCAGAGTATGCGCTGATATGAAACTTCCTGGAAGATTAAAACTGTGTGCCCGACCGAGACTCGAACTCGGGACCTTTGCCTTTCGCGGGCAAGTGCTCTACCATCTGAGCTACCGGAGCACGACTCACGCTCGGTCTCACAGCTCTACTTCTGCTCTGCTTCGGTAGCTCAGATGGTAGAGCACTTGCCCGCGAAAGGCAAAGGTCCCGAGTTCTAGTCTCGGTCGGGCACACAGTTTTAATCTACTTCTTTATAATTCCATTTCACGATTTTCAACAAAAAAAGAAGAAAGTGTGAAAGAAATAGCCTGCTTCCACCTAGTAGATAGGAGCAACAGTGTGACCAGCTTTGGCTCCTCCAAGCTCGGCGGGCAGACATAATGGCTAAGAGGGAAAAAAACGATCCACCATAAGTAATTAGGTGGGGATCTTATACCGAGCAGTAGGTGAAAAAATAAAAAGAAGCGTCGCCACGGCGAATTGAGCGGTTCAGAATGTCACTTGATTGGGACGACATCAAAACATGTATTGGCTGACAGAGTGCACCAGAGCTTAGTATGGGCTACACGTCTGGTAGCAGCCAGATCGCACCAGCCTAACTCTAGACATTTTACATATCGGATTATCTGCACATCTCAAGTCTCTCTGGGACGAGTTTGCACGAGTTGTGGTTGATGTCTAGGAAGCCCTCCAGGCCATTTGATATCTGGAGGAGACCATTCAACGACACGTTGCCGCCTTCATCAGCTTGAACGTGGGTGTGGCAAGTACTATGAGATTATGTTTCTATAATTTAGTTATGTGTGGGGATTAGCCGAGCGGTGTAAGGCGCTGCAGTCATGGACTGTGCGGCTGGTCCTGGTGGAGGTTAGAGTCCTCCCTCGGGCATCGGTGTGTATGTTTGTCATTAGGATAATTTGACCGAGCGAGGTGGCGCAGTGGTTAGCACACTGGACTCGCATTCGGGAGGACGACGGTTCAATCCGGTCTCCAGCCATCCTAATTTAGGTTTTCCGTGATTTCCCTAAATCGTTTCAGGCAAATGCCGGGATGGTTCCTTTGAAAGGGCACGGCCGATTTCCTTCCCAATCATTCCCTAACCCGAGCTTGCACTCCATCTCTAATGACCTCGTTGTCGACGGGACGTTAAACACTAACCACCACCACCACCTTAGGATAATTTAGGTTAAGTAGTGTGTAAGCATAGGGACTGATGACCTTAGCAGTTAAGTCCCATAACATTTCACACACATTTTTGAGTTATGTGTGATGTACACCGATGGCCAGTAAAACTGCAAACACCATGGAATCGGAAGGCAAGAAACATCAGTTTGGCACAGAGTGTACGACAAGCTTTGATACGCATATGTCTCATATTTCAGCATTACTGCTCAAGGTTGGAAGGAAGAATAAGGTTCACATTATGTACGAGGGTATTTGCAAAGTAACGTCAGATAGGGCGCGAAATGGAAATCACAGTGAAAATTCGATGAAGCTTTGTACCCATGTGTTGGGCAGTGTCTCTAGTATGGCTGGTTCAAATGGCTCTGAGCACTACGGGACTCAACTTCTGAGGTCATCAGTCTCCTAGACTTAGAACTACTTAAACCTAAGTACATCACAAACATCCATGCCCGAGGCAGGATTCGAACCTGCGACCGCAGTGGTCGCGCGGTTCCTGACTGTAGCGCCTAGAACCGCTCGGCCACTCCGGCCGGCTCTAGTATGCCCATTGATCGCGTCACGTCCCTCTTTTCAGTTCTAAGAGCACAGTGAGTGCGTAAAGATACCTAAAAAGAGTCTCCCGGCAAGTATGAATGCCTGGCGAGAGATTTCGCCTGATGTCAAGCAGCCCACATAACATAACTGTCATGCTTGTCCTACTTCATGGCAATTCCCGGCCGCACTCTGCTGTGGCAATGAAGATGCTCCTGCAGCACTTTCGATGGGAAGTGTTTGATCACCTACAACACAGCCTGTAACTGACTCCTCTTGAGTTTCATCTCTGCTCACATGAACCGCTGGCAACGAAGACAACATTCTGACACAGAAATAGAGCTGTAGACCAGCGTAGAGAATTGGCAGAAAGCACAGGCGGCTGGCTGCCTTCTGTGATGAAGGTATTGGGAAGTTGATTCAACGCTACGACAGATGTCTAATTGGTAGCGGCGAGTACGTAGATAAGTAGCTGGAAGATGTAGCTAACTGCTGCAAATAAAACATTTCTGATTTTCGTAGTGGTTTCCATTTCGCGACCGCTCGGACCTTACTTTCCGGATAGCCCTTGTATGTTGGTTGGCTGTGAGAAGATCATGTGATGCGTCGTTTAAATAGAAGGACCATCTACCAGAACGTGTCGAATTTCGACAGTGGTAGAATGGTGACACGTCCAGACTGCGCTCTGTCGTTCCACAATATTGCTGCTCGTGTTGACTGGGATCCCATGGCTGTCATACGAATATGAAATCATTCGCTTCAGGAAGGCCACCCTGAAAGCCTGGAAGGGACTCAATGACCCCAATACTGAGAGGACAAACGTATTTCTCACTCGGCCGTGGAGGAGTCAGGAAATTGACTTCTTTGTTGTACACATGGGTGTGGGCCGATAGCTCGAGCACCAAGGACTATTAGCATGACCAGTGTTTTTGCGGATGCCATTGAAAGAACAGCGAAAAAAGCTGTGAACACAACATTGCAACCAACGTGAACACTGGACACAGTACTGGTACCTCTTTGTCTTTTCAGACGTGTCCCATTTCTGCATTCAGCATCATTATGGATGTATCCATGTGTGGAGGGTAGGTCAAAAACGAGCATTGCCAGATTAAATTAACTTTCATCAAATGGGCGCAAGATCTTGCGTAATGGTACGGAGTGAGGATGGGTACATAAGACGACAGTAGTGTGGCTGTGCTTGAACTGCGCAGGACAACAATCAAATCTCAAGGTCATGCTCTAACCTGACAGCTCACCCACACCTCTCAGGCAATTGCGTGTTCTAGAGTCAAGGTCACTGTATAAGCTGAAACCTATCACATGTCGAGATAAGCCCACACCATTCTGCCACCCACATCACTTGGACCATTGTGCTACTAAAAATTTGTGGGAAAAGGAAGGTCACCTTCCACTGGGATGGTTCTGACCCAAAACCAAAGTCACCCTCCTCTCGTTGATCTAGGCCACCAAGATGACTTATACATGGCGGGAAAACAAGTTTCGTCCATTCCCCTCCCCCAATCATCCTCCTTTTCTCTCTATTCTAATTGTGTGAGCCTCTTCAATCGAGGTCTGTGCATTTTAGTGAAAGGATTATCAGAGAGATCAGCTGCAGCTGAATTGTCAGTGTGATCTGGTTTGGTTGGGATCAGAGAGCAGTATTTTCTTTTTTTTTCTAAATAATGTGATAGGTATATGTGACAACAAATTAGTTTCCTGTTTATTAACATTAAGAGCACATAATATTTTTCTTTGCCAATAAAAACTGATTTTCTAACAATACGAACACATTTATCGTTTCTAACAAAGTTTTAACCCGCCGTTCGTGGTCTCGTGGTAGCGTCCTCGCTTCCCGAGCACAGGGTCCCGGTTTATATTCCCGGCAGGGTCAGGGATTTTCACCTGCCCGAGATGACTGGGTGTTGTTGTGTCGTCTTCATCATCATCATTCATGCCAATTCCGGTCGGAGGAAGGCAACGGCAAACCACCTCCATTAGGACCCTGCCTATTACGGCGGTGCGAGTCTCCCGCATCGTTCCCCTACGCTCTGTCAAGAAGCATGGGACTTCATTTCCAACATAGTTTTACAATGCATTTTTATTTTTGTTAACAATTTCTTAGTACACAGAGATAATTTAATAATGAATAGAAAACGAATAGCCTACATATGTTGAAAGATGCTTTTTTCACACTAATACTAGCCATTTTTAAAGTACAGAGATTCATTAATAATGATTATTGTTATAACCAGGAATAACACAATAACCTCGATCAGTCTGGTTTATTAAATCACAAATCACTTTTTAACAATTATGTTAGCCAAGCGTCTACCCAGGCTCACACTCAGAAGTAATGCATAATTAAAGTTTGGTTATACCAATGTCCAAATGTGCATAGTGGGGTGCACGTGCCGTAATTATTCCCAAGTCCAGTGAAGTTCAGTCTCTCCAAGCGAAGGCGCTAGATTTCCGCCGAGCAGTCAGGTAACCTCGAGTGGTGCGGCGAGTGAACCACAAGCAGCTGGAACACAGCGTACTGCACTTCCCGATCAGAATTGTCGTTTGCGGCGGCCGCCGGGTTTATACACTCCTGGAAATGGAAAAAAGAACACATTGACACCGGTGTGTCAGACCCACCATACTTGCTCCGGACACTGCGAGAGGGCTGTACAAGCAATGATCACACGCACGGCACAGCGGACACACCAGGAACCGCGGTGTTGGCCGTCGAATGGCGCTAGCTGCGCAGCATTTGTGCACCGCCGCCGTCAGTGTCAGCCAGTTTGCCGTGGCATACGGAGCTCCATCGCAGTCTTTAACACTGGTACCATGCCGCGACAGCGTGGACGTGAACCGTATGTGCAGTTGACGGACTTTGAGCGAGGGCGTATAGTGGGCATGCGGGAGGCCGGGTGGACGTACCGCCGAATTGCTCAACACGTGGGGCGTGAGGTCTCCACAGTACACCGATGTTGTCGCCAGTGGTCGGCGGAAGGTGCACGTGCCCGTCGACCTGGGACCGGACCGACGCGACGCACGGATGCACGCCAAGACCGTAGGATCCTACGCAGTGCCGTAGGGGACCGCACCGCCACTTACCAGCAAATTAGGGACACTGTTGCTCCTGGGGTATCGGCGAGGACCATTCGCAACCGTCTCCATGAAGCTGGGCTACGGTCCCGCACACCGTTAGGCCGTCTTCCGCTCACGCCCCAACATCGTGCAGCCCGCCTCCAGTGGTGTCGCGACAGGCGTGAATGGAGGGACGAATGGAGACGTGTCGTCTTCAACGATGAGAGTCGCTTCTGCCTTGGTGCCAATGATGGTCGTATGCGTGTTTGGCGCCGTGCAGGTGAGCGCCACAATCAGGACTGCATACGACCGAGGCACACAGGGCCAACACCCGGCATCATGGTGTGGGGAGCGATCTCCTACACTGGCCGTACACCACTGGTGATCGTCGAGGGGACACTGAATAGTGCACGGTACATCCAAACCGTCATCGAACCCATCGTTCTACCATTCCTAGACCGGCAAGGGAACTTGCTGTTCCAACAGGACAATGCACGTCCGCATGTATCCCGTGCCACCCAACGTGCTCTAGAAGGTGTAAGTCAACTACCCTGGCCAGCAAGATCTCCGGATCTGTCCCCCATTGAGCATGTTTGGGACTGGATGAAGCGTCGTCTCACGCGGTCTGCACGTCCAGCACGAACGCTGGTCCAACTGAGGCGCCAGGTGGAAATGGCATGGCAAGCCGTTCCACAGGACTACATCCAGCATCTCTACGATCGTCTCCATGGGAGAATAGCAGCCTGCATAGCTGCGAAAGGTGGATATACACTGTACTAGTGCCGACATTGTGCATGCTCTGTTGCCTGTGTCTATGTGCCTGTGGTTCTGTCAGTGTGATCATGTGATGTATCTGACCCCAGGAATGTGTCAATAAAGTTTCCCCTTCCTGGGACAATGAATTCACGGTGTTCTTATTTCAATTTCCAGGAGTGTATAAGGCTTGCTAGTTAATGGAGCCGTCGGGGGAAAACCAATCGCAATGTTTCCTGGCGTAGCCAATTGCTGTGTGCTGACAAACGCGCGCGCGCGAAGGCGGCCAGCGATGGTAGCCGCGAGCCGCCCGGAGAAGTGCGGCCAGCGATGTATTTCTCGGCCACGTCAGGGAGCGTGCGTGTGAAGACGGCCAGCGATGGAAGCAGCGGGCCGCCCAGAGAAGTGCGGCCAGCGATGTATTTGGCGGCCGCGTACTGGAGCGCGTTGTTCGGTGTTTGTTAGAAGTGGTGTATACCACAATTATAAACGTATATACAAATATAAAGAGGTACAACATTTTTATGCTAATGCTAGTAGAAGAGAAGCTATATGCGAGGGGCATTCAATAAGTAATGCAACATATATTTTCTCTTGGACAATTTCGGTTGAAAAACTTTGGAATTTGTTACGACACATAGTGGGATATTCCCGCTTCACCCACTATGCTTTCATTAATTCCGATATGTTCGCCGCTATAAGTAGCCTTCAAAATGGCGTCTGTACTGGAGGTGCATTCCAAGCAGAGAGCTGTTACTGAGTTCCTTTTGGCGAAAACCAGAGCATTGCAGATATTCATAGGCACTTGCAGAATGTCTGCAGAGACCTGACAGTGAACGAAAGCACAAGAGCTATCGGCCGAGGAGTCTGTCGTCATCGCAACAAGATCACGAAAACCTGTCCGATCTTCCACGGGCCGGCCAGTGGCACACAGCTACCACTCCTGCAGTGTTGGAACTTGCGGACACCCTCATTCGAGGTGATCATTGGATGACAATCGAACGTCTCACTATTCAGTCAGTTGTCTTTGTTGGTAGCGCTGACACACTTGTCCACCAGTGGGGGTACTCATAGGAGTGCGCCTGCTGGGTTTCTCACTGCCTAACAGAAAACAAAAAACCACGTAGGAGCATCTGTGCAGAATTGCTTGCACATTACGAGGCTGATCATGACAACATTTTGTCGAACACCGTTGCGTGCGATGAAACACGCGTTCTTCACTTCGAACCGGAAACAAGCGACCCATGGAGTGTCGTCACACCATCTCTCCTCTGAAGAAAAGTTCCAAGCCGTAAATTCAGCTTGTGAAGTCATGGCGACGGTCTTCTGGGACTCTGAAGGGGTCATTATGTTTGATGTCCTCCCTCATGCAACAATCAACCCTTAAGTCTATCGTGCTTCTATCAGGAAATTGAAGAAACGACTTCGACATGTTGGTCATAATTTCATAACAACACAAGGCCTCACGCAGGCATGTGCACCTGAGAGGAGCTCACAAAACTTCATTGGCCTACTCTTCCTCCTCAAACCTACAGCCCAGATCTCGTATCTTCCAACTTCCATCTGTTTGGTCCAATACGGATACACTCCATGGGAAGCACTGCATGGGTGATTGGCATGTTATTGACGCAGCTAGGCGTTGTGCGGGCATACAGGCCCTCTCACTAACATGGCGTATGGCCATTGCGTTGAACAGAGATTATGTTGAATAATAGTGTTTTGTAGCCATAAGAGTGGGGAATAACATGGTGAATTGCAATCTAGAATAAAACCACCCTGATTTCATAAAAAAGTTATTGCATTACTTACTGAAGGCCCCTCATACTACATTTCTCATGGCAGTGTTAAAAAAATGTTATTTGCGGCAATCTCTTTTGGTATAGTTTTTTTTTACATTACAAATACTCGTTTTAGATAGTTACCATTCTTTTATTCCAGTGTTTGATTATACAGGCTTTCATTATTTACATGGGAATCAAAATATGGGAATAAAACTGACTCACACAACTAGCAGCAGGTGTAAAAAGGCATCAATATACACACATCCACATACATAATAATAAACATACATGCAATATATATATATATATATATATATATATATATATATATATATATACTCTCTATGAATCTCTCTGTGTCTCTCTACCTCTCTGCTCTCTCTCTCTCTCTCTCTCTCTCTCTCTCTCTCTCTCACACACACACACACACACACACACACACACACACACACAGTGTGCAACATGCAATATACTTGTACAGACATACTCCATTTACAAATAAATATACACCCATTCTCTTTCTCTCTGACACCTGACACCTATGTAATGAAAGTGGTTCATGTGGAGTTTGGAAAGGTCCACTATACACATACCGACAAACAGGTTACATAAACTCCAATCACATGTTGTGATTTGCGTTATTATCAATATACTCCTACGACCAGTAACACTGACTCAGAGAAGATAGTGTAAAAGGTTCTAATTAGTTTCATTCCCAAACTGAGACACATCTGGAGGTTTGTGTAGTACATTAAGTACCGCTATCAGCTGTCATCGTCATCAGCTCGGGGAGAGAACCATTTACTCTGCTCAAAGAGGAAAATCGCTGTGTGCATCATGCAAAATATTAGCATATGCCATTTCTGCCTCCATGACGCCACCAAGAACATTCTTGCCAGTGGCTAAATTGGACTGTGCAAAAATTGGGACATTGTATGGGCACTGATGACTGCGCAGTTGAGCGCCCCACAAACCAACCATCATCATCGTCTATCATTTTTTATTCTACGTCTACATGATTACTCTGCTATTCACAATAAAGTGCCTGGCACAGGGTTCAATGAACCATCTTCAAGCTGTCTCTCTACCGTTCCACTCTCGAACGGCGCCGGGGACAAGCGAGCTCTTAAATTTTTCTGTGCGAGCCCTGATTTCCCTTATTTTATCGAGATGATAATTTCTCCCTATGTAGGTGGGTGCCAACAGAATGTTTTCGCAATCGGAGGAGAAAACTGGTGATTGAAATTTCATGAGAAAATCCCGTCTCAACGAAAAGCGCCTTTGTTTTAATTATTGCCACTCTAATTCACGTATCAGGTCTGTGGCACTATCTCCCCTATTTCCAGCTAATACAAAACGAGCTGCCCTTCTTTGAACATTTTCGATGTCATCCGTCAGTCCGACCTGATGCGGATCCCACACCTCACAGCAGTACTCCAGAATAGGGCGGACAAGCGTGGTATAGGCACTCACTTTACTAAACCTGTCACACCTTTTAAGTGTTCTACCAATGAATCGCAGTCTTTGGTTTGCTCTACGCACAACACTATCTATGTGATCGCTCCAATTTAGGTTATTTGTAATTGTAATTCCGAAGTATTTAATTAAATTTACAGCCTACAGAGTTTTGTGACTTGTCGCTTAATCGAAATTTAGCGGATTTCCTTTAGTACTCATGGGAAAAACAGCACAGTTTTCTTTATTCAGGGTCAACTGCCACTTTTCGCACCATACAGATATCTTATCTAGATAATTTTGCAATTAGATTTGGTCATCTGATGACTTTACAAGACGGTAAACGACAGCATCATCTGAAAAGAATCTAAGACGGCTGCTCAAATTGTCTCCAATGTCGTTAATATAGATTAGGAACAATAGAAGGCCTATAACACTTTCTTAGGGAACGCCGGATATTACTTCAGTTTTACTCTATGACTTTCCGTCTATTTCTACGCACTGTGAGATTTCTGGCAGGAAATCACGAATCCAGTCGCACAACTGAGGCGATATTCCATATGCACGCAGTTTGGTTAGAAAGCGCTTGTGAGGAACGCTGTCTAAAGCCTTCTGGAAATTTAAAAATATGGAATCAATTTTACATCCCCTGTCGATAGCACTCATTACTTCATGAGTATAAAGGGCTAATTGAGTTTCACAAGAATGATATTTTCTGAATCCGTGCTGAGTATGTCAATAAATCGTTTGCTTCCAGGTAATTCATAATGTTCGAACACACTATATGTCCCAAAACCCTACTGCAAATTGACGTTAGTGATATGGGCCTGTAAATCAACGGTTTGCTCCTACTTCCCTTTTTGGGTATTGGTGTGACTTGAGCAATTTTCCAGTATTTGGGTGTGGATCTTTCTGTGAGCGAGCGGTTGTATATATTTCCTAAATATGGAGCTATTGTATCGGCATACTCTGAAAGGAACCTGACTGGTATACAATCTGGACCAGAGGCCTTGACTTTATTAAGTGATTTAAGCTGCTTTGCTACACCAAGGGTATCTACTTCTGTGTTTCTCATCTTGGCATTTGTTCTTGATTGGAATTCAGAAATATTTCCTTCGTCTTCTTTAGTGAAGGAGTTTCGGAAAACCGTGTTTAATAATGCTGCTATTGTGGCACTGTCATCAGTGTGACTTCACCATTGTTATCGCGCATGAGTGTATTGATTGCGTCTTGCCACTGTGTGCTTTATGTATGACCAGAATCTCTTTGGGTTTTCTGCCAGATGCCGAGACAGAGTTTCGTTGTGAAAATGATTATAAGCAATTAGAATTGAAGTACGTGCTATCTTTCGAACTTTTGCAAAACGCTTCTGCAACAGCGATCCGACCCCTTTTGTGTATCATGGGGGATCAGTACCATCACTTATTAATTTATATGGTATATATCTTCAACTTCCGTCGATACTATCTCTCTGAAGTCATTCCACATCATTCCTACGCTTACATAATCAGAACGAAAGGAGTGAAGACTGTTTCTTAAAAAGGCGTTAAGTGAATTATCAGCTTTTTTAAATAGATGTAATTTGCGTTTCTTTTTGGTGGTTGAGGGTGTTACGGTATTCAGCCTAGCAGCAACTGCCTTGTGATCGCTAATCCCCGTATTCGTCACGATATTCCCTATTTATCCAGGATTATGTGTTGCTAAGAAGTCAAGCATGCTTTCGCAACCATTTACGCGTCGAGTGGGCTCCTGGAGTAATTCTTCAAAATATTTTTTTCTGAGTAGGGGGGTGGGGGGGTTCGATAAACGATCCTAATAATAGTTTAGTCGGATTGTCTGGTACAACCTCTACCCATACTATTTCGCAGGAACTATCTACTTCAATTTCGCTACAAGATAAACTACTTCCAACAGCAATTGTTGTGTACATAGTTCCGCATAGTCAGCGCGTACACAACTTTCCCACTAGAGCGCGCCCCGCTAAGCACAACAGCGCAGGTGCAGCGCTCGTCCGTCTCCGCACTAAGAGATGGCGCTGCCTTAGAGACGGACCAAATTCTGCTTCTGCCAATCCGCATATTAATATGTAACCCAGCCAATGAGATTGCTGCTAACGTAGAACCTTTTCTCCTTGTGGATCACACTCGTGCAGTGATACCTGAACGCGCGAGGTATTATAACGAGTGTACAGACCTCCGATTAGTCAGTCTGTATTAGTCTGCACCAGTCTGCATTAGTCTGTACCAGTCTACATTAGTCTGTACCAGTCTGCATTTGTCTGTACGAGTCTATAGCCAAGTTCCAGTCTGCGCCTAATAAGATTACCATATTCCTGTACATAGCCATGAAGATAAATGTATAGACACTTTGTCAAGTATCAGAGATATGTGAGAATAAGCTTAACGTACCAAGGCCAAAGGAACATCAGATTGTCAATTGTAAGCAGCATCCAGAATCAAGTTACGTAATGTCTATGCTTTTTATTATTTTAATAAATGTGTGTGAAAATTAATAAAGTTCTGTTTAAAGTTGGTCACCGTCAATGTGCTACTCTAAGTGTGCAAGTGGCATTTCTATCGTCTGACCTAATGGCAGGAGATAAACACGCCACAATAAGACCACGAGACATATTGCTGACACTCGCCTACTTCGTTTAGAGTGACAAGTCAAATAATCTGATGGTGTGTGTACCGAAGGTCTTACAGTACACACACCACAGCAATGAATACTCCTCCAACAACTGTATGTAATCTATCCTTTCTGAACACTGTTAGGTCGTTTGAAGAAATGTCGGCTGAACGTATTTCCGTCTTTTGCCAGCTTTCTGTGCCTATAAGTAATTGAGCTTCGGTGTTTTCTATTAGGGTTTGGAGTTCTGGTTCTTTTCCAACACAGCTACGACAATTAACAACTACAATACCGATCGTTTCTATAATTACCTTACTGTGTTTTACCTGCCCCCTTTTAGACGGACGCCCTTTCTGAGTTTTCGTGGGACTTTCTAACCTAGAAAATCGCCCAGTCCCTTCCACACAGCCCCGGCTACCCGTGTAGCCGATTCCTGTGTGAAGTGGTCTCCTGATCTCTTAAGCGGAACCCGGAGACCCACCACCCGATGGTGCAAGTCAAGTAATCTGAAGCCTACACGGTCACAGAACCGCCTGAGCTTCTGATTCAGACCCTCCACTCGGTTCTGTACCAAAGGACCACAGTCGGCTCTATCGACGATGCTGCAGCTGATGAGCTCCGCCTTAATCTCGCAAGCAAGACTGGCAGTCTTCAGCATTTCCGCTAGCCGCCCGAAACCAGAGAGGATGTCCCCCGATCCAAAGCGACACACGTCATTGGTACAGACATGAGCCACCACCTGCACTTGGCTGCACCCTGTACTCTTCATGGCATCCGGAAACACCCTTTCCACATCCGAAATGACTCCCCCAGGTACGCACACGGAGTGCGTACTGGCATCCTCCCCCTCCCTGGCAGCCATGTTTCTAAGGGGCCCCATTACGTGCATAACTTTGGAGCCCCCAACTACCAGCAAACGCACCCTCTGTGTGTGCCCAGATCTTGCGGACAGAGAAGTTTCCTCTGGAACAGGATGGACGACTGTATTCGGCTCAGAGATTTCGTCAGCCACAGATAACTCCCGAAACCTGTTCGTCAAACGAACCGGGGAGGCCCTACGATCGGCCCCTCAGAAAGTTTTGCGCTGCCTGCCAGACTTTGGAATGATCTCCCACTCGACCACTGGTGAGGGTTCAATCTCAGGGCAGGCAGTACCCAGGGCATCCACAGCAGTGGACCGATCGGGGAACACGTGGGACGTGCTCAACGTCCATCGCGTCCCCGCGTCCGACCCCCCATAGTTCTGCACCTTGGCAGCAGCCCCAAGCTGTGTGACGGAAGTCGTCACTGCCTAGAGCTGTGAGCAAAGGGTCACCAACTCAGCTCGCATTTGCACACAGCAATCACAGTTCCTATACATTACTGAAGTTGCTCCTGTTTGAAGCTCACAAAAATATGTAACAAACTAACAGTATGCTCGTCTTATTAGCAGCAGGAACTCAAGGTGCTCTGTCACTGACGGTCTAATGGACACTAAGCTGTTCTGACCAAAACAAACAAAAGCCTGTACGATACGAGGGTCGAAGCAAGGATCGATAACAACGACGGTACTGTACACTACACTGTATTAAAATAAAAGGTTGTGCCTCGAAATCACTCAAACGCGCAAGAAGTTACAAAAATAAACTAGTAACTACACAGATAACTGAAAGTAAGTCGCTCCAGTTTGAAGCTCATAAAAATATGTAACAAGCGAAGGGTGTACTCGCCTTATTAGCAGTAGGAATTCGATGTGCTCACTCACTGACGGCCTAACCGACAGTGTGTGGCGTCAGTGTGTGCAACTTTGGATAATACTTTCGTGGTAAAAATCTTTTTGTATTTCAGTATATGTATGATTGATTCATGACGTAAAGTGTTCCGAAAATATATATCCGAGAAGAGTTGAAAACCGTTTTGGTATCAAACAATGAGATTTTGCATGTAAGAGCTTTATTGTTAACGGCAAATTATTAAGCGAAATATGGATTTTAACAGAGGACACAGCAGTTGCTGCTAGATGTATTCCAAAAATACAGTGTAATGCAGATCGAGTTCTGTGTTTGTGAAGCAAATCCAGTTTTCCTTAAAGCTCTTTTGTTCTCGGTACTTTAATTCTCTTCCCAGTACCTTCCTACTGGCAGTCATAAGATCCCACTATATAGTATTGGTGGCTCTAAGCGAGTCCATCAATATGGGGTAGCAAATATGTGGTAGCCAAGGTGGTGGAAACGTGGTTTCTACTACGCCAAGACTGCTTGATAGCTACAACAGGAAAACACAATTAATTAGCAGGAGTACAAAATAAGGAAGTATTTATTAATTAACTTTGTTGTAGTCCATGATCTGTTGGTTGACAATTATAGAAGACGCGACTAGATTAAGCGTCTGTAGAATGACATAATTTACAAGTCACAAATCTTGCAGTGACGAATTAATCTCTCGTAATCTTGAATGTCGAATCCAGTGAATTTGAAGACTAACTTGGAACTGGGCTACAAAGACTTGATGACAGCAATGACTGAGATGCAGACGATGACTGGCTAACATCGTCGCTGGCTGACCACTGAGCGCGGCTACGAACTGTAGACTGGCACAACTGCACTACAGTCCTGCTACACATGAAGTGTCTTAGAGGCGTCTCGCGGTGAGCATAAGTACTGCCACTGCCTGTGTACTCTTTGGCTAGCACAGCCGTTCTTCTGTTGCGTTTATCGAGAGAATCGCATCCGGCGAATCGATCTCTTAGGTGGCAGTGTGGTCTTATGACTGACGACATCAAAAGTATGAATCAGCCTTTCACTGTGAGTGGCGCTCAATAAGTAATGCCGCATTTTGTTTTCATCGCTCAGTTGCAGCTGAAAAAATGCGCAATTTGTTGTGGGACATCGTGGAACACTCCCGCTTTAACCTCTATAATTTCATGAAGTACCGATAGATGGAGGCACTACACGTAGCCTTCAAAATGGCCTCTGTAATGGAGGTGCGTTCCAAGCAGAAAAAGATTCTTTTAATGGAAAACCAGAGCATAGCTGATATTCATAGGCGCTACGGAGACCTGGCAGCAAACAAAATCACGGTGAGTAGTTGGACGAGGCATCTGTCATCATCGCAACAAGATCGCTCAAACCTAGCCGACTTCCCGCGTGCAAGTCGGCCGCACACAACTGCGACTCCTACAACGTTGGAACGTGCGGACACTCTCATTCGAGGTGATCGATGGATCACAATCAAACACCTCACTGACAACTAGACGTCTATGTTGGTAATGCTGTCACACTCGTCCACCAGCGGGGGTACTCAAAGGTGTGCACTGGCTGGGTTCTTCGCCGCCTAACAGAATACCACAAAGAGCAACGAAGGACCATTTGTGCGAAATTGCTTGTGCGTTACGAACTTATTGGTGACAATTTTTTGTCGAACATCGTCACATACGATTAAACATGGCTTCATGACTGAGAAGCGGGAACAAAACTGCATGCAATAGATTGGCGCCATACCACCTCTCCTGCGAAAAAAGTACAAAGCCGCACCCTTAGCTGGTGAAGTCATGGAAAAGGTATTCTGGGACGCCAAAGGGGTTATACTGTTCGACGTTCTCGTACATGGCGCAACAGTAAACTCTGAAGTGTATTGTGCTACGCTCAGGATGTCTTGTGCTGCCTTCTGGAAATTGAAGAAATGACTTCACCGTGTTCGTCGCCACAAAAATAGAAACGAATTTGTCCTTCTCCAGGACTACGTAAGGACTCATGCAAATTTGCGCATCCGAGAGGAGCTCAGAAAACTTCATCGGACTGTTTTTCCTCATCCACCCTACAGACCGGGTCTCACACCTTCCGACATCTATCTATTTGGGCCGACGGAGGATGCACTCCGCAGGAATCAGTACGTGGATGATGGGGAGATTACTGATGCAACAAGACTTTGGCTCTGACGTCGACCAGCAGAGTGGTACCATGCGGGCGTACAGGCCTTCCCAGTAAGCTTAATGAGCGCCACTTGTAATAAGTGAGCTAAAGGCATAAAATCGCTTCCCTAGTTATTCCTATCCCAAGTATTAGTGCAAAGATTCATGAATACTCAACACTACCACCTTGAAAAATCGTACTTCATTTATGGCTCTAAGCATGTGGGACTTAACATCTGAGGTCATCAGTCCCCTAGACTTAGAACTACCTAAACCTAACTAACCTAAGGACATCAGGGGCAGGATACGAACCTTTGACCGTAGCAGCAGCGCAGTTTCGGACTGAAGCGCCTAGAACCGCTTGGCCACAGCGGCCGGCACTTCATTTATGTAACTAATGAAAGGAACAAAATATAAATCAAGATCTGCAATCTACTTTTTATTCAGTAGTTATTTTTAGATCCTAATAATACAATGTTTTTACACAGAACAATCAGATAAATGT
Organism: Schistocerca piceifrons; assembly: GCF_021461385.2. Lineage (NCBI taxonomy): Eukaryota > Metazoa > Arthropoda > Insecta > Orthoptera > Acrididae > Schistocerca > Schistocerca piceifrons. The sequence goes on from NC_060141.1 coordinate 416,724,130, forward strand.
AATATAATTAACATTGCGCTCTCTGTACAATCATACAAAGATCTGTTGAATAAAGTATATTTGAAAACATATAAGACGCAAGACCTTTTGTTGAATGAAATACTGTCTTAGATTAGATTGGATTAGATTAGTTCTTCGTTCCATAGATCCGTGCTGAGGAGATCCTCGTGGATGTGGAACATGTCAATTTTTTTAATTTTTTTAAAGCTGAAATAACAATACTAATAGTATGAATATGTACAATACCTCATTTGTTTCTATTAAAAAATCCGTCAGTGGAGTAGAAGGAGCTGGCCACTAGTCTTTCAGGCTCCTTTTAAACTGATCTTTATTTGTAACTAAATTTTTTATGTTTACTGGCAAATTATTGAAGATGAGTCTTCCTGAGTAGTGGACCCATTTTTGAACTAAGTAAGTGTTTTTAAGTCCTTGTGCAGATCATTTTTGTTCCTGGTATTGTATGTATGAACTGAGCTGTTTGTTGGAAAAAGAGATATATTATTTAGGACAAATTTCATTAAGGAGTAAATATACTGGGAGGCAGTAGTTAGTATACCCAGTTCTTTGAAGAGGTTTCTACAGGACGTCCGTGAATTTATTTCACAAATAATACGTATTACACGCTTTTGGGCTCTGGAAACTTTTGTTTGACTTGAGAAGTTACCCCAAAATATTATACCATATGACATTATGGAATGAAAGTAGGCAAAGTATGCAAGCTTTTTCATTTTTATGTTGCCTATGTCTGCTAACACTCGAATTGCAAATACAGATTTGTTAAGGCGTTCCTGCAGTTCTGTGGTGTGCTCTTCCCAACTGAATTTATTATCAAGTTGCAATCCCAGGAATTTAAGACTGTCAACCTCTTCTACCTGCTCTTCTTCGTACTTTATGCATATGCTGGGTGGAAACCTCTTACAGGTTCTGAATTGCATATAGTGAGTCTTTTCGAAGTTTAATGTCAGTGAGTTGGCTTTAAACCATTTATTAATATCCATGAAAATATCATTAGCAGATCTTTCTAGAACTGCACTCGACATACTGTTTATTGCAATACTTGTAACATCTGCAAACAAAACGAACTCTGCTTCTGGCAGTGTAACTGATGAGAGATCATTAATGTACACAAGAAAAAGCAATGGCCCTAAGACGGATCCTTGTGGGACACCACATGTAATTTCTTTCCATTCTGATGATGACTGATGACTTAATTCACTAGTCCCTTGCACTGACACCCTTTGTTTCCTGTCAGTGAGGTATGACTTGAACCATTTTGCAGCACTGCCCATGATGAATACGATCACGAATCAGAAGCAACACTTAACTAGTCCCAAATTGATTGTAACAGCAACTGTCACTCTACTCCTCATTCAATGATATTTTCTCAATAACCACACTTTTCCGGCACTGCTTACAGGTCGCGAAATGAAGAAACACGTTCCCGCGTATTCTGGAGTCAATATATAAAAATTTTTACGTACAATTCTCAGTACCACACATGAATACAAACCATAAGCTGCTTTTAGTTGTCGCTCTCCATCTTTCTCAGTGTAATTTAGTGCAGCGTCGCTCAAGAGTACACCATGTCACACAGGAGTACAACACACGTTCACTTCAGAGCATCCCGAATGGATTAGCCATGAATGAGAACGCTCTGTTTTCCTTAAAAACCGCCATGCAATGTGTCCCGACCGCGTCTCGCGACTCCATTTACCGACGGCACTCTCGCCTTAGAGACTTCAGGCAGAGAAACAAGTGTAGCAATCGCAGCACTGAATATGTGGAGGTCGGTCAATGTGCCACAGATGTAAACAGCAAAGGCTGGTCACGAGACGGAAGTAATAAATAGAATACAGGGAAGAATTACAACATACAGTAGCTACACCTTTCAATTTATTCTCTGTTGTACCTTTGTGATTCATTACTGTCACGCGTATAACATACTGTATCAGCACACTGAATCTTCATCAGTTAATCGTAACAATACCAACATATTTTCCGTAACACAACAAAAAAATTAAAAAGGAAACTAATTTCATTAATTGTTAACTTTTACTAACAACATATTTTTATTTTAAAGAGGTGCTCATGTATAAGAAAGGTCCAGGACCTTAAAATGTCTTTTAGTACGAACTTAGCAGTACCAACGCATTTGCCGTATTGTGTACACAGAGCATTTGCCGTAAAAATACATATTTTGTTAACTACCGCTAAGTTTCATTCACAACATACGTTTTAAAGATGTATAGATGTGTAAGAAGAGTATGACAGTTGTTGTGAAAAGTCACATTTACTACTAATGCTTAAATTTTTGGGTTATTGGGTTACATTTAACTGAAAAATTCAAAACAATTACGAAATCTGGTATATGAAATCATTAAAAACAATAAACATTTTTTTTTCAAAATTTTAAAACATAAAGTACATGACTAGATTACAATATTTTCAAAAGGTGGCCGTAAAGTGCCTCGCACCTGGTACTGCGAGGGTTGTTAAATTTTGGCAGGAATTTAATACTACTGATCTGAAAGTGTAACTCTTTATGTCTATCATTCTCATTCATGTGTGGCGTCAATGCCATTGCACCTTCGAGTAGTCTTTTTAATGTTGCAGTGTACGTCTGACTCATTCATGACTGAAACTGTTCCGCAAAAACAGACGCGGGAAGAGCCGAAAAGCGTTATCCTATCAAACGATGAGATGCGGTACGTAAAAGCTTTAATGTTTACGCGAATAATCACACGAGCTATGCATTTTAACAGGGGACGCAGTAATTGGTGCCACATGTATTCTAAAAATAGAGGTAAATGCAGTTCGAGTTCCGCGTTCGTAAAAGAAAGTCAAATTTTCTTGAAGCACATTCGTCCCCTGTACTTTAATTATCCTTACGGTGTCTTCCTGTTCTCAGTCATAGAGTCTACTATCTAGCATCAGTCAGCTGTTTACTAGACTGCATTCTTTCCAGTCGACAGACGTTAATGTCAGTAATTGTAAGATGACTGAACATCCAGATTTTGCGCTGATTGCGATGCAATTGAAAGAAAAGGGGAAACGTCCATCCGGGTAGTTTCAAATTAAATGTAAGTTTGCAAGACGCTCGTTTGGCGGAATTGTATGAAGCCAGTATAAAATACGAAAATATCAAGGTAAGGTAACAATGTTCATTTTGCTCTGTACAAACTATTTACACTAGTAGAATAACGGTAGGTGAAATACACGGGCAATAATGAGAAATTTATTTACACCTGCTACAAGCCATGCAATACGAATGATAATCTCAGTTAGCTTGTCTCAGGGTGTTGGTTGCATCAGTGTCACCGTTTAATCAGTTCGTTCAGAAGTCACTACTTGTGCGGAAGAGGTACCGCAATCCCTCACATTTTCAAATTTGCTTCCTCTCCTGTGGCTCATCTAAAAGTAAGACGTACTACACACCAAGAACGTACAGAATCAGATTTGTTCTCCTGGCAAAAAATTTTATACACCCATGCCCGAAGGAGGACTCGAACCTCCGACGGGGAAAGCGGCCCGGACAGAGTGACTAGGCACATCCGTTCGTGACGTACGAAAAATTTAACTTTGTTTTCGCAAGTCCTGCATTAACAGTAGCCTATCAGATAGTGATGCAGTCTTAATCAGTCACAACTGACAGCTGCTCCTGGTGTAATGGTGTGTCTCCCTTTAATTTCCTGTTTTCTTCATTCCCTCAAACCGTATAGGAACTGAACGGACCAGTAACTCTCCTTGCAAGCAACGTAATAAAGATATCATTGGTACTGCTGTCTCTGCTGCCCTTTGAACGTGAAGAGCGTATCTCCTGATACGAGTGTCTGAACGACTCTTTACCGAGGTACATACTTTGAAATAGCTTGTTTTTCTCACATTTTTCCGTAGTCCCTCAGCCGGATTACAAAATCGTACAAGATTCCAAAAATTTGCCGCGGTCCGGTGACAAGTGCCTCCGTCTACGTAGTTCCACAGTCAGCCACTGGATGGCAGCAGCAGTCAACTGAAGGTTTTAGTAGTGACGGCTGCTGAGAGATGGCAGAGCAGAGGAAGCCTCCGATTCGTAGTGCCATCTGGATAGCTACAGTGGAACTACTATCTCGATTCATTTCAATGACCATTTTTCCTTCCTACAGGAGAACCGCAGCGTAGTATAAGCAAACCGGGAGAGTAGCGTATTGCGTATTACAACAGTGAAGCGCACCTTATTTATTTCATATAACGAACAGTCATAAAATTCTCCAGAATATTCATTCGTTAAAACAGAACTAGATTAATTGGCATATACTGCTGCTTTATCATTGTTTACAACCTTCTTCAAGCATTTGCTACGTTGTTTAACGTGTGTAACGAAATTTTTCTCGCTCTTGGTCACTAGTATAAGATTTTAAAACGCTAGGCAGTAAAATAAAATAAAGGACACTGAACAAAACGACAGGAGTCGTATATCTAAACTAGTGGCTCCTCGCTTACTTCTCAAATAACATTTACAATTTTTGCCAACTTATACAGACAGGACTACTAAATAAGCCACATTAAAGCATGAGAGGAACTTAGTTGTTAAATAATTATTAATGATTTCTAACGAAAACAGGAACAAATACGGATAAAACAATTAAAGGTAACAAATCATAAACTTCCAAGTCTTAGGGTTGTCAGTTATTCCGTTTTCTTTCGGAGTTATCCTTTTTTTTGTTTAATTTTAGTCTTCCGTTTCTTTTCGCGGAGCAGCTATATAGCTCGGTTAAAAAAAAAAGTTTACGTTTATGGAAAAATTTTCCTGAGTTTCAGGGAACTTTAAACGCTATGGAACCATGACGTGGTTGTTGGTTGTTTGCTTTGATATATAAATGTTCATGGTGGTTACATGCATAAATTGGTAACACAGCCAGTCACTTCTCGAGAATAAATACATAACGGTTATCATCAGACTACAGTCCGTGCTCTTAGAAGCAGGCGTTTTGCCCTTGTTCTGCTTTAGACTTACCGGTACAATTTAGTACGCTTCGAGGCTAGAACGTATTGTTTTCGATTGCTGACATCCTTAGCGATCTAACAGTTATTCAATACAGAAGGTTTTATTTAATCATACTTCTTACTACACATAAACATAAATGCACTTCCGAAAAACTTTGTTAGATCCGCGTCATTTCTACCGCAGGAGGTGATAAGTTATGTGGGGTAGGTGGTGAGAGCAGTGTACAAGGGAGAGAGAGAGAGAGAGAGAGAGGGAAAAAAAAGAGATAGAGAAATTCTTTGTGGTTTGATTGCCGTCGCTTCACAGTAACAATCACTATCCCTTCCTTTACGCACGTCATCGGCGAGATTACGTGCACACACTGCAGGAGCCACAAGCCATTGATGCATAGGCTATTATGATTATTAAGCTTTATTGTCAGATCCACCTGTTTTTGTTCACCTGTAGATAGAGCGAGACGCATTTCCGATTTTCTTGAGAGACCAACTGGTAAATACACATTCTCGTATTTTCAGCATCAGTATTAAACAAGGCACTTTTCGTAACACTGCAGTAAAAATGGCTGTTTTAATTATTTTTAGAATCAGCGAACGTGGAACTGAAGATTCGCACAAGACTTCCCCAAAGAAAACACGGAAATCCAAAACGCACTCAAGTGTATCTGAAGATATGGGAAAATACGTTTTCTTGGGCTAAACAGGAACCGAACGAAGATAGGGCGTTTTGTGTTTTATGCAGAAAGGATTTTATCTTTTGTCACGGCGGACAAAACGACTTTCCCCAACACTCAGGATGAAAGGGACATGCGTTAAAAGAAAAATGCAGTGTTGAGTCAAAGAAACTGCAGAATTATTTCGTAAGTAAAGAGAATGCAACGGAACATCATAATGTCGCTTCTGGGGACAGGTCTTACTGTATCATGGAGTGAAACACAGCCACAGTTACTCTACTTTGGACTGCGGAAATAATTTCGTTTTCGAAGATTCTGCGACGGCTTCAAAGATTTCTTGTGGACGAACAGAAACGGAAATGGTGAAGAACGTGCTGGCTCCTAAAAATGTGAATGACTTTTTAGACATTTGATGAGGCTGAGTAAAATTTCAATTTTTTTCCGTTGACAACAGAAGCATGAAATAAGGACAACAGAAAGGTGTTTCCTGTTTGCATTCGCTATTTTGACCCACTGTAAGGAGTACAAAACAAACTTTGTCATTCAAAATGCTGATGAAACGTCTTCTGGAGTGACTGCTTTGCTACTACGAAGTTTGTGTATTCACAAGTTGAGTGCAAATAAGGGTCTTCACCCAGTGCTGATAATGCAAGCGTTAATTTTAGCACAAGTAAATCAGTTTTCCGGTCACTTCTCAAGAAGAATAAAAATATTATATACGCACTAATCGAATATTCCACAACGCAAAGAGGAATGCGACTGAAAAATTAGACATTGATACGGAAAGCATAGTTCTAAAAGTTTATAATCATTTCATGGTTTCTGCAGAAAGAAGTGAGGAACTGAAATCTTCTTTTGCAGTTGGTGGCAATGGAATGGACAGAAACATTGAGACATGTTCCCATAAGACGGCTTTCTACAAACAGGATTATTCTGAACTGGGATGCCATCAAGAGCTATTTCCAAAATGTTGATGAGTGTCCGAAATTTTGGAGGTCAGTTTTTCTGAATGAAAACCCTGAGCAAGACATCATTCCAGAATGTACATCTATTTTGTGAGCAATATTGAAAATCTGCCGGATACATCCAACATAACATTAGAAGGTTGTGTTTTGAATGTCTTGAATACCTTTAAGCAAATGCGTCTTCTAACTGAGAAGCTTAAACAGAGGCAGAAGAGTGGTTTTTATGGCAGCTAGGCAAACGATGGCTTATCTCGTTACTTACAAAAAAAAAATAAATAAATAAATAAATAAATAAAAATTCAGCAGATTTCAATGGCTTTTACTGCATTTTACTTCAATATCTAGAGAAAAGACATGATATTACGGCCAATAATCGATATGCATGCTTAGCTAGTTGTTTCTTGGAGAATGAAACTGAATTTAATGACTTTGAAACTGCAGTGAAAATTCTTAACCTGAGAGATCACGTTTGTATTGATAGCTTGTATGAAAAATTCTCTCAACTTAAAGTGTGAACAAGGATGGTAGTGCTGTATCGAAGTGGTTACGTTTCTTTTCAGCTCTACCAGAACATAAATCACGAATGTCTTTCTTCGGGGCTCCAAAAATATGGAAACCGCATGGGGAGAGATCGGCACCTTATGGAGGATGTGTAAGGGCTGGCCAGCGAAACCTCTGCAGTGTATGCGAAACAAACTTGGCTACATGTGAGTGGACCCGCATGCGATTTTGATATTTTTGGAGCCCTGGCCATCGATTTGCTTCGGAGGAAGAGGTCCCCAGCTGGGTGCAATCATAGTTCCGTAGGCAACCCCAAACATTTTTTCATGAAGGCATTGACCATCTTGTCTCATAGTGGGATAAATGCGTTAACAGTTTTGGCACTAACTTTTGCAGCAATAAACATTTTACTTGCTTTTTTTCTCATCTGTCCAGTTTTTATTTGACTGCCTCTTGTGAGTTGAATTCTGTCATGGAATGGAATTAACGGCACTGATGTCCTGAAATCAGTCTTCCTGACGCTGGGGATTTTCGTTGGGGTGGGGCTTGCTTGCCGTTACCACTCGTAACAATATAACTTAAATATATAATCTACGTATACTTCGGTGCAGCGCTATTACAACAAGGAATTATTGTCGTATTACACCTTCGCCGCACTCTTTTGTAGAATACGACGGATTTTCGGAGTTTCAGGTTCGTAATACTTTTTTATGCACAGGGGAACAACAGAAACACGTTTAGCATGGTAAGACGATTTAACGATTTACATTTCAATTTAGGTGGGGACCAGATGAGATATAGGCATTAGTAACATATTTATGTCGAAAGCAGTGTACGATGTAGCATCACAAAAAGTAATGAAAGGGTGCCTTTACAGGATTTCTAATCAGGTTTGGTAATAATGGAGTGAAAACTTCGGGACAGACACAACGCAGCTGTTGCTCCTGAATGAAGAATCTTCGACAGGCACAAATAAATTGAGTAGCACCCAAAGACTGTGAAACGGAGCTCTTACCGTTCATTTTATGTGTCAATGACCTATTGGACAGTATTAATTGCTCTGTCATACTTCCTGCAGACGATGCGGTTTACTATGAGAAAATGGTCCAGTTACACTGTAGTGATATCTTATCAGGGTGTTACGTATTAATCAAGAACAAAAGTGGTAGCCTTTAACATCCAGATTAATGAACCACAAACAGAATCATCTCATTCAAATACAAGTGAGTATTAATGTCTGAGGATACGAAGCGCAACAGTCACGCAGGATGCACGTAAATCAGATGAAGCCATTGGTAGGATTCTGTAAAAGTGCGATTTGGGTCAAGGAAACACACGCCGTTCTAGAATATTGTTCAACTAAGCGAAATTCGTATCAGATTAGACTATATCAGGGATCATCGAGTGTATTCCAAGGAGAATGATGCGAGCGATACCAAGCTTGTTTAATTGCTGTGAGAGACTGATATTAATGCTGCATCATGTCAAATGGAAATCATTCTCAGAAAGAAAGGCGCACAATGTTTCGTAAAATTTACTCAGAAAAATTCATTAATCAGTCTTCCGGGGGAAGAGAGAGGGTGTGAAACAAAGTATCGCTCCTGTAGGCACCACAGAAACAAAATCAGATCTATAATAGATCGAACTGAGGGTATAAGAATTACACAATTTTCCTTACATAATACTTCCGAAAATAGAACAGAAGAAAACGTTATTTCGTGGTTCAACGACAAGAACTGTCTTGCATGCACACTGCAATGCTTAGTATAGTACAGATGTGGATGCAAACGATCTAACGCATGTTATCTAACATCGCATCGAGCAAAATCATCTATTAGTCCTCCTCTTTCTTTTTTCTTCTTGCTTAAGGCCTTCTAGGGACACGTCCTTATTTAAATTCTTAATCCTTTGTTGCTCTTTCCTTTTATTTTAGTATCTATTCGCTGTTTCTCTATTTCACTATTTTTCTTTCTCCTGTCTTCAGACCACTTTGTACTAGTTTCCTCTTCAATTCTGCGTTGGAATCGTTTTAGTTTTAAAACTTTTTCTTCGAACATCTATCTTTCCAATGTTCTTATGTTATTCCTTTCCAAGACTTTCTTAATGTTTTGAAACCAGGTGGTTGTTAGTTTCTATTCTCTAAGATATATGAAGATCTGCTTGGTGAGTCTGTTATCATCATGTCTTTAAAGATATCTAAAAAAACTACTGATCTCTTTTTCCTTCTTGTTTTTGATGTGTTTCGAAGTTCTCTTAGTTACTAAAATTCTGAATTTCATTGGTACTTCATATTTTCGATATAATTCTACTTTCTGATATTTCTAGTTTATCTCGTACATAGTTTAATAATAGACATTCACTTGGCACGTAAGCATTCTGATCTCACTACTGTACTGTAGTGCTTTATCTTATGTTTTTCAGATAAGGACTTTTCTTATTATTTCTTCTTCGCATATGCAAGTTATGTTTTGTTTCACCAAGCGACAAGTGAAACCCATTACGTTTCTCGGGAGATGGAATTTAGCCTTGAAGCTGATTACCTCACATAGATGAGTATCAGATCCCTGGTCGTAATAGACAGAAGATTTCCACTCTGAACAATCGTTTGACTTGAAACAAAATTTAAAAAAATAATAACATCAAGAGAGCAGCATCGTATGTTAACGTGGGCAAACGTGATTGATTTTCTACTGATAATATCCTGTTTAGACACACGCAAGTATTTCAGTTTATCCACGCATGAAAACGAACCAAACGTGTATTTAATTAATGCCATGATTCTCTCTGTACAGGAACTAAAAGAGTGTAGCACTTTGTTACTAACAACACTTCCCGCGTTATTTTAGTATCTTAATTTTCCTTCTCACGCTGTGATTAGAGAGAATACAGCATTGACTCTACTCAGAAAATTGATGCTGCTATTCGACGAAAACTGGGTGGCTTGCAAATTGATCTCAAGTATTCCATGCAAGTATGGTCAACGGAAATTTTCTAATTTGAAACTTCCTGGCAGATTAAAACTGTGTGCCGGACAGAGACTCGACTCACAACTCAGTACCCGTCCTCGAAACTTAACTTAAGACGAAAATTTCATTCTGGAAACATCCCCTAGGCTGTGGCTGAGCCATGTCACCACTATATGATTTCTTCCAGGAGTGCTAGTCTTGCTAGTTTCGCAGGGGAGCTTCTGTGAAGTTTGGAAGGTAGGAGACGAGGTACTGGCGGAATTGACGGTGTGAGGACGCCTGCTGAGTCCTGCTGTGGTAGTTTAGTCGGTAGAGCAATTGCTTGTGAACGGTAAAGGTCTTGAGTTCGATTCTCGGGCCTGCAAACAGTTTTAATCTGCTAGGAAATTTCATATTAGGGCACAATCCGCTGCTGAGTGATAATTTCATTCTCGATTTTCAGATTTGTCTTTTTCTCAATCATGTTTATTCTGTTCACTCACTAATGACCCTATGCGTCGGCCAAGTGCTGAAAACAATGACCACAGAAACAAAATCTGATCTATAGTAGCGCGCGCTGAGGGTTATAAGCATTACGCAATTATTCATTACACAATACTTCCGAAAATGGCGCAGAATAAATCATTGTTTCGTGATTCAATGACAAGAACTGTCTTGCATGCACTTCACAAATGTGGATGCAAACGACCTAACGCATGTTATGACATCAGGCGGAGCAAAATCATCTGTTAGTCTTCCTCTTTCTTTCCTCTTCTTGCGTTAAGGTCTTCTAAGAAGAAACATCCTATTTCAGTTCTTAGTACTTTGTTGTTATTTCCATTTCTTCCTTATTACTTCACCGAGCGAGGTGACGCCGTGGAAAGCACCCTGGACTCGCATTTCGGAGGACAGCGGTTCAAATCCGAGTCCGGCCATCCAGATTTAAGTTTCTATGATTTCCCTAAATCGCCCCAGGAAAATTCCGGGATGTCTCCTTCGAAAGGGCACGGCCGATTTCCCTTCCCATCCTTGACACGCTCCGAGCTTGTGCTCCGTATCTAATGTCCTCGATATCCATGTGACGTTAAACCTAATCTCCCTTCCATCATCCCTTCATCGTTTCACTAATTTTCTTCCTCCTGTCTTCAGACCACTTTGCGCTATTTTTCTCTTCTCGCCTGCGTTGGAATTGTTCCAGTTTTGAATCTTTCCTTACAACTCTATCTTTCTAATACTTCTGCTCGTATGTTATTCCCTTCCAAGTCTTTCTTAACCTCTTGAATCCAGGAAGTTGTTAATTTCTTTTCTCTAAGATCTGCTTGGTGAATCTATTTACACGAGTTCTTTAAAAATATATCCAAAAAGTACTAATTTCCCTTTCCTTATTTCCTTAAAGAGGTGACAACGAGAAAAATAACTCGACTAATCGGGCGTCAACGAAATAGTACACATCTGAATACCATTATGTCATTCATACTTCCACATAGGATTTGAGTGGTTTTCAATTGATTGTGCAGTCATAGTTTCCTTCATTCGTGTTATTCATTTGCAGTTCACAGACTTTAAATAAATGGAAGTTACACTCAACTTATTCACCAACGCCATTCTCTTTCCTGAAGCGCGAAGTTCGTTGTATCCCATTACTTAAACTTACATCTCTCGTGTAGCTTGAAATAGAAACATCGCTATAAAACATTTTTGTGCTATTAGGAAACTCTCCAACGTGAAACATTCACAAAGAAACAGAAAACTCACTAAGGCCACACTTGACGATCAGAGATTGATAACACCAAATTATTTTGTAAATCTTGCCAAAAAAGCTCACTTGTTTTCGCTATTTGCACTACGAAATTGCAATGTCTTGAATACCATCAAATCCATTATACGTTGAGAAGAAAGTATGTGCACAACACAGAAAAGCGAATATTATACAACTGCACTGATTTCTCAACACAGAGAATTCTGTTAGCCGATGTTAAATAATTGAACTTCCACAGATGTATCAAGGATGTAGAGTCCACTGCCACGTAACATGTAATTCCTGTCCTAGAGCAGTCTTCAATATTTTTACACCTACATAAAGCCCAGTAAGACGCATTACTTGTTTTAAACACTTGTTATTAAGTGGGACTATCAAATAATGGTTTCTCAGCTTTCATTTTATTGAACAGCTAGTAAAATCAGTTGCAATTTATAAATTAAAATCTACAAACTTTTACAGGTATTATAAGTAATGTGTAAATAGTATATGGTGTCACATCAGCTGCTGATATTCTTTTATGTGTAAAATTCTGAATCTGTACAATTAATTTGAGTTACACATTAAGTCCCATAAGATTTCACACACATTTGAACATTTTTTGAGTTACACAGGTTTTTAAAAATTTCCTTTCTCGTTGATTCTTATTCGTCAATGAATTACTAGCCTGTGACACCAACTGGTGATGTTCCTTACTTCTGTTATTCGGAAACAGCTAAGTGGCCAAAAGTTTTTGGGACTCCGGGGTCGAATTCGTGAGGAGGGGCCGTTTGCGTCATCCTGCTTTAGGTGACAAGCAGTTCTCCCAAATTACTTCAGACGAAGATCAGGATGATAACCTCTGCCGATTACCCACACCAACCCTGGCCGATACAGCTGTAATGGAGAAACTGTGTTGTCAAAGTACATCCGGAAATAACGTAGATGCACACTCAGGAGCGAAATCACAGAATTATTAGTACCATGCGTATCTGTTACTCATAATGGACTACTGATTAATTAAATCTTCTGCAACATTATGATATAAAAAATGAAATATGTACGTTTGATCAACTGTAATGGCATCTAAAATTTCTCCAAATAAATTCATCAATTTCCTCCGGGACTATAAGCGACGTATTTCAATCACCTTTTCCATTTATATCCGTATTCTGTTCATCTGTTCATTTTTTGGCTTGCTTATCTCATTTTTTCTATCGCATTTAGATTTATCACATTCTTACGAATAATAATCCTCAGTGAACGTGAATGTTTATTTGTTCTTATTCTTTCGTGTTATACATGGGTTTTTGCCTTTTTATGGACTTAAGTTATGTCTCAGAAATGCCGCGATCATTCGCCTTTGCACTGCAATGATATTTTTATTCAGTACGTACCTTTCTACAGTAACGAACGATCTCGTGAAATTTTCTTACATGTGGAATACACTGAAAAATTATATGAAGCATTTAATGTAAATTTCAGTGATTCCACCTGAAGTCTAAGAAATTGGGCGCGTTACTGAAACTAAGCACCTGTCGTAAGGTTGACTGAATTCTTCTAACCACTAACCAAAAAGATGAGGCATCGATGAATTGTTACACTGAAATCTTTCAAGTACGTTTGATGGAAATGTTACGACAGATGGTGTTCTGTCGATTATCCTGTGAAAGTGCCTCCAGATAGAGCCGCTTGCAAAAATACTGCATTTTGACACATAGTAGCTACCTTGATGGTTCTCATCTGTACAACTAAGTAACCCTTTTACATTTATACAGGCGCTCATTGAGAATGATGGCATGCTTATATTGCCATTCTATGTTTGAAGATATCCAAACGAAGTTTTCGAGAAGTGACAGATAATAGGTATAGCGGTTTTTTTCTATGATATAAATGCTTGTAATTTACTTGGGAACCGATATGTTGAAACAACTAGAAATTTTAAATGAAAGTATGTACTTTTAACTTTAAAAAAATGTGTCGTTACATGACGCTTTTTATGATCTTTTGCGAACATTTCGCAGGAAGAATGAGCTAAATATATAAACCAAGACAACGGCACAGCCCAGGGTCCGCTCCTTTACCCGTATTCTCTCGTTTAAGAAGAAAGGAAGATCAGTCTTTAACATCCCATCGACAACGAGGCCCTTAGAGACAGCTCCTCAAAGAAGGTGAAACCATGCTGTGCTCGTGTCTGGATCTCTGTGCTTAACACATTTTGGATCTGTTTTGGCAAAAAGTGTTTCACTGGAAACCAGATCATACAACTACACTTCTATTTGGAATACACTATTTCGTTTCGGATCAACACTTGCCTTTAATTCATCACTAGGTAAAACAAGGCCCGTGAACAGTGACGAAATATACTTTTCACTTTGCGTAGCATCACATTACGGGTATGTTGTTTGACATCTTCAAAAACTCTGGAAATATTTAACATAAAGAACTTAGGTTCGATACTGCTATTCAGGTAACGTATTGCGTGTTATGTTTTCAATCTGTAAATCTTCATTATCTGTGCCGGCCGCGGTAGCCGTGCGGTTCTAGGCACTTCAGTCCGGAAGCGCGTGACTGCTACGGTCACAGGTACTAATCCTGCTTCGGGCATGGAAGTGTGTGATGTCCTTAGGTTAGTTAGGTTTAAGTAGTTTTAAGTTCTAGGGGCTGGTGACCTCAGATGTTGAGTCCCATAGTGCTCAGAGCCATTTGAACCATTTTTCACTATCTTTGTTAAAAATATGCTTCTCGAGAATAAAAGCGAACAAACTCAAAATTCAACAAATTGTTGCGCAAATTGACAGCCGAATGAACGTAACGTATAGGCCTACGTGATTAGGTAAGTAAAAGCTTGAATTTAAAAACAAAATTTTCAGCTACTGTACGTAAGGGCAAAACAGAGATGAAGAGTAAAATTGTCCAATTTAAAATGATGGTGGGAATACGAAAACCCCCGACAGCAGCCCATCAGTCCTAACGGTATTGCACATTGTTAGTAGGAAATGTTTCCACCATACCTTCTTTCAGTCTTATTATAATTGACTCGGTTCCGTTGTTTTTCTCTCTTTTTTGTTGACGTTTATCTACTCTAGAACCAAGCAGAACTACAGGATGTTCATAAATTATCTTTATAACTTAAGACTTTAATAATTTTAAAACTATACTAGATATTAACAAATGATTTTCAACATAGATAGCTCATAAAATTTATTTGCCTTTCAGGTAACGCAATTTTGACGCAAAACTGAAGTTGGAAACCTAATAAAATATGGATGCCAGAGAACAAAGCTCATTGTGTGGCCTGACTTATACAGAAGACGTCCGATACTCAAGTGCAATGAAACTTTCGAACACGGTATAGAAGATAACAACAGTCCCGACTAACTAGTTGGGCTTGGCATACATCATTTATGGAAACGCATATAAAAAGGGAACTGGTCGTCCATCTATTTCAGACGCATACATAGACAAGGTAAGACAGGCGTTTTTAAGGAGTCCGACAAAATCGGTGCCTACGGCAGCCAGAGAGTTGGAAAAGAGACGATCAACAGCGCAAAATATCTTGCATAAGAGATTACGGCTGTATTCCTAAAGATGCGGCTGCTTCAGGTATTAAAATCTGCTGACAACCCTCAGCGTGAGCAGTTTACAGTGGATATTCTAGGCAAGACTGACATAAACAATGACTTTTTGGAAAATATTTGTTTCTCCGATGAGAAAACGTTTCATATATAGGCCAAACCGAATCGTCATAATTTCCGTATATGGGCTTCACAGCATCCTCATCTTACGCGTAAAATGGAAAGAGTCAGTCCCAGAGTCAATGTCTGGTGCGAACTTATGCACAGTGGCATCACTGGTGTACTTTTTTTTTTACGAATCTGCCGTCAGAGGTGGTGTTTACCCGGACGTGTTACAAGAGTTTGCTGTGCCACAATTGGAACACCTGCAACCTCATGTCGTATTCCATCAATATGGGGCAACACCCCAGTGGTCACCAAATGTCTGTCAATTTTTTGAATGAAAAGTTTCCGGACAGATGGATTGGACTAGATGGTCCAGTTCGATGGCTGCCACGATCCTCTTACCTCACACCACTAGATTTCTTCCTGTAGTGTTTTGTAAAGGTTTCAGTGTATCGCACCATGGTTATAAATTTACACGACTTGAATGCACCCATTCACAAGGCATCTGAACGTCACCGTGGAGATCTTGAATCGTAAGTGCGGAGAAATGAAATTCCGACTACACGTTACCCGTGCCACTAACGGTGCGCACATTGATGTGAGTGAATGAGGATAGAAAATTTTATGAGTTCTCTTATCACACGCTGAAAATCATATGTTAATATCTAGTATAGTTTTAATGGTATTAAAGTCTTAAGTTGTAAAAATAATTTATGGACATCTTGTAAACATCTGCAATAACTAAGGTGGACTGCTCACAATAACGATAGTAAAATAATCGGAGAGGACAATTCAGCTACGGCCAGTCTCGCAGTACGGGAGAGTGTAGTACCTGGAGGATAGTGCACCTAGGCACACATGACTTTTCCTGGTGCGTATTTCCATCTAGTGATTAGTTTTAGAATCACGCGAAAGGATGCGCATAAGAGATCACTATAAGAGATCACCCTCAGCCAGTACAGTCATGGCGACGGTCTTCTGGGATTCTGAAAGGTTTATTCTGTTTGATGCCCTCCCTCAGGTGCAACGATCAACTCTGAAGCGTATTGTGCTACCCTCAGGAAACTGAAGAAACGTCTGCAGTGTCGTTCGTTACCACAGTCCGTTTGCTTAGCTTAGTGGTAACGTGCTTGCCACCCATGCAAGCGGGCCTGGGCTCGATTCCTACCCGGGTGGGAGATTTTCTCCTATCGGGGACTGGGTCTTGTGTTGTCCTCATCAACTTCGCCTTGTGGGGTAGCCGCGCGATACAGGCCGCCTTGCCACGGTTTGCGCAGCTTCCCCCGTCGGAGGTTCGAGTCCTCCCTCGGGCATGAGTGTGAGTGTTGTCCTTAGCGTAAGGTAGTTCAAGTTAGATTAACTATTGTGTAAGCCTAGGGATCGATGACCTCAGCAGTTTGGTCACATAGGAGCTTACCACAAATTTCCAATTTACAGATCCGTCAATGCGCTGCCCTTTTATACCTTGCGTACGCGGTACTACCGCCGTCTATATTTGTGCATATCGCTACGTCATGCCTTTTCTCACCTTTTGCAATCGAAAAAACTTTTTCACTAATGTATTTAGTCATCTACATGCCACTTCATTACTGTGATGTCCGCCCCCGGTAGCTGGTGGTCAGCGCGACAGAATGTCAATCCTAAGGGCCCGGGTTCGATTCCCGGCTGGGTCGGAGATTTTCTCCGGTCAGGTACTTGGTGTTGTGTAGTCCTAATCATCATAATTTCATCCCCATCGACGCGCAAGTCGCCGAAGTGGCGTTAAATCGAAAGACTTGCACTCGGCGAACGGTCTACCGGACGGGAGGCCCTAGTCACATGACACTTAAATTTTTATGACCAACTGTTTGAAATTTTCATTTAGTTGTAGCAATACTGCCATAACTTGATCCATGTCAATATTAGCGACTCTGTTCTCTATGCTCTGTGTTAGTGTATCTGAATTTGTCACGTTTTGTGTAACCATTTGGTCATGGTCAGATTCATGAAAAGATCTGCTAATTGGATGTGCACTGTTGGTCACTACATCGGAATCAAATAAATCTGACGTGTTTTGAGTACATTGTTCATCTTTGTTAGAAACACTTATCTGTCCACTGCGTAAGTTTTGCAAATCAAGTGTGTTAAAGTGGGCAGCGTTCATTGTAGTGGAACGCACTGATTATCTGTAATTGGAGGATTCTCATTATGATACTGAGTGTCGCTACTATTATCAGTCAAATTATACAAGTCGGCTTCTTCACTCATTACGCATCGCGATGTACTGTTAGCAGTTTTTCGCGGCATTTTCACAAGTCAAAAGTTGTCACAAAATCAAACAAAGACAAAGCAAAAGTGGAACAAATACAATAACAACAAAGAACTGCGGTATCGGTAAGACTGCTGCGACATGATATATTTTGCTAAGTATGTATGTATTTATAAACTGAACTTTCTGCAGTCGGTCTAACGATCGCATGTCATGGTCCTTCAACAAGGCTCCGATGACATTAAGATTCCGCTCTCAATTGTTCGTGGCCCTGCGCTTGGGATTCGCCCTTAACCACAATCCGAGTTGAAGACTCTCTTGAGTTACATCTAACCAGTGCGCACCTATTGCACTATTGTAAGAACCGAGATGCAGTATTTTGGATTTAAAATTGTGTAAACTTGTGGTAAGAACTTACGAGACCAAGCCCCCCGGCAATTATTCCACTCGCTCGCGGCCACACTGTATTCCCGCGAGGGTTCGGACGATGTCGTGCGTCTAGCACTGAAAACTTTCGATGACCCGTCGAGACCCAAATAATTATACAGGATGTTTCAGGAGGAATAGTATATTGTAGGAGATGGCAATACAAACAAATTGCAGAAAAAATGACATATAACATGCGTCCAATTTTTATTGAACATACATATAGCTGGGTTCAATGCATTTTCGTTTCGTATGTTGGTCCTTACAGGACCCAGTTGTCTACACATCCTTGAAAATGAGATTCCAGCGTTATTGGAAGAGGTTCATTTGGCTAGAAGAATGCGTATCCTCCTCCAGCATGACGGGGCTGCTGCACATTCTAGTCGTCAGGTGACACATTATCCAAACCTAACATTTCCTGGAACATGGATCATTAGATATGGGCACTTTTCTTGGACTTGAAGGTCCCCGGACCTTATCTATTTGGATTTTTGCCTGCGGGTATGCTTAAAGGCGAAGTCTACAAAGAAAAAGTAAACCGAAGAGCCGATTTGATCGTTCGGATTATGAATAGTGCAGCGCTCATAAAAGAACGCAAAGACGACCTCAGAAGAGCTACACGTGGTGTTATCAAGAGAAGTCAAATGTGCATTCAGGTGGTGGGGAAACTTTTGAAAATCGGCTTTGAACGACGTCATTTGCCTTTGCTTTGAGTTTGTTAGGGTCAAATACAAACAGCTGTATTTCTGTACTCTATATAAAGTGGGCGTATTTATATGGAACTTTTTTATGCCATTCGTCTGTACTACCACCTGCTAAAATATCTACTATTCCTCCTGAAACACCCTGTATATGGATATATGGGTGGTGTGTGTTCTTTCGGACACGTCCGAAAGAAAAGACACTACGAATGCGGGTTCAAACCTGGTCATTCATAAATTTTCATCTGACGCCTTTACAGCATGATCATCTGTCCTTCAGTCTTTAATTAATTAACAAGGCTGTCTATTTCGGTTCGTAGTGTCTGTTCCTTCGGAAATGTCCGAAAGAACACACACACATTTGTATCTTAAGTGCTATTCGGAAAATGTTTGTCAACTCAATGATAGTGCCGGACTGGAGCTGCATCAACCTACTCATTTCACTAGATATAGTTGTAATTTTCTGAAGAATCCTTCCTGTTTAATAAGTGACAGCGACAGTGTCTCTCATCGTTTACTTCGTCGGAAACCTATTCTTTCTGCCCTAGCCTATACTATAGCAATGAGTAATTGCTCACATTCTTGATATCTCACTGGACGTGCTACTGCAACTGTAGCCAAAGATTCAAATACCGCTGGAAAAGTATGTTTCAAGTCATATGGTTTTGCTCCTCCCCTACTGTCATTGAAAGCGATCACAACGAAATTAAGTATAGGTATCCTATGAAACCCTTGAGTTCATACTGCGGTGCTGTGAAGATGAAAAAGTAGTTTTTCACAATTATCAGATGACAGGTGGAATTTGTCAGATTCCCCTAATTATGACTGTATTATTAATTGTTGATTCACAGGCGCTTTGCTGCCGTTTATTGTTATTTGAATGTTAGAGCTGGAAGAATAGAAACATCAAATTTTCGCCATATGGAATGTTCGAGTTCACCTTAAGTCTTCACGTTTCGACAAAGGCAGAATATCCGTCAGGAAAGCTGACAACAATAAGCCAGGCCATGCCTGTTTTCTGGCGGATGTGCCAATGACAGTGATCTCAATAACAATATTGTACAGCAAAGATACATTGCCAACTCAACCACTGGAGAAGCTCCAAAAATTGTGAATCGCGTCTGGTGAATACGCTTTCAAGGTTTCGGTCCGATTAAGACAGTAAAACACAATAATTGCTGCAGTTATTAATTTATTACATTTAGTTTGCATTCAGTGCATCGATGTATTACAAGTAATTGCACTCTACCCCAAAACCTAGTTACAGAAATGCGAATAAGACTCATTGACCTGTAATGAAGATCTTGCGACCCTTCCACCTGCAATTTTGAGACGAAGCTATAGTCACTTCCGAAGTCACTCACAGAACACATCAGCTGGTATGCTTCCTAGAAGTATAACTGAAACTTGGCAACAGTGCAGAATATGTTTGGCAACTCTGTGACCGACGAGTTACTTCCTTGATGGCACAGAACTACCCTGCTAAATTCACTTGATATTATCGTGTCATTTCAATTGAATAATGTGAGCGATTTTCTCTTGAGATGTGACATAAGGATATCAGTTAATGCTTTTGAGTCAACGAAAGGGGTTCCACACGGGAAATACAACTACTCTCGTCTCTTATGTTGCGATTTATCTGCCATAGCGGCTACTGAGCCAATAGGTACGTCACAGACCCGCACCTGTTAGCTAGCTCCTAGGTTAGCCGGCACGGTAGCTCAGCGTGTTCGGTCAGGGGGTTAGCTG
Source organism: Schistocerca piceifrons (assembly GCF_021461385.2). Taxonomy (NCBI): domain Eukaryota; kingdom Metazoa; phylum Arthropoda; class Insecta; order Orthoptera; family Acrididae; genus Schistocerca; species Schistocerca piceifrons. Next base: position 416,744,740 of record NC_060141.1, read on the forward strand.
CTCCCTGTAATAAAAAAAAAAAAAACTGAGTGAATGGATCAATAACGAACTTCAACAGGCGTCAGGTGACGTCCGCCACGAACAATTGAAACGAACAATAACGAACAACATGAGATTTAAAAAAAAAAAAAAAAAGGTAACGTGAATGCCTGTCAGTCACATTCTGCGTTTGTTCGCCTTTCGAGACTCCCTGAAAGCCAGAATTTTAATTCTTTTGTAGCAGAACTACAAGCAGGCAGATACAAATTCAATGAGGGAATCGTAAGACAACGCTCTAGCAAAATTCTTATTGCTACTTTTAGTAACCCTTAGTGTCAAAGCGAAAAGCTTACGGTACTGCCAAATTCATAATGCCACTTTGTTTTCTGCCGACATATTTTTTGTTGTTGTGAATACATAATTTTATCTATGAACTGCCACATTTTCATAATACTTGCGAAGCAAATCATGTGAAGTAACACTTCACCAACTTGTTGGGAAGGTGGAAAAAGTACGACCTTCGAGTAAATGGTTAGAGATGAAGAACCTAGTGGTGAATGAACTCATAGATGAGCTGAATTGGAGAGACTACGTAGACGATTCATTCACAGTAAGACTTAGGAAATTTGCTACTACTGTTAAACCTATGTGCACTGAACATTGTGAAAAAGTATTTAAAGACGAGCCCCACGAAAACTGGTGTAGTATTATTTGTGGGGAAGCATGTCCAGCACTCCTACTGAAAAATTATGTTTCTCGATGAAACTTTAGAGAGGGTTGTAGTTTATCTAGATGTAACCCAGGATGGGAAACTATTATGAACACCAAACATGCCCGCAGCTCGTGGTCGTGCGGTAGCGTTCTCGCTTCCCACGCCCGGGTTCGATTCCCGGCGGGGTCAGGGATTTTCTCTGCCTCGTGATGACTGGGTATTGTGTGATGTCCTTACGTTAGTTAGGTTTAAGTAGTTCTAAGTTCTAGGGGACTGATGACCATAGATGTTAAGTCCCATAGTGCTCAGAGCCATTTGAACACCAAACATAAAGAATATGTTCCACAGCGAAAGATAATATTATAAGCACTAGAAGCTGCTGTAGGGTAAACTGGGGTCTAAACCCAGTACGTACTGGATATACACCTCTGCAAAAAGACCAATTATAATTTATTGGCCTATAATATAAACGAAGTCGAACAGAAGGTGGCTGCTAGGGAGTCTGGCAAAGTGCTTTCACAAACAGATAGAATTAGCAGGACATCACTCTTGGGATGGATTTTATGCTAGACATGCCCGCCTTACACCTATGGCTCAAAATGGAGGCAGCGGCAGGGACATAAAGGCTAAAAATTGGGAATAACTGGATATAGTTAGAATATACGGAATCCCAAATCAGTATGGCGATGGCTGGGGAAATGCCGACTAACTATACAATAACTTCTAGCTGTTTCAATAAACTTTGCCATGTAACAGTTGGAAGCAGGGAGCAGTGGAAGAATGAACTACTACATCGTGCAGGAGACATAATATAGTGGTTTACTGACAGGTCGAAAACACATGAAACTAGCGGGTCTCGTGTACTGCCTAGAAACTCTTTAGGGAAGGTGGCCATAGTATTACATGGTACCTTCATTCAGCATGTGCACGGAGGAGAATTAGAGTAGACCCTACAAAAATCGTAGCATCTACTTCTATTCAGGCAGCCAAGCAGCTCTGAAATCTCTATCAGACCCTGCAACTAGACCGAAGGTCGTTGCAGAATGCCATGAGGCATTTTCTTTCGGACATGTCCGAAAGAAGAGACACCACACATATATCCACATACAGGGTGTTTCAGGAGGAATAGTAGATATTTTAGCAGGTGGTAGTACAGACGAATGGCATAAAAAAGTTCCATATAAATACGCCCACTTTATATAGAGTACAGAAATACAGGTGTTTGTATTTGACCCTAACAAACTCAAAGCAAAGGCAAATGACGTCGTTCAAAGCCGATTTTCAAAAGTTTCCCCACCAACTTCAATGCACATTTGACTTCTCTTGATATCACCACGTGTAGCTCTTCTGAGGTCGTCTTTGCGTTCTTTTATGAGCGCTGCACTATTCATAATCCGAACGATCAAATCGGCTCTTCGGTTTACTTTTTCTTTGTATACTTCGCCTTTAACCATCTCCGCAGGCAAAAATCCAAATAGATAAGGTCCGGGGACCTTCAAGTCCAAGAAAAGTGCCCATATCTAATGATCCATCTTCCAGGAAATGTTAAGTTTGGATAATGTGTCACCTGACGACTAGAACGTGCAGCAGCCCCGTCATGCTGGAGGAGGATACGCATTCTTCTAGCCAAATGAACCTCTTCCAATAACGCTGGAATCTCATTTTCAAGGATGTGTAGACAACTGGGTCCTGTAAGGACCAACATACGAAACGAAAATGCATTGAACCCAGCTATATGTATGTTCAATAAAAATTGGACGCATGTTATATGTCATTTTTTTCTGCAATTTGTCTGTATTGCCATCTCCTACAATATACTATTCCTCCTGAAACATCCTGTATAATTATTTGGGTCTCGACGGGTCATCGAAAGTTTTCAGTGCTAGACGCACGACATCGTCCGAACCCTCGCGGGAATACAGTGTGGCCGCGAGCGAGTGGAATAATTGCCGGGGGGCTTGGTCTCGTAAGTTCTTACCACAAGTTTACACAATTTTAAATCCAAAATACTGCATCTCGGTTCTTACAATAGTGCAATAGGTGCGCACTGGTTAGATGTAACTCAAGAGAGTCTCCAACTCGGATTGTGGTTAAGGGCGAATCCCAAGCCCATGGCCACGAACAATTGGGAGCGGAATCTTAATGTTATCGGAGCCTTGTTGAAGGACCATGACATGTGATCGTTAGACCGACTGCAGAAAGTTCAGTTTATAAATACATACGTACTTAGCAAAATATATCATGTCGCAGCAGTCTTCCCGATACCGCAGCTCACCGCACATAAAATATTAGCTGTAGCCTCTTGTTATGTGTGGAAACAAAATATCGTCAAAGTATTCTTCCACACGGCGACTTTGCAGAGCAAAACGGAGGACTTGGAATTAAAGACGTGCTTTTAAACTAATACATGCCACTAAGACAGGCATCCCGAAACTTCTCTTTCCTCTCGTTAGATCCTGGGGAGAGGGACGCTCCTGTTAATGTAGCATGCCAGCCTAGATTACGTCCGAAAGTACTATGGCGATTGGAGCTGTATAAGACTTCCACCAGCACAAACCAACACTAGAACCGTTTATGTTACTAGACATCGTCTTCACAAACCAATTCCGGTAAATTAACCTACAAAAAACTGGAGGAACGTCTGGAAAAATATCAACAATAAAATTATACCAACTAGAGTCAGTGCCGTATGGTGCGACGTTGTAAACGAAACCATACCCACAGCGGAACGATTATGGAAAATCAAATAGAGACCATCTCCATACTGCGACAAATGTCGACTTGTAGAAACTTCAAGGCACACCTTCTTATGTGAAAATAGAATCAGAATTTGGAACTGGACTAGGAAGAAATTAGCACTATCAACAGAACCGCAGAAAGTCATATACCGATAACTGAAGCTTTACAACCCGACTGTAAATGTTACCCGTCCGCAAATAATAACAATTATTCGTGGCTTCTGGGACAGTTTGTGATTTACGTCGTAACAAACAAAACTTAGAACTTAGAAGAGTACTTGTTCTATATTGCAGAAGAACATTTTAAGCTGAAGAAGAATAACAAATATAAGGAATGATTTAAAATTTTTATCTATTGCTTTATGTGGACTACAAAGAGGGGGACACTTTTATTGATTAGAAGCAGAATACTATTCTTTCACTTTTCTTTATTCCTGGAATATTATTTTACGTTGGTTCTAAAATCAGAACTGTTCTAATTTGTCAAAACCCCTCCGGTTCCGAAATTTCTTTCATTTGTTGAAAAATATATGGCTTCCTTACAGGCCTCATATGCATCTAGTGCATAATAACTTAAATTGTGAATATATTTCCGAATGAATGTTTGTTACGTGTTTTTCCTACTCCCTTTTCACTGTTATAAGTTATGTTCTACAAGGAACGAACGCCATTGGAGGCGGCAATCTGTAATTTATTTTACCTTAATTACTACTTCAATTTTGCTCTACAATTTAAAGGAATATATGGGTGCAAACATGGAATACATGGGAATAATGCAGCTGCTCAGTGACAGGTGGCCGGCTTGTGTGGCCGTGCGGTTCTAGGCGCTTCAGTCTGGAACCGCGTGACCGCTACGGTCGCAGGTTCGAATCCTGCCACGGGCATGGTTGTGTGTGATGTCGTTAGGTTAGTTATGTTTAAGTAGTTCTAAGTTCTAGGGGACTGATGACCTCAGAAGTTAAGTCCCATAGTGCCCCGAGCCAATACTCATATGGGAATTATAAAAGTGTAATTGCTAGAACGCTCAACTACCATAATAGCACCTCATTCTGGATTGAAAACGACTCGGAAAGTGACGTTAATTTGACGTTTCCATTCATCTCCTGACGTCTTACTGAATGAAGTCTGAAGGGCATGCACAGTTGCGTTGCCTGCCGCAAGGATTCTGTGAAGTGCTGTGGCATCTGGCAGTCATTGCTGAATACATACATGTGCAAATATCCTCACCGCTCTAAGGGAACTCGTCTTAGTTGCATTTTTTCCACACCGTAATTAGCACAATAACATAAGGCTTGTTCTGCTAAAGAACTTGATGCCCACAAGTCCTTATATAAGAACGGGAGTAATGCATGAAAGGAAACAGACTGTTGGACAAAAGAATGGACAGCTCCCTGCTTTTTGCGTTTCAAAAATGTATGTGAAATCTTATGGGACTGAACTGCTAAGGTTATCAGTCCCTAAGCTTACACACTACTTAACCTAAATTATCCTAAGGAAAAACACACACACCCATGCCCGAGGGAGGACTCGAACCTCCGCCGGGACCAGCCGCATGGTCCATGCCTGCAGCGGCTTCAGACCGCTCGGCTAATCCCGCGCGGCTTTTGCGTTTCCGATAGCGCCTACGATAAGAATCTGGTGTCATATTATGCTTCAGAACCTTAAACTGTTTATTTTTTTACTTCATACTAAAACAAAACTTATGAAATGAGAAGAGGAAACGACTTATATGCTTCTCAGGAACTTTAGTTTTTCGTGTTTATTTTCTCACTTCATACTAAATCAAGGGCGTTAATATGAGAAGAGGAAATGAAATATACGCTTCCAAGACGTAATATTTCCTTGTGTGCTACTACCGCATACATGAAAGCCCTGCAGTTAATTTTTGTATGTTTGATAAATTTTGATATCACCTCACATTTCTTTGTGGGAAGGTTCCTATTTTCTTCGGATTCAAATAGAGTGGACATTTCATCACTGGTTAATATTCTGATGACAAATGACATGATACCCGTTGCAATTGCCCCATGGCACCTGTGAGTAGAGTCTCGCGTTGGTTACGATAAGAACACGCAGGTAGTGATATCCGCTCACTGCAGTCAGAGCCAAGGTGATTTCTTTCTGTTTATGGCGAAGCGTCTGCTGCAGTGTGCACGCTCAGCTAACATAAACAAATCGCGGCGGCATTGGGCACTGCTCATCGCTGCACTTGTCGCGAGCCTCGACAACAAGAGCGCACAATCTCTGCTAACGATACTATGGAGTTAATACATCCTACTTAACGTAATATGCAGGACGTGGGTTGGGGAAAAATTCAGTTTGTAACTTCCCATCGCATTAAAATACTTTACAGTCATATTTGATGCAATATTTATTGTTGTTTGTCTCTCTAATGTTAATAGTATTGATTCAGATTGTGCGTGAACACGAAAACACACACACACACGCACACGAACAGTCATTGATTCCAGTGAGGGTGACAACTACTATGTGTTGAACAACACATGCACCAGTCAGTTCCTCAGTTGGTGTCGAATGGATGAGATTTTTCAATTGCCTTGCAGTGCAAGAATTGTAAGGAGGAGACTGAAAGGATATGGACTTGTATGCTAAAGAGCTGCGACAAAGCAAAGCTTGACTGATTATCAGATAATTGTCCACATGGGTTTTGTGGACGAGTACACTTTTAGCAACAAACCCACCCACGATCATTACGTAAGATTTCTCGAAGGCGTAGGGGAATTGATTTCATTGAGTCGTCGACAGTGTAGCGTGATGGTTTACTTCCCACCATACGTTTTCTATATTCGTTCAAAGGTCGCTTGCATTTGTAGGTCCACATGGCAATGGCCTTGTTACCTCTGCCCACATATTCTCTATCTGGCTGATGTTCAGTGATAGTGGAACAAACGGCAACAGCTTCATCCTCTCTTGGCCCTGAAACCAATCTCGCACTGCTCTGCTATGATGGATGGGGCTCTGCTCCTGTAAATAAACTGTTATCTCGTTAGTTCATATATTTGTATTTAAATAACGTATTTGTAAGAAGCACATTAGATTATTATTTTCCACAGTGTTTAAGAATTCAGGCCCTGTCATAGATAAGAGATCTAGATTCAACAGTCCGATTAAGAATGTGGTTTACCCAGTCTATCATATGATGAGAGTCGTAGTCGGATCTCCACATTAAGACTGACCGGCTGAATCCGATTAGAACGATCTGGTATCGAAATGAAATTACAGAAATCGGATAATTTGAACGTCTGTATTGCAACAATGCTGCGCACATAAATTCCTATGATGGAGTAACAGGTAGCAACTGTCTAAGAAAAAGTGAGAAATATGTTTACTATCAGCAATGTAATGTAACTCTAACCCTTATTAATGTGATGGAAATACTGAATCGAACAATACACGTGTATTTCAGTGGTGGGAAGATACACCATAACGGATTTGCTGATGACATAATGACAATAATAATAATAATAATAATAATAATAATAATAATAATGATAACAATAATAATCCCGTGTGGCGGATAGGGGAAACCCTCCCCCATATGGTTGGTACCGAGGAAATCAAATACTTGGGGTGAACCAAATACTAACACAATCCTGAACGGCTACTCAATCCGTTGAACCCAAAATCCAGACACGTCAGAGTGAAAATCACCGCTACTCTGGTCACTGTCTGTTAGCTCAATGAGCTTGGGTGAAAATATTTGCTTCCTAAGGCTTCAATACCCTCTGGTCCTGTCCGGTCCTGGAATCACCCAAGCCAAACCAATGAATCACAAGCAAACATGAACTATGCAAGAAAAGTCAACTTGATCCCAGGTGGTACACAACCCGGCTTTCGACAGGCGGCAGTTGGATTTTCGGATTCTGGGGAGTCCAAGTTAGCACGGCAGAGAATACCGAAGATCTCTGGTAAATTTCCCTACAAGCAGAAAACATGCATATGAAAACGAAACATCGATACATTGATCCAAACTCGAAAACTAAATAATCTCACAAAAGAAATCGACCGACAAAAAATTCTCATCCTTGCTCTTCAAAAACCACGACTGACTATGAAACCTTGCATTATGGAAACCATTGCAGCTTCAAGAGCAAAATACAACAAAAGGTAGCGAAAGGCGTACCAATCTTCGGCACTGCATTTCTCGAGCAAAGATTTATCATCAACTCTGTCCAAGAAATCACACGCATCAAAAATCAAATGGTTCAAATGGCTCTGAGCACTATGGGTCTTAATAGCAGAGGTCATCAGTCCCCTAGAACTTAGAGCTACTTAAGCCTAACTAACCTAAGGACATCACACACATCCATGCCCGAGGCAGGATTCGAAACTGCGACCGTAGCAGTCGCGCGGTTCCGGACTGAAGCGCCTAGAACCGCTCTGCCACCGCGGCCGGCCCATCAACAGTCGACTTATGACTATGCTCATTCAGAGCCCCAGTAAAAAATATACACTTACCAATGCACATGTCCCCACCAACATCGAAAATAAGAGAAACACCGAAAATGTCGAAAAATTCTGAAACACACTCGAAAATACTATGAGCAAAATTCACCAAGATGACGTGAAAATACTAATGGGAGACTTCAACTCTCTATTTGGGACAGAAAAAAACCTGTAGAAAAATCATTGGTACAAATTCAACACACCGAAACGCTTAGACCAGCGGCTCACGTCTGACTAACATTTGCCAACAATTCAACCAAAAAAGGATGTCTTCCCACTTTAGGAAAAAACCAGTTCCCAGGTAACATGGTTGGCTACCAGGTGCAAGCTGCTTTCGTTCGCCTTTCGAGACTCGCTGAAAGCCAGATTTTTAATTCTTTTGTAGCAGAGCTACAAGCAGGCAGATACAAACTCAATAAGGGAATCATAAGACAACGCTCGAGCAAAATTCGTCTTGCTACTTTCAGTAACCCTTAGTGTCAGAGCGAAAACCTTACGGTACTGCCAAATTCATAATGCCACTTCTGTTTTCTGCCGACATATTTTTTGTTGTTTTGAATACATAATTTTATCTATGAAATGCCACATTTTCATATTACATGCGAATGATACAGTAAATGAAGTAAATACAGAACTTTTCGAAGTCAAAAGTCGGTAATATCCTACTAATTCGTGTTAAAATAGGCTCAATCGTCTTACAGACACTTAATGCTTTATTAAGATACACTGCCGTCGTGATGTTTCTGTAGTAATCAGCAGCAGAATTTTCTTTCACGATATCTAAAACGATCTGACAATGATAAAGTTGTTTACAAATTCTACGCCAGTAAAAACCTACTGGTTCTAACGATGTCATTAAACCAGTGGTGTTTTAAGATTATTTTCGTCTCTAAATGAATTGCCTTGACGGTTGATCGATCAAGAGCGGGAAAGGTAAAATTTTACGAATATATGACGAGAGGGACAAGTGCTTGAGAGAGGACTTCCTTATCAATGCAAGTGCCTGAGAGACGACTTTCCTATCAATTTCCTGGATAGTTTTGTTCCTCAAATCAACAGAGTGCGTTATCATGCAGTAGCAAAGGTGATGTAGTTTAGTTGATCGATTTTCTTACACTGCGACCGAAAGGTGTGTCAGTTGTTGGCAACAAATTCCAGCTGTGTTGCACATACCCCTTAGGGCTGAATTCGTAGCCCAAAACACATGTTCACACTACTCTCTACTCGAGTTTACGTCTTTTGGTGGCGCTCAGCCTTTCATTTCTTCTTAGGAAGTTAACGATAAAGAAACGTCACCAGTAACAGTACTGCATAGGAATGCTCAGTGAGCGACCTGATGACGTTCAATAATAGTCACTCCGTTGATTTTTGTTGTTTCGAATTAGAGCATGCAGTACTCCTACACCAGAGTACCGAACTTTGCCTGTTGAGTGCAGATGTCGCATCACGGTAAAATGGTAATCTATCACAAACATCAGTAGTCGAGACTTCCTTAATGTGGAAAATCATTCATGCCAGAACGATCTTTGTTGAAACAAGAATATCTTTTTCTGGCGTGTCTTTCCCAAAAGCAATCGCTCCACACACAGTTCAAATCATTCTAGCTGCATCCTTTGCATTCACCCCTCTGTTATACCAAAAGTAAACGTTGTGTTGCAGATGTTACACCTTTTTCCACTTGCGAATCAATTTTACAGTGCTTAACCGTAGTTCGTTATTTTCAGGTATGCAAAAGCCAATCCTTAACTGTAAGATGATAACCAGAGCTTCAAATTCGAAAATGACAGTTGACACATACACTGACAGCGTCGTGCCACGTTCACCTGAGCGGCGCCGGATTTCAGGCGGCGGGTGGCGTCTGGCCGGTGGCCGGTAGCCGCTGCAGCGCAAGGAAACGCTCGACCGTAAGCTCCTACGATTGCGACGCAGCCACGAGCTGTCCTGCGCAATTGTTTCTGGAATACTTGTTATCGCTGGTGGGTAGAATGTTAAGCGAATTATCTTCGATGTTCAATCACACTCATAACTTCAGACCGAAATGTTGCTAAAAAAAAAATACAGCTGGACGCGAACAGGCGACTATAAGTTTAGAATGCACGACGGTTTCCACTAGACCACAGGCTCTCACAATCCGAAAACATCTTGGCAGTAGACAACACTTCCTCCTAACACTTACCCATCCTACAGTGTTGCCAGATTGTGCAGATGGCCGGACTTAAAGAGTTGTCAGGGGCAGTCAGTTTTATTGGCCACCTTAAGTGAACGACTCGGACTTAGTCTCTGTGGCGGCCGGCCGGCGGTCAGTTTTTATGTCTAAGAGTGTACAATACTGGCAATTAAAATTGCTACACCAAGAAGAAATGCAGATTATAAACGGGTATTCATTGGACAAATATATTATACTAGAACTGACTTGTGATTACATTTTCACACAGTTTGGTTGCATAGATCCTGGGAAATCAGTACCCAGAACAACCACCTCTGGCCGTAATAACAGCCTTGATACGCCTGGGCGTTGAGTTAAACAGAGAGGTACAGCTGCCCATGCAGCTTCAACACGATACCACAGTTCATCAAGAGTAGTGACTGGCATATTGTGACGAGCCAGTTGGTCGGCCACCAATGAACAGATGTTTTCAGTTGGTGAGAGATCCGGAGAATGTGCTGGCCAGGGCATCAGTCGAACATTTTCTGTATCCAGAAAGGCCCGTACGGGACCTGCAACATGCGGTCGTGCATTATCCTTCGCCAAACACAGATGCGACCATCATGATGCTGTAAACAGAACCTGGATTCATCCGTAAAAATGACGTTTTGCCATTCGTGCACCCAGGTTCGTCGTTGAATACACCATCGCAGGCTCTCCTGTCTGTGATGCAGCGCCAAGGGTAGCCGCAGCCATGGTCTCCTAGCTGATAGTCCATGCTGCTGCATACGTCGTCGAACTGTTCGTGCAAGTGGTTGTTGTCTTGCAAACGTGCCCATCTGTTAACTCAGCGATCGAGACGTTGCTGCACGATCCGTCACAGCCATGCGGATAAGATGCCTGTCATCTCGACTGCTCGTGATACGAGGCCGTTGGGATCCAGCACGGCGTTCCGTATTACTCTCCTGAACCCGCCGACTCCATATTCTGCTAACAGTCATTGGATCTTGACCAACACGAGCAGCAATGTCGCGATACGATAAACCGCAATCGTGACAGGCTAATCCGACCACTATCAAAGTCGGAAACCTGATGGTACGCATTTCTCCTCCTTACACGAGGCATCACAACAACGTTTCACCAGGCAACGACGGTCAACTGCTGTTCGTGTATGAGAAATCGGTTGGAAACCTTCCTCATGTCAGCACGTTGTAGGTATCGCCACCGGCGCCAACCGTGTGTGAATGCTCTAAAAAGCTAATCATTTGCATATCACAGCATCTTCTCCCTGTCGGTTAAATTTCGCGTCTGTAGCACGTCATCTTCATGGTGTAGCAATTTTAATATCCAGTAGTGTATATCTCATACGATTTTGTTTCTGTTTCATTTCGGTCGTGTTGCTCTGTGGTCGCTGCACTGGAAGGAACGATGCCTGTTAATAGCATTGTGTCGCGAAACAGTCAAGGTTAAAATTTTCGCCATCGACGACACTGGTGTTTGGGGACAGAGCGGAGGCCATTAGGTCGATCTGACGAGTAATTGAACTGTGCTCCTGAATAGCAGGTCTACTGCTGTAAATACTATGTCTGTCATAACTTCCCCTGAGTATCATAGCCCGCACGGCGCCCTGTTCGTATAGCATAGCACGCACTGTGAAAGCTAACGAGACAAGGGCGTGAGCGACACCCGGACCGAATTAGCGCGATGCATTAACAATTGGTCTGGTACACCAGCCAGCCAAAGTGTGGTTTATTGGCGCTTTTCCACGCTCGTTTAGGCAACGGCTGGGCTGCTCGCTTCACTGTCCAGTCACATTAATGTGAACATTTGTCGAAAGCCCGAGTAACCACCTTTTGCAGCACGGACCACTGTGAGGCGTGCAGTCAGTCAGTCAGTGAAGTTCTGGAAGGTATCGACAGGTATGTGGAGCCATGTTGACTCCAGTGCTGCGCTCAGCTGCGCTAGGTTTCCCGCTTGAGGTTCCGTGGCGCGAACATTCATATCTAGGTGATCACACAGATTCTCGACTGGGTTTTAATCTGGGGAGTTTGGTCATCAGGAAGTACGGTGAACTCATCCTGGTGCTCTTCGAGCCACGCGCGTAAACTGTGAACTGTGTGACACACTGAACTGTCCTTCTGTTAGACGTCATCGTGCCGACGAGACACAAACGACGTATAGGGGTGGGCACGGTTCCCGAGGATTGATACGCACTTGTGTTGATCCACTGTGCCTTCCAGAATAATGAGATACCCAGACAATGCCAAGAAAACATTCCCCAGACCATAATACTCCATCCTCCGGCCTGTACCCTCCAAACGATTGTGTTGCAAGCTGTTTCCTTTCGGTCAGAGGGAGCATAAAACGTGACTCATCTGAAGAGATCAGCTGTCGCCACTTAGTGGACATCCACTTGCGGTACGGCATGCAAGTTCCAGCCCTTGTCGCCGATGAACAGCGCTTGGCACAGGTGCATGACCCAGGCTCCTGCTGCGAATGACGACCTGCTTTAAGGGGAGACGGAGGCAGAAATAATGAAAAATTTACAAATTATTTTTATTTGCTTATTTGATAGTAAATATAATTGAGATTATTATCACAAATTTTTTCCTTGAAATTCGAACTACAAATGGCATAAAAAAATTAAAACCCTAAGCAGTGTAATGCGCCAAGCCCGCTTTTCAATGTTCCAAATGGAGGAAAAATTTTATTGCAGAATTTGGCCTGTGAACTTAAAAATACAGCTTTAAAACGCTGTGATTTTTTGTATACATAACAGCAGTGTTGTAAAGAAGGCTGCGGAGCCATTTCCTGGTTCAGTCAGTGTGGTATAGAAGGCTGTGGAGTGTTGTAAACAAGTTTTGTGCTGTTCAGTGGAATTCTTTGTGCAAGGTTGAATCTGTTGATCCATTTTTACAATGCTTAGGCCTGGTAAAGTATTTAAAAATATAGTGAGTCCCATATTTCCAATATAAAGTGAAAAACTGACATTGAGGTTAGGGTCGCACCTGCAGATGCAAACATTAGCTTGGCTTTAAGTACATCTAAAATAAAACTTGGGACAGGGATTGTGTCAGAAGAAACAAATAATGACTGAAATACCAGTTTCAGAATTTTGGGTCGGGAAATGGTGGCAGAAGCACTTAGAAAACCTTGCAAGTGCTCTGTTTGTGGAGGAAATGTGGATTTGGTTGATGATGGAAAGACAGAAGGTTTGGTTTGCACATTGCACATTTTGTGCCAAAACTGTAATGCTGACAGACCATTCAAGACATCAAAGGTCAGTAATAGAATCTATGAAGCCAATATGAGATTTGCTTATGGACTAAGATGTATAGGGATTGGAAGAGATGGTGGAAACCCTTTATGTGGTATTATGAACGTGCCTGGTCCTCCCCAAAATTTTCTGCAATGAATACTGCTCTCCTCAATGCAATTGCAGAAGTAAGTGAAGAGAGCATGAAAGTGGCAGTCCTGTGGGTAATTCAAGAAAATTGTGAAGCAACTAATAGCAACGATATACCAATTTCCTGCGACAGTTCCTGGATGAAGAGGGGGCATTCTTCACTGCATCATTAGTGTCGACACTGGAAAAGTATTAGACTTAGAGGTGATGTCTAAATTTTGTTCTTCATGTTCCTTGCACAAGAAATATATTGATGCAGGTAAAGAAACAGTATGTCAAGAAGCCCATAAAGCTGTTTGTAGCAGAAATTATGCAGTCTCCAGTGGTGGGATGAAAGCTGCAGGTATGGAATTCATTTTCCATAGTTTTGCAGAAGTATGGAGTAAGATACGTACAGTATTTAAGAGATGGAGACTCTAGTGCTTTCAAGAATGTAGTTGGAAGTCAGCCCTATGGAAAAGATTGCACTATTGAGAAACTGGAGTGCTTAGACCATATTCAGAAGAGGATGCTTGGACGACTCCGAAGACTTGTTGCAGACAATAAAGGCAACCTACTAGAGGATGGGAAGCCACTGAGAGGTAAAAACAGACTAACAAAGAAGAAAATTGATAGCCTACAAGTCTATTATGGTGCTGCAATTAGAAGTAACCTCACAAGCTTGGACAGTATGAGGAAAGCAGTATGGGCCACTTGGTTTCATTACTTGGCCTCTGTTCTAATGAATGGTGCAAATTTTTGAAAAGTAAGGAAAGAGGGGAAGCTTATACCCATAAAAATAACCTTCCTTATGAGGTTTCAATGGCCATTAAACTAACGTTTAGAGCACTGACTTCACCAGAACTGCTAGAAAAATGTCTGCATGGGAAAACACAGAACCCAAATGAAAGTTTCAATGCTCTTATTTGGAAAAGATGTCCAAAGACTGTGTTTGTTTCCAATTTCGTGGTGAAGATTTCTGCTTTGGAAGCTGCAGCAGTGTTTAATGATGGGAATGTGGCAAGACTTCACATCCGCAGCAAATTGGGCTTTACACCTGGAGTCTTCACTGAGCAGATACTGCAGATCATCGATAAGCAAAGAATCGCGAAGGCGGAGACTTCAGTCCAGAACATACAAAAATTTGCTAGGCAATGGAGCAAAGAAGCTAAAAGAGCTGTAGAGCATGATGAGGAAGAAATGGAATGGATATGGGCAGTTTTAGCTAAGGTATGATAGATTATTAATTTTTATTTTATTTTATTTTTTTTTTTTCATCCGAACTTTAAAATGATTTTTCTGCAACTTAAGGTTTCCCGATTTCAGTAACACATATATCAGAAACTACTGGAAGGATTGCAATGAAATTTGGCGCACCTATTCTTTTACTTTGAAGCAATATTTAAGTGGGACAAAATTTTAATCGAGATATTATACACAGTTTTGTGGTTGATAATACATTGAAAAGCTTGCTTGTAAAAAATGTTCGAATTTAAAATATCACAGAAAATAATAGCATTAATTTACCAAAACGTTACTGCACTTAATTGTACACCTATTAGTGCAGATTATTTTACCATTTAAAAAATTTGCCAAATTTGCCTCGAAATTATGAAAAAGTGTACCTTAAAATAACAATGCAATAAAAAATTCAAAATTATCTCACTACATTAGCTTCTTATTAAAAATTCTGTTTTTTTAAAAAATTGTATTAGATCTCTATTCATAATTGTGCAAAATTTCAATGAGATTGAACAAAAATGGCAAAGATATGGATTTACAAAAATATCAGTGCAAGACTGCCACTGGCTCCCCTTAACATTCGCTGAACGGTCGTTCAGGAAACACTGTTGATTGCCACTTCGTTCATCTGGGTAATCACTTGCTCAACAATGGCACGTGTGTTGGACCACACACATCTCCACAGGCTTCGTTCACCCCAGTCATCTGTGGCCAGTAATACACCACAGTTGCCTCGGTGCGGCTTTTCGATAGTGCCACTTTACGATGCGCGTTGTACTTTAACCATGGCGACATGATAACTGTTTTATCATTTCGGAAATGCTGCAGGCCGCTGTGGCCGAGCTGTTCTAGGCGCTTCAGTCTGGAACCGCGCGACCGCTACGGTCGCACTTTCGAATCCTGCCTTGGGCATCGATGTGTGTGATGTCCTTAGGTTAGTTAGGTTTAAGTAGTTCTAAGTTCTAGGGGACTGATGACCTCAGATGTTAAGTCCCATAGTGCTCAGAGCCATCTGAATCATCTGAAATGCTTCCACCCTTGGTCCGAAAACAAAATATCTGGCCCTTTCGGGCGTCAGATAAATCGTTCCGTTTCCGCATTACGACAACGAGTGCTGTGTTCCCTGCGTCCTCCGGACATGCTTCATATACCCTCCACTGCTAGTATTACCGCCTGCCGTCTGTGGGCAGTTTTTGCACGTTTATGTTGAACATAGCCCATGGTCACATTAGTGTGATTAGGCTGTGTACAATTAAACTGAGATAAGGCACAGAATAACATTTACAAGATTCACAGGGTGTTAGCACACGCAGCTACCCTTGTTTAGGTTAACTGAAGACTGTGGAGACAGGAAGGGTATCCGACGACGGAGTTGAAGTGAAATAAATTTGACGAATCATGAATCCAAATCATGGGATAAATATGCGGAAAGATAAGAGCCCGTATAGCGCACGTTATATACGTCTCTCGTCTACCTTCCTTTATGACGACTTCACCATAAAACCCACTGAGGTTTTATGATGGAAAATGTCGTTTAATAATAAGATAATTCAGAGACTTCTAATGCTGTAATCCCTCTGCGCAGCATTCGTTATGAAATTGAAGGCTGTATTTCCTCATTCCTAAGTGCATGATGACAGCCATTTGATTTATTTAAATTTATGCATGTTATATGGATGTTGTTTGAGGTCTGTGACTGTATTATAAGATTATGTGGAATAATGTACACTGCTGCAGTCACTTTTTGCTAATATTTTATTAGCACAAAACTCTTTGGAAAGATGTAAACAGATGTTTGGGAAAATGCTAAGTTGTGATTTCCCTGTTACTGAGCTCTGTGTGCCAGAAAATGAAATCGCCAACAGAAATGTTCAGTTTTCGTTTCTTAACCCTACTGGCACACACAGCTAATGTACATAACCTATCAGCTGATGTATAAGTAACTGTATAATGCACCTGATGATGGCAGCATGCTGCCGAAATGCATTGTGCTAGTAAAACATTAGTAAAATGTGACTGCAGCAGTATAAATAACAACAAGCTTCAGTCTCATTAATGTGACTACCACCTATTTTCGACATCAACGTGCAATAACCACTCACAGGTAGCAGGCAGCAGCGCTAGCAGTGGAGGGCATGTAAGGCTTGTCGGGGGACGCGGGAAACACTGAAGTCATTGTCGTAATGCAGAAATGGACAGATTTATATGAGTCCAAACGGGCATAAACATTGGCTTTTGTGCCAGTGGTGGAAGTATTTCTAAAACAGCTAAGTTTGCAAACTGTTTGCGTGCCACAGTGGATAAAGGATACCATGCATGGCAAAATGGCGCTATCTGAAATCAGCGCTGAGGGAACAGCTGTGCACTATGGGCCGTAGATAACAGGGGCGAACACGACTGTGGAGATGTTCACGGGCGAATAGACATGTAATTGTAGAGGAACTGACCGCTTTGATCAACCAAGCTGTTACCAGGCGTGTCTCGTTGACGATCGTTTGAAGTACGGTGTTTTGTATGGACCTCTGCAGCAGGCACCTGGTTCATACACCCACGCTGATTGCTGTTCGTCTGCAAAGAAGGCCTGAATCTGCACGCCAGTATCCCAACTGGGCGTCCACTGAATGGTGACATGTCCACTCCCACATGCAGTTTTCATGGTTCCATGCTGACTGCTGTCGATCGGCGACGAAGACTGGAATTTGCACACCATTAACGCAACTAGACGTCCACTTCAAAAAAATAAATAAATAAATAAAAATAAAAAATAAAATGGAAATGGTTTAAATGGCTGCAAGCACTATGGAATTTAACATCTGAGGTCATTAGTCCCCTAGAACTTAGAACTACTTAAACCTAACTAACCTAAGGACATCAAACACATCCAAGCCCGGGGCAGGATTCGAACCTGCGACCGTAGTAGCAGCGCGGCTCCGGACTGAAGCGCCTAGTACCGCTCGGCCACAGCGGCCAGTTTAGACGTCCACTAATTGGCGAGAATTGGCCTTTTCAGACGAATTACATTTTCTGCTCCATTGGACAGATGGTCGTTCGATCGTTGGAAGCGTCTGACGAATGTTTTCGTGGCATTCGCTGTGTGATCTTGTCATTCTGGAAGGCGCTCTGAACCAACACAAGTGTGCATCTATCCTTGGGGACTACGACCACCGGTACATGCAGTCTGTTCTTCCTCGGCACGATGACAGGTACAGTAGGACAATGCAACATATCACACAGCTCTCAGTCTACATGTGTGGTTCGAAGGGCACCAGGATGAGGTTACTGTACTGCTCTGGCCACCAAACTCTCCGGATTTAACCTCAATCGAGGAACTGTGTGGCTACCTCGATCGGGCTGTTTGCGCCACCGAGCCTCAACCGAGGAAACTAGCGCAGCTGGAAACGGCACTGGAGTTGCATGGCTCCACGTCCATACCAGTACGTTCCAGAACCTCAACGACTCTCTTCCTGCACGTCTCGAGCCGCCAAAGGTGGTTGTTCAGACTTTTGATAATTCGTCACATTAGTGTGACTGGACAGAGTAGTAGACTAAAATTAAAATATCTTTCATGTTCACAGTTGGCATAAGAAGTAACAAAGTATTACCTCAAGCTTTTACAGCACACCCTGTTTTTACTTCCAGCCAAGTTAAAGACTTTCGTATTGAAACTGTTTAACTAGGGATTCCCGAAAAGTAATGCACCGCTTTTTTTTTCTCAGCAGAAAACAATGCTGTGAATGCGAAGTCTCCTGAGTGAGCGCGCCAAGTTTCCGTCACTTCCAACAGATAGCGTAGTTGCAGGACAGTTTCAAAATGGCGTCTATAGGTGATGTACGTTACAAGCAACGTACCGTCATTGAATGTGAGAAAGAAACTGTGGGGAATATTTACAAGCGCTTGTGCTAAGTCTATGGAGCATCTGTTGTTGACAGAAGTACAGTTAGTCGCTGGGCACGGAGGGTGAGGTCATCAGAAGTCGGTTCAGCGGACTTCACGACTTGCAGCGCTCGGGGAGACCATTCATGGCTGTCACACCTGACATGTTAACCGAGCTGATGATGTCATTTGCGAGGACAGACACATTACGACTCGGTAGTTGGCGCTGCATCCAGAGCTGACTCACACAGTGAAGCACTGGCTCTGCTACCAGGACAAGGAATATCACCGAGGGCATCTACACCCTTGTTTCGCACTGCAGGAAGGCCATAGAGCGGCATAGAGATTACGTGGAAAAACAGGTTGTATAGATAAAACACCAGTCTTTCGTGTGTGTAATTCTCATTAAGTTCAATAAAGAATTGTTGAAAAAAAAATACTGTACATTACTTCCTGCGCAACTCTTGCACTTGTCGCATTGTTTCTTACCACCTTAAATACATTTTCACCATTCATCTCTGGGTGCTTTTGAATTTCGTCTGGCAGATAGAGCCGTCTCGTAGTTATTGGCATAATTAGTCCACTCACGCCCTTGGTAGGTTACGACTTTACTTCCCCCCTCCTTTCTTCACCCCCCCCCCCCCCCTTACGACATCTCATACCACTCATCTTTTTATTTTTGCTTCATCTTCATTGTCCCCGAGCCTCTTCATAATTTACTAACATCAACACGACTTTCAATAGAGTAAAAAGTACGCTTTGCACTTTGTATTGATTAGATCTTCTATAATACTATGTCAGGCCTGGTGGTCCAGCAGTTATGCAAGTACCTGGAAACCGAGAAGTCGTGAAGTCGTGGAACAGAATATCAGTCGGGCTACAACAATTTTCACTCTGCCTTTAATGTAGCCTTTACCTCTCACCGATGTGAGGAGTCGCCAGAAACGACAGTTGGTTTGGTTTCCTGGTTTCCACGTTGAACTGTAGGTCCCGCTTCTCTCGCGCTTCCTATTTTCGCCGTGCTTTTGAGTTGAATTGAAGTTCAGAGGACTTTTGGAAACGTTTAAAAGGTATTTAAATTATTGAGAGACTTGTTATGCGTTGTGCATGCATGTTCGATTTAGTTGTATATCGTTTTTAGTACGTAATTAGCGTTTGCGTGCATACTGATAGCATCACAAGCTTTTCTGAAGCCAATATCTGACAGTCCTTGCTGGAAACGGAAAGTTCCTGTAATTGTTGTGCCATGCTCATTCGACTTTATAGCGTCAAATTTTATTTCGTTCCGAATCAGAACACTAGGCATTATTTTGGTTTCAGTATTATTACCTGACTGTTGATGCAGGGAAGTTGTAAGCACGTTTTCCGCAGTTGTCGTGGTTTCTGAAACATTATTCGTAGTAAATAATTGTAGGTACCCTTGACGACAGTTTTTAATAGGCCTACTTACTGTGGGGTAGAAGGGATACGGTAGTTTTCTTGTTATATTAGGTCGTTATTACAGTAGCTTACATTTAACATTACCTGATTTTTGTAATCTTTTTCGTTTGTTATCTATGAGAGCTATTCAGTATGTATGAAAGAAAGTCGTAAGCAGTTGTTTACTTGTGACATGCAAAAAGTTTGAAGACGTGACAAGAAGTATTAATACGTCTCACACTTTTTGTATGTCACAATTAAACAACTGCTTACGACTTTCATTCATCTGACGTAATACAGGTACGTTAAATCTTCAGCGTTATGCACTTCCGATCCAAAACAAATGCTATACACAATTTTTTTTATTTACGTTACTTTCATTGCAATATATCTAGTAAACGAACTACAAAGGAGATAAATCCAAGTAACGAATAATTTTTACAGCCACTATATCAAATTTTCCTGTGCTGTACGTAGTAGGCTACTTTAAGTATATTATTGCTGTAAAGAAAGGCATTTAACGAATGATTTCGCCATATTGTCTTGTGCTTTTGATTCGGTGAGTGTATACTCCACTACTCCACTACTGGCCATTCAAAAGTCCCGTCCGCAGTTTGGCAGAAAAATGGCCGCCGTATCGTCCGGTTGGCCACTCTCTCCCTATACAGTCATAATGGAGTTGTCCACCCCGGTAGCTGAGTGGTCAGCGTGACAGACTGTCAATCCTAAGGGCCCGGGTTCGATTCCCGGCTGGGTCGGAAATTTTCTCCGCTCAGGGACTGGGTGTTGTGTTGTCCTAATCATCATCATTTCATCCCCATCGACGCGCACGTCGCCGAAGTGGCGACAAATCGAAAGACCTGCACCAGGCGAACGGTCTACTCGACGGGAGGCCCTAACCACACGACATTTCCATTATAATGGAGTTGTATAACGGTGCAGAGCGAGCGCAGTGTTGTTTATGTTTCCATGAATCCAAATCTGCTACTACAGTTCAAAGAAAATTCAGAACCGAGCAAGTCACCACCTCAAAGACAAACTGTGATTAACTGGTACAATAGTTTCAATGAAACTGGCTGATAATCACATAGGACGCTGGGTCAGGGTCGGCCAACAGTCTCTGACGCAGAAATGGAACCACTTCGGTAGTCTTACATTCGTAGTCTGGGTAGATCAACGAGCCGTGCCAGCTTAGAATTGAATACGCCTCATGTTACAGTGTGGAAGGTATTACGGAAACGTCTGTCATCTAAACCTACAAACTGAAACTGTTGCAACCTTTAAGAGAAAGTGAAAAAAGAGCTGATTTTCGTGTAGAAATGTTTAACAAAATGCAGACTGAAGGTGATATTCTTCTGTTTATGAGGTTACATTAAAGACAGAGTGTTTGCTTCTTTGTTTCTGGGAGACATCGACGAGCTACAACAGCGGATAACGCAAGCATCAACATTTTCCTTATAGGATTTGGTAGGAAACTGAGTATAGGTAGGACCTATGTCGTATTAAAAAAGGTAGGCACAATGAACATTTGTAAATAAATGTTGAAGGTATATTGTATTCAGTGCTATATCAAAAATTTCTATAAGTTATTTACCTTTCTCACAACTAAAGGTAACTTCCGTATAACTAATTTATGAGCATGCTGTATTATTACAAAAGACAGACAAGTCTAGCGTAGTTAGCCACTGTGTAAATTCCTTTACTTAGAAACATTTTTCAGTTTTTCCGCCGTGCGTGCCCCAGAAAGCGGACGGCGTACGCAGGATGATGGGCGGCAGAACATCGGGAGGCGAGCGCGCTGTTTGTTTACATCTATCCGCCTGTCATTTGTCTCGCTGTCTGTCCTCGCGGGCGAACCAACGCCTCGCCTCGGCTTCCAGCGCTCCACGCGGTGCTACCACTGACAGATAACACGCCCCATCGATCAACGCTCACCGCTACCCTACACAATGGATGCCGCCACAATGTAACTGTCTGCATTCTATTTTCATCTTGAATCACCTCTCTTTCCGTGTTCCTTACGTTCGAATCTACGCAAAAGAATTTCAGACAGAAGCCCTTCTTGGCAAGCAAATGCCAATATTTTGTGCTAGATGTAAGTGTGTGTGTGTGTGTGTGTGTGTGTGTGTGTGTGTGTGTGTGTGTGGGCACGCGTATGCGCGCTGGTACTACGTACTGAACATCTGGAGAGTATAAATAAAGGATAAGGGTAAACGTCAAAATTTCGATTCAGGTCGCTAAGGAAGAGTTTAATAACTTTGATTACGCTTATATTGTTCTGAACGCACAAGCTTTGTTCGTAAATGTAGTTCCTAGTATGCATTGTGCTCCCGTCAACGAATGAACATGTGTAATCCCGTTCGCTTGGCGGAAGAACTATTCAGAACAAAAAGAACTAATCAATAAAATTTGTTGCCTGTTTACTGATGACTGTGTAGCTCTGGCAACCGTTTGCGTAAACTGTCGTAGACTGCTGAAAATGCTTCCGGATTGTATGGCCGTAGTCCATTGAACTTTTCAATTCCTGACGTTTCGTCCAACGCTACGTTGGACACGGTTACTCTTTCACTACCCTTCATCAAAAAGTAACGGATCAAATCAGCAAGATTCTAAGGAAACATGACGTTCGGCCGATTTTCAGACCAACTAAGAAAACAGGCCAAGTACTTCGTTCCGTTAAGGATAAACGTCCCCCTCTGTCTGTAAGTGGTGTATATAAGATTTCGTGTACGTGTGGCAAGGTCTACATAGGAACTACAAAGAGGAGTGTGAATATACGGTTGAAGAGACATAAAAGTCTTTGCCGACTAGGGAAAACAGACAAATTTGCCGTGGCGGAACATGCTCTTCGATCAGGTGATCACGTAGTGAAATTTTCGGAAACTGAAGTTCTATGTACTATGACGAACTATTATCCACGGCTATATAGAGAAGCTATCGAAATATATAAACATGGGGATAATTTTAATAGAAAAGAAGAAGCCATGAAACTCAGTGATATATGGACTGTGACGCTACAGAATCTATGAGAAGTTTTTATCTTTGACGTAGTATGATCGATAGTTAAAAAATTTATCTTTGACAAGGTTTACCTCTGCTATCATGTGAAATCCAGACCACGCCCATTTTCCACGGTACTTAGACCGCTCTTCGACGTCCGACACGCCAGTCGGCAAAACTCAGCACAACCAGGAGCACCTCCGAAGATGTCCAACGTAGCATTGGACGAAACGTCCGCGATTGAAGAGTTCCATGGACCACGGCCATACAACCCGGAAGAATTCTCAGCAGCTGAAACATCCGGTCGTGAAAGCCTTCACTGTCGTAGACTGCCAATAGCTGCAAAATTCCGATAAAATAACTTAAATCTGACCTCTACACTTTCGTTTCACATTATAATACCATGCAGTACAGAAGATATGCTGTGACATGTCAGCTATAGCTTGATGTTCGCAACAGTCACACAAAGTTAGTACCACAATCTCCGTATCCCACACAGAATTCCTCTGCAGAATGCAGTCTACCTTCATCGCTTCTTACTGGCAACTTCTGATTCTGCGTGAAGTTAAGTTACAAAATAAGTCTTGAGAGATACTTCTGTCGGCTTAATTTGAAAAACTGGTAGCACATAGACTCTGTATCAACAGGCATCTTGTAAATAACAATTCTCGTTTTCAAATAACTAACTAAAAACGAACAGCTCCCAGTCATATTCACAAACAGCTTAAAAAAGAAGAACATGGGACATTCTTCTTTGTTACAGTTAAAAGTGCTTGTTGTGAGTGACATCGTTAAAATACGGATATGATGGGCTGAAAGAAAATCTTTGTTTAAATAATATTTGTCCTCACTTTTAGTCGCATGACAAAATCAAATCTTCAAAAGTGAAAAATAGTCCCTTTCTTTAAGCATAAAGGCGTTAACTTTCGTAACTGAAAGACCTCGTTGCATTCATTTGTCCTGTGTTATTTACAGTGAAAACAACAAATGCAGCGCCCTGCCAGACTTCGGCAATCATAAAGGAGTTCAAGGTTAGGCAGATGGCGCAGTGGTTAGCACGCTGGACTCGCGTTCAGGAGGACGGCCGTTCAAATCCGCGTCCAGCTTTCTCCACTTTAGGTTGCCATGGTTTCTCTTAACCGCTCCACGAAAGTGCGAGAGTGGTTGATTTCAAAGAATACCAATTTCGATCTCCATCGTTGAAAGAACGTTACTTTGTGCTCGGTCTCTGGTGACCTCGAAGTCGGTCAGACGTTAAACGCTAAACTTCTTTCTTTCCTTTTGATTTGGGAAGGTGTTACTTAAATAATTCATGAGTTTATAAGTACTGGACTCACCAAGTTTACTTTAGTCAAGATAATTTGTATCAGACCATTCATAGTTACTGATATCCAGAACAGTTTTATGTATTATTCGTAGCTGGAGCGTCATTTAATTTTACGCCTACACAGCTCCGATTAAACAACAGAAGTGTCCTTTTTCATACGGGACAACACTGGTGTTGTTCCGATCTTCAGTCCGAAAACTGGTTTGATGCATCACCCATGCTAGTCTATCCTGCGCATGCATTTCATCATCCTCAGCAGCTCAGGTAAGCGCCGCCAGTCCTGTGTCACCGTAACCCCTGGGCATACTTCAACGACCACCGTGCGGCTCTGCGTTGGAACGATGTATGATGTCTGAGGCCCGAAGATGTTGGCGTCACCGCCTGGGTCGCGAGGACCGTGAAAACCCCCCTAAAAAGCTCTATAATCTCAAGGCGTGCTGCGCCGATGACGTGCATGATTGTTGAGTGCGGAACAGTAGTTGGCGGACAATCTCTGAGGAACCTGTCGTGCCTCAGCTATATAAGGCTTGCTGAGGCAAGCGCGACTCTGTCTGGGCCGACTCCTGGTTTCCCTAGCTGCTAGTGAAATCGCTATGGCGTCACACACTTGCTCCCGATAATTCGGGTGGTCAGTTGGGTAGTACTAACATCCATCTTTCAAAGCGACTACGGAGGATAGTCTCGTCAGCGATCTTAACCTAAACCTCAGGTGTTGTTTTGTAAAATGGCGCACCCAGCGTGTCAAAATGTGTTTGTTGTGATAAGGAGAGAAGATGGTATGTTTGAGAAGGTAGCGCCCTATATATCCAGAAAGGCCTTGATGGTTTGGCTGGAACTCTCCGATCTGTTAAATGGTTGCGTAATGGCATATTGCTGGTCGAAAAAGCGTCATAACAGCAAGTTAAAATTCTTCTGAAGTCCACATTTTTGAGTGAGTATCCTATTGTAGTTGAACAGCACTACCATCGACTACATGATATTCTGCACATGGGCACTTCAAAGCTAAAGAAGGAGTGGGCTGACGAAGTAGTCATTGAGGTGATACGTGTAATGCGTCATGCGGATGTCAGACTGGAAAAATCCGACTCATTTACATTAAAGCTTGATTCGAAGATTTTTCCAAATTATAATAAAGATGGAGTTTTAAGACTGAAAGTCAGACCACGCTTAACCAACAATATGAAATGTTTCACGTGCCAGAAATTCGGGCACACGCCTCTAGGTGTAATGGACAAGCTACATGTGGTAAGTGCCGTATGAGCGCCCACGCTGACGGTACTACGTGTACCTCCCATGACCTTTATGTCAGTTGTTCATGTCTGCATCCAGCTTGCAGCAGAGAGTGTGTGGTGTTTAAGGAAGAAAAGAAAATCCAGCGGTTATAGGTGACTAAGGCCGTATCAAACGCTGGAGAGAAGAAGATATACAAATGTGCCGGTCGTTGTGGCCGGGCAGTTCTAGGTGCTTCAGTCTGGAACCGCGCTACTGCTACGGCCGCAGGTACGAATCCTGCCCCGGGCATGGATGTGTGTGATGTCCTTAGGTTAGTTAGGTTGAAGTAGTTCTAAGTCTAGGGGAATGATGGCCTCAGATGTTAAGTCCCATAGTGCTTAGAGGCATAAATGAAGTAAGATTTTTCAAGGTGGTAGTGTTGAGTATTCATGAATCTTTGCATTAATATCTGGCATAAGAATAACTAGGGAACCGATTTTATGCCTTTAGCACACTTATTACAAGTGGCGCTCATTAACTAATGCAACAATTTTTTTATGAAAGCAGGTTCGTTCTGCTCAGGATTCCAATACACCATATTATTTCCCTCTCTTTCCCAACATTCCGTTCAATGTGGCAGCCTTGCGCCAGCTTACTGGGAAGGTCTGTACGCCCGCATGGTACCACTCTACTGGTCGACGTCAGAGCCAACGTCTTGTTGCATCAACAATCTACCCATCATACACGTACTGATTCCTACGGAGTGCATCCTTCGTCGGCCAAAATAGATGGATGTCGGAAGGTGTGAGACCCGGGCTGTAGGGTGAATGAGGAAGAACAGTCCGATGAAGTTTTCTGAGCTCCTCTCAGATGCGCAGATCTGCATGAGTCCTTGCGTAGTCCTGGAGAAGGACAAATTCCTTTGCATTTTTGTGGCGACGAACACAGTGAAGTAGTTTCTTCAATTTCCATAACGCAGCACCAGGCATCCTGAGCGTAGCACAATACGCTTCAGAGTTTAATGTTGTGCCATGTACGAGAACGTCAAACAGAATAACCCGTTTGGAGTCCCAGAAGACCTTTGCCATGACTTCACCAGCTTCGGGTGCGGCTTTGAACTTTTTCCGCTGAATAGGTCAGGAGTCCACTGCACACAGGAAGCGGCTATATGGGTAGCGGGGGCTGTGTGGAAGGGACTGGGCGGTTTTTTAGGTTAGAGGATCTCAGGAAAACACAGAAAGGGCGCCCGTCTAAAAGGGGGAGGTAAAACACACTAAGGTAGTTGTAGAAGCGATCGATATTGTAGTTGTAAACTGTCATAGCTGTGTTGGGAAAGAAGCAGCACTCCAAGCCCTAATAGAAAGCACTGAAGCTCAATTAGTTATAGGAACTGGAAGCTGGTTAAGCCAGAAATAAGTTCAGCCGGTATTTTTTCAAACGACCTAACAGTGTTCAGAAAGGATAGATTAAATACAGTTGGCGGAGGACTATTTATTGACGTCAGAAGTAGTTTACCTTGTAGCGAAATTGAAGTAGGTAGTTCCTGCGAAATAGTATGGGTAGACGTTATACCTAACAATCGATCTAAACTATTAATAAGATCGTATTACCGATACCCTGATTCAGAAGATATAGTTGCTGAACAGTTCAAAGAAAATTTGAGTGTCATTTCAAACAGGTACCCCAATCATACCGTTACAGACGGTGGTGACTTCAGTTTACCCTCGAGACGCATAAAACGTCATCCGAAATTGAACAGAATGCTTTCGCAGAAAATTATTTTGAACAATTAGTAGATGAGCCCACTCGAAGCGTGAATGGTTGCGATAGCATACTTGACCTGTTAGCAACAAATAATCCTGGACAAATAGGGAGTATCATGACAATTACAGGGACTAGCGACCACAAGGCAATTGCTGCTAGGCAGAATATCGTAACACCCTCGGCGATCAAAAAGAAACGTAAAGTACATATATTTAAAACAGATGATAAAAATGCACTTAACGCCTTTTTAAGAGATCACGTAAGCGTAGAAAAGATGTGGAATTATTTCAAAGAGATACTATCGACAGCAATTGAGAGATATGTACCACATAAATTAATAAGTGATTCTACTTATCCCCCATGGTACACAAAACAGGTTAGAGCGCTGTTGCAGAAGGAACGAAAAAAGCATGCCAAATTTAAAAGATCGCAAAATCCCCAAGATTGGCAAAGTTTTGCAGAAGTTCGAAAGATAGCGCGTACTTCAATGCGAGATGCTTTTAATAATTTCCAGAACGAAACACTCTCTCGGACTC